>NC_069796.1:47217500-47865416 GCF_027406575.1 Nycticebus coucang | reverse complement strand
AATAGAAATCAATATGTTAAATACGTTTGGATTATCTAAAAAATAAATATTTAACAAATATTCTTGCAGTACATTTGTTAATATTTTTAGTAGTGAAATATTTGAAATACATAGTAAATTACAGAAACAATAAACAAACACACATGTGCCCACCACTGTCATTTACTAAAATTTAATGTTCTTCTAAATATCCTTATTATGCCTTTAAATAAGTAATTTTTAAAAACTCTGAAGGAAATATGAGACATAAAAGTATTAGAAGTCATTAGCCAACCCAACAGAAGAACAAAGTTGGAATACTGACAATACCCGAGATCAGAACTTATTATAACGTTACGATAATTAAGACACCATGATGATGACAAAAGAAAAGACAAACAGATAAATGGACTAGAATGAAGAGCTCAGAAATAGACTCATATAAATATATCAACTGATCTTTGACAAAGGAACAAAGGCACTTCAACAGAGAAAGTACAGACTTTTCAGCAAATGATACTGAAACAACTGGATATTCACATGCAAAAAAAGAAAGACAAAAAATAATCTAGACACAGGTGTTACACTCTACACAAAAATTAACTCAAAATAAATTGCAGACAAAATCATAGACTATAAAATTCTTAGAAGATAACATGGGAAGAAAACATTGATAATTTTGGTTTTGTTGATGATTTTGCTAGATATAACATCAAGATGGGACCTATAAGAGAAAGACTTAATAAGTTCGAATTTATTAAAATTTAAAACTTTTGCTCTTCAGAAGATGACTATAAGGAGAATAAAAAGACAAGAAACAAATTAGGAGAAAATATTTGCTGAAGACATATACGGTAAAGGACTATTATGAAAACTATACCAAGATCTCTTAAAACTTAATAATAAGAAAATAAGTAACCTTATTTAAAAGTGAGCAAAAGATCTGAATTTTGACCTCAAGAAAGAAGATGTATACACATAAAATAAGTGTATGAGAAAATAATCAACATCTGTGTTGTTAGAGAATTGCAAATTAAGACAACAATATGATACCACTACACCACCTATTAGAATGACTAAAATCCAAAGCCTTAACAACATCAAATGGTGACTCCCTGGTACTGAGACCAGAACCTGGCAGGCCCTTCTCCATCAGGAGTCCAAGAGCATAACCCATGTCTCTGCTAGAACATGTGATGGCTGAGAAAGCAGCCCAAACCAGTTACAACCCAGATGGCCATGAGTAACGATCTCAGGACGTTACTGTTACTGCTCGTTGTACCTTGTTTGTAATGTATTATTTTACAAAAAGAAACTCCCACCAGGGCCATGACAGTTTACAAATACCAAGGCAACTCCTGGAAATTACACTATATGGTTTAAAAGAGAAGGAACCCTCAATTCCAGGGACTCCCTATCCATTACTCAGAAATCTTATGAATAATTCTCCCTTTGCTTAGCATAAAATTAAACCTCAGAAATTCACAAGATGCTATTTTTTGTTACTTGAGAGATAGTTTTTGCCCTCTCTATTGGGAAGCCCCCTCTTCCTTGCTTTGATAAACTTGCTTTTGCTTTACTCTGTTGACTCACTCCTGAATTCTTTCTCATGTGAAGCCAAGAACCCACTTGACCTTCAGACAGACCCCAGTTTGGGGAGTCCAATCTATACAAGAACAATCCTTATAATTTCTAATAGACCAAACCAAAGACATCTAACTTCCAGTGACTCAGCATCCCTGGAGAAAATAGATTGACAGACCATGTATAATACAAATGTGCTGAGAGCACAGACAGTGATTTTTCAGGCAGATTGGACTGATGAGGAGGACAAGGGCTGCCGAAACTTCAACCCCCTTTGAGACGATAACAATTGAGATAAAGGAGCAAAGAAGAAATTCTGTGATAAAGAATGATTATTCTCTTCTGCTTCACTTGGTCTACACATTTCTCTTTCCTAGTGTTTTTCCGCAGTGTCGTATTTCTCAGCTGAGTAGCATGATAATATGTTTCCTACAAACCAGACATGTACATTGCTTATTAGCAAGTAGAAGCAAGTCTCTTCCTGATTCTAGGATTTTAGGAACAAAAAGCTAGTGTTCTTAGAGGAGAGGGAAGGAATTCACACATGGTAATGTGTTCATGAGATTCTGCTGGTTTTGCTTATATAAAATATTATGAAAGTTGTCAGTAAGTCTCAGAATTTAACCTATAATTAATTATGACATATATAGGAGGGGCTCAATGCTTCTTTAAATACTCAGTAAAAAAGTATGTAATAATAATGTTAGCTTAAGTCTATAAAACATTTCAAAGCATTGTACATCCAATGAGATGATTGCCACAAAATGAGCTAGATTTTCCTGAGTGAGCAGTTTCCTCTGTAATGAGAACTGAAGGACTGTGTTTAAGTCAAACTACCTATATGAAAAGTATAATAATTTAGGTAATTGTTTTTGTTGCTCTGACCTGAGATTTGTGGGATTCCCTCTGCTACTACCACTTCCCTTGCTCTATGACCTTCTACATTTTTGCAGCAACAAAGTTGAGAGTTACTTTTCTTTATTATCACTACTAGTTTTTTTCCCATTCATGCTTGTATGTACCTTCACTCCACTCCTGATTATCAACCCACCCCTGACTTTATGTATTTCATATTCACATCTCATCATTTTAGATGCTTTTACATTTAAAAAGTCACCCTAGTTGCTTATAATTATTTCATTTTTAATAATTTATCAAATTATATTTCCTCAAATGATTAAATTGTGTGTGTGTGTGTGTGTGTATACACATGTTCTCTTAGGCATTTTCTAATAGTCCTCTGTATTAGAACATGCCTTTTCCTAGTGGTAAAAGTTGAGTTTTTAAAGCAGTCAAGATTCATAAACTGGACTTAGTTTACATTTTCACAACTGTATCTTTGCTGCTATAGTTTTTGTTTTGATGGGCATTTAGTTTACAGGTCACCATGTTTCTCATCAATTCAAATATTCTACAACCAGATGCTTTACACCAGTCTGGGCTCTGTATATATTTGATTATTTTAAATTTATCTGTACATTACACTATATATAAAGAGTCTCCAACAAAATCTCAATGTAAATTTAGTTAAAATTAAATTTAGATTATTGATCTCATCATATACATTTATTAGCACCAAACATGTGTTATTCATTGCTATATATATTGGGGATATATCAGTAAGTGAAAGAGTGCATATTCTTCTCTCAAGGAATATCAGACCAAAAGAAATAAACAAAAAGTAAATAAAACTATCTGTAAAATGTGTGTTACTGCCAATTATTCATAATACAATTGGTTGTCCTGAAATGTCTATGTTGGTATTTTTAAAAAGAAGAAAAAAACCTCCCAATGAAGAAAAGCTCTGGCTCAGATGACTTAACTGATGAATTCTACCAAACATCTAAAGAAGAATTGACACCAGTCCTTCCCAAATATTGAAGAGGAGGGAGTACTTTCTAACTCATTTGCTGAGGCCATGTTATCCTAATACTACAGACAAATAAAGACAGCACACACACAAAAAGAAAACTACAGACTAATATTTCTTATGAATTTGCTTGACAAAATGCCAGCAAACCATATTCAGTAACATATTAAGATGACCAAGTGGTATTTATTCTTGAACAGAAGAATGGATCACCATATAAAAATGAAGCAGTGTAGGGCGGCGCCTGTGGCTCAGTGAGTAGGGCGCTGGCCCCATATGCTGAGGGTGGCGGGTTCAAACCCAGCCCCGGCCAAACTGCCACAACAACAACAACAACAACAACAAAAAGCCAGGCGTTGTGGCGGGCGCCTGTAGTCCCAGCTGCTCGGGAGGCTGAGGCAAGAGAATCACGTAAGCCCAAGAGTTAGAGGTTGCTGTGAGCCATGTGACGCCATGACTCTTTACCCAAGAGTGATACAGCGAGACTCTGTCTCTACAAAAAAAAAAAAAAAAAATGAAGCAGTGTAATATAGCACAATCATAAGACAAAAGAGGAAAAAAGTTCACGATCATCTTAAAGATACAGAAAAAAATACAAATTTTGAATACAAAATTCATCATGTTCTATGATAAAAAATTCAATAAACTAGGAATAAAAGAACATTTCCTCAGCATGACACAAGCAATCTATAATAAACTTACAGCCAACATCAAACTCAATGGTGAAAGAACAAAACATTTCTCCTGAGATCAGAAACAAAACAGGGATTCCTACATTCTCCTCTTGTATTCAACATAGTCTTAGAAGTTCTAACAACGGAAATAAGGGACACTCGAATTAGAAAGGAAGAAATAAAGTTACTTTTTTGCAGATGGCAGGATCTTATATGTAAAACCCTAAAGATATTACAAAAAAAATGGAGCTAATAAAATTATCAGGCAAACTTACAAGGTAGAAAATGAACACACAAGGTAGAAAAATCAGTTGTGTTTCTATACATTAACAAATGTCCAAAAAGAAATTTAAGAAAACATATCTCTTTACAACAGCATCAAAAACAATCAAAATACTTGGGAATAAATTTAATTAAGGAGGCAAAAACTAAATTTAATTAAGGAGGAAAACTAAAAGTCATTACTGATAGAAACTAGGGAAGACATAAATGGAAAGACCTACTCCTTTCCTGGATTAGGAGATTATATATTGTCAAGCTGACAATACTACCCAAAGTATGTACAGTGATTTCCAGCAGACATACAACCGTGCCTTATCATTTGCATTCTTTTAGTATACTCATCAAACTTAAAGGATGATTGTAATGAGCTAAAGTGAGTCATTCAAGGGCACTCTTTTCTTATTAGAGCTGTATCTTTTCAAATTAAAGCAAGAGAAATCTCTTCTACTTATCTTTCCCTTGACTCAAAATTTAGAACTGAAATAAAAACTAACAGTTTAAAAAGATACAGCTCAGGAAGAAAAAAGACAAAGAAAGACAAAAAAAGCAGTTCACTAGATCCATAGTTCTGAGTTAGCCCATTTGAAGCCAGGTCTTCTCAGGCTAAACTGTACCGCAGTTACAAAATTAAAATATTGGAAAAGATGTCAGTACATGTCACCCTCTGTACATATTTGCTCACATCTTTGTGGTATTCTGAATACTTCTATCTCTAATGACCCCAAATACATGACTAATCCCTCCAATTCAACACTTAGATCCAAGTCACTCAAATTACTGTAATTATGTGCTTTGTAGGTTAAATATATGGAATTAAGGTTAACTATTCTGAGTTTAAATTCAGACTCCTCAACTCACTGACTATATGATCATGAACAAATCACTTAAATCTTTGTTCTTCAGGCTCCTCTTTTATAAAATGAGGCTACAACTTTATGGCTATTACTAAATTTAAATGTTATATGTGTGCTATTTTCAGTAAATATATTAATTGTCATTATTGGTAGTGAGTTAGTCAGTCTTAGTACTTTTCTTCTTTCTAAATGTTTTATTCTTCTTTACTTTAATATACGCATTTGTATGTGTGTGTATTTCATTTGTGAAATTTTCAAATTGCCATAGATGGAAACCCCTCCTTCACTCAAGCCTAATTATTGATATGTTATATATATTTTTTTTCATTAATTTATCTTCAAAACTCAGAGGAGAAGAGCTGAGAAAGACATGATTTAGTAACAATTGCAGAGGGGGAATAACAATGCCTAAGGACAGTTAATGTTACAAATTTGGTAAGACCCATTTTGAACAATGTTCCCATTGTCATCTGAAGATATAATGATTGATATGGGTGTTCAGTTCAAATGAATTAATTATCTTTTTATCCTTTGGAGCAAGAAGTACAAATCATACTTGAAACTGTGTGTTCTGTCCTGGAAATCACAATAATCAGGGACATAAACAGAATTATGAACATCTTATCTTTTTGGCAGAGCATTACGGATGTTTTATCATTTTTTAAAACAAATCTTTTTTTTATTTTCTTTTTTATTTTTATTTATTTATTTATTTTTATTGTTGGGGATTCATTGAGGGTACAATAAGCCAGGTTACACTGATTGCAATTGTTAGGTAAAGTCCCTCTTGCAATCGTGTCTTGCCCCCATAAAGTGTGACACACACCAAGGCCCCGCCCCCTCCCTCCATCTTAATAAAAATTTTCAAAAAGCAATGTCAAAATAATTGAAAAGTGAACACCTATAAACCTAGATTGTAATATTTTTACTATTGGTACATTTTAAATTTATTTTGATTGAGTGTATGTCTATGTAAAGGTGTACAATGCTTTGATGTATATACACACACAGTGAATTGATTGCTACAGACAAATGTACAAATTCATCACCTTTCATAGTTGTCTGTGTGTGTATGTGTGTGTTTGGTAAGAACACCTAAAATCTATTCTCTTAGCAAATTTTCAGTATATTATAAAAATTATCAACTATAGTTCTAATGCTGTACCCTAATACTGTGCATTAACATCTCTAGGCTTATTCATCTCACCATTTAAGTGCTTTACATACATCATAAACTTAATCTTTACCAAAATATGAAGAGGTAGATACTATTATCCCTATTTTTTCAGTTGAAGAAATGATATAAACAAATTAAAATAATTTGTTCAAAATTGTATAGCTTATGTCAGAGCCATGTTTCACATTCTGGTCATTGAAGACCCATCCTCTTATAACCGAGGTACCCAAATTACATATTATGTGGTCATTTTTATCCATCAAGGGGAATCTTCATTAACCATAGAGGAACATTCTTACATATTTATCCTAGAATAACCTAATTTACTTCATGCCCTTTATCAAGATACTAGAAATATCTTTCAGTCTGGCTTGGTCTTATCCAATTAACATTCATAATAGTTTTTTTTTTTTGGTTGTTGTTGTTTTATATGTATATATATATTTACATACATATATATATTTTTTTTTCCAGTTTTTTTGACGGGTGCTGGGTTTGAACCCGCTACCTCCCGCATATGGGGCCAGCACCCTACTCCTTTAAGCCACAGGCACCACCCCTAATTAACATTCATAAAAATAACATCTATATACTCAAAATATATTTGAGATTTTTAAGATCACAACTATAATGTTAATATTTATGGTTTGGAACACATTTCATGTATTATAATAAAAGCCAAAATCTTAACAGTAACTACTAAGTCTTTCAAGATGTGGGCTCATTCCTCTCTGGCCTTATCTACTATTTGCCACTTGCTTCAGTCACCTCCTTGCTGAACTTTGAACAAACCAGGCATGCCCCACAGCCTTAAAGACTGTGTTTTAGCATTTCCTTCTGCTCTTTTCCACGATAGTTGCTTAACCACTTCCCATTAATATTCACCATTCATTAATTTTTTTCTTTCTAGCTGATAGATCCTATGATGTTACTGAGAAGCTAAATACTGTATGTAATTAGATATTATGTAATCTAAATTTACCATTCCTCATAAATGAGAAAACTATAGTCCATAGAAAATGAAGGTTTTACTTTTATTAAAATATCTTTTCTGAAATGTATAAAAAAACATAATCTAATACTTAACTGATATTTTAAAATAACTATAACATATGGTTATGTCATCAAATCCTTCATGATCCACATAGAGATTCCAAGAATAAGAAAAAAGAAGAGATTTTCCCAGGATTCCCTGGTGACTAGATGGTTGATTTAGATCAGGAAAACAGGTTTCTTGATCCTAGTTTATATAAGGTCAATTATTCCATGTTATATTTATATGTTTTCTTGCTATCAAAGTAAAAACACAATCAATGTTTCTGCAGAATTTACTTTATTAACAAATGAATCAAGGGAAATAGACATACATGGAACTCTTCAAGACCCAGGCAGAGTCGAAGGCATATCTTTGTGCACTTGAGGTATATGCTAAAGAAAAGTATAAGCAGGAGTAAGAAAAGAAGGATGAGAGAGGGGGTAAGCTAGCACAAAAAAACTGCTTCTCATTCAGCATTTTCCATAATGCATCAGGGTAATCTTTCCACCACTTTTCCTATAAAAAAGAAAGACAAATATATGCTCAGTAGAACATCGTAACTACTCATTCCAGGTTGGAAACTGGTTTTACTATGGCACAGTCTATTGAATCATTTGATTCTATAGACATCCATGCCTATGAATTGGCAGAATTAAATGCCCTCAGAGGTGACATCTAACTTGTGAACAGCATGACTCTTAAAGAAATACCTCTTAGAGTTTTGATAAGCCTTAGGGCTTTTGGTATTAATAGCTCATTCTCCCAAAGTATTATGTATATGTGATTGGAAAAGGTAAAAGTGACACGAGAAAGAGTGGCATATAGTATAGTGTTGTAGTCTATCCTACATGTAAGATGTAAGAAGTTGAACTAAATATTTAGGTATTTGGCATTTTATAGTAAGTCACACATTTACTTCAGGCCCTATCAGTAATATGTGTTCACCAATTCACACCTTATCTTGCCCCACTGACCTTCTCTTGAGAAAAGTTTGGTATTAGTCAGATATTTTTATGTACATGTAGACATACATCCAATATATATTGATATTGATATTTTTAATTAGAAATAAATGAAAAGAGGAAATTTATGGAAATTATTAAAGGTAACTACAAAGTTTTATTATGTATAATATGTATGCATTTTTGATATGCTAAGATGAATCAAATTAATAACAAAGTAAAGCTATTATGTTTTCAAAGAACTTATTGTTAATTTGTTTTGTTGCTTTCATCCATTTGTTTTCAGTCCATTTGTCTAAAGCTTATTTGTTTAGCTTCTATGGGGACTTGTAGGTAGAACTTTCTAGAATATCCCAAGTTAAGTGTTTTAGTCTCATTATGGAAATTTGTGATTGCAAAGGACAGGTTTGGTGAGTATAATACTTACATCACTGCCTTACAGAAGGCACACTTATTGCCATATGTCTGCCCATCAGAGCCACAGAGGGGGTTAGATTCCCGAGTGCAGTAGATCTTAGGGTCATGGAACTCATCACAGTTGGTCTACCAAAGTAAGCCAGAGATGTTAATATCAGTGCATTTTATCTAAGAGGATATCCCTCAGAACATAAGCTTTGGATGGCAAACTTTACATGCTGTATATAGGTAGTTGTGACATAAAGCACCCTGAAACAGAAAATAGTTCTCCTTACCTGCTTAACTAAACATTATACATAATTGAGACTTTTTTCTTTGAGACACATGAAAACTCATCACAAGATATCAATCATATCATTCAGAATAATTATATATGTTCAGAAGTAAATTAAAAATGATGTTTTCAATGTTAAGGGTAAGAATTACTCCAACATTAAATAGCTCCAATTGAGAATAATTTGGATTATTAAATGAGATTCATTTTTTAACAGTATTAATGTCCTCTAATAACATTTATTCTGCATTATTATAAAAAATGAATGATCCTTCCAAGGGGTTTCCCAGACATTACCTAATGATTTGTTAGTTTTCCTTGTGGCTGCAACTTTCTTTCATTATCCCTTGAAAACAAAATTCTAATGTTCTTGTATTAACTGACTCTGCTCAAATTTTGTTTATAGAAGTTGAACTTTGTCCCTACTCCAATAATGTGGTAATGGGTGCCCAAGCCACTGTGTTTAGGATTCTTAGGTTGCACATCATCTTGTTGAGAATATATGTTATGGTTGATTAATAATTATTATTCATACTATATATATTATCCTCATTTGAGCCTAGTAATGGCCTTCACAGGTATATTGAGCAATATTATATTAACCAGTTGATACATGAGAATACTGGTCTTGAAGAAAATTAAATGGCTTACCAACCTTTGAATATATTCCTCCTAATTGTTGATATAGCATTTCCAATGACCTACTGTAATTTATTCCCAATATATCCTCATTGAGAGAATTCAGGGCCAACAGTCACTGTGTATCCTTGACCATACATATAGTCAGAGCATATTATAATAGTTTATTAGGTCTAAAGTGCAACCAGATCACTTATAATCAGAGCAGGCAAACATCATTAAAATAGCTTATTAAGTCAAATGTACAACACGAGGGCTATAGGTAATAAATTACACTATATTTGGGATTCATGCTAAATGAGTAGATTTTAGCAACTCTTGCCAGAAATTTTTTTAAATGGCTAACTATATGAGATGATGGATATTGTAATTTGCTTCACCCTAGTAACATTTTATTATCTACCTATCTGTGTCTATACATATCTCTATCTCTCTATGTATATGTCCTATAACTTCATGTGGTATCCCTTATATATACACAACAAAATTTATTTTAAAAATAGCTTATTAGGAAAATATGTGAGCATTGACAAGGGAAATAACTTGTCTAAGGTATCAGTAAACCATGATACACTGAGCAAAGTTCTCCAAAGATTTACATGGGAAAATGCCCAGCAAAAGAGTCATATAATTAGGTTAAAAAATACAATCCTATATACCAGGTTTAAGGTAGCTAAGACTATAAAATACAGTTTGGTTGAAATTTGGCATGTTACCCTATTAAGAATGATGCTTACTGGAGATCTTCTCAGGGTTTGGGTGTGTAAAAGATACATAGGCTTTTTTCCAGTCCTAGTTTTCCCCCACTGCCCTGAAAGGTAATTCCATTCTCCCACACTGCTTTCATAAGAATAAGAGTAATCTTTCCTTTGGATTTCCAAATTGGAAAAAAATGTTTGGAAATTCTTGAAGATATTGTAAATTATAGGGAAAAACCACTTTTTCCCTCAAAATATAATGTAATATATATATAGAAGTCATTGCTGTAACACAACAATGTGCTTGAGTCAAGAAAGAGCCATAAGCTACAGTAGCATTGATATTTCTTTTATCTCACAAACACCCAATGGATAACTAACACCTGTAAGACACAGAGTAGGTACTAGGCATATAAAGAGAGACCTGTTATGAACTCTGTCTCAATAAGCTCAGCATCTTATCCACATTAGAGAAGCAGAAAAGAGCATAGGTAAGGTCGTCATGATGGGTGATAGATGTCACACTGGGGAAGCACAGGCTGTGTGGAAACAAAGCAAAGGGCATTTCAATCAAAGAGATGTGTGTCTTTAGAGACAGGAAGAAAAAAATAAAGAAACAGGAAAGACTCTTATTTGAAAGAGATGCCTTTTAGAGACACTTTTCCCTGGCAATTGATCCTCTGATCTTATAATCCAACTTCTTTTGTCCTTCATAAAACAGACATGAAGGTGCCACTTGGGGAAGGCATTTACTTTGTGAATAGTAGATCACGCCTCTCTCCCTGAACCCACTTATCCCCTTTCTCTGTCCACTAAAAAGACGTCAAGAGGGGCAACGGATTTCAGTAAATAAAACCAAATCAGTCAACTGGCATCTGAAAAAAAAAAAATTTCTTTAGAACAGATACATTATATTCTTTTAAATAGTAGTTGTTTTCAATGATCTCTGAAGTAAACTGAGAATCATGTTATAGAAATTGTTCCACCATTGACAACTTATCTTAGATAAAGCACTCAATACTTGCACTTCAATTTTCTTATCTTTCTTCTTCTTGTTTTTTTCTTTTTGAGTGTAAACTTTTTTTTTAGGCAATAAGAACAATATTAGTTACAGGTTTTCGGAGTCATTAAAATTAATTCATTTTGCATAGCAACCAACTACTTTGAGGCTTGTATTTAAAGGAAAAAATGAGTAGCAAAATTAAACAGTAATTTTTAAGTAATAAAAGACAAAGAAAGAAATTATCTTTAAGTCTAGAAGACAAGTCAAAAAATTGTAGCAGTGGTAGTGTTCAGGGGTGACTTAAAGGTGAGCTCCACAAGCAAGCAAACAAATAAAAAAACCCACTTGCCATGCCGCATTTCTAGACTCCAAGGTCATATGTAAGTCATACCAAATGTAGTCATATCGAAATCGTAGAGAGTCACTGTGTAATATTTGAAATAGGAGTGAAGAAAGTAACCTTCTAGTAGTCCTGACTGTAGCTCTGAAGGTGTCTATAACTCACACAGTGATTGATGCCATGTGGCTGGAGTATCTCTAAAAGTCCTTCCTTCCTTGTCCAAGAACTTAGCAGTGACTACTTTCAGTGAAGCAGATTAAATAAAGCTCTTCTGTCCTTAGTTCTTTGCTTGGGTAGGAGAAATAGCAACTTTTGGCCAAATGCTTTCTCCTTTACAACTAGAGAACACTCTTCACTTACTGTGTGAAAATGTTAGAATGGTGGCTAGAGACAGAAGAGAACCACTCTCTGTGGAACCTCAGATGTGGGGAAGGTGTTGAAGGGCTCTGCAGACTTATCCAGAAATCCCTTCTATAAGGCAAAATGGGGAAAGAAATGTCAGAGTTGGGCTAGTTCTCAAAAATTGAGCAAAATAGACTAAGATTTCTGAAAGGCATGTCTTTCCTTTGCCTGAATTTCTTCTTCATTTTCTACATTGAGAAATCAGAACTTTTTTCCTGAGTTTTCAAAAATATCTCAAATCTAATTCTCAACTGTCAGGGGTATATAAGATATCTTTAATCAGTAATTTGGTTCATAATTGACTTGTTTATGTTCAACTTATAATTCTTTATCTTTCCTTCCAAACTAATTTTGTAGTCTAATTTTTTTTATTTTTTTGATAAGACGCCTATCAAGCTAGGAATGTATTAACAAACTGCGGTATATGTATATCATAGATTACTATTCAGCCAGAAAAAAATGGAGACTCTACATCTTTTATATTAATCTGAATAGTGCTGAAACGCATTCTTCTTAGTAAAGTATCACAAGAATGGAAAATCAAGAATCCCAATGTACTCAATACTTATATGAAGCCAGTAGATGATCTAATATACACCTACATAAGAGAAATAATCAATGCAAGTTTGGGGGAGAGCAAACAAGAAAGGGAAAAGAGGGGAAGAAAAAAGGGGATTGGTGGGCTCCCACTGAATGGGAATAACGTAAAGGTGTATGGCACACCTCTTGGGTATGGAACACAACTGCAAGAGGGACTCTACCTAACAAATGCAAACATTGTAACCCAGTTGTTTGTACCCTCACATTAATCTGAAATTTAAAAAAATTAATTAAAAAATATTTTCATAATAGAATCACTCTTCAGATTTCCCAATATGCCCTCAGATCAAAGTATTGCCATTTCTTTCTCCTGGTGTTAGCTTATGTGTGTTTCTTTACGAGTCCTTTTTACCAATTCTAAATTTACTCCCTAAATCACCCCTCCTCATTTCCTGTCTGAACCAGGACAGTAAGTTCTGCTTTCTCTTCCTCCTTTCCCTCCTGGTTTCCTGGTTTCAAATTTTTTTCTGCATGGACAGACAAGTTATTTTATTTTAAACTATGATTTTCATCATATTCTCTGCTTAAGATGTGGGGATAATAATCACTGCCTTGTATCTGTTTAGAAAATGATATTGCTCAAATCTCTTTCACATGCACTGCTCAGTGGCTATCACTAATTAAAGGTAGTGGGAAGCCATGGAGACTCATTCAAAATAGAGTCAGGAGTTCTAAGATGTTGCCTCCAGTTTTACAGCTGCTGATAGACTAAGCCAGCCAGGTCTTTTTCTGAGACTTCAGTTTTCTGATGTGTATTTAAGCTGTAGATGCTGGGTAACATCTCTAAACTGTTTTTTTGTTTGTTTGTTTGTTTTTCTCTCTCTCTCTTTTGAGACAAGAGTTCCATTCTGCCACTCTGGCTAGAGTGCAGTAGCATCATTATAGCTCACTGCAACCTCAAACTCCTGGGTTCAAGCGATCCTCCTGCCTCAGCCTTCTGAGTAGTTGGGACACAAATACATATCACCACATTCAGTTAATTTTTACATTTTTAGTAGAAATAGAGTCTCACTCTTCCTTAGTCTGGTCTCAAACTCCTGAACTCAAGTATTCTCTGGCCACAGCCTCCCACGGTGTTAAGATTATAGGCGTAAGCCAATGTACATGGTCTGTAAATTGTATTTAGATATTCTGTCAATGTAATACTTTTAAGTAAAATCAAGCTAATTAGGAGAAATGAAGAACTGCAAACTGTAATCATGGAGGATTATTTTACTAACTATATTAAAATTCACCAATCTTTACCTTAAAATACAAACAAAAATAAACATATATCGCAAAAAGAAATATACAGAAAATGATTGCCAATCGTTGTTTTTGAAAGACTTATTTTGTTAATCCTAATCCAGACTATTCATCGAGATAAATGTTGCAGACATGGTTCTCAAATACAGAGCCTGGAAAATAAAAAACATTAAAGGCAATGTGGTGAATGATTCAAATAGCAAAATTTATTCAGTTCAAAAACTGTTCTTAGTTTTAGAATATGTCTTTAAAACATTCTGGTGTTAATTTATGTAATGGAACATTAGCATTGACGAATAGTTGTTTTATTTTGCAATTATCATTATTATAATGTTATTTAATATACCTCTTTGGTAAAGTAAAGAGCCAGCAGCCTATTAGTCATTTACATTTAGGAAAAATTTACTAGAAGATGAATTCCAAAAGTCTGGGAACATGCTTTTTGTTTAGCTGGAATGATCTTTTCCAAAGAAGGTGGTAATTTTTAAAGTCTGTAATTTAGAATGCTAACTGTAATCGTCCATCAGATGTTTCATCGTGGAGAAAATTCTTGGCATGAGAAGAATGACTTGAGTGTTCGAGGAAATTTGACTTCCTTTTATCTTGGTTGGATCAGACTTGAGCAGGCATGCTCCTAATGCTAGTTTTAATATCTCTGCTTGGCATTGAAACTTCCACCCTTCCTCCAGACATGCAACTGAGTAGTGGAAGCCTTGGTGCTATCTAAAAGGGTAGTGCCTTCCTTGTCCTTTATATTTGATGGAGAAGAGACAGTAGCCTTGTCAGAGAAGGTTTACTTCATAATGAATCAGATATTTAGGGCAAGAAAGGGCATTAAAGACCATTGGAGCCAAACCGTCATCTTAAAGAAATGGAAACAAAGACAATGAGAAGGAAAGAGGCATTGCCCAAATCGCACACCAAGTAAGTATTAGAATTAAGACTCATCTATATTGTCTACCTCCAAAGCTACTGCTTCCAAATACAGCTTGTTGTTAAGATTTTGTGTGTATAAGTATCACCTGGATAATTATTTAGAATGCAGATTCAAAATCCCCTACCCCTGTGATTATTATTCAATGTCTTGCCCGGTATCTGGAAATCTGTATATCTAGTAAGCTTCCTAAGTGATCCCACAGCAAAACAGACTGTAAGACTTTGGCCAATGTAAAGGAATAGAATCAGTCAATAACAGATTTTAAATGAAACTTAGAAAACACTAAAGAAATCAAGACCCAAAGAAAGGAAGTAATTTGTATATAAATGAAAAACCTGATACTAAATTTTGTATCTCTTAAATCTATGTGTTATGACCTGAGCACTATATTTTACTGGCTAATGGGATATGAAAAGTATTGGCTGGATCTTATGCCCTCTCCTTATTGTTATTTTTTATGTTAGGTATAGACTATGCTATTATACTTATTTAAACATAACAAGTCAATTGTAAGAAATACGATTTTATATGTCAATAGCAACATACATGCGTACATGTGTTAGGTACATACACAAGTTCACACATACAGTTATTTTCAAAATATCACCACCTGTAAGATGTATCTTAATTCCTGAGGTGCTGAAGTTGGGGGGAGGAAAAGTCTTAAATAATACAGTGGATATATCAAGGTTGAAAAATATTTTTCAACTTCTTTGCCAACTCCAATTGATTGGCAGTAGTGTGTAGAAATTTTGACATCATGGGTCTATCATGACACATGCAGGCTAAACAAGAACTAGTGCTGGGACCACATGTCCTGTGAACACAGGTGCAGGATTGGCAGAACAAATAGCACTGGTGTTGTCATTTGATAGTTAAAACAATAAAAACAGAAATTGATGAATTTCTTTGAAGAAAAACCCCAACAAGGAAGATAATTTGTGCCAATTTCAATTTTTAACCCCAAATTTCATTTAAGTTTGAGTGAACCAATCTGTGTATGGTCAATATAGAACATTAAGCTAGTTTCCTCCCTACTTGCAATAATTTCTGAAAAAGAAATAGTAACCTGTTAACTCCTTCAGAACCTGTTAGTTACTAATCGATAATTGATTCATATATAATCTCTTATAATTTACCAAGTGCTTTCACATGATTTAAATATAACTGCAATTCTTTTAAGAAAGTAATATTATCCCTGTTTTATAATTGTGCAAGTTGTAGCTCAGAAAGCTAACTTGCCCAACATCACATAATGAAATCAGTGATAGATCATGAATTTTATCTCAAATCTATCTTAGTTTTATTTATATTAACCCTACTCTGAAAAAATGTGATAATGTGTGTTTAGGCTCTTTTAAACTGAAAGTGGCAAATGTATACTGACAGAAAGATTGTAGTTAAAAAGTAGTAATTTCTGCTGATTTCCGCTTGTTCATTGTTTTTGCTCTGTCACCCATAGATAAACCTCCTTTTGGCCAGTGAAGAGCTAGTCAAGCGTCACCCTCCATGCAGGTCGAAACAATAGATAAAAGTAAGCACTGACCTGTTCTCCTTGACCGAAGACAACTGAAAAAAAAAAAAAGCACAAATTCAAACACTGTAATTTAGGGACATGAAAATAGTATTTATAAAATTAAGAAATCCCTAATACTCTTTCCTGGTTCTTAATTATCTCAAGAAGTCGCAGTATGTTGTCACCTCCTCACTTCTTGGAGAGGTGATGTAAAGGTATGGACCATAAGGAGGCAACATTTGTTAGAGGTTCAGGTGGGGTGGCAGAAAATGGTTTAAGGATTTGGAGGCACATGTGACAGTCTTGGCCCAGTCACTAATTTACATGGGGACAGACTTCCCATCTCTGGTTTCACCTTGGAGAATTAGGATAGGGAAGGCTTTTCTAACATTGAGACTCCAAAGTTCATTCCATGCCGTTCCTCCCAAAAGCCATTGTTACAGACAACCGGGAAAGAGATGAAGCTTTTCATTTGACCTTTGCATTTATAACTGCTTGACTTTTAAGACTTGGCCCCAAAATATAGACTGGTAAGGACCAACTCATTCTCTTTTCTGTGGTTATTTCTCCTTCTAGGTATCTCTAAATTCCTGACAAAGAGCCCATATATATGGTCTTGTTTCTCTCCCTCTTAATATTTGTGTGATTTTACATTGTGCCTAATTATCTCAACAGTTTAAAATATTAAAATAATGAAAATCCTAGATCCAATTCTGGTCAGGCTGCTAAGTTTTGATCTGTGGCCGTTCTGGGGATTCCTTTTCAGGGCACCTCTCCCATGGAAGTGCAAGGCCACCTCAGTGAGACACAGTGGGGATTAGTGCAATCCGTCTCCTATGCTGGCCAGCCCTTATGGGAGGCTCGCCGAACATTCCTAGAATGGAAGCTCTATTCATGGGGTTAAGGAAAGAACAAGTCTTTTAAATTTGAAAGGATGTTACTGTTACTTTTAGTAGTGATCACCAACTTCACTGATTCATGACAAGCAATCTCTCAAAAATTTCATTGTATAAGACAAGACAGGGCCTGGAGGCTTATATTTTTTTAATTACTCTCAGAGACTTTTATGGCTGAGGAAAATTAACTATTACAATTTTCAGTCAATTCACCATGATCAGAAAAGGTGGGATCCGCCCAATGTCTCAATGTCTTATATATAGGAACTGATAAGGCAGAAACAAGATTAAGACCCTGAATTCAATCTAGTGCTCTTTTTATTAAATTTTAATAATGGATGTGATATTAATGGATGTTAAGCACTTGCTATGTCTCTTCTACTATACTAAGTATTTTGCATGCATTTTTATCATTTAATTTCTCATGCAGAGATTATCTTTCCATATCCCTATGTTAATCTGAGAAAAATAAGGTTCAGAAAGGTCACATAACTATAAAATGAAAATGTCAGGACTGAAATTCACTTTTGTGTGTTTCAATATTAAGACCTTTACACACTATGTCTGCCCAAATACCAGCTGGTATGTCTATCAAGCATCCATGCTTTGGTGTGCTAATGTAATAGTCAACAGATCCTGTTAAAGATCAGTTCAGTTCAGTGAAGAAGTGGCAGAGGATAGCAACTGATTTCTAAGACTTTCTTTGCAACTACAATTTGATGTAGTCAGATCTATTTTTTTTTTCTGCTATCTTAGCAACTGATTAAAATAACCATTAAAATTATTTGTCTTTAGTAGTGAAGTTTACTCCAGGATAGGAGAGTAATCTTTTATTCATTTATTTTCATATTTCTAAATTGCATTTGTTTATGTAAATATGACTAGCTACCATGAACAATGGATTTTTATCAGCTAAATCTTATTGAAAAATTGTTTCTACATCTACATTTCAGTCTGCTATTGTCACAGAAAATGATAGATCAGACACAAAATGTCCCAAGGCTTACTCTCATTTTTACATTTTACAAATGAAAAATATCTCAGAGAAGTGCAATGTTTCTCCAGTTAATAGTGAAAAAAAAAAAGGAACTACTTCTTGGCCTGGAGATTCTAGTGTATGGTTTGTCCATTATAACATGATAGAGTAGAATAACAAGGAAGGAAGAAATAGAAATAATGGCCCTATTTATTTGATGGCTCTATGATGAAATCATAACCTTGAAGTGTGATTGTCCTTTGAACCTCATTAAAGTGGTCAAAGATATTTCCCTGCTTGAATATTAATTAGTTAACCAGCAACATATATGTTTCTTCATATAAACCTTCATGTTTCTAAGGTTTACTTGCATTTTTTTAAGGATTTCCGTTTTTCTCCTTGTTTTAATTTCAATTATTTGAGTCCCTTTGAAATCGTAATTAAGGATAAAGAAGGATTTGTTTGCCTTAGAAATCACAAAAACCAATATTAAATGCAATTTTTCATCCAGTTCCATAGAACAAACATCAATTGTCATGTCTAGATTCAAATTCCAAATTCTACTTAAAAAATTGTAAGTCCTTTGGCAATTTTTTTTAGCTTTCCTGTGCCACAGTTTCTTAGATGTGGAATAGGGTTACAAATACTTTATTATGAGTAATGGAGATGATGTGTAAAAGCCCTTCTTAGTACATGTCTAGAATATAGCATATGCTCAACAAATAACTGTTATTTTTATTATTATTACCAACATACTTTTCCTCATCACAATCATCATTATCATCATGACCTCCTAGAATTGGTCTCCTATGTCAAAATTGTTAGAATTTTGAAATATAGTAGACAACTACACTTGTCATCTCCATTTCAATATATGTATTATATATATAGAATTATATATATATATAAAATCTTAATTTTAAGAAAAAAACTCACCTGAGAAGAAGCAGAAAAGAGCCAGAGAGAGAAGCAGAAAGACACCTAATGGTTTCATGGTGCCAGTTAGTTCCTCAGATTGAGGTTGCTTTGTCCAGCCCAGGTTCCACGTCAAGATAATTCCCTGAAAGCACTGAAGCACACACTCCAACACACATATATATAGACATATTAGAGGGAGTTGGGATCTCCACCTTCTTTATAAAAATCATATTCTAAAACCATATGCAGTCCCGCACACTTTAAGCATTTATTGGGGCCTGTCACCAATGTCAAGAAATGCTTCACGTTCCCCATCAATCTTAAAAATTAGGACAATTATGTGAGTCGCACCTTAGTTCTTATTAATAGAGCTGTCATTTTCTGCCAGTAGCCTACATTTTCCTAAGAACTGATACAACCTCCCTGCTCTTCCCTCTAGGGTTTCACTGCACTAAAGGTATGATTCACTGGTTGAGTTCCACCTGATCCCTGTGTCTTTTTCAGACAGGTTCTACATGTCTGCAGTCCAGATGAGAAACTACAAGGGAATGGAATCTTGGGTGTAACTTGAATTTTCAGAGTCCACATCATCCAAGGTGTACCTTAAAGGAGATAGGTACTCTACATTGGCAGAAGCATTTTCTGAGCAGAAATCAGCTTGTTAGTTTTAAAATTATTCCAGTCAAATGTCAATGCTTTTCAAATTTTGAGTCAAAAGGAACAGGAGAGTCAATGTATTATTTTTAATATGTGAAATAAAGGATTTAATTTTAAAATAAATCTGAATTGGATATTTGAAATGAGTAATGCTTTATGTATCTTTTTCTGCAAAGTAAAAAAAGTAATTTTAATAAAGATATTTAAGGTTCACCTTTTTTAAAACTCCTTGAACACATACTTTTCACATGAGTTAGATGAATCCCATTAACTGTCATGGCTAATTTAATTGCAAGATAGATCAAAAAATGAGATGCCTTAGCTTTATTTGGTGAACAAAAAAAAATAAAGAATGGTTATAGTGTTTATGACAAAGTCTGTCTCAAATTATAACTGTCTCAAATTATAGCTATTTAAAATACCATGAAGAAAATATAACAATTTAAAATATAGAAAAATTACGTGAAATATGCACAGGTGAAACACAAGTGATTAATGAAATCCATGCATAAGTAATTCATAAAGGATACATTTAAATATATGTTTTTCTTTTATAGTCATCACTTTGAAAAAACGTATACCTAGTTCAAATGCTCTTTCTTTCACCTTAGGATATATGTTTTCCTTGGGAGAATTATGTAAGTTTAGCAATTTTAATTTGATTTATCTAAATATTTTGGATGAACTTTGTGATTTTCAAAGTGGTGTATGTATTTTATTGAATTTGATAATAAAATAAAATATTTGTTTCAATTAAAATGAAGGGCGATTGTGATAAAAATAATTATTTTGTTGTAATTGCTTCACTAAGAATTTTTAAAAATGTCTGAACTTAAAAGATAGAGGAAAGAGGGGATAGGAGATGAAAGGAAAAGCATGACAGAGGAAGAAGAGCATCTGATCTGTGAGTATTAAAAGACGTTCCATCCAAAGGCAGTGAACACATACCCACACACACACATGCCCATACAATCTTAAAGTCCTTTACAAAAAGCTGTAGGTTAGATGTTCAACAGTATAATCCCCCAAAACACTAATGAAAAATCTTAAGAACTGTGTTTAAAATTTTCTTGAACAATTTATAGAAAATAACTCATGATATTTAGAAACACAGAACAAATGGGAAATTGCTTAAGAAAAGTCATAAAAATTTGAAATAACTATTGTACAATTGTGCTTACTTGTCATGCTCTTTAATTATGTTTTCTCATTAAGTGAGATTATATAAAGAGCAGCTCTTTGAAACAAAATTGTGGCAAAGGCTTAGTTTCAGGGTATTGCTGCTACTTCCTCCTTCCCCCTCCCATCCTATTTTAGTGTTTTCTTCTCCCAAACAATGAAACAACCAATGAACTACAGTACTGGGCTATGTGCCATCATAAAATCCATGGTGGATTTTCTAAAATTTCTGTTTAAATTTCTTCCCCTCCCCAAAGTTTCATTTTCTGGTAGCTTCTCATATCCAGCTCTAAACTCTTAAAATCTCAGTTTGAGTAAATGTTCATCTCCTCTTGTCTTCCAGAATTTCCTTCTCCACCTCTCTGTAGCCCTCAAAAGTCTGCTCATTTTTCTGGGGGTATTTTTCATGAAATAATTCTTAAGGAGAATGATTCCATCTTCTTTTCCAGAATGTTTTAGAGCCTCTATCTTCAACACTTTAGACCCTATTTACTACAACAAAGTTTTGGAGTATGAAAGTATAAAATATTGGCTCTGGAATATGAAATCATAAGGATATACAGAGGTGCCAAAAAAATGTATACAAATTCTAAAAGCTCTCATTGGAAGTATAAAGGATCATTGCCAAAAAGAATACTCACTGCTGATCAAATGGATGTACATAGCACATTCAGGTACACTTGACCAGTAATGGTATCTTCAATTCAACTTTGAAATAATAAATCGATAACATTACTTTGAGGGAAACCTCTGTATATTTTAAGAAATTTTGTGCCTGGAATAATCATTTTTGTTAAGTTTTTTGAAAGTTTTTGTTTTTAAATATAACTTAAAGGGAAAGGGAAGAAACATTCTCAGGGGGGATTGTTTAATTAACTCTTTAAATAAGACATTGAGATGATAGAAGGAAATAAAGAAACTATAGCTAATTATTCTCAGACTATATATAATTCTAGTTTTTTTGCCTGTGGAGTAAGTCATTGACAATTTGAATTTTGTTTTCTGTAACATTCTGAAAGGAAAATAGGGAAAAATTTAAGAGCCTTAACATTTAAGAACAAGTAAATTTCAATATGTTGAATTATGCAAAAGAAAAAAATATGAAAAACAGAGGTGTGGGAGAAGGCCATAGAAATAACGGCTTTTATACAGACATAGCAGAATGAAGTCCCAACACTTGTACAATTGGCTCCTAAAATTTTGCTATGCATACTTTCTTTTATATAAGGAAAAAAATCCTAAGATTACATTTTCCATGTTTAATATTATATAAACATTATATAGTTATTCACAAATATCACCATTGAAGGTAATATATATGAAATCATCTGCATTATATTTAATACATAGTATATTTTAATTCTATATTTTTTGCTACTGACTCTACACTATCATTTTACATAATTAGATGCAATTCATTGCTTTTAGAATGCTTAGGTGTGAGTCCAAGGAGATAAACAGATCTATACACATGGGTGTTAACATTTTAATTGTTCACGTAACTTTTCCTTTCCCCAACATTGTTCATATAAAGCAAAATGTGTTATTTTGAAATGACTTCTCAGACAGCTATATACTGTCCCCTAAACTCTAGAACCTTTCCACCATTCAACACAAGGCATGAGATAGAGACATACTTTCAAAAAAGGACAGCTACCACCTTAATCCAAAAAAAGTACTAATCAAGGAAATCACTGCTCATCACTGAATTATGAAGTTATCTCAATATCTTTAGCCATATAATAGACTAGAATAAAGCATTTTTTATTGGTAACAATACAATCTTTATTCAGAGTTAAGATTGTTTTGGAATTTCCATTGGACTACATAGGAAAGAGGAGAAACATTTCTTAGGACTGAGAGGGGTCTAAAAAGAGATGGAAAAAGTGAAAGTGATCTTAGAGTTTAGATTTCATTGTCTTGGCTTACTTCAAAATCCTTGGCTTTTGGAGGGAGATAAAGATGCATCACCTGACTGTGGGTGAAACAAAGTAGCAATAAAAAGAGGAGTCCAGGCATTTGAACCTCTTAGCCATTTCACGAAGGTTCTGTCATGTTCTAATGAAGATCAGAAAAAGCAGCTGAAATTCACAGTCCCCAAGATGGACAAGTGGTAAATTAGAGGGATTTTGATTTCAGAGCAAGGACACTACAATTGATAGCTCAATGTGACAGAGGAGATTTATATAATTCAGCAGAGGGTGCTAACACATTCGATACATAACAGGTTGTGGGGGAGAATGGAAACTCAGGCCCTCTGTGATACAGTGGTCAAAGGAAAAGCTACTCAGAAGCAATTCTTGAGTGGGTAGAAGTTAATAGCCAGGAACCAAATGGAAAGACACACCACTCCAGGGTCCTTGGTCTTGTGTTGGTGCATAAGCTTCTTGGTGGTCTTGGCGTTGCATACACTTGTTCCTGGATCCAAATGCTATCTTTGGGGGAAAATGGAATGAGGAGGTAGAACCAGAGAAACACACTAACTTATTGAAACGGGAGGGCATAGTAGGAGTAATTTTGTTAATTGTTTTTTCAATATAGTCTCCATAATACATTTAACCATGGCTATCAACTAATGAACACTCTCAAAATTTTTGTTGGAAAACTGAAATTGAAATCAAAAGTATTTTCTGATATTGCTGTAAAATGAAGATGAGAACACACAAATAAGAAAATTTTATTTTTTGACTTTTTTTTTATTAAATCCTAGCTGTGTACATTGATATATTCATGGGGCATCATTCACTAGCTTCACAGACCGTTTACCAAGTTTCACATATACCCTTGTAAGATGCACCGCTGGTGTAATCCCACCAATCCCCTTTCCTCTACCCACCTTCCCCCTCCCTTCCCTCCCTTTCCCCCTTCCCCCTATTCTTAGGTTGTAACTGGGTTATAGCTTTCATGTGAAAACCCTAAATTAGTTTCATAGTAGGGCTGACTTTGACTCTTATAGATCTTAGTTTACATAAAATTTGACTCACTCCACCCAGTGCATTTGATTTAGTCACCATTAATTAATGTTTCATCAGTAAAAAACAAAAGGTAGACTGTTCAATTATCATCATAAAAGACATTTACCTCTATCTTCCACTCAATGGAAAACTGATTTAAAATTCTCCTGAGAAATATACGTAATACTTTTGTACTTAGTGGTTCTGTGATAGGGAAGAATGAGCATAGACTTTGATTCCAGATAGATCTGGGATATAAATTCCACTTCTTGACACTTTTTTTTATATGACTTGAAAGATGTTAATTGACATTCCTGAGTCTCAATATTCTTAATAACAGTAGCTTATTTTATTGGCTTTCTTGGGTCATAAACATATTTAGCTTTTTTTTTTGTTTGTTTGCTTTGTTTTTGTTTGTTTGTTTTTTCTTACCAGACTGTGCATTTAATCTCTCTAGATTATTTATCCCTGAATATGTTGCATTAGCAGTCCCTCTCCTGGGTCATCATCAATGTCATAGCAAAGGTGTTGAGCAAAACAGGTTCAAAGATATTTCCACTAACTTATCTCCCAAGTTACTTTGTGAAAATCAATGTTCAGATTTCTCTGGCATGGCAACAAGTTTCTCACCCTTGTGAAATGCAATGAAGCAAGAGTGGCATGACTTGCTTTTAATGAATTTGTGTGGGCCATTAGTCATCTTCACCTTCTTTCCTAAATGCTCGTATTATCATATTTCCTGCTCCTCCCTGTCAGAGATCCCACACCCTTCCCAAAATAGGCTTTTCGTAGTTTCTCATGTATCTCCATTACATTCCTGTTTGCCTACCTTAACTCATAGTGTTTCCTTCTCCTGGGATGTTCTTTTCTTTAATTACTATGTGTCTTAATTCTGCATGTCAAACAATGAACTTCAAATTACAATACTCTTCCCAGAACATTTCTTTATCCTCCAAGGCAAACATTCTAAACTGGTAGCATAAAAACCAACTCTAGTTTGTTAGTTTATTTTATTAAGCCTATGCAATGGCTTTAAATATTTTTTTAAAATAGCCAAAACTTTTAAAATTTGAATATTTAACAAAAAATAGACATACAAAAGAAAATTTTCTGAAAATGTTTGTGCCGTTCATGTCTGTGGCAAAGTCAGTTGGAGTTTAGTAGCACCTGCCTCTTTTTTCACATGACTTACCTTTCTTGCTGGCCCTAGAAGGCATTTGAGTTTGAGAATCCTGAAATTTGACACTGGTAATACTTCTGTGCTTTTCTTGTGCAACTGTTTTACTTTGTAAAACTGTGCCTGTATGTCATCTCCTTTATTTGTTTAAATGCTCCTTCTGAACAGGATCTGTATTGTATTAATATAATATCTTCCAAATTTCCATCTTGCAGCGAGCAATTATTCCACAAATACTTATTCAGAAAACAAATATGACTTTAAAAATAATTAATTAGCACTCCATGCTTACCAGAGATTATTAGTAACTATTCTAGTCTACATTTTCCAAAATCCATCTTCTTCCTTGTTTTAATCATGTAGATATTTGTTCATCTCTATTTTTCTACCAGTTCTTTCATTTCTTTGACTTTGTATAGATAGTTGAACAAGATTTTGATCTCACTTGAAAAATCCCTTTATCCTTATTTGTTTCCTAATGAGAGAGAGGGGAACGTTTGTAATGCTCATTTACTCTTTTACAAGAGTAAATAGACGGTTAAGTACATGTTGGAAGTAAGTTTTTACAATTTGACAGTTATGAGTGGCAGTTCTCTTTTTGTTCAGTTCACATAACCTGCATCATTCATTGCCTCTGCTCCATCATTCATACTTTCTTCATTTCCCATTTCATCAAGATCGAGGTGATTTACATTTCTTAGCCCTACGTCAGTCACAATGGAAATAAAACTACATTATGAAGTATAATTTTCCATATAATATTTTTTGGAAACTAACTGATCTTATGACTCTTAATATGTCATTAAAAAAATTGTATTTTATTAAAGATTTATTTCTCCTTAATTTGTTTTCCTTTTTATGCTTTAGTATATTTCTTCTTAAATTTATTTTTAAAAGATGGATTTTATACATAAATTTTTATAGTTAGCCACCTCAAATCTCTCAGCATGAATTCAAATAATATTCAGAAAGAGATTAATTAAGTATGGGCTTAGGAACATGATAAAATGATGCCATGATCCTGAGATTTTTTTTTTTTTGTCATAATAATTTTGTCATCTTCTTTGATAAGGTAACTAGGTATGAGGTATACAATAAGCCTAATGGATGTGAACATCACAGCGGGGCATTAAGTATGGTCTCATGCTGTATCGGAGAATGAACAAAGATATGTGAACAGACTACTGTCTGATCGAACAGCTTAACAAAAAAGTGTTGATAGATTGATTAATGTAAACAGGAATAAATTGTCCCCATCTGGATGTTTATATATAAGCATATATATAATATATAAACATAACTGTATAGAAAACATGCTTTAAATTTGAAGTCTTATCTCTCTATCATTCTGTCTGCACGATTCATTTTCTTGACTTAAATAGAAAACCTTTAATTAACTTTTATCTTGTTCATTTTGGTCCATTATCATTCTTAATATATAGAATTTTTTTTTAAGTTCTAAGAAGATGTGATTTATTTTATTTTTTTAATTTTTTTAAAATTTATTTATTTTTATTGTTAAATCATAGCTGTGTACATTAGTGCAATCAAGGGGTACAATATGTGGGTTTCATATACAATCTGAAATATTCTCATCAAACTATTCAAAGTAGCCTTCATGGCATTTTCTTAGTTACTGTATGTAGGCATTTGTATTCTGCATTTAGTAAGTTTCGCCTGTACCCATTCGAAGATGCACCGTAAGTGTGGCCCCACCCATTAACGTCCCTCCACCAAAACCTCCCCACTCCCTTCCCCTTCCTTGGCCCTTTCCTCATAGTCTTGTGCTATAGTTGGGTTATAGCCTTCATGTGAAAGCTATAATTTAGCTTCATAGTAGGGCTGAGTACATTGGATACTTTTTCTTCCATTCCTGAGACTTTGCTAAGAAGAATATGTTCCAGTTCCAGCCATGTAAACATGAAAGAAGTAAAGTCTGCATCTTTCTTTAAGGTTGCATAATATTCCATGGAATACATGTACCACAATTTGCTAGTCCGTTGTGGGTCAATGGACACTTGGGCTTCTTCCATGACTTAGCAATTATGAATTGGGCTGCAATAAACATTCTGGTACAGATGTCTTTTTTATATTGTGACTTTTGGTCTTCTGGGTATAAACCTAGTAAAGGAATTATAGGATTGAACCGCGGGTCTATTTTTAGGTCTCTAAGTATTCTCCAAACATCCTTCCAGAAGGAACGTATTAGTGTGCATTCCCACTAGCAGTGTAGAAGTGTGCCCTTTTCTCCACATCCACGCCAACATCTTTGGTTTTGGGATTTTGTCATGTGGGCTACTCTTACTGGGGTTAGGTGATATCTCAAAGTAGTTTTGATTTGCATTTCTCTGATGATTAAGGATGAAGAGCTTTTTTTCATGTGTTTGCAGATTGTGCGTCTGTCTTCTTTAGAGAAGTTTCTCTTCAAGTCCCTTGCCCACCCTTAGATGGGATCACTTGTTCTTTTCTTGCTAATACATTTGAGTTCTCTGTGGATTCTGGTTATTAGATCTTTATCGGAGGTATAACCTGCAAATATTTTCTCCCATTCTGAGGGCTGTCTGCTTGTTTTACTTACAATGTTCTTGGCTGTGCAGAAGCTTTTTAGTTTAATCAGGTCCCAGTAGTGTATTTTTGATACTGCTTCAATTGCCTGGGGAGTCCTCCTCATAAAATATTCACCCAGGCCGATTCCTTCAAGAGTTTTCCCTGCACTTTCTTCAAGTATTTTTATAGTTTCATGTCTTAAGTTTAAATCTTTTATCCAGTGAGATATCACCATTAACTATCTTAGTTAATGGTGAAAGGTGTGGGTCCAGTTTCAATCTTCTACAGGTTGCCAGCCAGTTTACCCAGCTCCATTTGTTAAATAGGGAATCTTTTCCCCACTGAATGTTTTTAATTGGCTTGTCAAAGATCAAATAATGATAAGTAGCTGGATTCATCTCTTGGTTCTCTATTCTGTTCCAGACATCTACTTCTCTGCTTTTGTGCCAGTACCATGCTGTTTTGATCACACTGCTGACAGAAAATTCTATCTTCAATGATTTCATGAATTTTAACAATAAAATAATTTAAGAGAGTAAAGACGGTTACAAGGTTTTCATAAAAGTCTAGATGAGACTTCTGGGTATGTACCCCAAATATTTGAAAACAGGGTCTCAAAGATCTATTTGTATAGCCATGTTTATAACAGCATTATATATAGTAACTAAAAACATAGTAGTTGCTCAAGTGTTTTTAAACAGATGGGCAGATGAGCAAAATGTGACATGTATGTGTATACACGTGGGTGTGCATAAATACACACAGCATAATGAAATATTATTCAACTTTAAAAAGGAAGGAAATTGTGACATCTGCTATAACATGGAAGCATCTTGAGGATATCATGTTAAGGGAAATAAGCCAGTCACAAAAAGGCAAATACTGCATGGTTCCACTTTTATGAAGTACTTAGAATAGTCAAAGTTATAGAAACAGTAAGAAAGAAGAATGATGGTTTACAGGCCCCCAGGGAAGTGGTTACCGCAAGATGTTGTTTAATGGCTGTAGAATTTCACTAGGAAAGATGGACGTGGATGGTGGTCATGGCTGCACACAGTCATATTACCATAATATGACTAAAAGGTTTAATAGTACACTTAAATATGGTCACAATGGTGAATTTTATGTTATGTATATTTTACCATAATTAAAAACAAACAAAGCAAAAAATCCATGTTGGGGAATGAGAAAAGCATACAAGGGCACAGGACTGAATTCTATTTCTCTGGTCATTTAGCTCATCTTAGAACTTTTATAAATTTGCTCTAAGTAGGTGGCACTGAATTGCTATGTTGCAACATTTGCCGATTGATTCATATTTAGTAGCTCCATCCACAACATCAATTACAATGATCTTAAAGGCAAAGCATGAGCTTATGTTATTTTTCTCTTAAATTCTACTACTGATTTTCCTGGGTTGAGCTGATGGTTATAAAATAATTTTTTGAATTAAAAAATACAAACTGATTTAAATTTTTTTTACATTTTTTATTTGTTACTCTTTTAGTTATATTATGTAAACTGTCCTTCTAATTTTCTATGCCATTCTTGGAATGTGGAGATTTTTCACCAGTTTGTAAAGATTTGTTTTGTTTTACTTCTTCCATTTTCTCATACATTTGCATATGCTTTAAATATAGTACTTAAAATGTTGGTTATTCCCATCCCACATTTTAACAAATCAGACATGTAATAATGCAACATAATTCAAATTGAATGTGGTAACATGCTAGAAAACAGAATGTACTCAAAGATCTACCAAAAAATAAATAAAGAACTAATTAACTTTGCTAAGATGTCATCATCAGAAAGGCCTCATTTAAACAAATACAGTTTCATTTAAACAAATACAGTTGCACAAATGTGAATCCTGAAGGACAAATGAGTTCTTTGTGGAGGTAGAGTGGTAGTGGGAGATGCTGAAGAAGAGGAAGACGTACAAGGAAGACATACATGCAGAGAACAGACACAGAAGTGTGAAGGCTTTTGATTACGTGAACAACAAGGAGTCATCAGACTGGATTGTGGACTCTGGGCAGGGTGGTTGAAAGGTCACTGAAATATGGCATCATGCTGTTTTTAGTGTGTACAGTGGCCCAAGGTAAAATGAGAGGTAGCTCTATATCACACTTTTGCCAACACATTGACTTTCCCATCATCCTAAATCAGGACATTTATTCACCCTCTGGAAAATGTGAAGGAAAACAAGCAAGACAGAATTGCACATTGGTAGCAATGGGGAAAAATAGTTTCAGCCTAACTAAATGTTCGGCATTCCTCATTTCCTTTGAAGCTTAATTACAACCATCAGACAAAGCCTCTTAAATGTTTGCTAAGACATTGTAATACAAGGGGAAAGTTTGCCAAAGTCTTTTAAAATCACAGGAAAGTAGTATTGCCCAAGTCAGGTGATTTACTTTGTGAAAAGTCATTATTAGGTTTTTCATACTCTTTGGGAATAAAAAGTCTCTGTAAGAATTTTTATTTCTAAGTTCAAAAATCCCATTATTTCTGCAACATAAATTCTCTCTCAAGCTGATCAATGTTGGGCTAGTTGGTACTGGGAGTACCACTGATTATTTAACATGGCTCAGCCAATAAAGGTAAAGAGCTTCAGCTTGGGAGGCAAGATTATTCTGAAATCTGGCACACTCCTGTCCAGACTTCATCTCCCAAGTTCTCTTTCAAACATCACTGCCTTGAACCACTAGAATCTTGAGTAATCTGGAGTTTTCTTTTCTTGTACTTTTGCCCATTAATATCCTCTGCCGAAATACATTTTTCTACCTCTACCTATTAGAATGTGACTCAACTTTCATGAACATCTTAAAACCTATTCTAAAATATATTTTATAATTGCCCAAGAAAGAATCCAACAATCTCTCTCTTCTGACTTAAAACATAACATTTTACTTTCCATGGCCTATAATATGTGGTATACTTGTTTTATGAGCATCTATTCCACTTGTTATGAAAGTTACCTATTATTTAAAATACTTTATAGCCTTTGAAGGTACAGATTTATTTGACATATTTCAGTATTCTTTACAACCACTATTAAAAAATAGTAGAAGCTAAATAACTATCATGGGCGGAAGAATCAATGCTTATATGATTTAATTTCCAAAGCTAGCACAGTCCAATAACTCTCTTATATCCACACCTTTAAAGCAGAAAAACTTTGTGTCATGCCTTTTATTACAAATGCTTTATTTAACATATGTCAGTTGATACAATAAATAATTCCTTTCTATAATAATTTATGCAGAATAGGAGAAGTCTGTTTCTCAACTGAGTGAATCCAGGCCCTTGTCTCTGATTCACAGGCAGCTTTTCTCCAAGCATTGACGGAAAGACCTGGTCTTCTTTCTCTTCCATCTTCAATACATGGCTCTTCCATCTTCATTGCATGGCTTGAATTTGCCATGCTCACTTGCATTAAAGGGGTAGGAAAAGGAAAAATACTGCAATACTTTATGAACTAGGCTTCAAAGTGAAACACAAAATTTTCACTCATCTTTCCTGAAAAATAGGCACATAGTTACACCATATGCAAAGGGGATAGAGACATTAATTTCCTTACAGGCTTCCATTTCTCAGGAATGATTCTAAATTCTAGCAGCAGAGTATAAGTGTTGTAGACAGTTGGGCCCTCCAGCCATCAGAAAACCATACACACCTTTTTTGTTCACACTTAAAACACACTCTACTATCCAAAGGAGATGATCTAAAGTCTTATCCAGTTATTGCAACCTCCTAAGATTCTGGGTTTCTTTTCATGTGTTTGTTAGCCATTCGTCTGTCATCTTTAGAGAAGGTTCTATTCATGTCTCTTGCCCATTGATATATGGGATTGTTGGCTTTTTTCATGTGGATTAATTTGAGTTCTCTATAGATCCTTGTTACCAAGCTTTTGTCTGATTGAAAATATGCAAATATCCTTTCCCATTGTGTAGGTTGTCTCTTTGCTTTGGTTATTGTCTCCTTAGCTGTACAGAAGCTTTTCAGTTTAATGAAGTCCCATTTGTTTATTTTTGTTGTTGTTGCAATTGCGATGGCAGTCTTCTTCATGAAGTCTTTCCCCAGGCCAATATCTTCCAGTGTTTTTCCTATACTTTCTTTGAGGATTTTTATTGTTTCATGCCTTAAATTTAAGTCCTTTATCCATCTTGAATCAATTTTTGTGAGTGGGGAAAGGTGTGGGTCCAGTTTCAGTCTCTCTATATATTAGAGAGATGCAAATCAAAACAACCCTGAGATATTATCTAACCCCAGTGAGAATGGGCCACATCACAAAATCTCAAAACTGCAGATGCTGGCATGGATGTGGAGAGAAGGGAACACTTTTACACTGCTGGTGGGACTGCAAACTAGTACAACCTTTCTGGAAGGAAGTATGGAGAAACCTCAAAGCACTCAAGCTAGACCTCCCATTTGATCCTGCAATCCCATTACTGGGCATCTACCCAGAAGGAAAAAAATCCTTTTAGCATAAGGACACTTGTACTAGACTGTTTATTGCAGCTCAATTTATAATCGCCAAAATGTGGAAACAGCCTAAATGCCCACCAACCCAGGAATGGATTAACAAGCTGTGGTATATGTACACCATGGAATACTATTCAGCTATTAAAAAAAATGGAGAATTTACATCCTTCGTATTAACCTGGATGGAAGTGGAAGACATTATTCTTAGTAAAGCATCACAAGAATAGAGAAGCTTGAATCCTATGTACTCAATTTTGATATGAGGACAAGTAATTAACAATTAAGGTTATGGGGGGGGGAAGCAGAAAGAGGGACGGAGGGAGGGGGGTAGGGCCTTTGTGTGTGTCACACTTTATGGGGGCAAGACATGATTGCAAGAGGGACTTTACCTAACAATTGCAATCAGTGTAACCTGGCTTATTGTACCCTCAATGAATCCCCAACAATAAAAAAAAAAAAAGAAAAAAAGATTCTGGGTTTCTGAAAGTAGTTCTTTGAGGAGACCAACACATTTTGAGGCACACTATTAGCTCCTGTCTCTGGCCTCATACTTCTTATATAATAAAGGAGTCTGAACAGGATAGCCTTAATTTAGACTCTCACTCGGAAAAAAAAAAAGTAATGAGATACATAGGAAGTTGCTGAGGAAAATTTGTTTACCTGGACTGTACAGACCCTGCCTCAGCAGTGGGATACATTCTTTAGTAAGACTGACTGTTTTCCAAACCAGCGCCCTCATCAACCATTCTTGGTAGCATCTGGCTCTGCCCTCTCATAGGCTCTTCCTTTCTTCTATCAAGAACCAACCCAAACATGTTCAGGAACCATGTTTACTTTTAGAAACTGTCCTGCCATCAAAGCCTACTTCTTTATAGTCCATTTCAGAGGCTTAAAAATTATTTAAGGCAATGGGCAATTCTATTTGGGCTTACTATTTCTCTGGCTATAGAAATCCCTCGCAATTTAGAAGGTATTTGAACTACTTTCTTTCACTTGTTTCTGTACACCAGTAAAAACATTCCAAGTCCTTTTCTAGCCCCCATTCTGAAGCCTACCTTATTTCTTTTCTTTCTTGACTTCCTGGCACTTACATCTAAATTTAAGGGTTGAGAGCTTGTGGCCATATAAAGGATGAGCTTAAGTGAGGAGGTAACATTCTTTCTGTGGTCACAACAAACAAAAAAGTTCTTAAACTGAAAAAATACATGTATTTTTTGTAAGTGAAGCTTTTATTACTAAGTGTCTTTCTGAGTCTTATGAGTTAAGTCGTAATTAGATAGTCTTATGTAAAGTCTTACGTTTTCTGAGCCTACACCTTGGAGAATGTAGGCACAAACAGCTTTTTAATTTTCTGTGCAGCCTTAGATTTTTTGATATTCTGGTCATTTCTTTTAATTTCTAATTTCAAACCTCCAAATACTTTCCTAAATTCATTTTTTTCTAACCTTATCTTATCTTCATCTTATCTTTCTTATGTCATGTTAAAATAAGAAAATCAAAGTCCAGATACATTTTTGTTCTGACTCCAGTCTTTTCCCCCAGAATGACAGGCTCAGAAGGTGTAGAAGTTGGCTTTCTATTTCTCATAACAATTTTAAAACACAGTCTTAAAACTGTTTACACTCCTTACATTGAGAAATGGGGTTGATGGTCCATTCCCCTGAGTCTGGGAAGGTTTGGGATTGTGTCAATCACTAGAGTATGTCAGAAGTGAGGCTAGGTCACCTGGCTATGTGGAAACACCTGCTCTTGGGATGCTCCTTTGTGGTATGCATGGTTTTGAACTGCAGCCATCATGTTGTGAGAAGCCCAAGTTACATGTAAGTGTTCCAGTAATCAATACCAACAGAACTTAGTTTTTAAGTTTTCCCAGCTGGAGATCAGCCTCCAAGTGATTTAACTTCCTAGGCACATGAGTCACCTCAACTATTTGAATCTTCTCAAACTGAAGCTTCACATCATAAGGTAGAGAAAAACTCACCCCTATCCCCATAGAATCTACGAGTGTAATAAAATAGTTGTTGTTTTATGCCCCTAATTTAGGGCCTGGTTTGTAATATGCTATGAATAAGTAGCACAATTTGGAGGTCGTGTTTGGCAATGATGAAAATCTAAAATATGTCGCCCTGGCTTTGGGACTAAGTGGTAGAGCTAGAAGTCCTGGGAAAAACAAAAAACAAACCAAAAAATCCTATTAGAAGAATCCTGGTGAGTCTTAAAGAGGCTATTGGTGAGGACTCAAATAAAAATGAGAAAAATGGTACTGGAAGCTGGAAGAAAAGAGACATTATTTTTTTAATTGGGGGATGAAAAGTTTACCAAAACTTAGAGCCCTAGATTAATGTAAAAGTAGGAAAAACTGCATCTAATGAACTGAGGGATTATAGTAAGGAGATTTCAAGGTTAGATGTTAAAATTTTAAACTGATTTTATCATAAGTTACAAAAAAAAAAAGAGAGAGAAGCTAAAGAAAGAATTATTCTGTTTTAAGCAGAAACTTGAGGAAATATTATATAAAAGATCTAAGACTTCCTGGATTTGAAAATATCATTGCTTCTCATTCTCAGTCTCTCCCAGGAAGAAGACTCAGAGCAGAAATAAAACCTAGTGCGACCAGAAAAGTATTTAAATTCAAGTACATAACTTTCAAAGTTTTTTCAACATCAGGGAGTTTTACGATGGTCCCTCACATGCACTTTGTACTGGACATTATGCCTTCTAAATATTTTAAGGTTACATCTCACAAACTCTGTAAAACAATCAACCCTTTCTCTAAATGACATTGTATGACAGAACCATACAGGGGCCAAAGGTTAAGATAGGTTTATCTTAAACAGATTTGAGTTATGTCCAATAAAGTATAATATAAAATAATGTGTAAATAACTTAAAACATGTTTGAAGAGAGCAAATAAGCCAAAAATAAAAGGGATAGATAAAAAATGAAGAGGCCATGCTTTGTGCAATTTGATCTTTGGGCAGAAGGCAGTCCAGGAAACAGACCATTTTTTTAATAGGGAAAAAATAACCAGTGACTCAGAGGGAAGAACCAAGAAACCAGTGGGCAGAACCGAAAACAGTAGAGAATTACTTCCAGGTAGCAGTACCTGGCTTTACTCAAAGGCCTATAACAATTTGTGCCTGGGCAGTGGAGATTTATGATGAAGTGGTGTGATATGAATTATATTTAGACTGAATTATTCTGGCTAAACATATACTGTTGATTCATAATGGTGAATGTTGAATGCAAATTGGAAAAGTGGTAAGGATGATAATTAGGAGATTATTATAATCATTCAAGTTAGATAAAACAGTGGCTTGCACTTACTCTAAGGAATTAACAGTAGAGGTGATGAAAAGTGATTAGCTTTGGGATATATTTTGAAGACAGAATCAAAAGAATTTGCTAATGGATGTTAGGTGAGAGAAAAAGAGGAGTGGAGTCAAGAATAATTATAGTGTTTTCTGCTTAGCAGGTGGAAAAACTGGTATTTCCATTTCCTGAGTTGGGAAGCAATGAGAGAGAAACAATTTTGTGGGGCAGAAAATGTCAGCAGCTCAGTTTAGGACAAGACAAAAATAAAGATTTTGATTAGATATTCAAATAAAAATATTGATTAAGCTTTTGTATATAAGAATCCATATTTCAAGGAAGAGATAGAGGTTGAAGATACATATTTGGATAGATGGTGAGATCTCTAAAAGAATAAGTTTGGGTAAAATCCAGAATTGGTCCAAAGGGTAAAAGCCTATTGCAATTCAGCATTTAGAGATCAGGTTGACAAAGAGGAATTTGCAAAGAGGTCCCGGCTACTCAGGAGGCTGAGGCAGGAGAATCGCCTGGGTCCAGGATTTGGAGGTTGCTGTGAGCTGTGTGATGCCATGGCACTCTACCAAGGGCAATAAGGTGAAACTCTGTCTCTACCAAAAAAAAAAAAAAAAAAAAAAAGAAGGAAGTTGTCTTAGAAGCCCAGTTTGAGGGGCAGGGGTATTTTAGAAAGGAAAGAGTGACTAACTAATTGTATGAAATGCTATTGATAGATGAAGACCAATAATTGATCCTTGGCTTTAGCAATATCAAGGTATTTTTGACCTTGATAATAAATTTGAAGTAGTCATGGGTTGCAACTTGATTAGACCAGACTTTAGGGAAAATAGAAAATGAAAAAATGGACTTAGTGTGTATAGACTACCCATTGGAGTAGCTACTACACAACTCAGTAGCAGAAAAACGAATAACCTCACTAAAAAATGGGGCATAGTACCTGTGCAGACATTACTCCAAAGAAGAAATGAAAATGGCTAACAAGTATCTGAAAATGTGCTCAACATCATTAATCATTAGGGAAATTCAAACCAACACCACCATTATAACATATGCCACGACACAAATGTTAAGATGACCATTATCAAAAAGACAAGAGGTAACAAGTGCTCATGAGGGTGTGGATAAAGGTGAGCCCTTGAACATTGTTGATGGGAATGCAAATTAGTGCAGCTCTTGTGTAAAACAGTATGAAGTTTCCAAAAAAAAAAAAAATTAAAAATAGAACTACTAGTTGACCCAGTAATCCATCGTCTGAAGCTGAAGTCACCACCTTGTAAAGATTTCTGCCCTTGCATTATAGGTTATAGCCAAGGCATGAAAACAACTTAGGTGTCTATTATCAGACAAGTGAATAAAAAAAACAAAAACCTACCATACCTATATACATACATTATTATTGTGCCCTAAAAAAGCAAAAAAGAGATCTCATCATTAGCCACAAAATTGATGAGCCTCGAGGACACTAAGCTAAGTGAAAAAGTGAGACACAAAAAGGAAAATACTGCATGATCCCACTTATATGTGGAATCTCAAAAAACAAAAAAAGTCAAATATACACAGAGAACAAAGCAGTTACTGAGGGGGTTAAGAGTGGCAAAAGGGAAATAAAGAGATGTAAGTTAGAATTGGAAAAGTAACAGATATGTAGGATGAATAAGTCTAGAGATGTAATATATAACATAAAGACTATAGGTAATAAAATTGTGCTGTATTGGAATTTATGTTAAATGAGTAGATTTTAGCTGCTATTGCCAAACACACACAAAAAATGGGTAACTATGTAAGTTTATGAATCTATTAATTTGTAGACACTATAGAAATCTTTTTACTATCTATATGTATCCCATAACATCATGTTGTATTGCTTAAAATACACAACAAACTTTATTTTAAAGGAAGAATCTATTAATATTAATTGGTCTGCTGATTATCCTCCAAACTTATCATCTCCCCTTTTTTATGACATATACCCGCTACTAACATCTATATTGCACAAATTAACATTAAATTTAATGTAATTAAATTACATGGCTGGTTAGAAAAAATCAGTAAATGATTGTTTTTTGTTTTTTGTTTTTTTCAAATGAATGGTAGTGGAAGTTGTAGGTAACTTCAGTCTCATTTGATGAAAGGAAATTGATTTGACTACTTTGACTTTTTTATTTTATTTTATTTTTATTTTTATTTTTTTGAGAGAATGCCTCAAGCTGTTGCTCTGGGTAGGGTGCTGTGGTATCATAGCTCATAGCAACCTCAAACTCTTGGCCTTAAGCAATACGCTTGATCAGCCTCCCAAGTAGCTGGGACCACAGGTGCTCACCACAATGCCTAGCTATTTTTTGTTGCATTTAGAATATGCTGTTTAATTTCCAAATATTGGGATGTGGTTTCCAGGTAATTTTCTATTATAGACTTTTAGTTTGATTTCTTCTTAGTTAAAGAACATACACTCTGTGATTCCTATTCTTTAAAAAAAAATTCCCATATTAAAAATAGACCTTCTGGGGCAGCACCTGTGGCTCAAAGGAGTAGGGCATCAGCCCCATATGCCAGAGGTGGTGGTTTCAAACCCAGCCCTGGCCAAAAACCACAAAAAAAAAAAAAAAAGGTAGACCTTCTATTTGACCTTGCAATACCATTACTAGGTATCTACCTTGAAGAAAAAAAAAATCATTTTTCCATAAGGAAATTTGTACTACAATGTTTATTGCAGCTCAATTCACAATCTCCACAATGTGGAATCAACCCAAGCTCCCATCAACACATGAATGGATTGATATACTGTGGTGTATGTATACTATATAATATTATTCAGCCTTTAAAAAGATGGAGTTTTTGTGCATCTTTCGAGCTTACCTGGATGGAGTTGGAAAACATTCTCTTAAGTATAGTATCACAAAAATGGAAAAACAAGTATCCAATGAACTCAATACTGATATGAAATCAAAAGATCAACAACTACACACTCACACAAGAGAAAAATACACCACATTCAAAGGGTGAGAGGATGGAGAGGGAAGGAGGGAGAATGTTTGTGGCACCACCAACTAATGGGCACAGTATAAATGGGCACACAATGTAAAGGCTTTTGCTGCCCTTCCTGTGTGAAGGGCTCAACTACAACTTGGACTTTACCTAACAAATGCAAAGAGTGTAACCTGATTGTACCCTTATATCAATCTGAAATTAAAAAAAAAAAATTTCCCTGGCTTTATTGAAGGATAATTGGAAAATAAAAATTGTATATATTTGAGATGTACTATATGATGTTTTGATATATTTATACATTGTGAAAATTACCATAATCATTGAGAGGCTGAGGCAAAAGATCACTTCAGCCCATGAGTTTGAAGTTGTGGTGAGCTACATATCTTACTTAGTTACCTTTCCCTATGTCTAGTGAAAAGACTTGAAAATTACTATCTCAGAAGATTTTAAGTACTAAATACATTATCACTAGCTATAGTAATAATACTTTTCATTTGGCCTCCAAAACTTATTCATCTTATAACTGAAAGTTTGTACCATTTGACAAACATCTCTCCTTTTCCCCCACCCCGTAGGCCTTGGTAACTACCATTCTAATCTTGGTTCCATGATTTTGACTTTTTCTTAGGTTCTATATGCAAGTGAAATCATGGGATATTTTTCTTTTGAGCCTAGGTTATTTCATCTAGGATGATGTTCTCCAGCTTTACCTTTATTATTGCAAATGGCAGGATTCCTTTTTTAAGGCTATGTAATACCCAAGCGTGTGTGTGTGTGTGTGTGTGTGTGTGTGTGTGTGGTGTGTATGAGTGTATCAAACACATTGCTTTACTCATTCATCTGTTGACAGAAACTGTTGTTGAGTGAAGTGATCCATAAATGTTAGTCAGGATAATTTGATTGTGTTGTGCATGTCTTTAACATCCTTAATGATTTTCTATAAATTACTGGAAGAGAAATGTTGAAATCCCCAACTCTATCTGTGGATTTATCTATACTGTCTTAAATGTCTGTAATTGTTCACTTGTGATGTTCTGTTAATATATGAATACACACCTAGGATTGTTATTAGGTAAAAACACACTTATAATTGACACCCCTATTATTATAGATTGTTCTTGTTTATTCCTGGTAATATGTCTTATTCTAAAGTATGCATTTTCTGTCTAATGTTTCTTAGGGGGAAACATTAAACTAAAAAAGAGCTGTTCAATTTTCAAGCAGAATGGGGACAAAATAGAAAGACCCCAAGACAGCTCATGGAGCCAACAAATTTTTAAAATTAAATTCATATCATTAATAGCGGAGAGGCTGAATTGAGAACTGAAGGTGGAAGGTGACAGCACTGAGCTCCCAGTCACAACAGTTCAGACTGCAGCAATGTGAGTGAAGATATTCTGAAACTTCCAGTCATACCACACTCCAGCTATCCCCACATGAAGTAGAATTAATTAGTCAACTCACCAAATTGTGAAATATAACAATTGCTTTAAACCACTAAATTTGGGGGCTTAATTTTGTTATTCAGCAACAGGCAATCAAAGCAAGGTGGCAGAGTCAATCAAATTATAGAATTACTTCTTAAAAACCAAATGTGTGTCAAAATAGCCCATCAGCAACCAGAAAATACTAGAGAACATGTTGTGAAGCACGTCACAGCATTTGAAAGCAAAGAAAGATGAACAATCTCATATGTCTAAGCTTAGCTCCTACCCAGTAATTTACCTCCAGAAGCAGAAATAATAAGATTATGAAATTATGTAAAATTTTCACAGACAAGACTATATTTATATGAACACTTGAAAATGGTCCTTGGTATCATTTTCCTTTTCTGATTGATTAGATGGGTGAGGGAAGTAATAAAAAAAAAAAAAAAGATGCCATGAGGTAAGGCATTAAAAAGTTGAATTTGGTCATCTCTGATAGAAACTTAGACACCAGAGTTCCATTTCAAAATGATGGAATAAATTAGTCATAAAGTTATTTTTCCCATGTGCATAATTTGTATTGCTACCATGTCAACTTGAAAAGAGGAAAGTAAGTGGAGTCTAATTCTTCTAATAAAGGTTGTTATTTTTTAGTTGAGCTCTCCTTTTTAAACTACAAATATTTTTGTTTTTTTTTTTGGGGGGGGTGTTTTGGCCGGGGCTAGGTTTGAACCTGCCACCTCCAGCATATGGGTCCAGCGCCCTACTCCTTGAGCCACAGGCACCACCCTAAACTACAAATATTAATAACTTCATACTGCAGGAAAAAAGGATGGAAAAATAAAATAAGCCCTTAGTGTATGGTTCAAATGAGAAGATGATAAAAGCATATACAATAATGGAAAGATAATTAAGAAAAACTAATCACTCTACATCAAGTCAAGTAGAAGTTATAAAGTTATAAACACAGCTAGACACTTTACACATGCAACTAAATGAGAAAACTGAAAGGTAGGGCAGTCTATAGTCATAAGATAGCCAAGGAAAAATTTATAAGAGCACTATATTATACAAAGAAAATCAAGAACACTGAAAGTAAATATAAATCAAGAAAAAAATTGTATTTTATTTTTCAGTGCTTAACCTTAGTATAAGAACAGGATTGTACAAAATCAAAAAACACATAATTAAAAAACAGCCAAAACAAAAAGGAAAAAATATGAAGATAAGTAAAGTGATTGACACCCTTCACCAAGAAAAGCAATAAAAAACTAATAAATCATTTAGAAACAGACTTTTAAATTGCTGCTGTGAAGAAGAGCTTGGCATAATACTGGTAAAGATAAAGATAAAAGCAGAGATTAATCAATTAGAAAATGATTATAATAAAGAGGATAGCCAAATGCAGGGCAGTGTAAGGAAGCAAAGAACACAGCTAATACAACTGAGGAGTAATTGTTAGCAAAAAAAAAAAAAGTCATTTTGCTGCAGATTGTGTTCCAGGAAAAACTTACACACAGAACTAGCAATTAAACCTGTGAACAAAAGTTCTCTGAAAAGGAATGTGGAGAAAAAAGACTTTATTCCAGTGAACTGTTTGCAAATGGGGGAGACAGAGATGGTGGTATAAAATGAAAGTGCATTCCAGGGAACAAAGAAGGGTTTGGGGTGACATATTAAAAGTCACTGCCCAGATTCCCAATCAGATCCCTTTGTACAAATGAGGAATTCAAACTTTCCTAGTTCTGATTTGTTGATACTGGAGAGATCTGATTGGTTAAGACAAGGGGCCTCTAATTAGCTGGTTCTGTTGTGCTTTGGAAGTCCCAAAGTTGAACAGAGGTGTGAGTTTGGGGGGAAATCAGAGTATATGTGTGACTTCCAGTCAGCAAATGGCCACATGGCTCTATTTTTAAATTTAGGCCCAGTTACCCATTTGGGATCCATCTTGAAGGACTGGCTCTTTCAGGTTCACTTTTTCTCACAAAGATTTCATAATTATTTGATTAAACTTTAAGATTTAAAGTAAATTATTTATACATCCAAATAAAACATCTATAAGGGCTAATAAAATTTTCATTACTTTCCTGACATTCAGAGACCAAAGATAAATATCTAGAATATTAAGAAGTGACTCAAAAATTTATTCTTAGCCAAGTTGCCCTCTCAGAAATGAAACAAAAATAAGAATACTCAAGCAAAAAAATTGTAAGAAATATTAAAAGCTTGGCTTGGCCCCTGTCTCACAGGGGTTACAGTGCCAGCCATAAATGCCGAGGCTGGAGGGTACCAACACAGCTCAGGCCAGCTAAACAACTATGATAACTGCAACAAAAAAATAGTTGGACTTTGTGGCAGGCACCTGTAGTCCCAGCTACTTGGGAGGCTGAGGTAAGGGAATCTCTTGAGCCCAAGAGTTTGAGGTTGCTGTGAGCTATGATGCCTTGGCACGCTACCAAGGGTAACATAGTGAGACTCTGTCTTTAAAAAAATAAAAATAAATATAAAAATCTGCTTGAAGAAAGTAACCAAATAAGGGACAATTTAAAGTCATTCTTAAAGAAAATAAGTCAATGCTTATCATCTTTACTACCAAAGTAGTCTTTCACATTAACAGCATGACATTTTCAAGAACAAGAGATCTGAGAAAATACTTTATGTAGAAGTATTTCCTTGCAAAAATAGAGAGAAAGAAAGAAAGGGAGAGGAAAACAGGAAGGAAGAACAAATTTAACATTAAATAAAACAAAAAGGATTACATGGTAAAATTATACAAAATAATAAATGAATTGAGATTTAAAAGAAAACTCAGGTACAGAGAAGCAGTGGCCAAAACTGAACCTAGATACAAACATTCTCAACAATGTACTAGCAAACTAAATTCAACAACATATTAAAAGAACCATTCACAATAATTGAGAGGGATTTATCCCTGGAATACAAGAATGGTTCAACACATACAAATCAATGAATGTGGTACACCACAATAGCAGAATAAAACACAAAAACCATATGACCATCTCAGTAGATGCAGAAAATCCATTTGATAAAATTCAACATCCTTTTGTAATTAAAAAAAACTCTCAATGTATTATATATAAAATAAATGTACTTCAGCACAATTAAGGCCATACATGACAAGTACACAGCTAACATTATGCTTAATGGTAAAAAGTTGAAAGATTTCGAGATTAGGAACAAGACAAAATGCTTATTCTCACTACTTCTTTTCAACATTTTACTAGAAGTCCTAGCCAAAGTAATTAGGCAAAGGAAAGAAATAAAAGTAATTGTAATAGGAAAGAAAGAGGTGAAATTGTCTCTGTGAATGACATGACCTTATATAGAAAACACTAAAGATACAAACCCAAACTGTTAGAACAGATGAACAAATTCATTTAACACCACAGGATACAAAAATCAATATATAGAAACCAGTGATTTTTTTTTTTTGCACTAATAATGAATTACCGAAACAAGTAATATTTTAAAAATACCATTTACAATGCAACCAAAGCAGGAAATACGTGGGTATAAATTTAATCAAGGAGGTGAAAGATCTGTTTATGGAAAACTAAAACATTGTTGAAAGAAAGTGAAGGAAACAAACCAGGAAGTTACTGATACAGGTTAGTTATCTGTCTTCTTCAAATCTCCATGTTCAAATGTGATCTCCAATGTTGGAGGTGGAACCTAGTGGGAATTGTTTGGGTCATGAGTAAATTCTTATTCTGTTAGTTCCTGCAAGATATGATCCCTTGAAAGGGCCTGGCATCTCCCTCCCCTCTCTCTCTTTCCACCTTCCTTTCACCAAGTGACTTCTGCTCCCCTTCATCTTCCACCCCAAGTGGAAGCATCCTGAAGCTCTTACCAGAAGCAGATGCTGGTGTTATGCTTCTTGAGCAATCTGCAGAACTGTGAGTTAAATAAACCTCTTTGTTTCATAAATTACCCAGTTTCAGATATTACTACATAACAATGTAAAAGTGACTAAGACAGACACCTTCCATTCAGGGTTGGAATAATTAATTCTGTTAAAATGTCTATACAACCCCAAATTACCTGCACATTCAATGTAATCCCTATCAAAATTCCATTTATTTTTTTCACAGAAATTAAAAAAAAATCCTTAAACTTGTGTAGAATCACAAAAGACCTTGAATAGCCAAAGCATCCTTGAGAAAAAAAACATACCTAAAAGCATCACAATTACCTGACTTCAAAATATATTATGCTAGTACTATGCTATCGCAACAACATAATATTGGCATAAAACAGAAACATGACCAATGGAAGAGAATAGACAGACTGGGAACAAACTCACATGTTTGCAGACTATCGATCTTCAAAAACAGAACACAAATGGGAAAGGGCAGTGCCTTCAATAAATCATGCTGGAAAAACTGAGTTATCACCAGAAAAATGAAAAATTGAATCCTTAAGTCACTTTTCTCTTAGATGCTTCTCATCTCAGAAGCATCCCTGAATATGCTACCCTGAAAATTAACTTTATTCATCCCTTGCCCCCAACTTTATTTTGTTTCTTTTTTCAGACCTCTGAAAAATTGAGCATATAAATGAAAGTATCCCTTTAGCTTCCTTAATTTATGCCACCAGCATTTACTTAACAGCACCCCAGGTCTCAGAGACCTTGGCAACATTATAGGGGTCATATTTTCACCCAAATGCTCATGAACAATTTTTCAACATCTCAGACTCAAATTGACTTTTCTTTGATTTCAAAAATGAGGCTATTTTTTTTTTTGCCTTAACTGTTTTATTTTTTGGTGTAAATAAATAACTTATTTATTTACTGTGGCTAATTCTGGGAAAAAATCACACTTTCTAGTAATGTTTGCTTTCTCCTTTGTGTCTTTAGCAATTTGAAACTGGAAAAAAAAACTATCAAGGAAAAGCTCTACATCAGTATGAACAACACTTTTTTTTTAAATATGACCTCCTAAAGCATAGGCAAGGAAAAATAGACAAATGGAATTGCATCAAACTTAAAAACTTCTGAACAGCAAAAGAAGCAACTAACAGAGTGAAAAGACAACCACAGCATGGTAGAAAATATTTGAAAATGTATAAGAAAATAAGAAAATATTTTAAAAATATATAAGAAAATCAAACAACTCGATAGGAAGAAAACAAATAACATGATTAGAAAATGGGCACAAGGGGTGGTGCTTGTTGCTCAAGGAGTAGGGCATCAGCCCCATATGCCAAGGATGGCAGGTTCAAACCCAGCCCTGACCAGAAACTGCCAAAAAAAAAAAAAAAAAAAGAACCAGGAATTTCTCATACAAATGGCAAACAGATTTATCTTTTTAAAAGATTAAAATCTTTTCAATCTTAATTTATTGACAATTGCCATGATAAGGAAGCAACTTACATGTCTATCAAGAGAAGAATGAATAAAGATAATGTATTATCTATACACAATAAAATGCTATTCAGATTTTAAAAAGAAAGAAATGCTGTTATTTGGAAAGATACGGATGGAATTAGGGAACATTATGCTCAGTGAAATAAGCCAGACATAGAAAGACAAATAAATACCATATGACCTCACTTCCAGGTAGACTCTAAAATGGTCACACTCATAGAAGTAGAGAATAGCATGCTGGTTACCAGAGGTTGGAAGTGAGGAAGAGGGAATGGGAGATGTTGGTAAAATGATACAAAGCTACAGCTCGACTAGAAGAGTGAGTTTATGAGTGCTATTGCGTACCAAGATGACTATAGTTAATAATAATGTGTTGTCTATTCAAAATAGCTAAGAAAGGACATTTCAAAAGTTTCACCACAAAAAAGAAATAAAGTGATGGATATGTTAATCATTCTACTTTCTACATGTATCTAAACATCGCATTATACCCTCCATAAGAATACATAATTATAATTTGGCAAAAATAATACTAATAAAAGTAAATAAGGGTTAAAGAAAATTAACCACAGTATAGATTTGTCTTGTTTTCATGTTACTTTTGACTGACTACACAGGCTCCATCCCCAAGTCAGACCCCATTTTTGTTCAGAAATATGTGGAAAACAGTTTACTCAAATCTTATCTGTTTGAACTGATTCACTTTCTTGAGGTAAAATTTATCTAATCAGAAAAACAAGCAACTCCATAGAATTAGAAGAGAAATGTTTAGAAATATTCCAATAGTTAGAAACATTTCCCAACACTCCCACCCTGTGAGATCTGGATATAAACTTAACTTGGAGATTTCACCTTTCTGAAAAGGAAATCATAGTGTTAAGTGAAATCTGCATTAGCAACCTGCCCCAAATCACTTTGTTAATATGACAAGTGGCCCAAAGGGCTTGTCAAAGTTGTTGGTCTAAACACCAATGCTTTACTGCCACCGCATGGACAAATAGGGTTTATTACAAGTTCTGCAAGGATCAGTTATGGTTGGAACTTGTCCTAAGACTGTCTTTAACAAATGAAATAAAATGTCTTATAAGTCATACTAAGATGTTTATTTGTATTATAACTTACCAAGGATAGTGATTTTTCTGTCATATTTAAATAAAAAAATTACGATTGGAAGAATAGAATTGAGCCTTAGGTAATAGTTAAGATAAATACCAAAATAGCCTATTGAAACAGGATTAATTAAATTAAACACATGATCATGGGTCTAGTTAATACTTAAAATAGTATAATGAATATATAGAAATTAAATAATGAAATTTAGTTTGAGTGAGAAAGAGCTTAGAGAAAGTAATGGCATTAACTTTACTTACATTAAAACAAGTGTAGGAGCAAATTTAGGGAAAAAATGTAGAACTTATACTGGATGGATTGACTTCAAAGATTCCAGGAGCTATGGAAATTAAGACGCCCATTATCTTATGCCAAGAAGATGGGTACAATCTCCTGGTGTGGACAAGGGAGTTGTATGTATCCAGGCAATAGAGAGTCATTACAGGTGTGAGTAGGATTATCAAGCAGAGGAAGTATGATGGGTAAGAAGAAAATACCAAATCCTGGGACTGATGAATTTGGCAGATAAAACACTAGGGAAACTATGCAGAGAGAATTGAAATCACCTGCTAAAAAGGGAGAACGAGGCCAGATGCTGGGCCTCCCGTCTGTAATCTAAGCATTTTGGGAGGCTAAGAAGGGAAGATAATTTGAGGCCAGGACTTTGAAACTAACCCTAGAATAATAATGAGGGCTTATCTTTACAAAATATAGAAAAATTAGCTGGACACGGTGGTAGGTGCCTGTAGGCCCAACGACTCAAGGGGCTGAGGCAGGAGGATTATCTGAGCACTGGAATTTGAGGTTGCAGTGGGATATAAAGATGCCGCTGCACTCCAGCCCAGTAGCAGAGCAAAACTCTGTCTCAAAAAATAAAGAAGAAATAGGGCAAAGGGAGGTGGGGAGAGAGAAAGAGAGAACCTTCAGAGAGAGAGGCTGTTAGAGCTAGGACCACAAAGGGAGAAGCCCCTTTCCTGTTGGTGGGGGTCAGAGATCTGTGGGAATTATTCTTGGGCATTGCACGGGGAGGAGTCAGTCTTGCATTCTGAACTCATTTTCTTCTTCCAAAGTGTCTACAATCAAATGATCAAAAATATTATTATCAAATCCCTTTATACTATAATGTATGACAAATTTAAGTAAGTGCTTTCTTATCTGCTAAAAAGATTTTCATTATTACAGAGCACAAGTTTTGTCCTTTGAAATTCTTTTAAAAAGCAGAATAATGACATTAAATTCTAATTTAGACTTTAGAAGGTTTCAGGTGGAAAAGAATAAATACAAAAAGTAAGTGCAATAGCTTGATAAAGATAAACTTGGTTTCTACTTTCAGACAATGTGGTGTGAGAAAAATACATCTTTGAGGGCGGGACACAATCACAAGAAAGAATTTACCTAACAAACGCAATCATTGTAACCTAATTCTTTGTACCCTCAATGAATCCCAAACAATAAAAAAAAAAGAAAGAAAGAAAGAAAAAGGGAAACTGGATATGTCTTCCTATTTGAAATGACAACAAATGATCAGACAAAACATGTGAAACGATTACGATAAAACATCAGGCTTTGAAGGATATTAAATCCTAGAGAGATGGAAAATAAATAAGTTAACTCTGTGGTTGGCCTTGGTTTCTACATTGTGAGAGATTCCAGAAACAGTAAAGAGGAGCCCAGATAAAGCGACTCTGAGGTGAGATATGGAACTGAGATGGAACAGAAATGGAAGGGGCTAGATTCAGGGGTGTCCAACTTTTATTTTTCTCTGCCACATTGTGGAAGAATAAGAGCTGTCTTGGGCCACACATTAAAAATACAAACACTAACAAAAGCTGAGGAGCAAAAACAGGGTCCATGTATACTTTTCGTGATATCCAGCACCACAGATAAGGAAAATAAAAAAAAAAGTCCTCACAAAATCAGTACGCAAGCTGCAGGTTGGACACCCCCAGAGTTTTCAGGACCATAGGGAGAGAGAAGCTGGATGGAGGACTCAGAAGATTATTAGTTGGTGTTTGTATATGAGGAAACTACCCAAACCGAGATAGAATCACTAGAGAGGATTCAAAATAAAAAGAGCCCAGATTTATCAAGGCTGGTAACAGCGCCTGAGATGAAAAATCCACCAGATGACATTAATGAGATATTAATTATTGCAGAAGAAAAGATTTGTGAACATGAGGTTAAAGCAGCAGTGTTTTTTATTTTTTGTTTTTTGCGGTTTTTGACCAGGGCTGAGCTTGAACCCATCACCTCTGGTATATGGGGCCGGCACCCTACTCCTTTGAGCTACAGGTGCTGCCCAAGCAGCAGTGTTTAAAACAATCCTCCTTGGAGTTCTAAGTGTTCTTGCATAGCCCAGGACTTGAAGCAATGAAAATTGGCATGCTATGAGGATATAGACTATCTTCTTTCCCCCAATAGCTATTTGCTCTTCATGTTCTAAAGATAATAGATAAAAAGCAATTGTTTCCTTTTCACTGGAGCCATTTATCCATCTAATCATCATGGTAGTTAAGATCAAAAATCTAACAGAACATATATATACACTCTGACTATGACCTTACAAGTTATTGAGAGGCAGAATAGATGCTCTCTTTCCCAGACCATTAGGGAACAAGCTGCCAAGGGGAAGAAAGCATGTTAGTTAGTGCCTATTAGTTTTTTATCTATATTAAGAGTAGTATAGGGCGGCGCCTGTGGCTCAGTGAGTAGAGCGCCAGCCCCATATGCCGAGGGTGGCGGGTTCAAACCCAGCCCCGGCCAAACTGCAACCAAAAAATAGCCGGGCGTTGTGGCGGGCGCCTGTAGTCCCAGCTGCTCGGAAGGCTGAGGCAAGAGAATCACGTAAGCCCAAGAGTTAAGTGGTTGCTGTGAGCCGTGTGACGGTACAGTGAGACTCTGTCTCTACAAAAAAGAAATTAATTTAAAAAAAAAAAAAGAGTAGTATATACATATATATATATGTATATACTTTGTGTGTGTGTGTGTGTATGTGTGTGTGTGAGTAGAACCTCCATACTAATCAACTCCCTACTTTGACCGCCTCCTTAAGTTGACCTAATTTCTTTTTTTTTTTTTTTTTGGTTTTTGGCCAGGGCTGGGTTTGAACCCGCCACCTCCGGCATATGGGATTGGCACCCTACTCCTTGAGCCACAGGTGCCACCCAAGTTGACCTAATTTCATGGACTGGACATACATTGCATGTATGTTTAGTACAAGGCCTAGTTCCTTATGTTGACCACCTCCATATATTAATCAGTTTGTTACTATCTCTTGAGTGGTCAACTTACAGAGGTCCTACTGTATATACATACACACATATATGAAATATAATCAAGAGAAAAATATGCCTCTATAGGGCTTTGTCTAACAAATGCAATCAGTGTCACCAGGTTTCTTGTACCCTCAATGAATCCCCAACAATAATAATAAAAAAAAAGAATGGTGTATAAATGTCTTACCACAACAAATAAGTGAGGAGATGGTTATGTTAATTAGTTAGATGTAAGCATTCCATATTGTATATCAAATGAACACATTGTACCTCATAAATGCATTAATGTACACAGTAATGATTTAATAAAAAAAAATAAAATCATCAGCAAACAGAAAAACAAAATATGCCTCTTTATGTTCAGAGTTTAAAATGTGTCCAGAAAATTTAATAAAATGATTAAAGACCAATGAGACATTCACAGATACCAACAATGTAGACTTCCTTCTAGAAAAAATATAGGGCCTGTGAAGATGCAAGACCTCTGCTGATCTAAAATGAAGATGCCTAAGGAGGAATTTGCAGAAACTGGACAACAGGAATCAGCCAGGCAGAGCACAATTTCTCTATAGAAATGCCAAAGGAATGTGGAAGAAATTTCTGTTGTAAGATAACCTGGAGGTTTTACATAGATTGTTTCACTGTTCATAGTATCAGAAAACTTATTAATCTCAATGACTCAAATGTTCAATTTGTTATAATTCTGAGATTTTAGACACAGATCTGAGACTCAGGTCAAATCAGGCTTTGAGAAAAATTTATTTGTAAGGGAGATTATGGAAAGCAATGAATTAGTGGGGGGAAAGTTCCACAGAAGGGACTTTGAACTATCTGCTATAAGCTCAACAGGGTCAGGTCTATCACAGAGGACACATGCAAGGACGGGTAAAAAAGGGATGAGGTACGAGACAAGGATGGGAGTGATGGAGAGAAAAAGAAGACATTTTCTTCCACATTCAAGTCTGCTCAGCTAGCATTTTCCATCATGGTGAAACTTAATTTTTCCACGAGATTTCCTAATGGAAGAGACAGAATAAGCATTTCATTAAATAATAGAACATCAGGGTTACATAAAAACAAGTTTAAAATTATCATATCCAGAATGCTTATTTTATATTTGGAGAAACTGAGATCCAGGGTTTAAAGGGAACTGACCAGAGATACATATATAGTCTAAGTGGATTTCTCACCCAGTTATTTTTTCATAATTCTGTGACTCCACCAAAGATATAATGACATATACTACAAACTTTTTGAAAATAAGCTATTTAATCAGGCCTGAGTTTGTGATGTGGAGGCATATCAGTCCTGAGATATTCTGACAATACCTTCACTCTTTGGCTGAAGTACTGATTAGTGGAGATGACCTGGGGTTTATACATTCCTGTCATTGCTGCTGGCACAAAATTACAAAATAATTACTGGGCTGAGGGTTGCAATATGATGCCATGGGGAAAGTTTTTCTTCTTGTGAAATGTTTTGGCCCATATAGATATCAAAGCTCAAACCATTGAGTTGTGAAATTTCAGTGTCTAATTACTGATTTCATTACATAAACCAAAAAAAATATGAACATTGACTTTCAGTTGGCCAAAGTTTTAGGTCACCTCTTCCTAGTTTGGAGTTTCAGGTACATAAGGAATCAAAGATATCTAAGAGAAGGCAAAAGCTACAATTTGTTTTATAATTAATGAATTTCAGGACTTGAAGGTATATGTGAGAGCTTCAAGTGGAAATGCAGCAACTGGCATGTGGGAACCTAAGGGTTCAAAGAGAAAAACACAACTAAGGAATGCCATTGAGTACAATGAGTCTGCTTTCTACTCCAGTGAGCTTTCTATTACCACATGCCTTTCTAAGTGGGGTTGATTTTTATCTATGAAAACTGGGGCAAATTCCTCCTTCAAGGTTGATGTACTTGATAAGAAGGGAAGATAGTAATTGCTATGAACAAGCATACCCATCATTTTCTTCTTTTCCCCAAATAGTACTCACAAGCTCTCAATGCACAGGATGCAGGGGTTAGCATAGGTTACAAAATTGGTGCCACAGATGGGTTGATATAAGCCAGGGCAGGGATTCACTGTTGTAGTGTACCAACTCAAGTCTACTGTCCTATATGGACATTTTATCTGAAATTGAGTTGAAAAGAATGATACAATTAGAGACACACTTAAATATGTAGGTCACCTTTAGTATTTACTATGGAAATCTAAGCATAGTCAGGACCACATCTCACCGCCCCACCTCCACAAAGCAATGGAACCAGAATCTATTATGATGTCTGAAAAGTACTCAAACTCATCCTTAAAAAGTGCTAGATCATTGCTGAACATCACTGCAGTCACTTTCAGAGTAATCCCCTTGGAAAGCTAGGCACTGATATCACTGCCTCCCTCACCTTTGAAAGCAATTTTGAAACTCTTTTTTCTACAATGACCTTCATAACTGTCATTGTATGAGATCCTACAATTAAGTTTGTGAACTTGCTATCAAGCACTTATATTAGCAGTACTGTACACACAACTAGATAAGGTTTCATAACCTTGATATATCGGTGTCTCACAGCTGTGTTCATACTGAGTGGCATTCATTATTGTTGTTGCATGTTTTGTGTGCCATATGATGATAATTCTAGTAATTCTAGAAAAAGATTTTCAATATTTCTTTGAAGAGTGAACCAGGCACTGACATCAGCGTATAGCTTCCCAAGGGGAGTATTTTGAAGGTGACCAGAGTGATATCCAGTAGTGAGGTATGTGGCTGCTTTTTTCTGGTAGCTACTTAATTGGATCCCAGTCTGGATCACTTTTCTCTGGGTTCCTATACTGGCATTGTACCTGCCGCACTCATGTGAATAGACCTTGGATAACATCATGAATGATTTGCTGCATTTTTTTCCAAAATAACAATACCAGTGAAAACTCAGATTAGAATCTTAATCCTGGGAAACCTGGGGGAAGATTACCTTAATATTTCCACGTGGTGGCCACCATTCTCGAGGGCCTGAAACTAGAGAATACATGAAAACAGTGATAGAAACGAATCCCTGGTGAATCATAGCTTAATCTGTTAACAGATTAAAAGAGTTCTAATCCATTACTAAGGAATCTTGCAGCAACTGAAAACATTATTCCAATTATACAGGTATTTGTTCATTTTCTTTAAAAAATGTGAAATAACTTTTATTCCTGATAATCAGCAGAAGACTATTTGGATGTGTCACTGCCCTCATAAAGGTTGTACAGCCAGTGTACCAAATAATTTTTTTCAATTAACACTGATTAGCTTAAACTTGAGAGGATACAGAGTTCACAGCCAACATATGAAAGAAATAAGAAATGCTGGAACTTTAAAGTGATCTTTTGACTCAATTTCCATGTTTTTCAGAGACTCTTTTTCATAGACACTTTCTTGGGTAATATTCAGAAACTCATGTTGGATATATGAAAAACCAAGATCTAAAGACCTAGAGTCTAGGTGTGCTTATAATTCCTTATATGACTTTTTCCTCTAGCTAAGGACAAAATTCTAAGGATCCACTTACATACATACCAAAGGCTTTTCAAATATACTAAATTTTCAAGATGTGCTTTGACATGTGTGCTCTGATGCAGACATATTGCTAGATACTTTAACATGTTACCTCACTGAATCACCCAAGCATATATATGTATGTATTTTATATATGTATATATATAAAAGTGTATACATTTTAAGAGATTTTATTGGAAGTAAAATTGATCATTTCCAAAAATGTGGGTGAATTACAGATAAAATGGGTGTGTGTAGCATATATAGGTGCATATGACCAGTAATAGTACCTTTAATTCTGCTTCAAAGAATAATACATAGGTAACATTCCTTCAAATGTGTATACATTTTTTTGGCACTGTGCGTGTGTGTGCGTATTTGGACCACATCTCATTGTAATTCTCAATATGTATACATATATATAAGACATATATTTTATATATTTTTATATAAATGATTCACTTAAATTTAAAATCATTCCAAAACATTCTCTTTCAGATTACCAAGTCAAATCCCACAGATCAACCTCACCTGCTGGTGAGGGCCAGCCGTATCACTCACCAGAAGGTAATATGGAATGTGTGAAGAAGAACATCAAGCAGATTATTGGAAAATGTTTGACGATCATTTTTCCTCCTGGTGCGTCCTCGGAATGATGCTGTAAGATATTTCCTCAGGGTGTTTCCCTCTAATACAATCACCAAAGCAGAGGTAGTCAGGATGTAAGACAGTCTTTAAAATGAATAGCTATCTCAAGTCTGCTTATATATCCTCTGTACACTGCATTTGGAAAGTTTATTCCACTCTTCCCCACGAACAATTGCTTAGGAAAAGCTAAACCTTGACTAACTGTATCACACTTTAAAAGACTGAAAGTACAGAGTTCAGAACCATATCTGTAAAAAGTCAGAAGACAGAAGTAAATCAGAGGTTACCATGGGTATAATTGTATTACTGTAGTGCAGAAATATTTCAGATGTCTTGGAAAGGCAACTCCTTACCTGAAGCTTCACCTAAATTTATTTTTGTGAGAAGATACAAAGAAAAAGGTGGGGCTATTAGAGGTTTTTAGACAACAAGAATTTTTCAAATAAACGAAGTAGGTCTTTACTTGCTCGTGAAGCAGATAATACTTTTTTTGGATTAAAAGAAAGATTTCTGATATGGCAGGAATTCCTGGCTGTGATAAAAATCTTCTGACTTTGTATGCTAGACTTTCCTGGGGCACCTAACAGAGTGCATAAAGAGAAAAATCATTCTGTAACATTTTATGGGAACTCCCCAACTATTTTAATCCAGACACAGAACGGAAAATCAGTAAGCAAATCCTCCCTCCAGATCACCTCCCCTTGTAACAACACTTCCAATCTCAGAGGTCGGTTTCTGCAGGTTCCAGGGCCTGATCAAGGACCACTTTAACTCTGTATTCCTGACTCTGGCCTTTATCTCTGCTCTGCAGAACATGTCTGACAGGTAATTTATACAAACTCTTTGCTGATTTGCTATGGTGTGACATCCGTTATTTGAGATGTCAAAATGTCTCCAGCATACCCCACTCCCAAGATGATGGGAAGTTCTTGGTACAAGGTGCTGGGCAACCTACTGTGCCTACCCCTAAGAAATCTGGGATACCATGTTTTTGGTAAGCATCCCTTCATCTTATCCTGACATCTTCCCTATGTTCCTCCAAGAATGGTGCAGGAACAGAATATCCAGCTGCAGACAGAGGCATAAAGCACAATTCAGAAGCCCATTCTCCCCATCCTCCAGGCCACCACTAACACACCTTAGAAAGAAGAAAAAAAGAAGAAGAAAACAATGTGCCCTTTTTAAAGAGCTTGTATAGGGGCAGGAGGGGCCAGAGTAGCTGCGTAGGAGAGAGAAGGCACTGAGGCATTATGTGCTGGGCTGAGCAAGCCCTGGAGGCCCATCGTTCAGGTGGAATCGAGGTCAAACCTCAGCAGGCGAGGATGTGAGAGGGGAGGATGGAACCTCATACCTCAAGAAAAGTATGAGGAAACATAACATAGTAGAAGAAGAGGACAGCAGACAAAGCTTAACATGTTCCACAATGATAATTACTATAATACTTTTGGCCATAATAAAAATATGAAATATGTGGAAATGCTTAAGAAAGAAAAGGTTGGAATATGAAGTTGCAATGAAGTTTGAGAACTGTGGATGCCATTTGCTGTGGGGCTAGCTTTGCCTTTTCAGTTTTAACAGGGAAGATATGTTGTCATAGCTGACTTTCCCCTGTTATCTAAATTTCTTGCCTCTAACTTCCTTTCTGTAAAGAACAATTTTTCTTATATAAATGGGATACATCTACAGTTAGAAAAACTAGAAAATAGAAATATATGGAAAGAAAAAGGCATAAAATCTCACAGCTCAGAGATAACTGTTAAAAATGTTTTAAAATATTTCTAGCTATTTAAAAAAATATATGTAATTACACATAGACACACAAATACATGTTTTTATTGTAATATTCAGTCAGTTTTATTGTTTAGATACTTTCCTGCCTTTTTCACTTCTATATGCTCTATTACATTTTCTTGATCCCTACATATAATTATATAGAACATGAATTTAGATGTCGATGTCATATTCCATCACATAGATGAATTTGATTATACTAATATCCTTCAGTTATAGGAATGTAAAGCCAGAGAAGTTATGTTAATTTGCTCTAAGGAAGATAATACATCTCACACATCAGTTGCAACTGGGATGAGTTTTAGGTTGTCTACTGTCGTCTTCTGTAATCACTCTGGGTTTTGTTTCTGTTTCTTTTTGTTTTTCATGGGCCAGGTGGATGACCTAAATGAAGATATAATGGAGACTACCTTTGCACAGTAAGTCTATAAGGATGATACCATTTTCTGTTTATCCCTTCAGATTTTAATACTTTATCTTTGCTAGGATGAAGGATAGGGACATTTTTTAAGGCTTTCATTTGGCCTTACCCACTTTTTCACAAAAACTAAGATACCAATGGATATTGTGATGATTACTAAAGAAACCTACTGTTGTTCTTCATTCAGGGATTATGACTATGGGCATTAGATGGACCTACCGAACTATTCAATCCATTGTGAGCTTGACGTGGGCCTGAACATATTGCTTGGCCCCCTTGAGCCATTCTTTGAAATGGAAGAATTGATGATACTTTGAGTCTCTGGGTATCAGTGTTAACCCAGATCCTATTTGAACAGTTTCTTAAATGTATGAATTTTTACCTTTTTTCCATGTATATTATCAGACAAAATGGCTGAGGAATAACAGCATCACTTATTTGTTGTATATTTTTGCAGTGATGTTGGAACACTTGGAATATTACGTTTCCTTGGAAAGCTTGGCTCCTCATTCAGTTGGTGAATTCCAGTTTCAAAAAATGACTCACGTCTGGAAACTGATAGAATATAATAATTTATGAAAAATAGTCTTCAGCTTCCTGACTAACCATCTTTAATATCTTCTCACTATATGGGTTCAGGTTCCATTTATAGGTTGCCCATATATTGTTTTATTGGGAAAGCTATATTCAAGTAGCCATCTCCATACCTTTCTACAGGACATGTGCCTTTTGCTGACACTATACCCTTGCTGTGCATTACAATAATAATGCCTCTCTAATTCCTAAAAATTAAGCACTGATACCCAGCCTCTATCACTGTGGTGTCCTCTCATACTCTTTGTTACTAGTGAGATATATATATATATCTTCAGAATATTACAAGGGGACATGCATTTTGGTTATACAGTTTATCTTGCATATTTCAGGTCAAAGTTATAAGTGTGCCCTTCACCCAAAATTGTGCATTATAACCCTTAGATGTGAATTAACCCAACTCCTCCTCCCTATTCCCACAGAATTGATTCCCCCCTGAGTTTTACCTCCCTATGTGCACATAAGTGTTGATCAACTAGAACCAATTTAGTACTGAGTACATGTGTGGTATTTCGTTTTCCATTCTTGAGATATTTCACTTATGTGCTTTTATATTTAAAAAATGTTTCTTGCAATCAGTATACATTTGAGTCTCACCTTTTTTAAACTCAGTCTTACAATTCTGCCCTTATTTGGAGTCCTTAGACCAATTATTTAATGTAATAAGTGATAAACTTACTGTGATGTTTAATTTTATGTATAAACTTGGCAAGGCCACAGTACCCAGATATTTCATCAGACACCAGTGTAGATGTTGCTGTAAAAGTAGTTTTTGGATGAGAGTGACATTTAAATCAGCAGACTTTAAGTAAAGCAGACTATTCTCCATAATGTAGATGGGCCTCCTCCAATCGGTTAAGATAAAAAGGTTGAGGTCCTTTGCTATGGTTTCAATGCCCCTAAGTTTCATGTGTTTGAAACTTGCTCCCAATGTGGTGGTATTGAAAGATGGGGCCTTTAAGAGAAGGTTGGATCCTGGGTGCTCTGCTCTTATGAATAGAGAAATCCACTCAAGATTTAGTGAGTGCATGGATTAATGAGTTGTCATTGCAGTAGAACTGGTGGCTTTATAAGAAGAGGAAAAGTGACTAGCAAGTTCAGTATTCTCTCCATATGATACCCCACATCATCTCAGGACTCTTCAGAGAACCCTACCAAGAAGGCTATCTTGAGCCCTCTCGGTCTTGTACTTTTCTGCCTCCATAACTCCGAGAAGTGAATTTATCGCCCGGTTTCAAGTATTCTATTATAAGTAACAGAAAATGAACTAAATAACATCCCCCAAACAAGAGGAAACATATGCTTCCACCTTCAGACTTGAGCAGCAACATCAGCAGTACCCTAGGTTTCCAGCTTACTGCTCTGTCCTGCAGGTTTTGGACTTGCCATTCCTAAAATTGTGTAAGCCAATGATTTAAATCAATCTCTCTCTTTCTCTTTCTCTCTCTCTCTCTTTCTTTTCCCCCTTCCTCTCCCTCTCTTTCTCTCTTCCTCTCTCTCACTTCCTCCCTCTCTTTATTTCTTCTCTGTCTCTCTCTCTTTGTTCTGTTTCCTTGGAAACTGATTAATACAGTTGCATAAACTTTATCGTCTTACTACTCATTTTCCATTAGTCTCTTTTACTTCTTTTTTTTCTGGCTTATTTTGGACTGAGTTGGGGTTTGGGGTTCTTTTTAGTGTTTACTATCATTTTATTTTGTCTCCCTTTTTGGCTATTTAGAGTTGAGTTAGAGTTTATAGTATACATGCTTAGCTTCTCACAGTTCACCTTTAAATTGTGTTATACCACCTCACTAATAGTACTGTATAAGAAGCTGACAATAGAACAGCTTCTATTCTATTTTATCCAGCTCTCCCAGTCTTTGTTACCATGCATTTTATTTTCACATATGAAAAAGATAAAAAATAAAACTCTAGTAACTTAGCTGCAATGAACTAAATTGTATTCCTCTAAAATTCATATTGAAATGCTAATCTTCAATGTAACCATAGTTAGAGATAAAGCTTTTAAGAGATTATTACCATTAAATGAGGTTGTAGGATGGGACCTCAGTTCCCTAGGATTGATGGATTTATAAGAGAAAACAAAGATAACTCCCCTCCCCTGTCCTCTCTGCCAACCCTCCCACCCCCCAAAAGAGGACCTGTGAGAAGGCAGCCATCTGAAAGCCCAGAAGAGAGCCTTCACCAGGAACTGAATTGGCCAGCACCTTGACCTTCTTGGTTTTTCAACCTTCAGAACTGTAAGAAAATAAATTTCTGTTGCTTTATCTTCTCAATCTCTGTTATGGAAGCCCAAGGAGACTGATACACAATATGACTCAGAATTTCTATCTTCCTTCTGTCTTGATTGAACCTTTAATAATACTAGATTATCTTACTTGTTACACTGCATAGTAATCAACTCTTCAAAAGTCTGTCTCTCCCACTAGTCAGAAAATTCCTTCATGGTGTGGATTCTTCTTTTTGCCCATTTGTTATTGCTTCTCTCCACACAACACTTTGCCTACCCCCTAGTGAATTTTCTGTTTGTATTTATAGGGAAAAAATGCACAAATGTCTACAGCATAGTTGGCAAATATTTAACCAACCTATCTTAAAAAACCTTTGTGCTCTTGACAGATAAATTTATAAGGCATTACTATCCTTCTACCTGTAGACTATTAGAGATTTCTTCTCTTTATCAAGGTGAAATATCTATCTCTTCAGGCTTTGAGTGTTCTCTAGGGAGCCCCAGACTTGAGAAAACTGAGAAAATTCCAGAATTTCTATCTCATTAAGTTTCTCCATATACCCTCACCTTTCTCAGCATCCTTGAACTTTCCTGAGGCCTTTTTAATAACTTCAACATTTAGTCAGATCATCTGGTCTTTAATTTCCCCTCACAACAAGAAGCCTTTTAATTTGCACGTGCCCTTATGTGGCTGAGACCTCTTTAAAAGTTGATATCTAAACTACACATGCATTATTCCTGGACTGTTCTGATTAGTTTACAGTATTTTGGATTCACACTCTTTCTCCAAATCTGAATTTTCCACTTTCCATCAGTGTGCTAACACTAATGTGAGGTCAATGGGTGGATCCATCCTTTTTTCTCTCATGTTTACTTAAAACATTTGTGTCTTTGTAAAGCAGAGTGACATGAGTAGATTCTCATCTCACTGGTATATGTATAATATCCAGCTCCCAAATTGAATAGAAATGGAGGCAATATTTCCACGTGACTTATAGCTTAGGAAAATGACCATAAATATTTTCCTTAAGAGAAGAATCGCCATCCACAGAGTCAAACCTGACAGTATGGTTCCTGCTAAGAATGTTTTATTGAAGAATCAAATCTGCATTTGTTCTAGGTCATTGCTTGCCTCCTCAGCCATTCCGTAGACACTGGTCTCTCAGTGGACTCTGCCAGAGGAAACTTGGTGTCCTTGAGCACTGGGAACACTCAGCATTCTCCATAATTATTCAAATAAAGTGCACCACGACTCTTCCTACAGAAGAAGTTATTTGTTAAAAGGGAGGCTTTGGAGACCTTAAGTGAAAAGTTTCACATCCTTAGAGCAATCTAGCTAGAGGAGTACAAAGCATGAAAGACAATCAGTGAATTACTGAGCTTCAATGTGGTAGAAAAGAGGAATTTAATGCAGTAGTAACATCTAGTATAGGAGCCAAAGAATCTGCAAATTTCTCTTTTAGTTGCAACTTAGTAACATTATGATGCGGATCAATATTCTCATTTTTCTTAAAGTCAATTTGCTTCTTTTATCTTGTCTTTCCCCCTTTCTGTCTCTTTCCCTTTTGCTTTCTTTTTTTTTTTAATTTTTAATATTCTGATTATCAAAGAACCGTCTCACGAATGTAGTGCACAGTAACCTGTTAGGTGGGTAAGATGGTTTCTGACTATTTCTAGAAGAGGCTATTTCTGCAAATAATATATTAAATTAAGCACTTACACAACAGCATTGCAAAATGAACATTGATTGCCATATGTTTTTCCATCAGATCCACAGACAGGTTTGTAGTCCATGGTGCATACGTTAGAATAGGTGCACTGAACCTGTCCAGTCAAAAACAAAGTTTGATGTTTCAAGTCATTAAATCACAGGAAATGTGAGCCCAGGATTTCAAGGTTATAGCGAGTTGGATTGCACCACTGTACTCTAGCTTAGGTGAAAGAAAAGACTGTCTTTAAACAAAAAAACAAATTAAAAAATCATAGAAAATGAATTTTTAATAAACCTTGAAAGATCATTTAGTTCAAAATCCAACATCCAAAAAGACACTGTGCAGCTTGCATACTCTGCCCCAACCATTTTGGACTCTCCTTACAGCAAAAGGCAGTTCAGCCTGTATTTAGGCCCTCCCTTTCATTCAGTCCCTGTATCTAAGGGAATGGTTCTCAACCTTCCTAATTGCCGTGTTGTTACAAATGGAAAAAAGGGGTCTCAACCCATAGGGTGAGAACTGCTGATCTAAGGGATAATTGTACCCTGTGGATTCTGTCTGGTACTTAATTCTGAATTAAGAATTAAGCATGCTGTCTCCTCGCTATACCTTTTTTCACTCTATTCGGGCCCTTGAAATGTTCTTGCCCACACTGTTTTGATTGTCTGCCATTTATTGCACCTCCTTCAACTTTATCAGAGGCTTTAATTATTCACCGATATGATGCTGGAGTGACATTTTAAAAATAAAATTAGTTCTTGTTTTTTCAATACTTAACTCATTTCCCATCCGAAGATAATCCTCTTCTGACCTGCACTTCTCTCTGCAGGTGCAGCTGCTATGTCCTCTGCTTCTCACTCTAGGTAAGCCTCTGAGCTGAGTTCCCAGCTACCATATTCCTGCCCCTGGGTCTTCCTGTGCCTTTGCTCCTGCATTCTTCTGTGTTGTCAGAGTTTACCCACTTCATCAGGCCAACTCTCACTTTTCCTTTAAATCTCATTTTAAGTACTTTTAGAACAGTTTCATGGTGACAGTTTTTCTTCCACACCCATCAGATTGGGTTAAGTGTTCCTCCTTAACAGGGAGTTGCCTTAACTGCCACAACCCATGTTTACAAAGCTTTTATATCACATTTTAAAGTCTATTAAGAACTATTGACATTGCATTCACATCGCTCTTTACCACTAAAGTGATCCACACTTGTTCTTGAATTTTTTCATGCTTTATTTACAACTTCCTTTGCTATTGTGAGAGTGTTTTAAGTACCCAATTTCCTATGAAATCCTCATCTCAACCTTCTAATTAGTTTCAGAAATAGAAAATAACCATACATATACCAATATGTCCCATTTAAGGGCTCTGAGTAAAACTTGTGAACTCGGCCTCTGCTAATTTAGGTCTTTTGTTTAGGCTTGCCAAATGCTAGATACTTTCCAGGAAATGTATTTTAAAATAGTTATTTCTTATGTAACTGAGGAGTTAACATTTTACAGTAAGAATAAATAAAATTTCTGCATATACTTACACATTCACCATCATGAAGTTTTCTGAGTTGAAATTGTTGATCTCTGGAAGAGAAGATTTTGTTAAATGCATAATGCAATAATCTGAGATTTTATAGTCCAAAGAATAAAATATATGTTGTTTCTCTGTTTTCTGATCTGGACTGAGATGAGGAGTTCTATTTGAATTACTACTTCATTTGGCTAATATTGACCATAAACATCATTCATAGATGAACATTTTTAGAACAACTAAGAATATAAGATAATAAAATCACCAGTAAAACTAGATTGGACATTTAAAAAAAATTCTATGAATATTGAGATAAAAATAATATAGTGTGAAAACAATCTTAAAACTGAGGTCAACACTAAGAAAATATGTACAAATCCTTTCCTGGCACTTATAGTCTGCAAGATTTTGTTGCACAAAAATCTAATACTCAGAAAGGAGTTGCTTTTCCTTGCTGAATATTAGAGTCCTGCCCTCTTAAAAAAAAAGATATTAGAGAATATAATCAATAATATCTCAGCAGTTTTTAATCTCTTCTGGTTATATCAGTGCATGAACTTGCATATCCTGAGAAAATGTATTCTGAATAGCAATTACTATTGGCACTTAACTATAAATTTTCAAAAGGGCTAGAAAATGGGAGAAAAGATGAAGAAAAAGGATAAGAAGAAAGAAGAGCCTATTTCCCTGAGTATTCACTCCATGTCAGCTGTTTAGCTAAGATTTGGCACATTTTATCACAGTGAATCCTAAATGCTATTTTAATTTTGTCTTTCAGATGAGAATACTAATGCTTTCAGTGACTTGGGTATTTGCATAATGTTACAGATCTACTAAATGAAGTCGGGATTTTAATCCAGATGTTTGGCACCAAACCCATAATCTTAAATCTCTAATCACAAAGTTGAATTTATACTACTCAAATCTTGGTAAAAACAATTATTTTATTATTCTAAAGACTCACATCCTAGGTGGAAAACATTCTTCTTAGTAAAGCATCACAAGAACAGATAAGTGAGAATCCAATGTACTCTATTTTAATATGAAGGCAGTAGATGAGCTAATACAAGGGGGTGGGGGAATGAACAAGTGGGAAGAGGGGAGGTGGGTGGGTATGGTACCTCTTGGGGGCAGGACACAATTATAAGAGGGACTTTATCTAACAAATGCAATTAGTATAACCTAATTATTTGTACCCTCAATGAATCCCAAATAATAAAAAATAAAGACTTATATCTTATTAAAAGTAAAGATGATATATTTGTGGCACTAGTGGTTTGAGAGATAGGCTAGTACTAACTAATATTCAATATATACTGATAACAACAGATGAATATAAGTCATGTCTGAGTATGTCTTGGAATTGTAGACATCAACCATGACTTGAGTATTACAAGTTTAATAGTTTTTTTTTTTCCTTTCTTAAAACATGTATGCTTTCTTTGGCATCCTATGTAATGAATGTGTGTTTAAACAGAAAGTTTATTTCTTTTTTTCAGAATATTACAGGGGTATAAATGTTTTGGTTACATGAATTGCTTTTTTACAGTTAGAATTAAAGTTATAAGTGTGCCCCTCACCCAGATAGTGTACTGTGCAGGTTAGGTGTGAACTTACACCTCCCTTTCTACCCCTTCCCACCTGTTTGCTTTTTAAACACTAAGCAGATTTGGGATGATGTGGGTTAAAAAAAAAAAAATAGGAGGGGACTCTACATCAGGTACTGTATTTTACTTACTCATTTAGCTTACACAACATGCATTCATTGCTGTAAGTTCTCTGGTCCGTGCCACACACTGGTTTAAGAATCCTTGAGCACACAATCAGTGTGCCTTTACTCTTGTATTTGTAACAGTCTACCTGTAATTAGACAAAGAATAATGCCCTTCCTTCTCTTCCTTCAAGTCTGAAGTCATTCTCATATTCAGGTGAGAAGGAAGGGGGCAAAGAGAACACCAGCCTCTTCAGCTTGTCAGCAGCATGTCTGGAAGACCTTCTACGTACCAGGCATTGTGCTACAGAAATAAAGCAGACCACGGCACACCCTATTAGAGAATCCTCTGTGTAACAGGGAAATCTCAATCTCTACTTTTATGGTGTTAATGGAAGTCCGGTGGAACAATGTACGTGAAAAATACTCAAAATTTAAGATGCTGCCCAAAGTAAAAGTTTACTTTATCTGCTGTTCTCTTTTTAAAAGGAGGTTTCTTTTGCAACCTTTAGAGAAAGAAATGTGCAGAGCAGGAACATTTTGGCCTCCTGAGGAATTACTTTGGTTCACTGAGAGCCAGTTCAGCTGCTCTTATAGCTCCATTTACACATTACCTCTGATTTCATTTTTATAAAGACCACCTAGAGAAGGTTGCACTTACCGTTGTTCCTCTTGCTTGATCACCAGAAGAGATGGAAACAAGATGCAATTGGAGAGAAGGATTTGGAGAAAGAACAAATCACACAATTAGAAGTGCAAAGCTAAATTTGTGTTTACAGCAACAAAAACCCATTTCCTGACCACAATCCTCCCCCAGCCAAGTCCAGCCTGAAATGGAGGTCATTTCTGTACTCAGGGGCCAACTCAGAATGGAGACAGAGATGGATATGGTCCTGACTTAAACCAAACTAACACACAATCTAGAGAGGAAAGACTGAGTTCTTGGGAAAGGGCTGTCATGGGTGTCCAGCCTGTGTAGGCATGCCAGGCATGCCCAGAGGATGCTACATCTCAAAATGGCACAAGTTGTTTCTGGAAGGACAAGTCACAAGGCTGAGACATCCAGGTCAGGAACTGAGCAGAGAACCTCTACATGTTTAGAACCTCTCTTCTCAGTCTCTCTTCCTCTCACTGAAAGGCTGACCCATCTAGCTTGCAGATCAATCTAAACAGAAAACTTCCAAAGTTACTTCAGACTTTAACATTTCATAATTTAATGAAGATTGAATATATTACAGGTAACATAAAGGCATGAAATTTTGAAAGAAATTCTGTCACCTGGTGGAGAGGTAGCCCACGCAGTGGCTGCCAGAACAAAGATGGCAAAAGCAGTGACACCCTTCATGGTGACAGTGAATGACAGGGATGGAAGTAAGCTGCTCTGGGGCCAGGAGTCCTAGAGAGAGAGAACAGTCTGCCCCATACATTTATACACTCACACAGGGAAGGTCCTGCCTTCATTAGAAAATGACCTTTCCAATGATTGGCTGTAAAATCAAGATAGGATATTTGTTTCATTTTTTTGAGGAAAGCTTCCTTATTACTTTGACTTATAGACAGTTGAAACAGTTTTACCCTGAAAGTCATCTGCCAAAAAGGTGATTTGCATATTGATGCCTTGATTTCTCAGCAGATACAATGCCATATTTGAGAACAAATTCAATAATTGATGTAGTAAGAGAAAAGAAATATTGAAATGACATATGTAAAGGGCCTTATGTGTATAAGTGTTATATTATGGGAAGGTGAGTTGAAATAGAGAATAGAGGCAGTGAGGACACTTCTTTAAAATGTACAGTTGTAGATAACATTATTAGTTGGCACTGATAACCCTTGTTTCTAGAGTACCAAGATATATTCCAATTGTTTCAGGAAAATACCAGCACAGGACAGAACAGAAAAACCACTCCCTGAACTGAGAGACCAAAGAAAGACTCCAACAAGTCCAGCTTAGCAAGTGAACAGAGTTTGTTAGAGGTCACCTACTAGGGCAGCACAGGAGTCTTTTCCACGGGACTTTTTTGCTAGCAAAGTCCACGTCTGCCCTCCCTCAGTGTTGCCTTAAATCTCTCCCTAATGAGTAAAGCAGAGTTTTTACTCGTAGCTTTGCTTGTTTCCAGTGAAATAAATCACGCAGTCTCAGTACCATCCTCACATGCTGTCACACACCCATGTTATGTTAATATTACAGTCAATGTTAATATTTCCACTAGCGAGGATTATAGGATTATAGTTAGCTAAAGGGCACACCACAACAAAGGCTGTTCTAAAGCAGTCAGGCCTGTCCTGAGCTGGCTACTTCAAGACAGGGACATGCTAAGGCTCCCAAGAAGGTGCTGGGCACTCTCCCTGGGCCCAGAAGTTATCTGGGAATTGTTTAAGTCACAACTTTTGCTGAGCACTTCAGACGAATATAGTGTTTCTGTTCTCTGGGGGGACCTGCATTTTTTCCCTCAATCATGTTCTATGAACACACATTTGCTTACTATGATTTAATCATTTAAATGATTTAAATGAATTTGTGAAATATGCATGTCATATTGGTATTTAAGAGACAGGGCAACAAACTCACACAGATTATGTATACTCTATTTAGTTACATGGTTAACCATGGGAAGAGCCAGGTCTCCAAAATCCTAAGCCTGTATTTCTTTTCTAAAATATGTTTTTCCCTTTCTACGATATACCACTTCATGACCAAAATGAATATTCATAATGAAAATTCTGATTTTAGAATGCTAAAATCAGATGTATCTTAAGGTTATAACCATGAAATTTTTCAATACATTCCTCTGTGCTCCTATCTATTATATTTCTGTCTGTCCATACAAACACTGCTTGCAACTTACTTTAATATTTCTACACAATAGAAGCCTAGTGATTTCCAGTTAGTACTGTCACCCACGTTATCTCATGCAGTCTACACATCGTCTCTGTAGAAGATAGGACATAATATCTCTGCTTCACAAATGTCAAGCCCAGGCACTAGAGAAGTTAAGCAAATTCCTCAAAGAAGACAGCTATAGAGTGATAGAATCTTGACCAACACTGGATTTTCTAATTTTAGATCTTGTGGTAACAAGTAAGTGATTATGTTTCTAAGTTTTTAAAAGTGCACGTCTTTCATTCACACTTTATATTTTCCAATAGCATCTTTTATTTTTTATTAAATTATAGCTATGTACATTAATGCATTTATGGGGTACAATGTGCTGGTCGTATATACAGTTTGAAATACTTACAACAAACTGGTTAACATAGCCTTCACCACACTGTCTTAATTATTGTGTTATGACGTTTATACTCTACACTTAGTAGATTTGACATGTACCCTTGTAAAATGCACCATAAGTGTGGTCCGACCAATTACCCTCCCTCCACTCATCCTCCCCCTCCCTTCCCCTCCTCCTCCTCTTTCCCCTTCATCTTGGGCTATGTTCCTTTTGGAAAGAAGTTTAGAGATCACTGAGGGATCTAAAAATCGACCTGCCATTTGATCCTGCAATTCCTCTACTAGGTATATATCTAGCAGACCAAAAATCACTTTATAACCAAGAATTTGCACTAGAATGTTTATTGCCGCCCAATTCATAATTGCTAAGACCAATAGCACCTTTTATTTTCAGATAGAACTTTGAGTATTTTAGTTTGTGCCATTTTAGAATTTATGCACATATACTTTACTCTTATTTTGATCCTTCATCAACTTTTAAATTCTGCATACTAAAATAAAGTGTTCTCCAGATGCTTTTCTGATTGGGATGAAGGGGTCTTCCCAAGTCATCAGAAGCACTTGTTTAGACCTGTCATGGTCTAGGAAGATAACAGAAGTGAGAACAACGGCTCACTCATGGGATGTTAGTGCTGTGGAGACTCCAACAAAGTTTGATGCATGGTTTTCAAGATTTTTGCTATTGTTGCTTAATTAAGAAGAACTTAATTTTCTCAAACATAATTTTATGAGGCAAACGGTAAATGGAGCAGAATTTTTAAGAGCAATTACTTAAACAAAAGTAAATTTTCCAGGATAGCAGCATTTTGACCACATGCCACAAGGTCCTGTGGAAACCAATTTGGAAACTTCTGATGTAAACCAAACTGAAAAAGAAAGTGAGGCCCTACAAGGGATGTATCTTATGCAAGGCCACTCAGTGGATCAGGTTCCTCTATTGTAGACTGAGATTCTTTCTGCTGTGCCACACCTTCTCACACCAACACCCAGTCCTATGTCCACATAGATTTTCTGCCTCTGTTTACTCCCCCAAGGGGAGGGAGGACCTGCTACCTCGGTTCTGGACTCAGGTCTTGCTGCATACTGGACATCATCGCTCCCTGAACATTTTATATGATCGTCCAGGCCAACACATTCCACAAAATCCTTGTGCTAAGTCTCATTTTAAGTGGCCTCTTTCTAGTTTATACCTGTCAGTAGTAACTTAATCCATGAAACCTAGAAATCTTCATTTCCTTTCTTATTTTCACACTAAGTTTTAACATGTGTGCACGCATGCATGCCTTCCTTTCCAAGAAAAATATGGTTTGTTTTTTTAAATTTTGTTCTGTGTTTATTTTAATTTTTGTAAAGTTCAGAGTCGTTTTTAATTTTGTTCTGTGTTTATTTTATTTTTTTAAAGTTCAGAGTCAAAGACTAATGGCCTTTATATCCATCTCCCATGTTTGTTCCTTTCAGGAATGACAGAGAAATTCATCCTGTTTACAATCCTGCATTTTTCTCTCTTTCTTCTTTTCTTTTGCCATCCATTTAGTAACTACTTAGGGATGTGTAAATGGTAGGTAGAATTATGTTAAACTTATTATCCTCACAATGCATTGCCCAAATCAAAAGTCATTTTAAAGAATCCAAGCCCATCTTTATTTGCCAGTTCCTTAACAATTTCAAAGTTTTTGTTTCAAACTAAATCAGCTGGGATTCTAGGTAAGCTAGACTTTGATGTGGATCTGTAATGCACAAGAATTGCTAGTTAGGGCGGCACCTGTGGCTCAGTGAGTAGGGTGCTGGCCTCATATGCCAAGGATGATGGGTTCAAACCTGGACCTGGCCAAACTGCAATAACAAAAAATAACAATAACTGGACACTGTGGCAGGCACCTATAGTCCCAGCTACTGGGAGGCGGAGGCAAGAGAATCACCTAAGCCCAAGAGCTGGAGGTTGCTATGAGCTGTAACCCCATAGCACTCTACAGAGACTCTGTCTCTACAAAAAAAAAAAAAAAAAAAAAAAATTGCTAGTTATTTCTTGTATGATCCTAAACATGGTAGGTATCAACTTTGCTCAATAAATTTGGGTATATAAAATCATCCATTCTTTTTTTTCTTCTTATAAATAAAATTTCATCTGATTCTGAATAGGGGGAGAGTTTGCCTTATTCATTATTGGGGTTTGTGAGAATGTGAGGTGCTTTACTGGTGGCCAGAAAATGAGAGCAGGACCTCCATCTCCGAACAATCACGGTTGCATCCTGCCCACTGAGGGCCCAACCACCATAAGTAGTTCCCTTCTCTGAGGCTGCTCTCCAGTTCTGTACCACACATGGGAGAGGGTAAGGTTAACTGAGACTGAACACCTGCATCTATGGGTCATTAGACACCTTTTGAAGTCATAGAGTCAGGAGTATTCTGCTTCCTCAGAATGCTATCAAGCCAAACATTTTTATTTGTAACTTTACTTTTGTTTGCATTTTTGAAATAAAAAAAAATTTGATATGAGACTTACCCTTGTAACAAATTTTTAAGCATAAGTATGGTGTTGTTAAATATAAGGACGATACTGTAGAATAGATCTCTGGAACTTTTTCATCTTATTTGACTGACTCTATATCCCTTGAACAGAAACTCACATTGCCCCCTCGCCTCAATCCCTGCAATTGACATTCTACTTTGTGTTTCCATGAGTTAGACTACTTTAGATACCTTAAATAAATGAAATTGTACAATATCTGTCTTTCTGTTACCTATGTATTTCACTTGGCAAGCATATGACAGGATTTCCTTTTTATAGCTAAATAATATTCCATTTTATACATATATATGTATATACCATATTTCCTTTATTCCTCTGTGTATGAATATTTAGGTTCACTCCATCTTTTGGCCATTGTGAATAGCACTGCTGGAGGGCAGTTATTTCTTTAAGATCCTTATTTCAATCATTTTGGATATAAACCCAGGAGTGGAATTGCTGGATCATATGATAGCTCTATTTTTAATTTTTGTAGGAAATTCTATACTATTTTCTACAGTGTTTGTACCATTTTACATTCTCTCTAAGAGTACAGAAAAGCTCCAATTTCTATACAGCTTTACTAACACTTATCTTTTTCTGATAATAGCCATCCTAACAGGTGTGAGGTCATATCTCCTTGTGGTTTTTATTTGCGTTTCCCTGATGATTAGTGATATTGAACCTCTTCTCACATAACTGTTGTCCATTTGTTAAGTCTTCTTTACAGAAATGAGTATTCAAGTCTTAGCCCAATTTATAATTGGGTTATTTGTTGTGGGGTTTTTTGTTTGTTTGTTTTATTTTTTTTGCTATTGAGTTGTAGTGATATCATATATATGTTAGATAGTAACTCCTTAGGAGTGTTAACTCACAAACTCCTTTTGCAAATATTTTCTCCAGTTCTGTAGCTTGCCTTTTTACTTCATTGACTCTTCCCTTTGCTAGTCAGGAATGTTTAATTTGATGTAGTCTAACTTAGTTATTTTTGCTTGTGCTTATAGTGTCATATCCAAGAAATCATTGCCTAGACCAATGTCATGAAGCTTTTATTCTGTATATTCTTCTAAGAGTTTTATAATTTCTGATCTTCTATTTAAGTCTTTGGTCCCTTCTGTGTTGGTTTTTAAAAGGATCTAATTTTATTCTTTTGCATGTGGATGTCAAGCTTTCCCAATACCATTTGTGGAAAAGATGCCTAGCAGCATTCTTGGTCAAGTCTCCTTTATTTTTCTTGAAATGTTTATGTCTTATCTTTTGGTTATTTTCCAAAGTACTCAAGCTACTAAGAATAATGTCTTTCCCACTATCTGTGCTTTTGTCTTATTTAACTTAATCATCCTCTGAAGCAAAAGTGCACACTCTTTTTGGATAGCTTTGTGTTAGAAATAAGGAAAAAGTACAAAAGAAGCTAATTTATGGATTTCAATTATTGCTTTCATTGTTCATGTTGTGATATTGTTTGCTTTACATATAGACTTTAAAATTACAGTATCAAAATTCCATTTTTCCCTAAAATCTTACCTTGTGCTTCTAAGTAATAGCTAATGCTATGGTTTGAATGTGATTTATTCCCCCACCAAAACTCATGCTGAAACTTGATCCGCAGCATGGTGATGTTGGGAAATGGAGCAAAGTGGAAGGTGTTTTTGTCATCAGGGTTCAGAAATAATCTATTCATCCCTCATGAATAGATTAATACCCTCCCATGGGAATGAGTGAGTTCTCACTGCAATGAGATGAGATTAGTTTTACCAGAGAGCAGCTTGTCATAAAAACGAATTGGCTTCCTAGGCTCTCTCTTGCTTCCATTCCTGCCATGCCCCTGGCACATACTCCCTAACTTTTTCACTTCTCTATGTTTTGACCCAGTAAAAGTCCCTCACCTGAAGCCAGTCAGACATGGTGCTATGCTCTTGAACTTCCCTGCCAAATCCTGAGGTAAACATATATTTTTTCTCTGTAAATTATCCAACTTCAGGTATTCTGTATAATAGCAACAGAAAATGAAATAAAACAGCTAATCTGAGGGCGAACAGCCCCACCAGAAATCCTTAAGTCAGCCGTCATGGATGGGGCTCACCCAACTGCTTCTTTTGCTTGCACAAGGATAGCCTCTCTGTGGGAAAATGTGGCATTACCTAGTCAGCTCTTCAATCAATATCTGTTCTGTTCACAAAGGCTAGAACATAAGCAAATATCCTTATCAAGACCTCATTTTTACAGAACATAGCAACAGAAGTTCAGGCAACTTTCTTCCTTAAAGGCTCTAGTGGATCCAGAGATGATAATATAATAGTTGGCAACTTCTCATTTTATTACTGCCACTCTGAAATACTTCCATGTAAGTCAAAGCATTGGGATTCACTTTTTAATCACTAATTCAATCACTATATGCAAAATAAATCTGAAAGTGTACTTTCTTCTACCACATAATCCGTGTATACCACAAATATGTGTAAAGTATACCACAAATATGCATAAGTGGCCATTTCTTCAGAAAATAAACAATTTCCTCTAAGGTTATTGAATGTAAACTCCATCCCTTTTTCTTAAAAACAATAAGATAGATAATCATATTTGCACAAAGAACATGAGACTGGGGTTCATGAGGCTAACGGATGTGGTGTAAAGAACATTAGATTACAAGCCATTTACTCGAATTTGTATTTCTGATTTATTTCATGGAATATGCTCAGAAAATTACTTTTCCACTCAACTTCAGGATTTCCATATATTAAAGATATTGGAAAAATCTTTCCTAAATGTCTTCTAGCTCTTTCAATGCAGGATTTTAATAACCCGAAATAAATACTTTTCTCTTATTGAGATTTCTCTTAACTATATATATCTAGCTGATAAAAAAATTGGTTGAAAGTTAGTACAATGTTAATTACACAAATACATTTCACAGGATGTTTTTCTTGGCTTAAGCTACCTTTTGCATTATTTTTAGCTTTAGCTCATATATTTCTGAAGACCATTTTATAAACAGAGCCTTCCTCATGAGGAGATGGATACACTTTATAAAGTTCATATTTCATGAAACTAGCTTATTTCCAACAGAGCCAGCTGTTGTCAGTGAGTGCCAGCAATTTTTAATTTGTACCAGAAAGATAATGCAAAATCTCTAAATTTTTAAAAAATTATGTCCTTTGACCAGAACTGAGTATTTGTCCTAATATTATTCTCTTTTAAAATCTTTATCCTAAAGGTCTAAGTTTACTCAATTTTTTATGAGCTATTCCTCCATGTATGGTACTAGGCACTAAGAATATAAATGAGAATATTAAATGGCTTCTATTCTTAAAGAAGTTACATTTCAGTGAGAGAGGCAGACTTGTAAGTAAGTAATTACTAAATAGTGACAGTGGTAACATAGGTGAAAGGACAGGATGTTACAGGAATATAAAGATGGGATAAATAATTCACATTCATAGGGGTCCATGGTCAGGAAAGATTTCTGGAATAAAGTTTCACCTTTGCCAATGTGAGAGAAAATTACTCTATAGATTGGAGGGATAGAACTTATAAAATGGAAGGAAAAAAGGGAAGAGAAAGACCAGGGGTGATGATGAGAATATATTATGAGGAGGAGACACACAAAAAGGAGTTCCAAAAATTACTCAGATGTAGATGGGAAGGTAGGCAATGCTAGACTTGAGGCTGAAGAGCTCAATAAAGGTTTTGAAGGACCTGAGAGTTCATCTTGGGGACTAGAGAAGCCACTTCAGGGTTTTAAGCACTGTATCCTGAAATTCTAATTTTAGATAATTATTCTATCTACAGAGGAGGATGGAATGAAGGGTTTTCTACCTGGCACAATTGAATAGAGAAACCGCAGCACACTGAATCCAAATCAAGCAACAGTCCTTTACTGATTGGCCAGGCCAAGAGCAGATACATACTTCAAAGTCTCTTAATCCCCTACAGGGATCCTCAAACTTTTTAAACAGGGGGCCAATTTGCTGTCCCTCAGACCGTTGGAGGGCTGGACTATAGTTTAAAAAACAAACTATGAACAAATTCCTATGCACACTGCACATATCTTATTTTGAAGTAAAAAAAACAAAATGGGAACAAATACAATCACACCGCCTCATGTGGCCTGCAGGCTGCAATTTGAGGACCCCTGCTAGAAGAAGGGGGTGGAAACCTTTATAAGGTGCTTTTGGTAGGGGAGGAGAAGTCCTTAACGGCAAGCAGAATTTCACAAGAGCCAACACCTGTTAAGGGGAGTGCTCACAAGGGGAGCTGGCTTTCACAGGATTTTGCAGTTATTACTAAATTCTTTCAGCTGAGCTTCCTGTTTTTTTTTTTTTTTTTTTTTTTTTTTGCCAGGGCTGGGTTTGAACCCGCCACCTCTGGCATATGGGACCGGCGCCCTACTCCTTGAGCCACAGGCGCCACCCTGAGCTTCCTGTTTTAAAGGGGGAGTGTTAAAAGCCCTTAGTAAAGTCTTTAGCAAGATGGAGTTAGGGCATAACAAGGGGAGAAGACTAAAGTAGAGAGATCAGATGTAAGCCTGTTATAGTCAATCAGGAAAGGATGATGGTGGCTTAAGCCAAAATGTTTATCAGATTTGATGATTAGCTGTGGAGGTTGGTTGGGGGTGGGGAAGACAAGGAGAACGGCTAAATCAGGCATCCTCAAACTTTTTAAACAGGGGGCCAATTCACTGTCCCTCAGACTGTTGGAGGGCCGGACTACAGTTTAAAAAAAAAAAAACTATGAACAAATTCCTATGCACACTGCACATATCTTACTTTGAAGTAAAAAACTAAATGGGAACAAATACAATTCACACCGCTTCATGTGGCCCGCGGGCCGCAGTTTGAGGACGTCTGGTCTAGATTTTCCATTTGTCCAGTTTTGCTTTGTTCTAGTGTAGTGTGGCTGTTTAGTGACCATTTTCAAATAATTTATACCAGGGAATTGAACAGATCTGTCTTTTGAAGAAGTCATTTGCAAATTTAAGAAGACCTGTAAAGGATGATGACAAACAAGTCTGTCAGAAGGTGACTGCAAAAGTCTATAGGAGAGTAAAAAAGGGTCTGAGATTTATAAATAAAAAAATACAGAATGCAAGATTTCATAGGCTTGAAATATTCATAATTACCATAACAGAAGAGAATAAAGTGCATAGATATTCCTGGAAGATGATGACACAGAATCGCTGAAAATAATCCAGGAGGAGCTGCATAATTAAATGAAAACCCCATCAAAAAAGACAAATATTTTATTTGATTATCCTCCAATTTAGTGTTCCTAAAATTGACACACTATTTCTCTCTGCTCTCTCTTCATGCTTGAACAATGATTTATAGTCATATATTATTTAGATAGAACTTTAGTTTCAACACTGGAAAGAAAAAGGGATCAGTGTGCCAGAATACTGCCCTAGAAAGACCAGGACATCCTGTTTGGCTTCTTTCTGTAAAAGGAACAGTTTGGGATACCAGCCACCATTGGTAAAGTCTCAGCAAGTGTCATTTGAAGTCTCATGCATAATCTGACTTTCTGAAGTATGAGACTGATCTTGGTCAAAGTTAATCAAGAAGACTATGAAGTGCAGCAGGCAGAGAATGGTGCATTCAATCTGCCTGGTTTCCATGACAAAGTACCATAGACCAGCTGGGTGGCTTAAACAACAGAAGTGTATTTTTTACACTTCTGGAGGCCCAAAATCCAAGATCAAGGTGCCAAAAAATTCAGTTTCAGGTGAAGGCTCTCTTCCTCATAGCAGCAGTAGATGGCTGCTATGTCCTCACATGACCTTTCCTTATCCACAAGCACATCTCTGGTATCTCTCCCTCTTCTTAGAAGGACACCAATCCTTTTGGATTAGGACATTGCTCTTATAACCTCTGTTAGCCTTTGTTTACCTCTCTAATGGCTCTGTCTCTAAATATAGTCACATTAGGAGTTAAGGTTTTCATTTATAAATTTTGAATGAACACATTCAATCCATAACACAACACATAGGATTGGGGTACAAATGTGAGCTTTATTTGCCCTGTGCCTTTCTCAGTTTCAAGCACATATTAAATTTGCATAAATGTCTATTTTTGTTCTTGTTCTATTATTACTATCATTATCATAGAATGAGTGTGTTTAGTGTTTAAGGTTATAAAAGCGGTCAAAAAGAAGAAAAGTTACAAATGAGAACAAGAGACAGATGCTTGTCCATTACCAGGTTGGTCTATATCAGAGAAACTACCACCCATGGGCCAAATGTGGCTCACCACCTACTTTTGTAAATATCATGTTATTACAACACAGCTGGGGGAATGTGTTTACATTATGTAAATTTATGTATTTGCATTTATGTACACAACAGCAGCATTGTACAGTTACAAAAAGTCTAAAATACTTATAATGTGGGTCTTTACAAAGAGCTTGCAGATCCATAGTCTAGATAAGTTCTCTCCTTGGGTAATATATATATATGTATATATATATATATATATATACCAGGTTAATGTGAGGGTACAAACAACCAGGTCATTCTTGGGTATTTCTGCAGCCTGAGAGACAGGAAACCTTCAGTAAAGTTTCTCATATGAAAAAATAAGAAGTTTAAAAGGGATAGATCTCTGAAAACCCATATTCTAAAATGGAATCTGTGGTATGAATTATGAAGAAATACGTAAGTCTGGGATAGTAGCCTAGTAAGGGTGATAGAAATATTTTTATTTCTTTTAGTTCTATCTCAGGATCATTTGTCACCTCCTGGTTTAGAATTTTAGGGCTGGTTTTGATTCATCAGTGCGAAGAGTCTGATTTTTATTTCCCTTCTATCCATCAGGAAATATCTCAGGAACTAACTCTAAGACAAGCTTACTTGATACTTAGGGCAGCTAAAAATATGTTACTGTTTTGACACAGATGACATCTTATATACACTGCTTGCTTGTATATCCAAAAAGAAATCATCTTTCATCTTTTTAAATCCCAAGTGTTGAGTCGACCACATTTACACAATCTTGAGCCTCACTCCATTCTTAACTTCATCTTGCTTGGCTTGGTCCTATTCCTGACACTTGCACCTCTGCCTCACCCTTGACCCTCACCCCTGAGGTCACTGGGTCTTTCCCCAATCCCTTGCCTCTTCCAGATGACCAGATCCTCCAACCCACTCTGTTCCTCAGCCACATTCTCTCTTGGATACGCAGGATGGTTAGCAAGGATTGGTTAGGTCTTAAGAATGGGATAAAATTTTTTGAGCGTATTACTTATTAGGGATAAAATATATGTAAAGCATTTTTGTTTAGATCTCAAAGAAATGTTCAAAATGTCATAACAAAACCTCTTCTCCAAAAGCATGTGTCATAGCTACAAAAAAAAGGTTTCTGGATTTCGTAGGAATGAACAGGAAGGAAATATGGGAGATATGATCTCATATGTCACAGACTATCTAATCAGATTGCGTACACCTTGGAATTGCCAAAGAAAATAATTCACCAGCATTTTCTCTCATTTTTTCCTGGAGGGACTCCATATTTTGCTTGCATAAAAGATGATTTACAAGGCTTTGTCCCCTTTTCTTACTGACAAAATAGAACACTGACAGAATAGAACAGGGACTTATTTATTTTCACTCAGCTACAAAGGACAAAGATCACAAAATCCTATTTTAATTGATCTAGTGGAGACTTACTTTTAAAAAAAAAGAAGAAGAAAAAGTACACAATTAAAGTTGATTTTTAGCTGCTGAGAACACCTATGATTTCACCCTCTGGAGTTTATTCAGCACCAGAACAGAATTATCAAGTGAACAAAATGAATAGGTAAGACTAGGTAATGACAAAGTTTTGCCATGGAGGCAGGTGCTTAGAAGTTTTTTCTATAATGCTTGGGTCTCTCCTTAGATTTCCTTTATCATTATCTCATAGTAGAAATGTGTTTTCTAACAAGGAGACCTCTGTTGACTTGGAGTTACGGAGAACCTGAAATATGGCTGGTCCAAACTGAAACATGCTGCAAGAATACAATATACACCAATATCAAAGACCTAGTAAATAAAAGTTTATATTAATAACAATAATAGTTTTGATATAAAGGGCAAAATAAATTAGTTAAATTAATGTTACTCATTTATTTTGTAGCTACCAAAAAGTGTAAAATTATGTATGTGGCATGCAATAGACTTCTGTTGGGAAGTGTTGCTTCAGAGACTTGCACACATTGGTAACTCAATTCCTTAGTCTTTCCCAGACAATGGATACAAAACCCTGACATATGAAATTATCGAGGTAAAACAAGTGGACATGAGAAATTACTGGTTGTGTCTACAGATGGGACCTATGTGTCTGAGAGATCATTTTGCCATTTATGGACATTTAGAAGCTGGTATAATGATGAGAAGTCAAGGGGAGGCTGATTCATAGCTCATTTAACGTCACATAGTTGTTGGCTGCCTAAGAGCCTGTATCTCTCCACCTCTCATGGAGACACTCCTTTCCAACTCCAATAGCATCTTGACAATGAAAAAAGTGAGCATTTTCTGTCCACCAATGGGCTTAGCAAGACAAAAAGGTAGAGTTTATTTAGTTTCTATAAAAACAAATTCCAATGTTCCAGGCAGTGACAAAGAAATCCCAGGTAGGGTGCTGTGCTGAGTTTGCATTTATTGAGCAGGCAGTGGGGCAGACAGCCTTGTGATCAGTACATTTCCTGAGCACAGACCAGGTGGAGACATCACTGTGCTCTCAGATCACAGAGTCTAGGAGGAAAAAGATGGAAAAGACTGAAAATCAGTGAGTCCATTCCCAACGGCTCTGTATTGTTTTCTACAGTAAATAAGGCGAGTTCTGAAGAATTCTTTGTATATACAGATGGTGAAGGTAGGCAATTCAGAATTGAGGTGTATGTTTCCCCTTATGGCTTTCATGAGTCCTCCCATTATTTGTCCTAGAACACAGAGAAGATGGGTAGGTTAGATGCTGGAATTTAAGGATACCACAGAAATGTGAGCTGTATAGTTACAGTTTCATCTTAATCAAAGAAATCCACAGATTCCACCATTCTGACAAGAAGCATAGCAATTTTAAACCACTTTCATAGTTTATATAATTTGATTTAATGAGTATTAACAGAGAAACTAGTATGTACTACATGTTAAGAAACCAGAAAAATGAACATGGCTTATCTCTGCTCTTGATTAATGTAAACCTCATAGCATTAAAAGGTATAATTACACCATTTTGCTGATGAGAAAATTGAGCTTCACATATTTGTAACTTGCTAAGATTTCACAGTTGGTCATGACTTGAATCCAATTTTTGTAACACTAATGCTTTCCTATTATAGATTAGGTTATTAGACTATACTCATTTGTCTGCCTTGCCTGACTCATCTATGCACTCATATACTAATGAAATCAACACTCAAAACATTAAATTAACATCTAGAAAAATTTTGAAAGGGGTCAGGGTCTCAGGAAGTTTCCTTCCACATAACTGCACATCTTTAGTTAGCACCATCTGGGGCGTGAGCAACACTGTCTTTGCAACCTCAAACCTGCATTTTTGTGCTTATATCAACTCCATGAGGTTTCCTTTGGTTTGAAATTGGCAAACTATTGCCTTGATGTGCCCTTGAAAAGTCTTTATCATGAAATTGAGAATAGTCATTCCTTTATCTCACAAAATAATATAGGAATTTATTTCCAATATAACAAATCTTTTCATTGAGATAGTGTCTTCTCTAGAGCCCCTGGGTTTTTAGAATCTCCTGACAACTAAGGAATTATGCATATGAAATAAAATTACAAGATCTACATTTAGACCCAAGATATTATACTAAATAAAGTTAATAAATGACAAAGTTTCTCCCAGGCCAATTTTCTGTACAATGGGGAAGTTGATGATCTTTTCTCTAACCAAAGGACTATTTGAGGTTGCCAAAGGAAAATTCACATAAAACTCTAAACAGCTACATTAATCTTGGTAGTTACTGCGTAATAGTTGTCGTATAATTGAAAGCACCGTGACTTAGATACTATCTATCTAACATTTCCAGGAAAGGTGTGACTAAGTGACCTCTTATTCCATTCTTGGGATTCTAGACTCTTTTAGAGAATCTTGCACTCAGAAATAAAATTCAAACAATAGGTTCATTATATATACCCATAATAGTCAATAGAACTACTCTGAACCATCACCTATTTATACAGCTGGTATCCAAGATCACCCCACTGAGTCAAACAGAGAGAACTAAAATTTTACCCATGTCCAATTTATCTGTTGTTATAAAGATTTGTTCCCCTAATGAATATCATAAATAATTCCTGTCCTCATGCAAGCCCAGTGCTGTGCATGCTAGTGTGCCATGAGAGGACCTTGGATGCGCCATGAACATTTTAAAAAATAATTAATTAAATTATGTTCAAAAGAAGTTCAAAGCACAGTAAGTATATATTTTTTTCACTCTTTCTTTTCCATCAACACAATCAAATGTGCTCCAGAATTTTAACTTTAGGCTCAAGTGTGACCGGAGATACAAAAAGAAAAGGTTGAAAAATATTGCTCCAGTGGAAAGCAGACACCTAGAAATAAAAACAAACAACATAAAAAGACCTCCCTTAGAAAACCCTGCATTCTGAGCTCTGTCACGATTTGTCATTGTTGGAAAAATACATTTTATCAGTATAACCCTATGGAAAGTAGCTCATAAAGTACTTTCATAAAGTAGCTATGGGATAGGAGTCACAAGGAAGTATGGTCTCAGGGGTATCCATTGGACCTGTGTAAAGTTATGTTACCTCCTCATCCTGAGATATATGTAACCAGGTGTGTTTGTGAGGACAGACAATGGTATATCAATAAAAGGGGGGTAAACTACTAAAAATTTATATGTAATAAAATAGAAAACACAGTATATGGGACTAGAGTAAAAGTTTAAACCCCTTTTTTATAGATTCTGATAAAGATTTAAAATAAATAAATGACTTTGTCAAGGCCACAGGAGAAAGAAATCTCTTGATTTCATGCCAGTCCTCAGCCTACTACCTATTCTACCCTGTTAGCGTGAAACCAGAAGCACTCTAGCTTAGAGTTCCCATTTTCCCAATTTCCCATATCAAGCACTGTTGAGATATTCTTTTGAATATGGCCTCATGTACTGATTTTTGACTAACATCCCTGAATCTAGACAAATGGTTTCCAAATCCATATTACCAAAGCTTTCTGTGTCAAAGGGATGGAGTGAAGATAGTAGTGAATAATAATAAATTATTTTTATCAAATGTAATTTATTAAAATATTGCTTATTTTTAAAAATACATAAATTTAGATATAATTTTATTAAAATATAATTCATTAAAAAGAATGTATTTAAAAGAAATAAGCACAGTTCCAGGGGATATTTTTCTAAGTTCATACTCTGGATTTCTTCCTCTAAATTTATATTTTGCAGAATCTAAGGCATAGTAATGATGATAAAACTAATAAAAGATGCCATTAATTCTTCAGGCACTGTGCCAAATGCTCAAAAGTCGGTGTTCATTGAATATTTTCATAGTTCATTGAGATCTTTGGTTTAGAGTATTTATGTGATTTGACAGAGGTCTCATAGGTAAGAACATCGAAAGCTGGAATTTGAGCCCATATTTATCTTATTGCCAAACTGGAAAATTCCAGTTTTCCAAGTTACATACCATCTTGCCTGAGGAAGAGACTACTCAAATACATTTATCAGGTAGAAGTTCAGACTCAGTAATGTATATTGAAATATGTTTGGTTTAAATAAAATAGGTCAACTTTAAACATTGGGAAAAAATGTAAATGCAGTATAATGTGCAAGGATATGGGTTACATAGGAATGAATTTAAACCCAGCTTTGTCACTATCACCTCTCTTGATCTCAGTCTCATCTTTTTGTTGCAGATGTTAGAGAACAAAAACCTACCCTGAAATAAGTAATCTTTTTTTTTATTAAATCATAGTTGTGTACAATAATGCAATCATGTGGTACAATGTGCTGATTCCATATACAGTCTAGTATAAGGGTTTGAAATAAGTGATCTTACCTTAGAGACTTTCCTCATAAACTATCTATAAATGAGCCCAGTAAACAGTTTAAAATGTTAACTCCCATATTATTGTCATATATTTTGATAACTACTTAATTATCTTCACAGTGAAAATTCTGGAGTCACCCGACCTAGTATCACTTCTCTGGCCAGAGAAATGTCCATTGCCTGTGCAAGAGAATAAAAGCAGAAAACGCTCCTAACGTCACAGTCATGGGTGCCAGTGTACTCACAGACTCAGGCGTACTGACAGATGTTGCTTCTGGAGTGCTGCTCTCCTTGCACGTCCCAGTACTCTGGATGTGTGTATTAGTTTGGTGCATCCTAAAAAAGATTAGAGGAAGTGTCAACAATGGGAGAATCCATAGTTATCAAGAGAAAAGAACAAGGACCAATGTGAGAGATATTTGGGCATCAAACCAGACTGACATTAGGAGAACCTGGGCTCTATATTCAGACATTTTCTAGCAGGTATCATCCACTTTCAGTCTCCCTCTTCTGCTCCATATTTTTCCCAAGCACTGAACTTATTTCATCACATTTCATTCACTAATATACTCATAGTATTGTTACATGTTGGAAATAAACTTGGACATAATGGTCCAAAGGTCATTATTTTGTAAATGGAAAAATTAGATCCCATAGAGAAGGGTGACAATATCAGGTATCTCTAATGTGACTTGGGAAATAAAAATATAGCAAGATGCAATAATACAATGTCAATTTTATAGTTGGAAGGAATCTTAAAGCACTTGAATTTGATTTTTCTCAGTTAAGACATATTCTGAATCAAACATCTTCTTTGCCTCTTGATGGGAAACTCATTTTCTATTAAGGCAGTGCAATTCATCTTTGGATATTACTTAAGTTGAAATTGTTCTCCTATAACTTCTAGAACCATTGAAACTAACATTAGTCCTTCTAGCCTGGTATCACCTGAATCTTGACTTCTCTATAATATATACTTCCGGCTTCTTAGCCAAACAAGTCATTTTGAGACATGTTTTTTTTTTTTTTTTTAACATTTTCATCATTTGAGTTTCTTACTTTAGAGTACCCTTGAGTAGAATATCACCTGTTATGGGTCTATACAGTTAATGGACATTTTGAAGAAAATTATATGGCTAATTTAGACTCTGACATTCACAATGAAGAAGAGTTGAAAGATATGAAGATATGGAGATAGGTATATGTAGTAGCTGAATTCCTGAGTAGTTACATTCATTTCCTAAACAAATTACCTGGATGCTCTGAGCCTCACATTAACCTTCTGTATAATGAAGACACTACCACCCCACAGAAGATTGCAGGGATTCACTGAGTGAATGTGAAAGTATTTTTTCTACCAGACCTTACCTATAGATGCAAGAACTTGTTAAAGCACTCATATTCATACCTTATGCTCTGAAGTATGTGAACTGAGGGGTAGCTTATCTTTCATGAGTTATTTCATTCAAATAGGAAATTAATGTAAATTTAAATATTTTTCCAAGACTAAAAAGCAGTGTTAAGGAGTCCTATCTCCATGACCTGGGCCTTGCTTACAGTGTCTTAAGAAGGCTAAAGTAGTGCATGGAACACCATGTAAGTCTAGGGTAGGTGGGATGGAACAATCAAGGTTCATCACCATTAGAAGCTGGTCAAAGGGAAGCTGGGAGAAGTTGAGAATATGTATAGAAGGAGCAATTATTACCCATATCAGATAGCACTAGAGCACAAAAGCAGCAACAAAGCTAAACTCAATAATAAAAGTATTAAAATGAATCTTTTATATTTACCCTAGAATAAAAATATTTTTATATCTAGCAGTTCTTATCAATAACCTGAGAAGTTAGCTGTTCAGAGAACCATTTCCATTTCTCCAGTGAAGAAAATGAGATACAGAATGATGAGATTAATATACCCACAGGCACACAGGTAGTAATAAATCTGAAAGCAGACATCAGGCTTGGTGTTAATTTGGGGGCTCTTTCTTTTGTATGCTGCCACTTTCCTTTTGTAGAATACCATTTCCTTCAAGAGGAAGGCTTAGAGAAGATGGGAAATCAGTGACTCTTTTGTAGTTATAAGGACCTTTCAGATATTATCAGCTGAGCTGACTCTACATGGCAGTGGTTCTCAACTGTTTTTCTCTTGAACACACAGTATGGGTGATGTTCATGCCACCACACCACGAGTGTTTACAACTTTATATAGATGTTCTGTAATTATTGCAACCCTAACACTTTTTCCCCTTCTCTTTTACTCAGTAAAGCATATAAAAATGTAGATATAAAATTTTACTAAAAGGTAAACTTTAAATCTTTTCTATTTTATACAAGAAAGATAATTCACAAATTCTGAACTTTTAACTTCTATGATTCATAAATTATTTGCAATACACCGCAAATAGATATCAGTGCACTACTATGGGGTAACATTATAGTCAAAAACTTCTATACTGGAATATATGATGGGGTAATTTGTATACTTACAGGTTTTTATGACAGAGCACGCAGGGATTTTTGTATGTCTGGCCATCATCACCACAGACAGGCTGTGAATTTTGTGGGCAAAGATAACCTATCCTGGGCAGTACCCGGTAGTCTTTGCACATCTCAGAATCCTGAACAAGAGAAACATAAAGCAGACTTGCTGAATGGCATTCAAGGGGAGGGCTGGGCTAGAGGAACCTTTCTGGTCTCCTAACCCAACTTGAATGATTATAAAGGAACTGTGATATAGGTCTTATGAACTCATATATTTCTCTCATGCTATGTTAGTGAATTTTACCTCTTGGTTTTGGCCATTTTTAACTAGTGAAAATAAGGAAGCAAAGAACCAAGAAATAATGATATAATAAGAAAGCAAAACCCTTGTATAAGAAGAGACACAATAAGCTGGGGCACGCCCATAGAAAGAAAACTAGGGTGATAATCATGTTAGAAATGATATTCATTATTTAAAATAAAGTTACTGGTTATAGGCATTGTAGAAAGCAAAGACTTATTGCAGCTCAATTCATAATTGCTAAGTCATGGAAGAAGCCCAAGTGCCCATCAATCCACGAATGGATTAATAAATTGTGGTATATGTACATCATGCAGCCTTAAAGAAATATGGAGACTTTACCTCTTTCATGTTTACATGGATGGAGCTAGAACATATTCTTCTTAGTAAAGTATCTCAAGAATGGAATAAAAAGTACCCAATGTACTCAGCCCTACTATGAAACTAATTTAGGGTTTTCACATGAAAGCTATAACCCAGTTACAACCTAAGAATAGGGGGAAGGGGGAAAGGAAGAGGAGGGAGGAGGAGGTGGGTAGAGAGAAGGGGATTGGTGGGATTACACCAGGGGTGCATCTTACAAGGGTATATGTGAAACTTGGTAAATGGTCTGTAAAGCTAGTGAATGATGCCCCATGATCATATCAATGTACACAGCTATGATTTAATAAAAAAATAAAATAAAATAAAAAAAAGAAAGCAAAGACTATTAGGTAAATATTAATTAATTGAATGGATATTTAAGTCCTAGCTGTGCCACTAATTACAGAAGTAATTTATCTAATTTGTCTGAGTCTTAATGTTCTCACTTGCAAATAATGAATAATGAGAGTCTTAATGTTCTCACTTGCAAATAATGAATAATGAATAGCTCTTACCTTATGGTATTGCTTTAGGGTAATAAATCAGATAATGTATGTACACACATGCTTAACACAGTGTCTGTCACATACTAAGTCTCAGTAAATGTTAGTTTTCCATATGCTTTTCATGGTAAAATAAAATGTCCATGTGAAAAAATAAACGTGTTTGGTTTTCATAATGTTTTGGAAGTATAAGTTCAGTAATAAATAATAACAAGGATAACAACTTGACTGATCAGGGAAAGAAAGACAAAAGGTTGTACCAAAAAACAAAGAACAAATATGAAAGAAAATAGGCTAATTGGAAGACTTAAATCTAATAGTATTGGTGATTACATTAAATTAATGGATAAATGCTCCAGTTAAAAGAGATCATCAGACTCGAAAACCAAAATGAATAAACTCTGTGCTTATAATAAATATATTTTAAATATAAGAAAACAAGCAGACAGAAGTAAAAGAATGATTTCTAAATAACTCGTGGCTCAATCACAGAATTTCAAAATGTTTTGAAATAAATGACAATGAAAATATAACCTATCAATTCCCTACAACTAAAGCAGTGATTTGAGGGAAAGTTATAAGTTTAATACATACATTAGTAAAGAAGAGTTTTTTTGTTTTCTTGAGACCGAGTCTCAAACTGTCAGCCCTTGGTAGAGTGCTGTGGCATCACAGATCACAGCAATCTCAAACTCTTGGGCTTAAGTGATTCTCTTGCCTCAGCCTCTCAAGTAGCTGGGACTACAGGCACTGGCCACAACACCCGGCTATTTTGTTGTTGTAGTTGTCATTATTGTTTGGCAGGCCCAGGCTGGATTGGAGGCCGCCAGCTCCTGTGTATGTGGCTGGTGCCTTAGCCTCTGAGCCACACGCACCAAGTCAGTAAAGAAGAAAATTCTAAATTGATCTAAACTTTCATCTCAAGAAGCTAGTAAGCAACGAGGAAATTAATCCCATAGAAAAAGAAGAAATAATAAAGAGAGAAAATTGTTGAAATAAACAAAACAGAACAAAGCCAAGAGTTAGCTGCTTGAGAAGATTAATAAACTGATCAGTTGTTTACAAAATTTACCGAAAAGGCAGGAAAACGTGTATTACTGATATTAGAGGTAAAAAGCCATCATAGATATTACAAAGATAATGTAAAAATGTTACAAATAACTACATGCCAATAAAGCTGATGACACAGATAACATTAATAACTTCCTTGAAAATCGCTTCCTGCAGCAGACACAAAGAATAGAAAATACAATAGTCTATATATGTTACTGTTCATTTCAGAGGACTCAAGCAGGATTTATTTCCTTGCTCGTTTTTATAAATATTTCAAACATCTAAACAAAATGCTTTAGGTTATGGTGAGTTCCTTATTGATATAAATATTCAGGTAGAATTTAGACAAGCAACCTCTAGGAATCTTTGGTAAAAGTATGACTGAACCAGGTATATTGATTATATTTTTCAGCTAATCACTGTTAAAATGTTCCAAAAGTACCAGGATAAAGTACTATAAAAAATTAGCAGGCACAGGCAACAAAGACAGAATGGCTCTCTCTCTCATTTTTTTTTCTTACATAGTGCATCAATTCAGCAAATTCTTGGGACTCCACTTTTAAAACAGACTTAATATTCAAACATTTCTCATGAGCCCAACTACCACAGCCATGGTATAAACTAGCATAATCTTAACACCCAGTTTCTCTTCTTGCCTTCCTGCTGTGTATTTTCAACATAGTAGGTAGGATTATTATTTTAATACATAAATCAGATCATATCACTGTTCTCAGTGTTCACTCAGAAGCATAGCTAGTATCCTTAAGACCGTCTATAAACGCTTGTAACACAACCTCCCAATATCTGACTTCTTTCTCTGCAGCTTCTCTGAGGTTGCTCTATGCCAACCACACTGGAATTTGCTATGACCAGTCTGTTGTCTTCCTGAAAGGTCCTCTTTGCAGGTACACCTACAGAATCAATCCCCTTGGGTCTTGGCGCAGATATCACTTTTGAGAGAGTTCTTCTTTGTACATGCTACTTAAAATCCTCCTCCAAATCTCAGCATTTACACCAATTTTCTGCTCTTTATTTTTTCCTTGGCATTACATTTTATTCATTCATCCCATCTATTGTCTCTGTTATTCCAATATAACAAACTCTGTGAGTGTTTATGGCTATGGATCTAGCACACACAAATAATTCCTGGAAGAATAGTAGGTGTTTAACAATATTTGTAGCATGACAAATAGACTGCTAGATTGATTAAAAAAAAATTACAATGAATGATACTTTCTTCTCCAAAAGAACTCTTAGTCCCAAACCAAACTGTGGATTAGGAGAGAGCCATCAGGGGGCTCTGGTCTGCTGGTGATGTCCTATTTCTTGACCTGGGTGCTAGTATCACAGGTGATATTTCATGTAGCTATACACTTAGGATAGGTGCACTCCTACGTGACTATTATATTTCAGGAAAATATTTTTTTAAAACTACTGATTTGGGGGTGGCGCCTGTGGCTCAGAGGGGTAGGGTGCCGGCCCCATATGCCGGAGGTGGTGGGTTCAAACCCAGACCTGGCAAAAAACTGCAAAAAAAAAAAAAAAAAAAAAGTACAGATTTTTTGACTAGATCTTCTCCATGCTTAGGGATCAATGATATAGGGACCAATTTACTAGAAATATGTGATTAATGCATATTTATTTCACATATGCAAGTCATTTAATGTTTTAGTTGGATCAGGCAAATAATTATATAAAATTTACATTTGATACCTTTCATTCTTTCCTGGGTCATCAACCTAGGTGCTAAAATTTCTCTCTATGGGCCTGTAGTGGCAATAGTCAAGGCCAAAAAGGTTCACACTGGATTCAGACACACCAAAAAAGAACTGAGGACCCGAAGGTAGCTGTGACATTTGTGCTCTTTATTCAACTTGTGGCAGCCAGTGAGCTGGCATGGAGACAGGCAGGCTAGCCCAGGTAGCTTCTTTTTTTTTTTTTTTTTACCCCTATAGGAAGTCTTCACAGGCAGAAAGACTCAAAGTAACCAGGAATCAAGCACTATGATGGGTATTTTAAGATAACACAGCACCTGTCAGCTTCAACACAGTTAATCAAAACTATCTGGCACCTCATGGCCTTCAGGTGAGAAGCCTAACTTATCTCATCATCCTCACAAGGCCCAATCTGGGATTCTACTTCATGAGTCTACTTCATGCTCTCATGTTCCCTTTTCTCCTTTTTTGTTGTTGATACTTTTCACATTGTCTAGACCAGTGGTTTTCAACCTTCCTAATGCCACAGCCCTTTAATACAGTTCCTGTGGATCGCAACTCACAGGTTGAGAACCACTGGTCTAGACCCTAAAAAAGAAATCCTATTATAGTAATTTACACAAAGACATGAATTACTGGTGACCCTCAGCCTGCGTGTTGAATGAGAAGTTTAAACTACTGCGAATTGCTGATTGGTGGATGTCCACAAGCTGAGTATGCTCAGTGTGCAGTTTTGGCTACTGGGAAAGGATTTAGTTGGGGGAGGAAAGTGAGCAGAGCTAGGTGATGAGCCTTCTGGTCTTGTTGAAATTGCAGAATTGAGGCACCTGATTATGTATTTGACCACATGTGTGACTAGAGACACTTACTACACACCCCAGGCACTGAACTGAAGCTAGGCTCATGACTCGGGGAGCACAGAGCAAAGCACTGCTGAGAAATCCCAGAACTGTCAGGCCTCAAACAACTTACAGCTGCACTGAATTTGAGCCTACTTCCAACCCTTCTATAGAAATCATGTTTATGGAAAGCAAGTGGCAACACATGTAAAAAAATTCAAGCAAATTAAGTTAATTAGTAGTTATTTTGAAATAGTCATCCTTACCAGAAAAGAAATGGTAGCATCTGTGTTACCTTCCTCTCCAGATGGCTTTTCTTGACGTCTTGCCCTTTCCAAAGCTTCTATTTGACTGGAAAATAAAACAAAAAAATAATTTAAAATAATATTCACAGGGAGCATCTCCAAAAACTTCCAGTGAGAAGTTAAGCAATCCTCACAAAAGATGATAGAGCCACAGAAAATTCAACCAGAGAGTGACCAGGAAGATACCATGTATATTGAGAAAAGCACACAATTAGGAGCTGGTTTAGAGCTCTTGTCACTCAACAGATGTGTGACCTTCACTTAAAGTCCTTGAGTTTCAGTTTTCTAGAACATAAACAGAGAGCAATGCTGGAAATTTCTGCCTCAAAGAAACATTTTCTATGAAAGGTTAAATAAATTTGATTATTGTATTCACAGTGTTTTTATAACCATTGCCATCACCATCTCTCATGTCCGTTGGTCCCAAATTTGTCTGTCTATTAGAATAACTTCGAAACTCTTTCTAAAAAATCAATTCCATAGCCATGGAGATGCTGATTTAATATAATTTTGGGCTGTAAAAAAATCAGTCTGGGGCGGCGCCTGTGGCTCAGTGAGTAGGGCGCCGGCCCCATATGCCGAGGGTGGCGGGTTCAAACCCAGCCCTGACCAAACTGCAACAAAAAAATAGCTGGGCGTTGTGGAGGGCGCCTGTAGTCCCAGCTGCTCGGGAGGCTGAGGCAAGAGAATCGCGTAAGCCCAAGAGTAGAGGTTGCTGTGAGCCGTGTGACGCCACGGCACACTACCCGAGGGCAGGTACAGTGAGACTCTGTCTCTACAAAAAAAAAAAAAAAATCAGTCTGATCTTGTAAAAAAAAGATCTTAAACAATTTCTTATAACTATTATGCTTAAAGTCAACAAGAACTTTTTTAATGACACAGCTAATAAGTTTCAAGGTTAGAACTTAAAATCTGGATTTTCTGCCTCCAAGTCCAGATGTTCTTTCCACTATATCAGGTGTTCTTTATACTGTGTCAGGAGTTCTCAACTTAAGAGTCTTGATGCTAAAGATGTATTTTAAGGGTGCCAGGGGATTCACAAGCACACATATTTGTACAATCAGCGGTTTCTAAAAGTTCAGCCCCGCTGCTTGCTGACAAGGGAGCAGAATCCTCTTACTCACAAGACAGCTCTGCACTGGTAGCACTTGTTTTTGTAGAGTTTTCCATCAGCACCACGCACTGGGTCATTCTCCCGAGTACAGATGAGTTCGTCGTTCCTCAGATACTTTCGAAAGCCACTGCACTCATCCTAGAAAAGGACACAGGGGAAGTGAACATGGATTTTCCTTTTTACTGGGTGATTTTCTCAAACTTGGTTTTAGGAAGCCCTTTCTTGGCCCTGAGCTCAGACTCGTCACACTAATCCTTAAAGCAGAGGCCAAGGGACAATCAGACTGTGTAAACTTTTCATCCTCTGCTTCGTTCTGAGCCTCTCTGCATGAAAGGCAGCCTCTGTCCTGAAAATGTAAGAAAATGTAAAACAATACTTGATGGGTCTCCTGGTCTCCCTCTTCCTTTAATTCATCCTTCCACTACCCCATTTTCTTTGTAAGGTGCTCTTGACAAAGGACAATCTCCCAAGAATCTAACCCTATAAATGTGATAATATTTCTGTTAAAAAACTGAATGAAGACTCTTTCTGTGCAGACTTGAAGAACAAATAAAAAAGACAGCATCACGAATACACACTATCAACATGTTGATGCTGAGAAAATCATCTGAAGAGGAAACAAGACATCAAAGAGAGAAGCCAAAGGGAGCGAAGCTTGCAATTAGTTTGTATTACCTGGATTATTAAAATCAATGTCAACAAGCTGCCTGAAGCCTCATCAAACACTTAAAGTGTCAGAAACAGGATTTCAGTCATGGTGGTAAAAAGTTGTGCACCCTGTTTCATTTCATATTTCTCCCAAAGAGGAAAGACTAAAGCAGTGATTGACACACACTCTAGAACAGTGGTTCTCAACCTTCCTAATTGCCGCATTGTTACAAATGGAACAAAGGAGTTGGGACCCATAGGTTGAGAACCGCTGCTCTAGGAGAATTCCCTGAAAAATCAAGAAAAACATCAAACTCCAAAGCTGGAAGAAAAAGAAAAAAATCTTATTATGACCCCAAATGACAATATTGGCAAACTCAGTTTTCTCTGAAGTAAAAGATTAGCGTCTTTATTATCCAAAAACAGATGACGTGTACAAGATTATAGTGGTGAAAAGTAAAATAATTATTTTGGTATTCTTTATGGAAAAAACCTTTGCATTATTTGAGGGCTCAGCTTTTGATTGATCTTCATCATTCTTTTTTCTTTCATTAGCTTCTCGCTCACTGTAGAATAAAAAAGAATAGAATAATTTTGCTAGGATTGTTACCAAATTGTCTTTAATTAAGCATTTCCAATTCTAATCATTTGAAAATTCTATATCTCATATCTAAAAAAAACCCTAAAAGTACTTTTTTCTACTGATCAGCTCTAATTGTTGAAATTTTCATAATTAAATCTTTGTAGCAATGCAACTGATGGTTATCGATTCAGTTACTATACTCTTATCCAGAGTGAATGATCCTAAAAGGCCATTTTTTTTCCTTGATAGAATATATTTGTAGCTATCATTCTAGAGAGTTGCTTCATTCCTCATTTTTACTTTTCTAATTAAATAAAACTTTTATTCTTTACATAGTCACAGTGCTTACAAGTTTATAAACATTTTAAAAACTATGATCTCCTTGAATCCCTACTATATTAGTAGTTATTGTTCCCTTCATATATATAGGAGGACCTGAGGCTTTGCAAAGTGCACTGGGCTGACCCGGGTTACTTAGCCAATAAGCTTCCTCTTTAAAAGTCAATGATTTTGTTACTACACAACAACTCTCTGTCTACTCCAGAGACTCAAGTTATGATTATGTTTCTTATCATCAAAATAAAAAATTCTTATGAAAAATAGTCTTTGGAAACTGTCCTCTTGAAAAGTGAAGAACTAATATATCTTTAATGTGTGATGCTAAATGCCTCAGGCTTTAAAAGTAACAGAAATTATTTTCTGGCAAACAAGCACAATTATCAAACTCATTGATAAACCTCTTTACGTACAAGATGCTCAGACACATAGCACACTTGTTGACATGCATCTTGCCATTCGGGCCTCGAACAGGGTTATTGTCTCTGGTGCAGACAAGCTTCCCCTCTCTGTGTTTGCTCCGGAATTCATGACACTGATCCTGCCAATAAGAGTGAAAAAAAGATGTGGCCACAATAGTCTGACTTTTAAAGACTGAAAACATGACTGGTTGATTAGATATGAACTCAAACACTTGATAGAAAAAAATAGAGAAAATGAAATTGCAGAGATGGAATATGTTTTAAAGTCACTTTATTCAATCGCTGCCTAAGAAGTTTAGGTCCTCTCCACAGCATCCCTCTCAAATGACTGTCTTCCTGCCCCAGTGGGAATTTCCTACTGCCTAAGATAATTACAGTTTTATATAGTTTTCTGTGAAACCGAGCCCAAACCTATCTCCCTGAAATTGTACTCCTTATTCCACACATAAAAAGTCTTAATTCAAATGTCCTGGAATGTACTAAGGGATACTTTTCGGGCAAGACTCACAAACGTCAACTTTCAGCTTTGTTCCTCAACAACAATTGAAAATTTTTTTTTTTATTAAATCATATATACATAGATCATGAACACATTTATGCCTTTGTGGGATTCAATGTGTTGATTATTTGTACAAATTGGAGTGCTTACATCCTACTTGAAATTATTTTTTATCATGCTAGGTACTTTGTTGTTTGTGCTAATGGGTTTCCTTTATTGCTCATAAAAATAATATAAGATAAACACTTATTATCTTCACTTTAAAAATAACTCAGAGATATTAAGTCAACATTAGATTTGTGATGAGAAAGCCTCTAACAAGCAAGCTATACTTTTTTGCTTCTTTGTTTTCATATACCAGAGAATGAAACTCCTATCCATTTACAAGAAATGGAGCTGCCTTTTTATTCATTGAAAAATACTTTTAAAAAGGAGCTAATAGAACTGAGACCACAGGATCAGGCCTCTGTTAAAAATCTTTAGAGATCCACAGAAGTCTCTTGAACTTTCTTTCAGCCCAAAGAGCCAAAATAGAAATATGGGGAACATTACCTTAAAAAATACTGCTAGTAACCTAGATGGTACTTACCCTCCTTTTTAAAAATTGTGATGTCCATAAACAATTCTAGGCCTACTTTTATCTGCAGCATTTAAAAAATTCTCTGGAAGTGAATATCTGATAATATGTTAAATGTCTCACAACCATCATTTTCATAAATTGCTAAAATCACTTCCATTTCCAGGTGTGCACAATACCACATATGTTTATGAAGAAATACATCTACCTATATTGCAACCCTCGATTTAAAGTTTTAGTTTCTGGCTCTTTTATTTATTATTTATGTAAACCATATATTATTTATGTATAGTTAACTTCTCTATGTAATATTACCCACTGCATAGATTGGGGGGAGGTTTAAATGTGGTAAGTTATAAAGTTAATTTTGCTTTGTATTATAGATAAAATTATAGCTCTCTTTTTGACACACACACAATCTCAATATTTTCTCTATATACCTGTACACATATACCCTGTTTCTCCGAAAATAAGACAGTGTCTTATTTTAAGGTGTGCTCCCAAAGATGCGCTAGGTCTTATTTTCAGGGGATGTCTTATCTTTCCTGTAAGTAGGTCTTATTTTCAGAGGATGTCTTATTTTTGGGGAAACAGGGTAGTATTTTTTTGTTTGAAAAAATATCATAAAATTGAAAATAAATATCATAAAATTGAAAACTGACCAAGATTTTAAATAGATGGACTTTAGAATTCATTTAAAGTTGTACAATAAAGTATTTTCTCAAAGCTATTCATATACCAAAATGCATAAAAGATATTCCCAGAATATTTTTGAATAATGATAATCACTATTAATGTGTCACTTTGTTTAGTTAGTATAGGCCCAATGGAAAGTTTTCTCACTAACAGGAAAATCTTCCTGAGGAAATTTTGCTATTTTGCTTTTCCAATTAGAGTCCATAGATGAATTAGAAGAGATGGAGCTGTGTAATAGTCTACCAGTTGGTGCTGTGAAGAGTTGAATATTATTTAGAAAGCCTAAAATTGAATACTAGGTGGCATGGAAATGCTAGATCAAGAATTTATGATCTAGAGGTCCAAATTTTTGATACTCAACTTTCTTGTTTAGAATTTTTGGCATTTTCTTGCTTGATTGTTTTTATTTTAAAAATTCAAAAATGAGATAAACTGGTAACCTCGATTATTTATCAATTTTCACTGGTCCTACAAATGTATGATAATTGTATCAAAGTTGCTCTTGGCACACTGAAAAGCAGGCTGCATGGAAGACCTGCCCAGGACTTTCTTGTTTACTATTATATCCCCAATGACAGTCAGCATTCCACAAGTATGTTGTGTTGAATGAGTTAACCATATAAACGAGCCAAATTTAGGAATTAATGTGCACAACATATATTACCTGTTCATCATTGGTCTTTTCTTTTGCATTTGTCCTTTCTAGATCCTCTTTCTTAATTTTTTCAGCTGCTTCTCCTTCCCTGGAAGAAAAGATGGAAAGAAACACTTCAACCAAAGTGAACAAGTACCTCATTAATTACTAGATCTGCTTTTAAAGCAATTATCTTTTTTTTTTTTTCAAACTGATAAAAATAACTATTGTACTTTAAGACTCATGGTCAAAAACTCACTTTTGGAAAATACTCACAGTTTTTCCTTACACATAGCACACTTATTGCCGTGCATCTTGCCATCTGGACCCCGGACAGGGTCACTTTCTCGAGTGCAGATAAGTTTCCCATTTTTCATTTGGCTTTTATACTCATCACATGTATCCTGAAAAGATGAAAAGATTATGCTGTAAATGCTGTTTTTACATAGTATTTATTGGATTGTTAGCCACTTAACCTTGTTGCAAAAGGCAGAATAATGGCCCACAAAGATATCCGTGTTCTCATTTCTAGAACCTATGAATATGTTGCTTTACATAGTAAAGAGGGATTATGATTGAGTATAGAATTGGAGTTGCCAATCAGCTGAGTTTGAAATGAGGTTTTCCTGGATTATCTGAGTGGGCCCAATTTCACCACAGGGTTCTCATCCAAGAATGAAGGAGACAGGGGAGTCAATGTTAGAATGATACAGCTTGAGGAAGGCATGCCTGGCCATCACTGACGTGAGAGGTGGCCACAGCTGAGGAATGCAGGTAGCTTCTAGAATTGAGAAAAAGGAAAGAAATGGATTGTCCCCTACAGCCTCCACAAAAACAAAAACAACACAAACAACAACAACAAAACAAAAACCCCCACAACCTTATTGATATCTTGGTTTTTAGCACAGAAAGATCCATTTAGAAGCTCTGAACTCCAGAAATATAAGATAATACATTTGTTTCATTGTGAGCCACTGTTTGTAATAACTTGTTACAGTAGCAATAACAAATTAATATACTTTAAGAACTGCATTTTACTTATTTATAAAATAAGATTAAGAAGCCTCATTTGGGCCATGTATGGTGCCTCACACCTGTAATCCTAGCACTCTGGAAGGCCAAGGCTGGAAGATCAGAAGTTTGAGACCAGCCTGAGCAAGAGTGAGACTTCATCCTTACTAAAAATAGAAAAATTAGCCAGGCATGGTGGCACACATCTATAGTCCAAGCTACTCAGAAGGCCGAGACAAGAAGATCACTTGAACCCAGGAGTTTGAGGTTGCTGTGAACAGGGCTGATACCACAGTACTCTAGCCCATGTGTCAGAGCAAGACTCTGTCAAACACAAAACAAAGAACCTATTTGGTTGGGCAGGTTGCTAAGAAAATTAAGTAAATTGCAATTTAGAAAAGTGCTGAAAGATTTTCATTTGAACAAGTTATCAGTGATATTCACATTAATGAAGGCTCCTGGCCTTTTAAGGGCAAGATCTCTTTTGGCCATATTGACACGCTCTTCCCATAATTTTCATGGCCAAGTACTGATTTATACAAAGACCATTTTTGCCAAAACCTAATTAATGACTCACCTTTCCAGTTTCATTTGACCTGAAGCCAGACTGCTCATTTTTTTTCTCTGCTTCTCTTTCCCTAGATGAGAAAAGAATCAGTAGTTATCTTGTTAACACTACTCAGGTTTGGAAGGAACTCAAGAGTTCATATATCCTTAACCACTTTCTTTACAGGAAATCCTCTGTACCTCCTTGAGGGGGACAGTCAGCTGGGTTATTAAGTTCCTGGTACAAGATGCTCCCTCATCACAAAGTAGATGTTCTATGCAGAGCGTCTCATGTAATTACAAAGTCTCCTTTATTTGTGTTTAAACTTAGGTATCTCTTTCCGACTTTCATCCTTCTGTGTTATTTCACATGCTCAGAACAACACAGGTCCAGCCTGCTGAACCAATTACCTCTTATACAGTGATAATTTTTCAGATATATAAAGGCAATTTTTATGTCTCCATAGTTTCCTTAGTTTCTTCTCCTTTTCTTTCTAGGTTTTGTATTTTAATTTTTCCATCCATCTCCCATACTGGTTCCTTGATTTTCAGGGCAACCAATTTTAACATTATTGCTTAAAGTGTGGGGCCCAAGATGGAAAAAAAAAAGAGAGAGTAATTTAGGGACGACTGTAGGATCATGCTGATTTTTTTTTATGTCTTTCTTATAAAATATTTCTGCTAGTGGTTCTAAGTTTTTATGTGCATTAAAAATCACCCAAGAGATGTTAAAAATTCACATTCTCTAAGCATCCCAACAGTTTTATTCACATATCTGAAGTAGGCTCAGTCACTTGATTTTTAACAAGCCAGTTGATTCTGATGCAGTTGGCCTAAGGTCCAAATAGAGTTGTCCCTCTGCAGATGTAGGAGATTCCAAGATCCCCTTCCACCTTGCATATACAAACATTCCCACATTCTCAAGTCCTGCAGTTGGCCCTATGGAACCCACCTATATCAAAAATTAGCCCTAAATATATCTGAGTTTTGCATCCCAAGAATACTGTATTTTTAATCCGTATTTGAGTGAAGAAAATCTGGGTATAAATTGACCCATGCAATTCAGACTCATGTTGTTTTGGGATCAACTGTACTGAAAAACTCTAGTTTATGTTATTTCTCTTTCAGACTTTCACTTGAGTTTTCACATAAAATAAAGCATGTGTATGTATGTATATAATATGATATATATAGGTAGATACAGACATACACATGTATACAAATATTTCTGTTTCTTAGGGAACTCCCTTTGAGTGTGTAAAAGATAGGGAAGTGCTAGTAAATTACACATTAAAGATTTAAATTTAAAGTCATGCAGTTTTAATCACATAAACTATTGGAGAAAGAGAATTCCTATAATCATTTAGTTTCATGAAATTCCAATCATAGTCATAGCTGCCAAAAAACCTTCAGTAGTCTCTGATCACACAGAGAATATAATCTACTGTCTTTCTCATGATCCTAAATAATCTTTCCAGACTTATTTCTTGCAGTTCTCTCCATTCTCAATAATCTTGAGACATAATGACCTCCTTCCTGATCCTTGAGCTTGCTAATTTCATATATATATCAGCAATTCTCGTATTGGCTCTTGCCCTGCCTGAAACTTTCTTCTTCCAGATATTCATATCCACTCATGTTCTACAGGTCTTCCTCACATGGGAAAACTTCACAGAACACCATAAATAAAATAGCAGCTCCAGTCTGTTTCTGTTATCTTGTCCTACCTCATTTTTATTACTATCTGGCCTTGTATTATACAGTTATTTGGATTTTTCCCCATTATCTGCCTTCACTACATTATACATATTACAGTTTCATAAAGGCAGTAACTTGGTCATGTTCACTTGAAAAGTACCTGTTTATTAAGAATGTCTGTTACATTATTTGAAGTTGAAAAACACTTGTAAGATGGATAGTCTCTAAAGATTGTTAAAAAACAATTCCACATATTTTTGTTGTTGCTGCTGCTATTAACTTCAGGTAAATATTTAAAAATAGTAAACTTTTTATCTTAATAATTTCTGCATTTAAAAATCATTGTTTGTTCCTTTACAAAGTTCTCCAGTATTAATACGTGATACAGAAAGAACGTCATAAGTGAAGAGCTATCTCAGTTAGATTCATATCTGTAAAATATTAATTGTAAAAAAACTAATAAAAGCATTATAAACATTTGTGAAATACATAGCAACTGAATGCTATAGTTAAGAGCACTTTAATATGTTTTAAAACTATAGGTACCCTTCAAAGTCACCTAGAACTATCTCATTTTACAGGTGATATTAATAGTAGTTATGTTGCCCCAATAACCCCGATCAAAAATGGCTGAGCTCGATCATAAAGCACTCCAATTTAAAATCATTCACCCAGGAAAAATAAACAGAAGAAACAGAACATGGAGTGTGCAAAAAGTGTGTCTCATGCATATGACAAGACACCAGCTCTCCGAAATGTTGCTCACCAACTATTCCTAATGACCATCGTAAAGTCTTCCAGGGATTCGGACACAAGGAAGAACCATTATTTCTCATGATGGCCCTTAGAGGTCACAGAATTAAAAGAGTGAGCATCAGCTACTTAATTAGTGCTACTTCTAGGGTTCATTGTTCCGCAGGCTTGCAAGAGAAAAAGATAATATTTGGGAACTAACAAAAAGAATAATTTTCATGGGGGGAAGCATAGAAAATGAGAAATGGCCATTAATTTAGGAGGAATATCAGACTGTCTTTCAGACCCGCGTGTGAGAGAAGAACTTACAGAATCTCTTTACACATGGTGCACTTATTGTTGTAGGATTTGCCATTGGCACCACGCACAGGATCTATCTCCCGAGTACAGGTGAGTTTTCCATTTCTCATTTTATCTCGAAACTCAGCACATTGGTCCTAAAAAAGGAGAAGAAAGCAAGGCTCCTGGATTACTTAGTCTATCGTATTGTTATTAAGTTTGTTAAACAATTCCTGCAAGAAAATTTCCCATCAACCCCCATCAACCTTCATCAAACTCCCTTTAAAAGAATTATTATTTCATCTAGGACTTCTAGCCCCAGAGAAAGAGTAGGTAGAATCATCCATATTTTAATTATCAGAGGTCAGTATTCATGGCTACTAATAATGTTTCTTTCTACACAGGGAAATTATAAAGATGGCTGGAAATTAACGGCATGGATTAAAGATTGGCAAACTATCACCCACAGGTGTAATTTTCCTTGATGCCTGCTTTTACATATAAGATTTGATCAAAAGACATCTTCACTCATTTATTTAGATATTATTTATGTCTTCTTCTCCACAACAGGCACAATATAACCCATAATACCTATAATATTTATCATCTGGTCTTTTACAGAAAAACATGCTGACCTCTGACACAGATAAACAGGAGAATAAGGGTGGCGCCTGTGGCTCAAAGGGGTAGGGTGCCGGCCCCATTTGCCAGAGGTGGTGAGTTCAAGCCCAGCCTCGGCCAAAAACTGCAAAAAACAAACAAACAAACAAAAAAACAAGAGAATAAAATGCTGGGAGAAAAATTATACAAAATGTTAAGGAAAGTAAGCTGGACCAAGTTATGGTGGAGACAGACAAAAATGTTTAACAAGTCTATTCCTGTTTAGGAAAACTCAGCCTCCTAAAGCAAAACAAGATTAAGAACAGAGAAACAAAACAAAACACTAGAAAGGCTAGAATTTATCAAAAGTAAATATTGGGTCTGTGTCAAACCTAGAAGTGAAGAGATGGTCTTGATGTTCTGAGGCATAAGATAAATAGTCTTATGTTTTTGTTTGTTTGTTTGTCTTTTGAGACTCACTTTGTCACCCTCAGTAGAGTGCTGTGATTTCACAGCTCACAGCAACCTCAAACTCTTAGGCTTAAGCGATTCTCTTGCCTCAGCCTCCCAAGTAACTGGGACTAGAGTCACTCCCTACAACCCCCGGCTATTTTTTTGCTGCAGTTGTTATTGTTGTTTCAGCTGGCCCAGGCAGGGTTCGAACCCACCAGCCTCAATGTATGTGGCCGGTGCCCTACCCACTGAGCTACAGGAGCCAGTTATAGTGTTATGATGTGGTGTTCAAACAATAAAATAATGATCTTACAGGCAATATTATCACATTGGTACTTAAAAATGTCTTTAGGAGTCTGCTAAGCATTTGCCTAAGTTATTTTACTTTATCCTTATAAGAATACTTCTACGTAAGAGACACTAGAACTATGTGGGATAAAGTGATCTACTTAGTGATTCACAATCCAAGTGGTAGGGCAGGGTCACAACCCAAACTATCTGAGTCTAAAGCCGATATGCCTTTTTGCCATATTCTGCTGCCTTGGATCAATAGAAAAGACACCTCAAAAAAGTGGCTCCATCCCCAGCAACAAAGAATAATAAAAGAAAATGAAGAGCTTATGACACTGATGAGAATGATTATTGACATGAGGGCTACAATACTGTAAGGAGAACTCTGGAGACTGTGGTAAGGTCAGCATTTTATTAATTATTTTCAGGTTCAAAGAAGTTAAAATGGGTCCAATAGAGGGGAAAAATTGCTCCTCACATACCCTACAGCCTTAATCAAGGGGAAATGCCTCTGTTCTTCCAAGGATGTTTTCAGACGCAGCACTGCATCATTCCCTTTGGATGACACAAGCCATGTCAGCACCCCATCATCAACGAGCTGAGCCCGCTGTGGTCACTGAAATTAGAGGTAGGTCTCACCTGAGCATTCCCTCCTCCACCGCCTTGGGAACCATATCCTGCAGCATTTCTCTGATCTTCCTGTTCTTTCCTCTTTCTTTCTTCATCTTCTTTCTGGCTGGAAATTCGAAAGTGGGCAGTAGGAAATAATGGATTACAGAGAGCGCAGTGTATTTCTGTGAGTTTCTCATCAAATCAGATATGTATCAGAATTCACCAGCATTTATTTAACATCTTTTATGTTGCAGGCCTTCTCCAAAAATAAAAAGATAAATTATGTGGAATCCTTCACCGAGAAGACCTCTTACTACAGTGAAAGAAAACCAACATGCACATTACCACAAACAAGACACGGTAAATAATTAATTAGCACTTCACATATGTCCACTGGGGGTCTGCAGCTGTGTTTACCATACATATATTCAAGAAGTTCACTGAACATGTCTTTTTTCTTCTGGATTTTCCACATTTCCCAAAGAATGAAACATTGGAACCAGCTCCAATTGCTCACATAGCTGTACCCACATAACGTTGATTCCACCCTCAGAGTGATCCACTCATGTTCACCTTGACCCACTCACCTTCTATCCTACAACCCTTCCTTCTCTTTTTACTGGTGACATACGAATCTTCCTAAAGAACTACATTTATGCCATCTATTCTCCTACCTGCAAAATTTTAGTGGCTTCCCATTACATATAGCATTGACCTCAAAATATTCACTCTGGCATTCAAAGTTTGTAAAGTTGGTAAATTCTAACTAAACTAAATGACTTGCTTTTCACTCTAAATACTAGAGTTTTCTTAATCTTCACCTATACTGTTCTCTGATTCTCCTCTTATTCTTTCCTGTCATGTCCATTTCATACCCAAATTTTACAGCCCAGTTCAACCTCCCATAAAACTTTCTATTAATTATCCTTTCCCTGAAGTACCATAACAAAAAATACAAAGAATTTCTCCTTTGTATTATATCCCTTTATGTCTGTGTTTAATCCCTAGTGGACTATTTAAAAAAGAAGAGTGTCTGTTTTATTTATTTTTGCATAATCATTATACACCCGTACAATGTAGATGTTCAACAAATGTCTGTTAAATGACTGAGCTATCTTAAGTGTACTTCCAAACTTTGTGTGAAGAGCTACTTTTCATTTCCTGAAAATGTGATATTTTTAAAAATGTGGGTGAGTAAAATACATTTAAAAATGTATTTATGTTCGTTTGTTCTTTACAAGGTTTTTGTTTCTAGTCCTTATCTTAAACATTGTTATTGTTACTAAATTTTAAGCCTTTTTAATTTTGTGAAGGCAAAAAAATGGAAACCTAATAAACACATGTATATGTAAAAAATAAATAAATAATTTTAAAAAGTGTAGGTGAGAAATTAGATTGACACTAAAATCTGTGTTTTCTTCCCAGTAAGAATTCACCTGACAGCAGAGGACTTAGGATTTTATCAAAAAATGCTGACAGGGAATGGTGGCTTATGCCTGTAATCTTAGCACTCTGGGAGGCTGAGCCAGGAGGATTCCTTGAGGCCAGGAGTTCAAGAATCCGCCTGAGCAAGAGGAAACACCGTGATACTAAAAATAGAAAATTAGGCAGATGTTGTGGCAGGTGGCTGTAATCCCAGCTACTAAAGAGGCTGAGGCAGGAGGATCACTTGAACCCAGGAGTTTGAGATTGCTGTAAGCTAGGTTGATACCACTGCACTCTAGTCTGGGCAACAGAGTGAGACTCTATCAAAAAAAAAGAAAGAAAGAAAAGATAGAAAGGAAGGAAGGGAGGGAAAGAGGGAAAGAAGGAAAGAAAGAGAAAAGAAAATGGTAAGTTCTATTTATGAACTAACAGAGAATGTAATGTAATGACCTAGTAAGACATTATCTATTTCTAGAACTTTAAGTCTTGGTCTTTCTAAAGAAAGCTTCACGTCAAATGCTTTATAGATAACCATTTGTTTCTTTTGTGTGTGCAGCAAGGATGAACCCAATACGTATCATCTGCCCAGCTCATTGTTCCCCCCACTCTGCCAATCCACGGCGAAGGCTTTGTGCACTCACAAGACTGCCTTACACATGGCACACTTGTTGCCATGGGTCTTGCCATCGGGGCCACGCACAGGATCGTTCTCTCGTGTGCAGAAAAGATTTCCATTTTGTAAAAGACTCCGGAATTCATTGCATGCGTCCTAGAAATCGGAGAAAGGCAAGAGCTTGAGTATTTTCTTAGAAATTAGTTTGCTGGGTTCTTACTAAGCACTTCCTGGGGGAAAAAAATGAAAAGAGAATGATCTGAGGACTTTTTTCTTGGCTATTATATTATTTCATTCATAGTAAATACCCAGAACTTGGAAAGAGGTTTGTATTTCTTTTCCTTTGAGAGTTAGCCCCAAATCGAGACTAAGCCTGAAATCACACATACGATTTAACAAACTTATTTTTTCTGAATTAGTCACAGCCTTGACTCAGAGTTTTATTGTCTCAATCACGTTGATGTGATACAGAATTTAACAACTTCAGGTGTGGATATAGCCTCTAGGTCAACTGTGCATCCTGTCTCCCAATTCCTTTTATGTCCTGCCTGCCACATCACTAATTTCTATGGAAACATCAACAGTGATAAAAATTCCACTATCTTCCCAAAAGTTCAATCCAAAATATTCACTAATTTCCACAAATAAGCCATAGTTCTGCTTTTGGGAAATCTTAGGAAAGTACTCTTGTCAATCTCATAGAATCCCTATGAGATTGGGAATTCTATGAGATTAAGGATCTCATAGAAATTAAGGATCCTTTAATTTTCTTTGTCATTAAAAATGAGATGTTTCTTTCTTCAGACCAGCAAAGTTCAAGTATTGTACTTCCCTCAGAGAAATCAAGGCTATTTTTCTTCTCCTACGTGAGAGTCCCTCAGATACGCGCAGACAGCTTTCTTGTCCTCCCGCCCCTCCCTATATCCTTTTCCAAGAGTTAAACACACCCAGAAACTTCAGTCCTTCTGTTTATGACATGGCTTTAACACCATTTCTCATTCTGAATTCTCCCCTTTTCCTAAAGAATCTAAAATTCAGTTTCAATAGTTTCAATAGTTTTTGATGAGGGCAGGGAAATAGCCACAGCTTGGAATGACCTACCTAGTGTCAGTTTTCTTAAACTCAAGAAAATATTATTTGGGAATGCTACTTTTTTGTTTTCTCTCCAAATTCTGGTACCAGAAAATAATCAAAGGTACAGCAAGGAACCTGCAACTGGTTTGACCAATTATGGTAATCCAAAATAACAGGGGGGATGCTAGAATTGGTGTCAGGAAGTCTCAGTTTGTATTGCATTGTTTCCAGTTCACAAAGGTAAGAACTTTGAAATAACAAGATATAGAAACTGACAACAACACACCCACTCACCCTGTAAGCAAGTTCTTTCTTCTCTCTGAATTCTAAATCTTCATTTTAAAATACTGGCATAGAGTAAATGGGAGGTTTTGCAAACTGGGACCTGTGTACAAAATCTGACCAACCACCTGCTTCTAGAAATAAAATTTTATTGTAACATAACCATGTTTATTTGCTTGTGCATAATCTCTGCCTGCTGTCTGCTGTAGAGCTATAATAGAGTAGTTAAGACAGAGATTATATAGCTGCACTGCCAAAAATATCTAGTATCTGTCCCTTTAAGATAAAGTTTCTCAACCCTGAACTAAAAGAACTCTGCATTGCCTCACAATAATTCCACAAGTTATTTTAACAGAAATACTGCAAAACTTTCCCCTTCCAATGCAGTGTGAACATGCTGGGACAACCACCTTTGTAGCATCTCTTTTAACTTTTGCTTTGGATTCAGCTTCTTTTTCTTTTGCTTCTTGATGGCTATAAGAGAAGGGGAGAAAAAAAAACAAAACACCAATTATTCATAGAACCCAATACATACTATCCTAAGAAAAAATTTCTCTAGATAAAAATAATTCATTACTTTTATGTCTCCACCAACTTAGCTTGAGGGTAGGAAGGTAAATGCATGTTCCTTCATACCATTGTTCTTATTTATATTTCTTAAAGAATAAGATATATATGCCATAGCAAACCAGTCAATAAATTTTCACCTGTATTTGATTTTTTGTAAATAGAGATATCATCCTTCTCTCTAGAAGGAAGCTAGGATACTGATTAAAGGCTAAATGATTACACCTTTGAATTATTCATAATAGTGACTTGTATATGCAGCGCACAGAAGTCTTAATCTTTTTATGCCACTAACTCTGGATTAATTTGTCCTTAGCACATTGTTTTTTCTTGATGGTAATTCAAGTATTTTTCAGAACACTAGAGAATAATAAAAAGAAACCTGGTAAGTATATGACTTTATAATAGTAATCCCCCTAACTCTATACAAAGACAGCCTTTATTATCTACCTCCTGGAGAAAGCCTGTAATGTCATCCCTCTCACTCACCCAAGGCTTATCTTCCCATACACCTAGCAGCAACAGTGACTGAATCTCTACTCACAAGAAGGCCTCACACATGGAACAGGTGTTGCCGTGGATTTTCCCATCTAGACCTTCGATAGGGTCATTCTCCCTGGTGCAGGGGAGTCGTCCATTCCTCACGTACTGACGGTATTCACTGCACAGCTCCTGGCAAAGGAAGGAGGATTTAAGAATAAGATAACTAAAAAATGGCCTGTTTTCCCTTGGGGATATGCACTAGCACATAGGGAAGTAAATCTTAATGAAAATCAAGCTGGGGAGAGGGGGGGAGGAAGGGGAAGAGTAAATCCACACCCGTTGGGTACAGTGCACACTAGCTGGGTGAAGGGCTCACTTACAACTTTGACACAATTGGTACAAAAACAAAATGTGTAAACAAAACATGTACACCCCCAATATTCTGAAATAAAAAAATTAATCAGATAACTAAATGTTGACATCTTCCTCCTTATTATCCCTTTGAAAACTAAAAAGTAACAGATGCAGAAAAGGTGATGCAGAAGGTTGATATTAGCCAAGATGCTTTTCAGAGACCTAGGTTGCACATTATTTGAAACTTAAGGTTACTGCTATTTATCTAATTAGAAGACTTTCAATTCAAATATTATTCTGTGCTATACATCATGAGAGATACAGAGAAGAATAATTCATGGTCTCTTAAATTGATTAAGGAACTCGTGGTAAACACAATAGCGTGTTCACACACACATAAAATGTCCAAGTCCCAATACCTGGGACCGGTCAGTATACTACCTTACATGGAAAAGGGGCTTTGCGGGCATAATGAATCAATAATCTTGAGATAGAAAGGCTAACTGTCTTGGATTGTTCTAATGGGCTCAACATAATCCCAGGGTCCATCTGTAATACTGAAAGAGTGAGGCAGAAGAAAGAGGGAAACGGAGATGTGACTACAGAAGAACAGTCAGACAGATGCAGTGTCGCTGGCTTTGGACGTGGAGGAAGGGGTCCAAGAGCCAAGGAAGACAGTGAGCTTCCGGGAGCTAGAAAACCAGAGATGCATTCTGCAGTGCCCTAGAGATAAGAGAAAGGAAGGCAGCCTTGCCAATCCTTTGATTTTAGCCCAGTGAGGAAATTGTCAGACTCTAACCTATAGACCCATAGATAATAAGTTTATGTTATTTTAAGTACCAAGGTGTGGTAGTTTGTTACAGCAACCACAGAAAACTATACAGAGTTTTTACTTATGCATAGAAGCAACAGTGAGAGTAAAACAAATGATATAACTAAAAAATATTTTAAAAATTTGATTGCATAATAGATGATAGAGTTATTAACTATATTGTAAAAATGGAGAGAATATGTGTATTACTTATTCAGAATCATGAAAAGAGGCTAAAATTTTGATAGAGGAAAGAAACATTACTATGAGCAAAGCCATATTGAAGGTAAAGTTTACTGTATGTTGACAAATTGGTGAATTGTCTAATGTGACATATCTCATTGACCAATGAAAATAGATATATAATAGGATAAGGTGTGGCGGCTCAAGCCTATAATCCCAGCACTTTGGGAGGCTGAAACAGAATTGTTTGAGACCAGCCCAAGAAACATAGCAAGATCTGTCTCTACAAAAAATACAAAAACTAGCCAGGCATGATGGTGTGTGCCTATAATCTCAGCTACTCAGGAAGTTGAGGCGGTAGCATTGCTTGAAACCAGGAGTTTGAGCTTGCAGGGAGCTATGGTGGTATCACTGGACTCTAACCTGGGCCATAGGGTAAGACTGAGAGGGAAGAGGAGCCAGAGAGAGAGAGAGGACATAATGATACTATGAGTAACTATAATTTTACATATTGAGTATTTAAGATACAAGACATTGATTTTACACATGAATAGGTTTCTTGGAACTTTATGAAAATAATGTATATACTAGTAATATCCTTATTTTATACATGAAGAAACTAAGATACAAAGATATTAACCATCTGACTTTACAGGTAGAGAGATGGGGCAATGATTTGAACCTCAAGTATGGAATCAAGTTTTTTAACAAAAATGTTATTGAGTCAAAAGTTTGGAAGACATGAATCAATGTTTAGGATGTCTGAGAGGCAGCAAGGTGGCCAATAGAAATGGCATAAGGAGAACAGTGTGTAGAATGACAGGAAATGAGATCGGAGAGGTGGCAGGGGTCAGGTCGTGCATGGCACTGTGAGCCACTAGAAGAAATCTGGTTCTTATTCTGAGTGAGATGAGAAGCTACTGGGGGACATGGCCTGCTTTATATTTTTAAATAATTGCTTTGGTTTAACAGTTGAGAGTAGACTGTATGGAACTAAGGTAAGAATAGAAAGAGTTGCAGAAATGAAATCTTTCATATTGAAAAAGAATATGAAGGCATCATAAAGACATGAGGCATAGTCTGAAGGAATATTACAAATGGCAGAAAAGTATAAAATTTAAAATGCATCATGGGACTTAAAGCCATAATTTGTAGTTTAATTGCTAACTCTCAAATTACTAAATGTAGATAAGTATAAATATAATACATATCACATATTATAATACTTACATTAATAAATAATGTTATTAATATAAGATTTTATTTCTATATATTACTAATTACATATATTTCCTAACTTCTTATCTGAGCCTCCAAGTCCTCTTCCTTAAAATACAGATAGTAATACCTACCTTGAATGATTACTACAAATATTAGACATAAAATTTTTATTCTGTGAGGCCTGCAGTAACAACTAAATAATGAATAGTCATTACCATCATCATTATCATCATTGTCATCATCATGTGCAAACCCGAGGCTCAGAGATGCTCTCAAATAATTTTCCCAAAATTTCACCAAGAACTAATTGGTATGAAAAGCTAGTTTGTTTTCGTTTAATGAAATAGCTTTATTCAAAAAGGTTTTTGAGAAAAGTCTGAATAATCTGCCTCTGTTAGTTTGCCTTCAGGATGACAATCTGTACGTACTTCTTTCTCAGGTAATATAATTCATATAGTTAGTGGGAGAACATAATTGATTTCCTCTCCTATGTCTGAGCAACTAGTAGATTTAGTGTTAATAAAATGAATAAGGATGAAGGAGTCCTCTCATCCATGAGGACCAAACACGTCCTCAATGTGCCGTCACTGAAGATGCTGGGATGACAAGGGCAGGAGGTTTGTGTAAAGGGAGGGGTCACTGATTGTCAAGTGGCTCTGGCGACCTGAAACAGCTACCTGCACTGCTTCTCTCTTCACTTTTTCAGCCTCAACTTTCTCCTTTTCTTCTTTGTTGTTATTTTCCTTCTCTTCTTCTTCAAGTTTGCTGCAATAGAAAAAGAAGATACAGGCTGAACAAAACTCCCCATTCATTTTGGTAGTGTGTTTTATGAAGAAATGAGGATCTTTTAGACCAAAGGTCAGATTTAGTCTTCAGTATAAATTTACCTACTCTGAGAGGTGCTATTGCTTTGCCAGTGATGTAGGTAAATATAGGGTGGCCATAAATTTGCGTGCAATTGCCCCGCTAAAAAGAGAAATAATCAAACAAGCATGCATTTTTATCAGTATGTATCATTTAGATAATCTCATTTTCTGTAGGTCAGTGTTTTTAATCAATGATCTAAAAGGAGCCACAATTGCCTTGATTAATTTTTAATTGTGAAATTTCCTATTCAAACAACTACTATCTCAGTGATAAAAGAAAAAGGTAATGCCACGTCAGCTGATCATCCCATAATCACAGCAAACCTCATTTTGCTATAAAATAAAAATTTCCCATATTGTTTAATTTTTCAAGTCGAAATTTGGGTTTTGGACTGAGCAGTGATTCAAGTCCGATGATTTCATATCTAATTCTTTAAAGATCAATCGCAAGCCTGATATTCTCTTATTCTGGCATTTTCTACTGATATGTAGCATATCAAAACTGGAAAATACTTATCATTTACTACATCTAGTCATTACCACAATATCAGCCAATCAAACAAGGAAGAGAAAAACTCCAGATTCTTGAATTTTGCCCCCTGTTTATCCAACTGCCTTACTCCATCAACCTCTCTTTTTAAGAAACTATGTGCATATGCTTAAGGTTGGACTAGGACATATGAAATTTAGGGCATAATAACTTAGTGCTTCTTTAAACAGATATTATTTAAATACTTTTTCTCAACATTCATTTTAAAGTGAAGTTTAGGAAGGCATTAGAGCAGTGGTTCTCAACCTTTCTAATTCCCCGAGACTTTAATACAGTTCCTGTGGGTTATGACCCACAGGTTGAGAACCACTGAATTAGAGACTCAGAAGGAGACTTAGAGATGGTAATAATCAGCTTCTCCTATGTTGCCCCACACAGTGAAGCTCTGGTCATAAGGTTACCCACACTACTCAGCAAATGAAAGACCTATGAGGCCCTGGGCCTGGCTTAACAAGAAAACATTTTAGTAAATATGTATTAAATGGGCCTGCTTCTGAGGGGTTTCACGCTACGCTCAACCACTTACTAAGTATGCTTTTCATCTACATACAGTAATGTCCCTGAAAGGATGAACATAAACCTCCCTATTCCACTTTTTATTCAAATTACTTTAAAAGTCCTTATATACTGGCCCCACAGGTCTCTGTCCAGCTGGATTCTGCTCAACCCATATCTGAATTAACTGAGAAATCATGAACTGTCAAGGATGAGACAAAGATCCAATTCATATCATGAAACATCCACTCTCTCCTTTTTTATGAAAGAAAATTATCAAGTGTTAAAAATGTATTAGCACCAGAGTCTCTTTAATTTAATTAGAAATAAGGAGGAAAATTAAATATAAAATAACATTGCCACTCTTTGGTTCAATATTGCTTAATTTAGTCTTGTCCATCTGCTCTTAAATTTTTCCAGCACACAACCCACGGTAAATACTCTACACCTGTATGAAGAATCTAAAACTCAGAGGTGATTGATGATGGAGAAACTCAGTGAGTGAGCCAGGGAAGGGTACTCACAACACACTCGCACACATGGCACACTTGTTTCCATGAATTTTGCCATCTGGACCACGGACGGGATCGTGCTCCCGCGTGCAGATGAGCATCCCATTTCTCACTTGCTCCCGGAATTCACTGCAGGTTTCCTGGAAAATGAGAAAACATTTTCGTAGGGCAGTTTTCTCCCCTTCCTGCACATTTCCTCTTGTGAGGTATAGGTAATGCGGAGTAAAAAGTGAAAAGACAAGCGATAACATGTGGCAGTAAATCAGTGAAGTATTTATAAAGCTTCCGTCATGAATGCAGAGTTGTCCTGGCACTGTGGCAGACCTGGAAATATTTTACCATCATCCTTCTCCTGGGGGTGATTATACTCAAGGTGCAGAAGAAGGCTAACATACCAATACAAAACATATTTCTGTGTTGGTTGGGTACACAACCTACAAAAGCTATGAAAAATCAGAGGTGAGGAGATCCCATAGGCAGGCCTGGAAGAGATGCCTCCTGGAGGAATCGGAGAATGTTGCTGAGTCCTAGTTCTTCTTTAAGAGGCTGAGAAAGAAGACAACAAGACATGCATAAACCCAGATGCTCTCTAATGATACATGATAGAGAGAGCAGAGAATAAATTTAGTGCTTTAAGAAGCTGACATCTTCCTGGGATTAAATCCATAAAGTCTGGGGACAGGCGATGTAGATTTGAACCAGGAGAATAACAATAAAGTGGAGAGAAAGAGGTGTGTTTTAGAACCTTTAGAAATATGTATTGTAAGATGACTTGGCAGCTGGTTATGTATGATAAATGAAATAAATTTTCCATTCTAAATCACCAATAAAATAATAGATCCAGTTAACAGAAACAGCTATTGAAAAAATGAGTCAATATAAAGGTAAACTTTTAAACGGTGTCAGTTTTTTCCCAAATAATGATCAGGCTTATATTTATGCAACTGTTGTTAAGAAATAGAATAAATAAAAATAAATCTTATATAAAGTTATTCTATGAGAGTAATCCAACATCTCCACACAGGGCCCAGCTACCTGTAAAATTACAAAATTATAGAAGCATAGAAGGTAGATTAAAAATAATTGGCAGGTCAAAGACCTACTAAATAAAGTTAATTGGGGACAAGAGAATTAGCATTTTTCTCCATAGCTGGGTGGTAACAAAGATCAAATATGATAATATATGTGCATTTGTTTTGTATGTTTCAATTATTGGGACCTTGCAATATCTGTTTGAAGTAACAAACAAGAATTAATGAACTACACAAGTTAATATTAAAAATCCATGTCTACTAACAGTAATCTAATAAAAGCCACATTTTGGGGAAATCCCTTATAAAAAGTTCACACTACACTTTTTATAAAATGAACCTTAAAATTTAAATAATCATGAAATAAAATTGGTTCTCTGGAAACTTTTGGTTAAACGCTTTCTTGGTTCATTTCAGGTATGGAAATTAAACAGGAAACATTTATTCTAATGAGATAACTAAAAAGCAATTGTAAAGTTAAACATGTCAGGACATGGCATCAGCATTCCAGAGAAAATTACCTTTGTAGCTTCTCTTTTAATCTTTGCTCTTGCTCTGTCTTCTAGTTGACTAAAAGAAGCAAAAAAAAAAAAAAAAAAAAAAACAGAGAGAGAGAAGAAATGGATCTTAGTGCAGTAGATACTTAACACTTATAGGCGATTATTCAGTGCTTTGACTATTCTCAAGCAACCCCACAGATACACCAATACTTTTTAATTTTACAGACAAAAAACAAGAATGCTTCTTTGCAACTCAAAAGAATGGCATTCAAGAAAAAGCCACCTATGTAAGGAGCAGACCTATTCAACTTCCCAGCATACATACAGCAACAATACTTTTTAATTTGTGGATCTCTTGTATCTGTGGTGACTCTATAAAATGCCGATATTTGGCTTCTGGGAGGCAGTGTAGCATGGTGAATAAGAGGAAAGACTGCAAAGCCAAAGTGTATAGAAAAACAAGTGCCTTAACCTCTCTGTGCCTCCCTCATTTTTAAGGCAAGAAGGTTGATTGGCAGAGGAGATGAAATAGAAGAGGTAATAGTTCCTTTCTCATAGCAATATTAGAAGAATTAAGTGAAGTCATACATATAAAAGAATTGCAACAGAGCCTGGTACATAATAAAATGGTGTAACTGATAGGAGGGACTGATATCATCATCACTGTCATCATTGAAAGTTACCTGTCCCAAATAGACATACAGTAGAAATGAAGTGAGAATGAAATCTCTTACATTTTGAATAACTGATACAAATTTAGTTTAATGAATTGTATCTATAGTTTAATCAATGTATAATACAAATAACTCAATCATATTCTATAGATAAATATTATATAATTTGCGAAAATATTTTAATGTGTTCCAGTCACATATGACTTGCTCATTGCTCAATTTAAAACTTTTTAAAGAGTTGAAAAGACTGTTCACATGGTATGACAGTGTGCAAAAAATGACTATGGAGAGCACAGTGATTCTCCAGAGAATCAATAAACTTTGTTAACCTATCTACAAAATATGAGGTGATGAAAAAATATTTCTTTTTGAAAAGAAATGTTTATGTTAGTGAAAGAAACTCATTAAAATAGATTAAAAATTATAGGGTTTTTTTTCAGACTGCTTTATATGAAAACTGAATTTTTTCAAACTGCTTTATATGAAGCCTAAATTTTACCACATCTAAATTGTCTAAAAAAATTGAGCATTTTTTTTCCTAATGGATGTTGTCAGACATGGCAGCAAATCTGACCACTAGGTGGCATAATTACTTCCTTGCTACTGAAAGATTAAGGTAGAGAAATAGACTGAGACAAACCTGAATACAGGCAACTGTATCTACCAGTAGTTGGTAAAGGCCTTGCTGAGTGATTGTATCTTGACTATATGCTACAGTGAAACATGCATTATCATTTTCTTCATCTACAAATTGCAAATACCACCCTGACTTTTCCATCATTCTCATCTTTTCTGAGCCTTTGATTTTTTTAATCTGTAATTTGTGACAACACAAAATCTGTTTTATATGGTTGTTGTGAAAATTAAATTAGATTACGAAGCAAAGCTCCAGGTGAGTACCAGATGATTATATGCACTCAATAAATGTTTGTTATGATAATTATCCAGTCATCATCTTAACTTGCTCTGTGCTTAAGCACTGTGGGGGAAGCCTGCTGGGTTATATTGCTCTCTGTCAGCGAAGACCAAAAGCTCAATCCTTTCACTGATTCTTGGAATATAAAAAATCAAATCTGTATCCCTTTGGTCAAAAATCAAGAGTTTAGGAAACTCATATGCTCCTGTTTGAGAGACCAGATCCCATCTTCCATTCTGAAGTCATGCTTTAAGCCCCACTATAAATGGGCATCCAACTCCTATAAAAAAGAAAATCTCAACTCTATTCTCGAATCTTTCCTTATTCTAGGACAAGGTCAATCTTCATGTTGAACTCAAATTTGTCCCTCAGTAACTCTTATCCATTTTAATTCTATTCCTTAAAATCACGCAGGATAAGGTCAATGAACTAAAACCCAAAAATGCCTCATAAAATCTCCCTTACATTATAATGGTATTTTACATGTAATTGCATCTATTTCCTAATTCAGCTGATAATTACTCAAAAAACCAAAAGCAATTAGTATAATTATCATGGCATATACTTTTCTCTGGGTGAAAGATTCCAGGTTATTTTTTCTTCATCTCATTTTTTTAAATTTTTATTTTTAATTGACAAATAATTATGACATAATGTATGGATTCAATGTGATATTTTTGGTAGAGAGCAGTGATTAAGTCAAGCTAATTAATATAGTCATCTCACATACTTCTCATTTTTTTTGTGATGAGAACATTTATAATCTACTCTTTTTTTTTTTTTTTTGAGATAGAGTATCACTATATCACTCTTGGTAGAATGCTATGGTGTCACAGCTCACAGCAACCTCAAACTCCTGGGCCTAGGCTATTCTCTTGCCTCAGCCTCCCAAGTAGCCGGGACTACAGAAGCTGGCCACAATGCCCAGCTATTTTTTTGTTGCAGTTTCCATTGTTGTTTAGCTGGCCCGGGCCAGGTTCGATCCCTCCACCCTTGGTGTATGTGGTCGACACTGTAACTACTGTCCTAAGGGTGTCAAACCTTACAATCTACTCTTATAGTAACCATGCTGTGCAATAGATCTCAAAAACTTATTTCTCCTGTCTCACTGAAATTTTGTGCCCTTTGATCAGCATCTCCTCATTCCCAACACCCACCCTATCTGCACCCCCAGTCTCTGAGCCTCTGATAATCACCATCCTACTCTCTATAAGGAGTTAGACTTTTTTAGATTCCACATGTAAGACCAGGCAGGTATTTGTTTTTTCTGTCTGGCTTATTCTACATCTCTTTATGTCCCAACAGTTACAGTCTGAAAGCCCTTTGCTTGCTTTGTTACTGTTATTATTAGTTTATTTTTTAGTCCATTCAAATGTGGCACCTAAAACTGAACACTGCACTGAAGAGAAAAATGCCTTATTCATAGTTGCCATTTCTCAATCCCGCAGAAGCCCTGAAGCTACTGCTCTACTCACAAGAAGGCCTCACACATGGAGCAGGTGTTGCCATATGTTTTCCCATCTGGGCCCTGAATGGGATCATTCTCTCTGGTACAAAGAAGTGGTCCATTCTTTCTGGATTTGTGGTATTCACTGCATAATTCCTATGAAATTGAAGAGGGAAATGGGAAGTATTAAACAGAGGTTGAATCAGATTGCAAAAATACCTGAAGTTTAGATTTTTTTTGTCTCCTAAATGGAGATGAGCAATTGACTTATTTTAGAATAGTTCTTAACTTGGACGGCAGGGATATTTTTAAGTGAAAAAAGCAATGAACCTTCAACCAAGAAATGGTCCTATATGCACATGTATAACTGCATACGTACAAATACACACAAAGGACAAACTACAAATGTTTCATACACATTCGGGGAATTGATGTGTTCTTTGAATGTTGACATGTCCATATGCCTCTGACTTGTTGGAGAAGATGCCCTCACCTCAAAAGAAGCTGTATTCTCAGATTGTCTTTTATTTCTTGATTCACTTTGCTTCTTTTTCTTTTCTTCTTCTTCTGCTTGGCTGAAAGAGAGTGGTTAAAACAAAAGTTGAGTAAGAATCACAGAATCCCCATATTAGAAGTGATCTCAAGTATAATTTAATTATTACAGTTAACATTTATTAAATTCTTATAATGTGCCAAACCCTGTGCTATACATGTGCTATGAAATCTTCATGACTGCATGTAGTAAAATCATTATTGTCATCTCACTTTACAAATAAGAAAACTGACAGAATGAAAGTATAACTCACCTAAGGGCACAGAGATAATAATTGTGGACTAGGGATTTAAACCCTAGTCTAGAAGTGGTTTCCAAAACTTCCAGTGCTCACTATTGTATCTCAGATGATTCTCTACTCTTTGCTTTAATCTGCCAATAAAGTCTCTACCTACGTCACCCTTGACACGCAATGGTAAAGTCGCTTTATCTTTGAAATCCTCAAACTGTTAGAAAGTTCTTCCTGGCATTAAGCTCTGTTTTCCAGAGCGTCCATTCATTGGCCTATTGGCTCCACTTTCATCTATGGAGATAAGTTAGAATAAGCCCTGTTCCCACATTTAAAAACAGAACTACTTGACTATTTCAAGACTATGACTCTCCCCTTGCTTAAATGTGCCTAAGTCTTAAAAATTCTTAAAGGACATGATTTTTACACATTTCCCAAATCAGACTTTTTTTATTCTTAAGCATGCCTTAATTTTTTTTCCCCTGATTAAGTGGCCCTTTCATAATTTAACATACAAATTGAACAGAAAAGGCTGGGCATGGTGGCATGTCTGTAATCCTAACATTCTGAGAGGTCCAGGTTGGTGGTTAGCTTGAGCTCAGGAGTTGAAGATGAGCCCGAGCAAGAGCAAGACCCATGATTCTACTAAAAATAGAAAAACTAGACAAGCATTGGGGTGGGCACCTGTAGTCTCAGCTCCTCAAAAGGGTGAGGCAAAAGGATTGCTTGGGCATGAGAGTTTGAGGTTGATATAAGCTATGATGCCATGGCACTCTCCCTAGTAAGATTCAGTCTCAAAGGAAAAAAAGGAAAAGAAATTAAATAGAAAGGACAAACCCTCCTTCATTCTCCCAGCTGCAGCCCTACTACTCACAAGAAGTTCGCACACATGTAGCAGGCGTTGCCATGCATTTTCCCATCTGGACCCAGGATGGGATCATTTTCTCTGGTACAAGGGAGTTTTCCATTCCTCACAAAGTTTCGATACCCACTGCAAAGCTCCTGCCAAGAAAAAGAAAGTTAGCTGGACATATGCTTTATTTCTATTCAGAGCAGAAGATCCAGCCATCTACACTGGCAAAAACTAATGTTATGTCTCTATGGGCCAGAATTTTACTTGTGTTTCTCTCTAATGTAAAATTTAATTTTTACAATAAAAAAACTTACCATTTACTAAGAGATCATAACAAAAAGACATCGAAGGCTGTTTCACTATAATATAAGGGGGACACAAGCTAACGCCACTATAATCTCAACAGAAAAAAAAAAAAGTGCAAACATACAAATACAAGAAAATCTGAGAATTCAAAGGTCAGAACCATGAAATCTGATTGTGGAATCTAGGGAACCTGTCAAGGAGCAAGAATAATTCAGGCGAGGGTGAAGAGTAAATAGGATTTTCCTAGGAAAAACATAGATTGGAAAGAATGCTCACCAGATTATGAGAATAAAATAAATTGAAAATTTGCCAGGTGGGCAACCACATGGCAGAATGTAAATTTCTGATTGAAGCTGAAGAGAGGTAAAGAGATTAAAATATTTCTTGCAATTGATAAAGAGCTACTTGTGGGTTTTAAGCAGAGCTATATTATGATCTAATTTATGTTTTGAAACATTCTTTCAGCTGTGTTAGGGAGAATTGATGGATTAGGGAAAGGACAGAATCCAGAGGGGGAATTAGAAGACTTTCTTCATCAGAATTAATAGGTGACAGTAACTGACGTAAGGCTTTGGAAAGTAACATTGTAATATTTCACACATAAGAATCATGCTTTTTTTGGGAATCATGGTATTTTTTATCTTATATCATATGCAAAATTTCAGAAATTCATATGAAGAAAGTACGTATACATGTAAATTTTCTCTGCAGTGTTTAGCAAAAGCTAATATGATCTCTCAGTGATGAAAGTCCAAATAGAACCCAATTTTTCAAACTTCAAGATAGTTCATTTCATTTTACAGGGTGAATTTTGGAAGCAACCAGAACAGATGAATCTTCTATAGCATTCATCTAACGCCATTTACAGAGTGAAAAGATTTTCTAGGGATTTTTTTAGAGCAATCTTCCACCCTTTAGACTCTGTGAAGTGTGTTCTCATTATAGTACCAAGCAGGGTTTATTGGGTGAATTCCACTCACTGTATATGAGGGTGCTTTTCCAGATTCTCTTTTATATTTTGCTTGTGCTTCGGCCCTTTTCTTTCCTTCAGCTTCTGCTTGGCTGGATGAGATAGGAAGTGAAAGGGATCCATTAGGACCGAACACATGCAATGTTTCTCCACATCTCTGAACCTCTAATCCATTTTCCTCCCTTAGGAAGGAATAATTTGATCCCATTATCACTGCATAGCAATGAGAATCCGCAAAACATCCTCCAGTATGGTATGATACCATGACTTCTTCAGAGTTTCTGCTTGATTGGAGGAAAGATAATAATAGTGGGCTGGAAAACTTGCTTTCCATAAACTAGCTTTCTTGCAAGTGGTGAAAAAAGGAGCATTCTCCATACCCACAACAGAGATATCAAAACCAGAACCATGGTGACACAATTCCTGGAGGCTGAAAGTGACCTTATCAAAGCACACCGACTTGTACCACTGCCTCTCAGAGAGGATGAGAGGCAGGAGGGCTTTGGCAGGATCTGACTACAACCGAGGATTCCTCTCTGGACTCCATGATCGATCTACCACATCCAGCATACCCTAGTTTTCATTTAAGCTTCAATGTATTGCTTACTTATGGCTGTGGTAGCCAAAAGACAAAATTGGAGGCAGGTGGAAAAAAAGCCAATAATTTCCATACACTGATAAACCAAATAAACCTAAATGTCCTTTGTATAATGGAATTGCATGGTACGTACAGTTAACTGATGGTATTTCAACCATAAGCCATTGCCAATCAAAACATAAAAACAAAGGTTCTAAAAATAAGTTAAATACTTAATCCAGCTCAATCAAATAGTGATTCTGAATTTTGATAAACAGATGTTGATTCTAATTTACTGGGAAATGTCACATTATAAAAATAACATCCATTGTAATTATTTAAGAGTTTATGATATTTTAATGGGAAATTTGTCTCCATTCAATTTCTGCATTAAGTGCTAACTTTGGATACTAACGCCCACGGAAGATCAGATGTCTATGAACTGCTAAATAAAACAGGCACACTTATGAAGCTTCAGGGCTGACAAGGAAGCTAATATTTGTACAAGGTCATATTCATCAAGATGATCCAATGCCAAAGAGGAAGCATTAGAGAAAACAGGGAATCTTGATGTAAATTACTCTAGGTATTTACTCTGAGCTCTACTAAGGATACTCCCTGAGTATTTATCCAACTCCTTTTCCAGTTTTGAGTCACAGTTTCTCCATTTATGAAACAATTTAGTTCTATTAGATTATCTGCAAAGTTCCTCCTTCTTTGGCATTCTAAACCTCTCTACTCACAAGTAGGCGTGACACATGGAACACAAGTTGCCATGCATTTTCCCATCTGGGCCACGAACAGGGTCACTTTCTCTGGTACAGTAAAGTTTGCCATTCTTTGCCAGATCTTGATATTCACTGCAGAGTTTCTAAATAATGAAAATAAGACAATTCAGATATAATTCTCTATTCCCTATAAATGCTAACTTGTCACAAAGAAATAGGAAAAGAGAAATTAAGGAGGAAAAACATAAAACATTTAGGATTTAGAATCATCCATAAATTTAGTGATGTTTTTCTCTTCATAATATTCATCCATTTAACTAGTGAAAATGTATTAAGTTAGAGAAATGTAAATATTAGTATCATTTATTTAGGATCTTTATCAACCAGTGGAAAGGATAAATAATTGCAATATAAAAAACTAAATGATATATCACAGGCCTGAGTCCTGTGCACATGTTCCTCAACTAAATGATATATCACAGGACTTCCTGTGAATCCCCAACAATAAAAAAAAAAAAAAAAATTAAAAAAAAGGATGCACTAGTACAAAAAGGAGCATCATAAAATTTTAGAGCAGAGGGCGGCACCTGTGGCTCAGTGAGTAGGGCGCTGGCCCCATATGCCAAGGGTGGCGGGTTCGGACCCAGTCCCGGCCAAACTGCAACAAAAAAAAAATAGCTGGGCGTTGTGGCGGGCGCCTGTAGTCCCAGCTGCTCGGGAGGCTGAGGCCAGAGAATCGTGTAAGCTGAAGAGTTAGAGGTTTCTGTGAGCCGTGTGACGCCACAGCACTCTACCCGAGGGTGGTACAGTGAGACTCTGTCTCTACAAAAAAAAAAAAAAAAAAAAATTTTAGAGCAGAACAAAGAGTTCTTTGAGGGTGTACATAGTATCCGGAAATACACATGTTAAAAGGTTCTCCAAGAAGAATTGAGATATGCAAAGGCATGAAAGAGCAACTTCTTTTGAGATGATTTAAATGTTCAAGAGTATAGTGGCTATAGAATTAGTTAGGTAAGGAGAGGAAGGTTTGGGAAGTGGTCAAAAAGGAGAACTTGAAAATCAGTTTAAAATCAGACCAGTACAATGTACTCAGCCCTACTATGAAACTAATTTATAGCTTTCATATGAAAGCTATAACCCAATTGTAACACAAGAATATGGGGAAAGAGGCAAGGGAGGGGAGGGGAGGGGGGAGGATGGGTGGAGGGAGGGTAATTGGTGGGAACACACAGTGCATCTTAGAAGGGTACAGGTGAAACTTACTAAATGCAGAATATAAATGTCTGAAACACAATAACTAAGAAAATGCCGTGAAGGCTATGTTAACTAGTTTGATGAAAATATTTCAAATTGTATATAAAACCAGCACATGGTACCCCATGATTGCATTAATGTACACAGCTATGATTTAATAATAAAAAAAAATATATATATATATATATATCAGACCAGTAAAGGTTGAAAGGAATTTGAATATTTTTTGAAGGCAATGGGAAAATGATAAATATTTATAGCAAAGAATGACAGCTAGAGGCATGGAGGATTTGAGTGACTAGAGATTAAAACTAGGGAAATTAATCAGATTACAGAAGTATAAAGAAAGAACAACAAAGAGAGAGAAAGAAGCAAAAATGGTGGGGGAGAAAGTGGGGTCAGGAAGGAGGAAAAAAGGGAAGAAGGAAGGAAGGGAGGAGAAATTTGGAAATAAATGATAAAAAATAGTTGAGGAACATGTGCACAGTAAAATTAAAAGAACTTTGTTACCAAGGATTGGGGGATAGAAAGCAGTTGAGAATGAAGCCAGCCAATGAGTTGGAGTTATATAGGGGGACGTAAAGTACAAACCACACATCAAAAAGAATAGACAGCTATCTGTAAGAAATAAACTAAGCAGGGTTTCCATATGAAATGAAATGGTCTCAATTCAAACATTTGACTCATGCAAACATCTCCTATTCTATGCAAACAACGTGGAGAAAAAAATCAAAACTTGAGTACTAAGGAAGATGAACATTAAAATTTAATAGACCACACAAGATGCTGGGAAAACTATTAGGTTACTGAGCTAAAGTGACAGCAGCCGAAAACAGGCAGGTGACTAGTTAAGAAATCTTTACAAAACAGAATGCAGTATGATTTAAAGGAAGAACATTGAAATTCCTCACTGATGCTGTTGTTAAAATGAATACCTCCACAACACCTGCTACATATTGCAAGAGTACGTATCATGCGTTGAATTCAGAAAATATTTTGATAAGTCATCCTCATTTAGAAGTGTGAAACTGTTTTACTAATGTGACTTTATTAATTTCCTCCAAATAGAGCTAGAATTTATAATGCCATAATTAATCTCCTAAGTCTCATAAAACAATAATTATAAAATAGTTTTCAGTAAACTTATTAATAGTAGGGAAAATAGTAACCAATATTAAAAAATGTTTACTAGAGTAATATTTGCATGCACACACACACACACACACACACACACAAAAGACATAACTAGATATATCAAACTAATCCTTACCTCAATTTCTCTTTTTACTTTAACTTTTTCTTCAGCCTCTCTCAGATTTTGATCTGCTTTATTGTTTTCTTCTAAAAAACGCTGCTTGCTGGAGAAAGAAAAATAAACAAATTACTAGAGATGCTTCGAACCTTCATAATACAAAATAGTTATTAGATATAGATGGAAAAATAGCTAAGTTTTCCTGAATTCTAGTGTACTTTCAAATCACCTTAAATCCCCATTTTGCTTTTCATTTTGCCTTTATATTATATATACGCCGTTTCTTTCCACTAAATGGTCTTTGTTCTCATATCCATTTCTTCTCCCCAGTTTAAATGCTGTCTTTTTGAAGAAGACATCTCAGATCTCAAGCAGAAATGAGCTCATCTAGTGAGCTCATATGTTTATTCATATCTGGATATTCTCCTCTTATGGAACAGTTTATATTTTGTTTTTCAATATATAAATATGTGTGTGTGTGTGTGTGTGTGTGTGTACAGGTGCATGTCCATGGCTGATACCTGCTATTACCTTTAAGCTTCTAGAGAACAGGAATCTTTATTCATATGTTCATTCACCCATTCATTCATTCACTCATCACTTAGTTACTTTTTTTTTTTTTTTTTGGCAAGTATTGATCTGGGTTTGGTCATGTTATAGTATACAATACAAACACACACCCTGTCTGCCTGGAACTCTTGAGCCTAGTGGAGAACATTGATAGCCAATAAATAGAGAAATAATGATATATTTACCAGTGTGATTATTTTGAAAGACGTTTACTAAGAATTATGAGGAATAAATTTCAATTAGTGACTTTAAGAAGTCTTATTCAAGGAAGGATAAACTGAAAATGTAATCTCCAAAGGAAGAGGACATTAATTGGGCAAGACTGAGCAGAACTGGCAGTAGTAGAGAATATAGGAAAGGCTTAGAGAGCTCAACAATCTGGTAGAATGTATCATGAGACCTCATCTAAGGTTTCATAAAGGCTGCAGTTTACATGTTGTAGTATTTACCCTCATTCCCATGTCACACATCACACACAAAAAGATGAGAGTAATCCAATTAATGTAAAAATGTGAATTTTTTTGAAGATGTCCCATTAACTTTGTCACAATGGAATCATTACTGGAAAAAAAAAAGGCTTTGCACCTGATTTACCCCCATTCTGTACTATGATTAGTTCATAAAGAAGCTCACAAAGGTCATGGGGAGGATATTAGAAGTATTTTATAAACCTGTCTTCCAAGTAGAAAATGGAACCCATTTGTTTTCAGAAATATATACACATCATTGGTATCTACTGACTAGAAAGTTATGATCTGCATAAAGCATAACACTGCTCAAATAGTTTTCAACAACAACAAAAAAACTTCTCAGCATCACTCTTACTCTTCATTCCAATCAATCTTTGCTTCCAGCTTTTGGATCACTCTAAATAAATTGTTTCTATACTCACAAAATTTCAGCACACAAGGCACATTTGTTGCCATGCATTTTGCCATCAGGGCCACGGACTGGGTCACTCTCCCGTGTACAGTAAAGTCTTCCAGCTCTTGTTTGTGGCTCATATTCCTTGCAAATATCCTTTAAAAAACAAACAAGAATTATATTTACTGTTTTTCTACTCTTTAATCTAAAAACCTTAAGATAGATTTATAATCATAAAATATCAAATTTAGAAGGAATGCCAAACACATGTGACATATTAATGAGAATAATGATAAATAGCAATTTTCTTGTCAAATGACTTGACACTTATCTCTGCTATGTAGTGTATTTATTAAAAGGTAAGAGAGCATAGAAAGAATAAGGCTAAGTGAAACTTTCCTAAAATCAAAAGTTGATAGGACTTTTTAACTTGCAAATTCATGGGAGAAGCAGGAGGAAGATACCTTTTATGTGGTTTCAACACAAACACAACAAAATGCAAAGCCAAGACAAAAAAAAGTGAGATGAGATGAGATGTTTAATACTTACTTAATATGGATTAAGTCAGGAACAATACAACCTAGTTTGCAAGGAGGAAACACAAGGTACTATCCAACAGCATTATTCTTACTTTAGTTTGTTTTCTGTGCAGATCTGAGATAATTTTTGTGCATTCTGCCTTCTTTATTGGCAATTATTTCTGACGTTGTATAAACATCAGAGAGAGTGAAACTAATTTCCTTTTACTCCATTTTAGAAAGGTAAACCAGAAAGGCTGATATTTATTTAGAAAATTTAAAAAGGTTGTGACTTTCCCCCACTCCCACCCCCCAAAATGAAACAATTCGTTCTCAGATTTCCTGGTGCTTTTGTTTAGTACTTTCAGGCTTTTCTTTATGTTTTGAAAATTCAACTATTTGATGTAAGCTAAACCTGATCCTTGTCTTTCCATTTTAGCCGAGCAAACATGAGTATAAAAATAGTGGTTGGGAGTCAGGAGATGTGGGTCACCAGATTGTGGTTCTCATTCACTAAAAGACCATAGCCAAGTCCTATACTCTCGGAAACCTCAATCTTACCATCTCCACAATGAGATTTTTGCAACAGATGCTCTAGAGAGCATTTTCTAGATCTAGTATCATCTGATTTTTGTTTAATTATTCAAATTACATTAGGACACTTTTAGAAAGAATCCTAATTTCCTCCTAATAAAAAAATGTTTGTTTTTGGAAGACCCACAGGTGTGCTCCAAATTCCCTGGTTGTAACAATCTAGGAATACAGATGCAGAAGACAGTCACCTGACAATCCTAGCATGGTAATAAAATTAATGCTCAATGATTCCCATAGAGAAACAATGGTAATTTGAGTTTATGAGGTGTGATTCATCCTAGGAGATTCTGAAGAAACACTTTTGTGAACAATCCAATGACAGCTTAATTATGGGGCATATATTGAGCCATCACTACAAAGCAGTTCTATTCAACACTATCATGTTCAATGACCCCACCAAAATAATGCTACCACAGAAAGGAGGAAGGGAGGAGAACTGAGACCTGATGAAAAATTAAGGAAAAGAACTTCTTTGCGTTTGTGAAGTAATGAAATGCTAAATATCAGAGGATAACCAAGAGTTTTAGACTGAAACTTAACAACCACTACAAAAGAATTGTTTTTCAGTCGTTGGTTGAGTGTTGGACAAACTATAGACAGTTCTGAATACTTTATTTTTTAAAAATTTAAATTCCGAACACCATAGATAGGGTGAGAGCTTTGCTTCATTAAATAGTAGTATGAATTGAAGAGTTAGCTCTTGACAACCAATAACTGGGCTTGTTTCTCCCCAAAATAACATTCAAACCCTACATTCTGCAAAAATAGTATCCTTGTATTAGTACCAAAGAGTACAGGATGTAGAATCACAATCCAACAGGAAGGGAAAATCGAGGTCATTTATCCAACCTCCTTATTTTGCTGACAAGATAATTAAGGGCCAGAGAGGAAATGACTTGTACATTCTCACACACCCACCCCATGACAGAACTAAGGTTAAAATTCAGTTCTGACTTCTCACCAAAAGGCAAAGTAATTGTAATCTCTCTTGTTGAAAGTAGATCATTCAAGACATAAGGGAAGGCATTATGAACAATATTTCTTCAATTAAGAAAAGAAATAAACTTTCATACTAGATTGAAAATTAAATTATAAAATAATTGGGAAAAAATTTAACTGTAATAGTAATTTTAAAACTATAATCTCAAAATGTGTCTGAGATTTTTTTATTTTTTTATTAAATCATAACTATGTACATTTATGGGGTTCAGGGTACTGCTTTGATATACAACGTAAAAAGCTTACATTGAACTAAGTAACACATCCGTCACAATTATAATCATTTCTTAATAGTTTTGAAATGTACCATTGCATCATGCACATTAGGTGATGTCCCCCCAAAGACCCTCCCTCCTCCCATATCCCCTCTCCCCTCCCCTCAATCTCCTCTTCTCTTCTACTTTCTGGACTATAACTATGTTTTTCATTTAAGCAGAAATAAGACCTTTATCAATGCAGGTCTTGTTGAATGTAATAACCATAACTGAAAAGTGAATAACTCCAACTTGTATCAGTAGAATTATACATAAAATTTACCAGCAGATATACTGTTTAAAAGATTCTTGAAGTTATTCTTATCTAAATTGTATATTGTTGCAATTTAAAAAAGTTATTCAAAGTAAACTGAGCTTACACTAAACCAGAGCGAAAGTTGGTGGAAATTAAGCAGAATTTGGTTTGCATAAACTTTCTCTTATATCCTATTTTAGGTATGGGAGGAGCCACAAGGGTGGAAATTACACATTTGGAGCCTTAACTGGGAAATGCTTTTTAAAGATGAATCTAATCATTAATACTCTAGAAATAGTTAATTTGGGGAATTTGATATTAAGGAAAACAATCCATGTGATAATAAAGGAGAATCACTTTGTTGCATTACCTCAAATGCAAACTGACTCACTGACAGTCAATTAGAAGCTTTGTTCTGTAAAAGTGCATGGGTGTGACACCTTGATTGACAAACAGAAGATTGTCAGGAAAATTCCCTTTAACAGGCAGAACCAAGAACTTTAAAACAATGTTGTGACAAGGGTGAAGGTGTGCATTACCTCAAATGCAACAAAGTGTATTAATATTTGTGACCACAAGAAGTAGATGATGTTGGTAAGTCACTTACCTTTTCAGCATTTCGTTGACTTCTGGATGCATCTTCTTGCTTGGCATTTTCTTCCATTTCTTTTAAACTGTTAAGAATGTAAACAGTTGGTCAGTTTATAGCTCGATCATATTGTTAATGTTTAGTCCTATACTAAACACTGGTATCTTCTCTGCCATAACTTGTTGAAACTTGTAAGAGACTAGCATTTCCCCATCTTCAATGCCTGAGCCAGAAAAATTGCCAAGATAAGGAAGGGTGTGAAACTGACTCACTGACAGTCAATTAGAAGCTTTGTTCTGTAAAAGTGCATGGGTGTGACACCTTGATTGACAAACAGAAGATTGTCAGGAAAATTCCCTTTAACAGGCAGAACCAAGAACTTTAAAACAATGTTGTGACAAGGGTGAAACCAATCCGAGCATTTGAAGTATTTCCACACACACCCTTAACTATAACTTTGTATACCTTGTAAAGTATTTGTTTGCCTCCTTCATGTAAAAGCTTGGTTGTTAATGAAAGCTACATTTGAATTGGGCTTCTAAGCCCTTTTGCAGGTATTATCTGATTACAGTCTCATCCTGGAGATAGGCGTGGCTATCTCCAGTCTGCAGAAGAAATCAGAAGTTAAAGATATCAAATTCTCCTTTTCAGCTAGTGCATGAAAAGAAACAAAACCACAGAATCAGAGCAGGATGGAGCGCTGAAAATTTATGCCTCCTAGATCAGAAAGTGAAAATTGACTGATGTCCGGTCTGAAAACCAGTTTTAATCACTGTTTTCTGAACCTGATAGGACATGCTTTTGAATTCTACAATGGCCGTTATTCTCAAAGGCAGGTGTGAAGTTTATTAATCTGTTAAACTTCTGTGCTGATTTTAAATACCCAGTTTATAAATATAGCACTTGGAGGCTTCAATACCTTGTTTAACAGCAAGAATATAGATCTTTCACTTCTGCGTTTCCGTGCCGAGACCAGTACCAGACACTCAGAGAAACATTAACTCAATAGTTCTTCTCTTTCATAATGTTTCAGTTTTTACATTAACACTGAATTTAGACACATGACATTATTATCATTTTAATTAGATTCTCACTATTCAGAGAGGGTCTGTACACATGTTCAAATGCAGGAATGCATGTCACATGACTGAACTAGATTATTTCGTATGAAAGTATATTCTAAAGTTTAAAATATTATGTTATAAAACACTATTTTCAAGTCATTGTAATTTTAAAAATTGAGTCTCGACTTTAAAAACTAACATGCCACTTTACCCTTTCTTTTTAAGAAACTTGATTTCATGATATAAAAAAAAGGAAAAAAAGCCCTTCTGTGAGAAAGGGCTATTTCATGTCATAAAGACCGAAGGATTGCATGGTTGATGGAAAGGACTTTATCTCTCTGTGGAGTGATTCTGGACAGCAGCCAAGTGCACACTCATCAGGCCCACCTGGGGATGATGATACTTACAACAGCTCAGCACACATTGCACACTTATTGCCATGTGTCTTCCCATCAGGACCAAGGACAGGATCATTTTCCCGTGTGCATCCAAGTCTTCCATCCTTTAAATAGGGCCGGAAAGCACTGCATATATCCTGAAGAACAGAAAAAGGAACTTGGCACTCACATGTTGATTATAAGGCTTATAATGTTGTCATCAGAAAGTTTATAGCAGGCATCCTCAAACTTTTTAAACAGGGGGCCAATTTACTGTCCCTCAGACCTTTGGAAGGCCAGACTATAGTTTAAAAAAAAAAAACAAAACTATGAACAAATTCCTATGCACACTGCACATATCTTATTTTGAAATAAAAAACAAAACGGGAACAAATACAATTCACACCACTTCATGTGGCCCGCGGGCCGCAGTTTGAGGACGCCTGGTTTATAGAATTAGTGCCTCTGCCACCACGACCAGCCACCTAGGGAAGTAGCAGCCAGATAGAAGTAGCTCAGTAAGTTTTGTATAACTCATACAGTTAAGTATGGAACTCATTTACTTATTTATTCATTTATTCAGTGAACATTGATGGGCTCCTATGCTCTAGAACTCAGATGGAGCATAGTCCTTGCCACGTTAAGTGGGGAATCTGTGGTGTCAAGGCCACACACGTGGCTCTCCAGATCCCCAAGTGGGGCCCCTCAACTGAATCCAAACTTCACAGGGCAAATCACATTATTAAAATTATTTGTTCTATAACACTTGGATTTAGTCAAAAGGCCACTGCCAAGGATTCAGAAGACCACATGTGACCCCAAAGCTGCAGATTACCCACTCCAAAGCCTCAGGTGCTCTAGGAGCATGCAGAAATGTCATCAAATATTGAAAATTAGGAAAATTGTTCAATTAGAAAAAGCCAAGGGTGACATACAGGAGACAACTTCTTCCTTCCAATTCTCCTTCCCCTACTGACATTAAGTTCACAATAATGTAACTCACTAGAGAAGAAATTGCATCATGGAGACCAGTGAGCTAACAAAGTCAAAGTCAATAAAATGTGATCTGAGAACAAAGACATCAACAGATTACAAAAGAAATGATTGCCATCTGATTTCAGCCAATTGCTGTCTGGATGAGGTAGGCCAAGAAACCTCTCTGAAATTTAATATACTATTTGTCTATTAGACCAGCAGCTCTCCACACAAAGTCTTAGTGAGAACCAGTAGATAATGCACATGAAAGTTCTCTATGAACAATAAGATGGTTTCTGTTATCATAGACTAGAGTAGGGATTAAGAGCCAGATTGATGGTTCTATAATTTTAACTTGGCTACTTACTAGCTGTGTGACTTGCATAAGTTATTTAATCCCTCTGTGTTTAATGTCCTCATTTGTAAAAGGAGTATAATTTCAGGGCTATTAAGAGATTTAAATGTGTTAATACATGTATAGCACTTAAAACAATGCCTTGCATTTATTGTTCTTGCTGTTTATATTGTTTTCTCTACTGACAATCAAGCTAAGAAAACTTTTAGGGATGACAAAAAAAAAAATCCCCAAATCTTTAATAATATGACAAGAAAAAAACCTGTATGGTAAGAAAAACAATTGTATCAGGTGGTAACTGAAGACTAGTGGTCACATCTCAGATCTGCCATCCACCCTCTTCACTTTTGAACCTCACTTTCCTCATCTGAAACATGGGAATTCACATCCAATCCACATTCTAGATTTGTGGTAAGAACCAAATAAATACTTATGAAACTCAAATTATGTCATATTATTGTGACATAAGCCAAAGGAGATATATTATAATAGAATTAATTTGACTTTAGCTTTTACCTAAAACCAGTGATTAAGCTGGAGATTTTTTTTTCCCTTAGGATATCACATTGCAAAATAAAATTTTGGATGTCATCATTGTCATAATAGAACTATTTTAAAGATAGATATAGAACACTTAGAATATTGACCTATGATGAACTAGTATGCTGTACACTATAAAGAATAAAAGTAGAGTGATACAAGCATATAATGAATTAAGAAACTCTTCTATAAAGCCATAAAAGAGAAAAAGAATTTAGAAAAGAAAAACTATGGAACATACTTCACTATTTATATGTTTAGGAAGAAGTTAAAAATAGAGTGGAAAAAAAAGATAAGTATTAGCCATCTATGTTATTTCATTAGTTCATTTGTTCATTTATGTGTACAAAATTCAGTACACATTAACTAGGGTTTAGGCATTCTACTAGACTGGGAGGCTGCCACAGCAAAAAAGAAGAGAAATGAAGCTCATGTTCTAAGGAGCTTATATTCTTAAAGAAAAAAGGCACATGATATATACAACAATTTTAGATTGTTGTAAGTACTTTGAAAAATAAATGGGAGAATACAATAGTGCCTAGAATTTTAACTATTTTAAAAATGGTGACAAGAAAGGTCTTTCTGCAAAGGTGATATTTGAGGTGAGATGAAATTAATGAGGAAGAGACAACCACTTAAGAGCTAAGGGAAGAACATTCAGGGCATCAAGAATTGCAATTGCAAAGGATTTGTGGTGGGAACTAGATTGTCCTGTTTTAAGGTTGAAAGGTAGAAAGAAGAGAAATGTGACTGGGGCATAAAGGAAAAGCTGGATGACTGCTAGTTTTCTCTCAAAAATCCTTTCTGGAGAAATTAACCGGGAGCAATCACTGCTACCTCCATTTACCAGAAATTCTACAGCAACATACTAATGAGGTCACAGATGTAGGCAGAGGAATGACAGAGCAGGACAAAGGCCAGCTGGCAGATAATGAGAACAGGTGCAAAGATTTATGACTCTGCCTCCATCTCCTCCAAACCCCAAAGGGTTGTGGATCACAACCTACAGTAAACACCTCTTCCTAATGTTGACAATACTTGAGAGCTTACAGATGGATTCTCCACCTAGTGGGCAAACTGAGATGGGCAATAGTGGTCTCAGAATTTCCAGCTTGAGGACTTATTCCATTTTCTAGACATACACTTATCAGTAGGGGTACAGACTGGAGCTTGGCCTGGAACATTACCTAATTGACTTTAGCAGAAAAAATATGGCCCGGTCATTACGTAATCTTACAGTAAAAATATTTCTGTATTTGAGGAATAAAGCAATGTAAAAGAAATGTAATATACTATACAACATATGTCAGCTGAAGCAAAATTTTGGAATGGGTAGAAAAATAATTTACCAAAAGTATGATTATGCTTTGAAGAGATAAAAAGACAATACTTGAAATATAAAACAAAAAAAATTATAAAAGAAGAACAAAGTGGAAGTTTTTAATATGGAAAATATTCAAATGATACTAAATCCAACAATATAAAGAATAAAAATGAGGCCAGGTGCGATGGCTCATGGCTATAATCCTAGCACTCTGGGAGGTGAAGGTGAAACACTCAGGAGTCCGTGACCAGCCTGAGCTAGAGTGAGACCCTGTCTCTAAAAATAGCCTGGCATTGTGGTAGGTGCCTATAGGCCAGTTACTTGGGAGGCTGAGGCAAGAGGATCCCTGGATCCCAAGAGTTTGAGGTTGCTGTAAGCTATGATGCCATAGTACTCTACAGATGGTGACAAAGTGAGACTCTGCCTCAAAAAAAAAAAAAAAAAAAGAATAAAAGTGAGATAGGTACAAATAGACAATGAACTTGTGAACCAGAAGATCAAATCAATGAACTCTTTGTAAAGGCAATGTAAATGAAAAACTATTTAAAATAGAAAAGAAAAGCTAAAGAACACAAAAAATTAAATTAGAAGCCATCAAAAGGAGGGAAAAATATAGGAAGAAATACTTTTTTAAAAAAGAAAAATTCCCAAAAATTGTAAAAAAAGATAGAACAGCAGAAAAGAGAAAAATAGCTGTAATTCAGAGCTAAAATCTAGTTAACAACAAAATTGTTTATATATTAGGAGTAGACACAGATATTGGCAATAGACTCAGTTATTAGCAATAGTGATCTTTAAAAATATGGATATTTGGGTAAAAGTAGTCATAACAAGAATAAAAATAGGTATGTTACATTTAAATTAAAGAAAAGGTGGAAATAGAAAACCACTCTGAATATAACTTTTATGAAAGTAAGGTAACTGAAAATTTAAAAAATTGGGAGAACCAAGTCCTAACAGAGTAACAATAAGTGTAAATGAGTTAAACTCACAGTTAAAGGATAATTAGTGATTAGATTTTAGAAAAAGCATCAAACTATTCTTTGATAACAAGAGAAAAGTTAACTGTAAGTTACACAAGTGTTAAAACAGTAAGATGAGGAAAAATATACTGGACAAAAATTAATAAAAGGTCAGTGGCAGCAATGTCAACACTTAGAAATAGAATTCAGTCTAAAATGCATCATAAGTGACAAAAAGGACATTACATAAAATAAAAGGAAGAGAAGAACAAGACAGTATAACAATAATGAGAATATATTCAGCTAATGATTCCAGCTCTAACTATGTCAAACCATAACCAACAAAATGTGTAAGGTTTAGGTAAATGATAATCAAAGTTAGAGATTTTAACTAACCCTTCTCAGAAATTGTTATATTAAGGAAAAATAAAATAAAAAGGCTTAAGCAATTAAATTTTTATAGAAAACCACACCCAAGAAACAGAAAATAAACATGTTTCCAGAGCATATAAAACATTTATAGAATATTTGTTACACTACAAAAAAAGTCTTAAGAAATCTCAAGTGAATAATATTATTGTCTGTGGTCTACAGTATACTTGCTCTAAGTAAATTTGACCAATATTTAATAATATTAAAAGCTAATGTAAAATAGCAAAAAAAATACCACAAATTTGAAAATAAAATAATATAGCAATAAATAACTTTGAGGAGAGGAAAATTAAGACATGTTTGGCAAATAATGGAAACAATTGAAGTATAAAGCATAAAATAGGTGATTATTAATACCTTCAAATATAGATTTGTCAGAAGTGTTTTAAAAATTAAAGTTTAAAGAACTAAGTATTCCTCAATCCATTGTAAAATGAACATTAGCAAACATAAAGAAACAGATATGAATGCCATAGAAAACAAACAATGGAGAACAAAGAAGCTAATATGGTAGGTTTCTGGTAGGACTGATGAAAGAGAAAGGGAATATGAAAAGAAAAAGTATATGGCGATGACAATTGAAAGTAATAGTACCAATATTAATATATAAATACAAGGAAAGCATATTATGACTATCTGTAAGGCAATATATTTGAAATCAATTGGATATATGCCTACAAATAGTTATAAAATATCCACATTTGTTCAGTAAGCAAAAGAAAAATTGAACATAACAATAAGCATTCATCCAATGAATATATTTATCTGAGATGTATTTTCCCCAAAATAGCTTAGTTCCAACTGCTCTTCTATTTTTCTGAAGTTTTAGGAAAACTTGTATTAAAGAAGAATAATTTCCAAATTTTAGTTTTTCAAATAATTTCCAATCTTTCAAAACAATTACAAGTGTATAAACTGAAAAATAAAATTTAACACAGATTTATTGAGGTATGATTTATATGCAATAAGTGATTTTTAGTAAATTTAGAGTTGTATTACCATCACCAGAACTTGACTTTAGAATATTTCCATTGTCCCAAGATGTTCCCTTATGTCCTTTTGCAGTTTACCCTCCCTCCCAGCTCTAGTCTTAGACAATTACTGAATTTTCATCTGGCTCTGTAAATTTACCTTATCTGGATATTTTATACAAATAGAAACATAAATGTGTAATTATTAGATTCTAGTTCTTTTATTTTGCATAATGTTTTTGAAGTTCACCCACATTTTGAAAGTGTCAGTAGTAAATTCTTTTTTATTGCTGACTAATATTCTATTGTTTAAATGTAGCTCATTTTGTTCATCCATTCACTAGTGGATATTTGTACATCTGAATGTTTTTTAATTTTGAACCATTAAAAAAATGCATCTATGAGCATTCTCATGCCTGACTTTATGTGGACATATACTGTATTTTGCCATGTATAAGAGTAATGTTTTACCTTGATTTTTGAGGGAAAAATAATGATGTACATTATACATGGGTAGTACAGCTCAGGAGCAGAGTAGCCCAGTGGGCCTATGGGGGCCACTGTGCCTTTTCACCTGGGCCCATGGAGTCCATGGGGTTACAGTCTGAGGAGATCCAGAATTAGTGACAGTGGGCCTATCAGCTGCCACCCAGCACCATGATCATGAGAGGGAGAGGTGGCAGGGCTGGTGAGGCAGGCTGCAGCCTCACAAGGTGAAGACTAAGATCCAAGTACTAACTGAGCAGAGGAGACTGAAAACCCTGTGCAGGGCCCAGTGACCAACTTGGCTGCCTGCAACTGAACAGCCTCAGAAGTTCTTACCCCACTGGCCACATGCATGGCCATCTCGGCAGTGACCTCCAACCCAGTTGTGAGGGACCAGCTCCCAGGAGAGAGGGATGGGACAGCCTTCATAGAGCTTGCAGATACAGCAGGGTAGTGGTGTAATCTATATGTTTACCAAAGGAGCATTAGTCCTCCGCAAATTTATCACACCCCTCCTAGGCCAGCCACTTTCTCCTGGGGCATTTTCCTGAAAGTTTGGGCAAAAATCATGGGTATGCATTGTTATGTGAGAGCACATTCTACATAGGAAAATATAGTAATTTCACTTTGCTGGATTCCCAGGACTGAATTCACTGGTATATTTATGGTATATTTATGTCTAAGTTTTTAAGAAACCATCAAACTGCTTTCCAGCTTTAGTTTCCCCACATCATTAACGACATTTTGTATTTTCTGCCTTTATAGTTGTAGCCATTCTGCTGAGTACATAGTAGTACCTCATTGTAGTGTTAATTAGCTTTTCCTTAAATAATGATGTTGATCAACTTGTTACATGCTCATTAGCCATTCACATATCTTTGGTGCAATGTCTATTTTTAATTGAGTTGTTTGTCTTCTGGTTGAGTTGTGAGAAGTCCTTATATATTGTGAATATAGAATCTTTAACTACTATATGATTTATGAACAATTTCTCCCAGTCTGTGAATTGCTTTTTCATTGTTTTGATGTCATTTGAAACACAAATATTTATAATTTTGCTAAATCTAATTTATTTATTTTGTATTCATGGATTGTGCTTTTGGTTCATAACTAAAAACTCTCTGCCTAATGCAAATTCATGAAATTTTCCCATGTTTTTCTTGAGAAATTTTATAAGTTTAGCTTTAACATTTATTACTATAATCAATTTTGAGTTAATTTTTGTGTGTGGTACGAGGTAAAAAAATCTAAGTTTATTTTTTATCATGTCTATTGTATTTTTCCAGCAATGAGTTATTTTCACATGTTGGACAAATATTAATTTACCACAAATGTAAGAAATATTAATTCTATTTCATTGATTTTTATACTTGTCTTCATGATAATAACACTATTTTGATCACTATTGCTTTATAGTAAGTTTTTAATTCAGTTATTTTAAGTGTTTAAACATTTTATATGTATAAATGCTAGAATCAAGGGGTCAACTTATATCTCCCCTCAAAAAAGGCTGCCAGGACATTGGTAGGGAATGTGAGAAATTTATAACTTAATTCTGGGAGAAGTGCCACCTTGACAATACTGAACTTTCTAATCTATGAACACGGACTATTTATCTCACTGTTTATTTAGGCTGTTCATTTCTCTCAGAAACATTTTGTAATTTTTAGCATATAAGCCTTGCACTTATTTTATTAAATTTATTTCTACATATTTTTGTTGCTATTACCAATGAAATTAACATTTTTAACTTTTGAGCTGTTCATTGGCAGTATATAGAAATACAATTGAGTTTGTATTATTGATTTCATACATTGAAATTTTGCTAACCTCATTTAATAGTTCTGGCAACTTTTTTTTCCTGTGGATCCTTAAGACTTTCTGTATATATTACCATGTTTCTGCAGTTAAAGATGGTTGTTTCCTCTCCAATCAGTATATCTTTTATTAATCAAGTAATTTTGTCTCATTAATGTCTCAAACTCTTAAGCTCAAGTGAGCCTCTCACTTTGGCCTTGCAGAGTGCTAGGATTACAGATGTGAGCCACTGAACCTAGCCATCTTTAATGTTGCCGATATTGAATACAAGTGGTGAGAGAAAACCCTTCCTGCTTTCTTCTCAATCTTAAAAGGCAAGAAATTTATTTTCTAAGCTTAAAAGGCAAAACATTTATTTTCTAAGCTTTAAACATGATGTACTGTAAACTTTTCATAGATGCCTTTTATCAGACTGCGAAGGTTTACTTCTTTTGATAGTTCTATGTATGGGTTTTTATCTTGAATGAGTGTTGGATTTTGTTAAATGATTTTTGGACATCTGTCATCTAGTTCTGACCTTTATCCTATTAATATGATACATTAGACTAACAGGTTTTTTGTTGTTAAGTCAACATTGCATTCCTGAAATAATTCTCATTGGTCATGGTTTTATCCTTTTAATGTTGTGGTCTCAGTTTGTTAACATTTTGTTAAGTATTTTTCCATGTATGTTTATGAGGGATAGTTGTCAGTAGTTTCTGTTCTGTGACATCTTTATCTAGATTTTGTATCAGAATAATGCTAGCCTCATGTAATAAGCTGGCAAGTGTTGTTTTCTCTATGTTCTGAATGAGCCCATAAAGGATTGGTATTATTTATCTTTTCAATATTTAAAGAAAATCACCTAGGCTTAGGCTTTTCCTTGATTAAACTACCCATTTAATTCCATTATTCTGCATAGGTCAATTCTGATTTTCTATTTCTTCTTGAGTCAGTTTTTAGTAACTTGTTTCTTTCTATTTTTTTTTTATTTCATCAAGGTTATTTAACTTGTTTGCATACTATTGTTTATAACATTACATTTTGAGCCATAAGGTTTCTCCAAGGCATTTACTGATGTCTCCTATTTCATTCCTGATTTTGATAATCTTTGTCTTCTCTCTCTCTTTTTTTTTTTTATATGAAGGGAAAACAAAGCTAAGGGTTTGTGATCTTTGTTGATCTTTTCAAAAAACAAACTTTGGTTTTATTATTTTACTATTTATCCTTTTAAATTAATTGTAATGTGTTTATATTTTAGCATAGAGTTTACCCTGGAGAATGTTCCTCTGTTGCCTTAAAAGAATGCACTATCTCCAGTCACTGGGGAATTGCTCTCTAGATTTCAGTTTAGGTTGAGTCAGTTGATAGTATTATTAAAATATTGTATATATTTCATCACATTTTGTCTAGATAGTCTATCAATTTTTTTTTTTTTTTTTTTTTTTTTACCAACTTGCCCTTGGTACACTGATGTGTCATCACAGCTTACAGCAACCTCAAACTCCTGGGCTCAAGCAATTTTCTTGCCTCAGCCTCACAAGTAGCTGGGACTACAGGCACCTGCCACAATGCCTGGCCATTTTTTTGTTGAAGTTGTCATTGTTGCTTAGCTGGCCCAGGCCAGGTTTGAACCTGCCACCCTCATGTATGTGGTTGGTGCCGTAACCACTATGCTACAACCACTGAACCTAGTCTATTAATTTTTGAGATTAAATAATTGAAATATCCAACTATTATTGTCAAATTGTCTATTTCTTCTTTTAATTATAGCATTTTTGTTTATAAATTAGATGTGTACATTTTTGTAATTGTTCTATCTTCTGACTTATTGACATTTTTAAAGTTAAGAAATCTCTCTCTTGTTTGTAATAATATTATTCGTATTAATATTTATTTTGTCCAATATTATTGTTTCCAATCCTGCTTTCTTTTTCTTTTTTTTTTTGGTAAAGACAGAGTCTCACTGTACCGCCCTTGGGTAGAGTTGCTGTGATGTCACACAGCTCACAGCAACCTCTAACTCTTGGGCTTACACGATTCTCTTGCCTCAGCCTCCCGAGCAGCTGGGACTACAGGCTCCCGCCACAACGCCCGGCTAATTTTCTTTGTTGCAGTTTGGCTGGGGCTGGGTTTGAACCCACCACCCTGGGCATATGGGGCCGGCGCCCTACTCACTGAGCCACAGGCGCCGCCCTCCAATCCTGCTTTCTTATGGCTGTGCTTGGCATGGTATTCTCTTTCATTATTTTGACTCTTGTGTCTTTGAATCTAAGCAGTAGCTATTGGAGACAAGTTACAGTTGCTTTTTCATCCTTTGACAACTTCTGCCTTTTGAATGGGATATTTATTTACTTTTAATATAATTATTGACAGGGGTAGATTTAAATTTTATTTTTCTATTTGTTTTCAATATACTCTTCTCTTTATTGTCTACCCTTCTACTACTGCCTCCTTTTGAATAAATTTGTTGATTTTATATATCTATTATTTATGTCATTTCCTTAGTGGTTACTCTACTAATTACAATAGGAATCTTAATTTATCACAATCTAATTCTGACAAAACACGAAGACTTTGCCTCCAAATAGTTGTTTCCTCCATTCACCTTTGTGTTGTTGTGGTCATGTGTGTGTGTGTGTGCGCATACATCCAACAAAATAGCATTATAATTATTGTTTTGTATAATAATATTGTCTTTAAATGAAGTTAGGAGAAAATGAAAAAGAATCTGACATTTTTACGATTTGGACTACCTTTCTTTCTGTAGGTCCAAGCTATAATCTGGTAGCTATTTCCTCTCATCTAAGGAATTTACTTTATTATTATTTACAAGATATTTTTGTTAGCAATAAAGTCTCCCAGATAACATTAATAAGAGAATATCTTTATTTTGCTTGAATTTTTTATAGGATAGTTCTAGAGGACACAGAATATTAGCTAATCTTATTGTTTCTCATCCTTTTGGCTAAGATCAAGTTAAAATATTGGCTAATCTTTTTTTTCTTGCAGCACTTTGAGTATTAACTTTGACTCATTCTATTGTCTTCTGGCCTTCATTATTTAAGATGAGCAGCCAGCCTTTAATTGTAGCCTATATGGAGGATGTGTCATTTTTCTCTTGTCACTTCTAAAATTTTCTCATTGTATTTTGATTTCAACATTTTAATATTGATGGGTCTAGTGTGGATCTCTTTGAACATATCCTATTGGGTTTGTTGACTTCCTTTAATGTTAAGATTAGTTTTTTCATCAAATTTAGGACATTTTAGGCTCTTGTTCCTTGTATTCCCATTCAACATGTGTTGACTTACTCAAAAAAATCTTTCAAAAATTTGTTCGTCTTCAATATTGGTTCTCTCTTTACTTCCATTGTTAGCTTTTATTAATATTTCTTTGGGTTTGCTAATTCTTTTTTTAAAAAATGCAATCACAAATCTGCCTTTGAGCCTCTCTGTTGAACTTTTTGTTTCAGTTATTTGCTCTTCACCTCCAGAATTTTCCTTTTTTTGTATAATGTATATCTTTTCATTAAGTTTCTATTTATTGTTATCATAATTTCTAGTAATTATTTAAACTTTTTAAAAAGTATTCTGAACACATTTTTAATAGGTGTTTCAAGTATTTCCCAAATCTAACATCTGTAGATGCTGAAAGACAAATTTCATTTACTTCTTTTTGTCTTGAGTCTGTACCATACATGCTTATTACATGGCATATTTGCTAATTTTTACTGAAAACTGGAAATATTAGGTAAAATATTATATGGACTCAGGATTATAATTTTACTCCTACAGGTTATTTTTTATTTCATTTTTGTTTTTAGCTTTTTTAAATCTTTGAAATCTTTCTCTCCCATAATTTATAACTGCTGATGTGTCCTTTAGGAAAATATTTATAGTCTTTATTTTTTAAGCCTATCTTCTTAGGCGTTTTTCCCCTAAATATTTGTAGCTTACTGGCCAGTTAATGATTTGACATAATTTGTGCTCAAATACTTCAAGCTAAGAAGGCATTCATCCTCTGAAGATGGACATTTTGTACAGGGATGGCAGGCAAAGTTCCAGACACTTTCACATGGACCCCAGCATTTGCTTTCCACTGGGGTACTTTGTGTTTTCTGATGCATATTCACACCCTATGGTTTCAGGGGTTTGTGACCCTCTTGGCCTCTCTTTGTTCTCCTCTATTCATGTGTGAAGACTCAGCCAAAAATAGAAATACACTTTCCCCAACTATGACTACAGGCCATCTTCTTACTCTCAGTAAAAATACTCCCTTATATAAAAAACACTTCTGCCCATTATTCATATTAGATAAGCCCCTTCACTAGTGTCAGTGCAACTGCTGATGCCCATAGCCTGCCCTACATAGAATCCCCTGACCAATCCAGTCCGGGGTCAGATTGAAGTATCCCTAAGCAGGAATATCACAGACTCCCATTTTTCTGCCTGAAGTGCAACAACTTTTCAGGCATAATTGTTTCTCAGATTGACATAGGCTGCAGGTCAATTTTCAGAGTGCTAAAATATTTGTTGTGGTCAATTTGTCTGGCTTTATATTTGCTTTTGGGGCAGAGGATTTGCTGACCTCATTGAGCCATAGTCTGAAGCGCTACTCCTGGGGAGAACTTCAAATAGATTCCAAAACCAGATAAGAACAATTAAAAAGAGAAAAATGTAGACTTGCTTTACTCATGAACATAATTGCAAACTTTCTCAGTAAAATAATAAAATGTTACTATCTAGATTCAATAGTAGATTAAAAACATTTTATGATTATTATGAAACTTATTGAAAACAATAATAGTTTAACATTAGGAAATATATACAGAAATATATTATATTGATTGACTTAAAAAAGGAAAAAAATTAAATTATTTTAACAGTTGCAGAGAAGGCAGTTGATGATAATCAACACAAATTCAGTAGAGTAAGAATAGAAAGGATTTTCCAAACTAACTAAACTTTTTGGATAAAAACTCCTAAAGTAAACATATTTATTGGAGACACTTTGTATGTATTCATATGTATTCCCTTTAATACAGAGGAAAAGGGGGAAGGTTTATGTTTTCATTATCACTACTGAAGTCTGGATTTTTGCCCTTTAGATAAGGAAAGAAAAAGAAATAAAAGAGTAGTAAAATTGAAAGGTAAATGATGAAACTCCTATTGTATGTTGGTTACATAATTGACAAAAAAAATAGAATTAATAAATTACCAAAATTAACAGAAAACATCATAAATTTGTCTGATTCAATACCAACCTTAAACCTTAATACTATTAAAAACAAATACATTCAAAATAGTAATAAAATCATACATTTTCTAGGCATTAAATATTATAAGAATCTCTCTATGAAGAATATTTTATAAATTACATAAAGCATACAGAAATTGTATCAATTAATTATAAGTTACACTTTGTGCTTCAGGTTGGTCAAGATATTGCTATAAAAGGGGAGAGGGGATATGGGAGGAAGGAGGGTATTCGGGGGGACCTCACCTAATGTGCATGATGCAATAGTACATCTCAAAACTATTAAGAAATGAGTATAATTGTGATGGATGCGTTACTTAGTTTAATGTAAGCATTTCACATTGTATATTGAAGCAGTCTCCTGAACCCTATAAATATATCAATGTTCAAAGTTATGATTTAAAAAAAACACATAAAAAACAAAAGAAAAAAAAGAAAGCTAAAAAAAGTCAATTTTACCGAAACTAATTTTTAAATTCTTTGTATACCTAATCACATTGGGTTTCCAAATTCAAGCTGGATATTTTTATAAACTGAGTAACTTTTTATTTGTAGTATGTAGATGGATACTAAATATCTATGCATACGTAAGTCGACTTTTAATAATATGAACTAAGAAAGGGAACTTGTTATACTTATTATTAAAGCAATGAACCAATTTGACAAGAACAGAAAACTCAGAAACACACATATGCTCATATGAACTTAATATCCTATAGAATTGGCAACCTTAATTATGGCAAACATTAAATGAATTAACTCATTAAAAAGTAAATGTCTCCAGATGGACCAAAGATATTAGAGATCAGAAATTATGGATGACTAAACTGGATAATAGATATGGAAATAGAGAACAGTCCAGTTGGAGTTATATTTTGGAGGGAGTAGCAACAAGATTTGTTGAGGAAGTGAATACTAGAGTTGAGAGGTGAAAAGATGATATACTAATGAGGAAGAAATTGATGGAAAGAGAGAGATTGAGAATGTCTGTAGGAGGACAATTCTTGAACACCTTATTCTCAGACTGAGTAGCATGGTTGATTTTTGATGGGAGGAACCTAAGAAGAAAAAGTGGGTAATTTTTCTTTTTTATAGTGAAGAAACAACAACAAAAACATAGTATAATTGCATGAACCATTTAAACAGACAAGTAAAAATTTAGATAGAATTACTTGAAAGACATACAACTAAATATTAACTACATTAATTTATACATAAGTAGTCTAGACAATAAACTACATAATTGTAAGCATTTCATCTAGAGGTAAAAATTATACTTCAGGATAAAATATAACTAAAAAGGTATGATGTCTTAATGTTCTGTAATTTTATTTCTTAAAACATTTATTTAATTGTAATTCAATAAATTTTGAATATGTATGGAAATATCTAACCAAGAACAGTTTAAAATAACAAGTTTGAGGCAGGGTGTGATGGCTCAGGCCTGAAATCCTAGCACTCTGGGAGGCCAAGACGGGCGGATCTCCTGAGCTCAGGAGTTCGACACCAGTCTGAGACAGAGCGAGACCCGGTCTCTAAAACTAGCCAGGCATTGTGGTGGGTGCCCGTCCTCCCAGGTACTTGGGGGGCTGAATCAAAAGAATGGCTTGATTGAGCACAAGAGTTGGAGGTTGCTGTGAGCTAAGACATCATGGCACTCTACCCAGGATGACAAAGTGAGACTCTGTCTCAAAAATAAAAAATAAAAAATAATAAAAATAATGTTTATTAAGAATGGTGCATGTCCGTTTGTGCCTGTATTTTTTTTTTTTTTGGTATGTCATTTCCTTGTGTTTTTTATTTTTAAACATCATTGATACATGGTTTTTTGTTTTTTTTTGAAGGAGACAGAGGAGAAAAGGGAAAGTGGATCTTCCAGAGTGAGCCTCTCTCTGAATGTGATAAATAAAGACAGATTTAAAAGTTGCAACTAAACCTTTCTGAATTCCATAGATTGAATAGAGAATCAAAGTAGTTCCCTTTTCAAATCCCTTTATAAGTAAAGGATTTGAAATCACTAATCAGTTGAGCAGTGATTGCATTATTATATCAAAAGTGAGACTGGTTGATTCCAGGCAAAGAATTCAGTCACTTGTCTTCACTGCGGAGGCTGAGGTTCTCAGACATTCCTGAGTAACATGGCCAAGAAGGATAGTAGTTTGGTTAGACTGTGGAAGTTATAAGTAATTAGGGTGTGCCTACTCTGACTGATTATTTTAATTATGTGTTGGAACCAGCAGATGAGGAAGAGAAAAAAAGAAATTAGATATGCTGCATAGAAGATCCGGAGTAGTGTGAGTAGTTTTCAGAATGGGTGATGACGGTCCCAGCTTTGTCACTAACCTGATTGTGAGATATTACAGACCAGATATTTTACCAATCTGAGTCTATGATCTTTATTTTTTTATTTTTATTTTTATATTTTTGTATAAGTAAAAATTTTGTACAAATAAAATAAGAACAGAATGGCTACTCAAATGGGTTAAATGTGTGCTGTATCTTCTTTTTCTTTTACTTCTTAATGTTTTATTGTTTTTTTAACCTCAGAACATTTTTCTCAAACAAATTATTAGCTTGATTCCAATTATTAGCTTGATTCCAATTATTAGGTATAAATAAGTCCTCTAGTTGAATTAGGAAAGCCTCCAATAATGGAAGAGATAGGCAGCAAGAAGCAAAAAGGAAAACGAAAAGGAACTAGAACAAGTCAAACACCTGCTAAAACATGTTAAACACCAAGGCTGGCTTTTTACAGTTTCTCATTTGGTGTACAACCCACTTCACAGATAAAGAAATCGAGACTCAGAAATATGTGAATTTCAAAGTTACATAGACAATAAATAAGAATTCTGAAATTTGAACTTAATTGTGCAGACCCCAGAAGGCTTTCCTTGCTGCTAGGACAGAACAGGAAGAATGAGAAATGGCCAGGAAGGGTAAGCATCACCCAGGCTCACTCCACCTCTTATCATCACTCAGAAAACAGTGCTCAGAATGTTTTCTGAGAGCTGGGTCAGGGCTGGGCCTTTGGACAAGATGTACCAGATGTTTTAGCCCACCCCTGAAGTAAGCCATGTTCCCTCCCTTCTAAGTAGTTGGCTTCACAACAGGTATGACCTAGTAATTAGGAAATAAACAGGTACCTTTAAACAGAGTCAATGTCATTTTGAAAGCACACATAACAGGTTGGCTCTATGTAGTCTCACCTTTGCTGGGGTAGTGTCCCCTGTGGCTGCTGGTAAATCCCTGACCCATCTCTGGGATTTTGCTTCTTCTTCCCTGGAAGAGAAAGAGGAAAAGCATAGCCTAACATTGTTTTCCCAACTTTTAGGGATAACAGTTGTCATAATACACTTAATTTTCAAAAGTAGTAGTGTATCCAGAAACAGGCGAAGTACCACAAACCTCACCTCACATCTGAAAAATATCTCAAATATGGTATTATTACAAGCAAGAAATTTTACCTTTAGCAGTGTAACAGACAACCTCTCTAGAATACTTCCAACAGCCAGATGGTCGCCAGTTCTAGAAGCCATCAGCTCCATTATTTGAATGTAATTTTTGAAAGACCATATTTACAGTGAACCAAAATTTACCTGCCTGTATTAATTCTGATTCCAACCTCTGGGGACCCACAGAACAAATTGATACCTGTTTCCACAAGGCAGTCCTTCCACAATTTAAAGACAACTTTTATGTTTGGCACAAAAAAACACCTCTTTTTAGGTTAAAAAACCAAGTTTAATTCAACATAATTTATGTAGGCATTAAGAATAATAATTGAATGCGTGACCCTGTTGTGATAAACTGTTGAGTCTTAAGCCATTTTATTTTTGCTTTAATTTTTTTCAGGAAGTTTATTATATTCATGGTTTCAGTCTCCAGTAAAAACATACTAAGGAACAAGAAGAAAATTTTATAGTACATAATATGCCTGCTGATTTACATTTAGGTCTCAGAACAACAAGAAAGAATGATTTAACCTGCTCGGGGCCTCAGCCTTCCACTAAATCTTATCCTGCTTTTTTTTATCTTCCTACAATCTCTTCCCTAAAAGCAGTATATATGACAGAGCTTCATTATCCCAATTATTGAATACGACAAATTAAATCCCCTGACATACACCAACCTGGTATTTAAAAAGCCTATTATAATGCACAGTAATTACCTTAAATGAGTAAGTTAGTATATTGGCTTGGTACTAGCATGAGATGGTTGGAAATTGAGGATGAGCCCCCTTTTCATAAACAAATTAGGATCATCTGGTTTGAGGATTTGCCATTAATTATTCAAGCCTTTTTTTCACCTTTGTGGTGTCATTGGAAAGAAGAACACCCAAGTTAAGAAGAATTGGGTAGATAGAAGGCTAATTCTTTCCTACCTGCAAGGATTTAGAATCCACAATCTACCTTTTACCTATCTTACCTTACAGCGGTGTGCAACCTGCAGCTTGCAGCTGCATGCAGATTATTTGAGGACTTTTTGAATTATCTGTGGTATTGAATATTATGAAAAGTATGTGCGGAACACTTTTTAAGGTCATCTGCTGTCATTAGTGCTTTTGTATTTAATCTGTGGCCCAAGACAACTCTTAGTCTTCCAAAGAGTGGCAGAAAATAAACCCCGGATTTAGATATCTAAACACTCTGGCAGCTCACTGAATCAGGATGTATCCTACTTAACTTCTTTGCAAGCCACCTGCCACAGGACAGTCTGACATTATTCTCAAGGGGATCTTCTCAAACCCTATGTTACAACAGAGCTAGGTATTAACAGGCCCAAGGAATATGACTTTTTTTTTTAATCCCTTTTTTTCCCTCCAGAACCATGACATTCAAAGTGAAACTACCTGCTTAAAAGATTACAGAGTGCTACATAAGATATTAACACTGGGTCTCTGAAATGCTTTTGGAATCCCATTTGAGTGATTATTAAAACCTTTCCAGATGGGTGGCAATTATCTTTATCTGATAGAATGTGTCAGAGTGATCTGCTAAGCATTTTTATTTAACTGTTCAGGTTTAGAAAAATATATTTGAAAGAAAAGAAAAGGGCTACATTTACCAGTTTAGAGAATAGCAGGTAATTCAAAGCCTTGAAAAAAAAAGAAAACCTTTACTCACAGTATGAATTTGCAGGTGGCACACTTATTGATGAGCATTAGTCCATCAGGGCTTTGAAAATGTTCTTCATCATGGGGACAGAATAATTTTCCATTTTTCATCAATGGCCTAAATTCACTGCATGTTTCCTGAGGAAAAAGAAAAATATAGAAGTTGTGTTTATTGAAACATCCTTAAAACAAGGCTTTCTTCAAAGAATATCTTCCTTGAGCAATATTATTTAATGGTCACTATCTCCCTTGTACAGATGCCACTCAGTCAATAGATACAAATAACATGAACAAAAATAATGACTCTGGTTTATCTGTGAGAGATGGCAAACTCATCTAATAAGGATTCATGTGAAATAATTAGGGAAAAGGAAAGAACAAGGGACTTGGAGTTATGAGACCTGTGCTTACTTTTCAGAGTTCTCATTTATGACTCTAGCTGTCTTAGAATATTAACTCCCAAAGGCATAGTTATGTGATCCAAAGTAGGAGCTATAAATATATACATTTCATATACTTTATGAAGATTAAATGTAAGTGTCTAAAACCTAAGAGTGCCTGTCACACAGTAGATACTCAAGGTAAATTCACCCCTTCTCTTCTTCCATCTTTATTATCATTATTGTGATGATGGTGGTTATTATAACTAATGGAATATATTAAGATGACCCATACATGATTCCTAGCACATAGCAGACCAATGGTGAATGCTGTGAGAAGAATATTAGAAGGTTGCCAAGGACTGAGACAGGGTCTGAGAGCATTGAAAACCCACCTCTATTCCTATTTTCCACAAAGTGTACTGTGATATTCCAGTTCCTAGAAATGTTAACAGTTGTTAAAGGGGGAGGGAATAAAACAGTAATCCTTGGTCTTATAGATTGGGTAAGCAAACTTCTACACTGAATTTCTTTTTTGGAAAAAACCTAAGCTCCCTTGATACCTTTTTGTTTTATGAGCACAAGCTGACTTATCTTAAAGTTAATAAAGCTTAAGGCTCAGGGCCCTTCACTGCCACAACCAACTCCTTCCCAGTTTCTGGGAGAACCCTAGCTATTTCGTATTTTTAAATTTTCATTCTTTTCTTAAAAAGTACCCGTACTCTCACCCCAACCACCATCACCACCAATGCCACCAACACTTGTCCTACTGTCAGACTCAAAATTTGTAAATCTATGAAAGTATTGGGCAATTTTCTCAGAATTTGCTATAGCCTTTTTTCCTTCTTTTTCTCTTTTGGCACATATTCTGTAACTACTATTTTACTATTCTATGTGACATCCTTGAGAATACACTGTGGGCATTTTTTTTAAATACTGTTAGCTATTTTATCACATTTAGGGAGGAGAGAGAAAAACATTTTGAATAATAGAATTGGTGAGGAAAAAGAAAGTGGAATAATCTTCTTAAGTACAAGTACTTTCTTCTCATTTACTCATTAAATATATTTTATAGAAGGCCTGATACATATTACTCTTTACTAGGATCTTAAAACCATTTGTGCATTTGAGCTACCTAGTAAAGTACTGGTACTGATTGTAATAGTCCCTATTTTAGATTAGAAAATTCACAAGGCCTTTCAATCTAGTCTTCTGAATCTAAGAGTTTTTTGGTTTTGTTTTGCTTTGATTTAAAAAAAAAAAAAAACTGTTTCCAGATGTTTATATCTGAAAATTTAAATGAAGAAGAAAGCTTTTGCTTTAATTCTGACAAACACAACCTCTTCCAGAAGATTTGTAACAGGATTCTATCTAGCCTCCTATATTTTTATAAAAATCATTTGATCAGTCACCAATCACTTGTGATGAGCTGTCTATACTTTGCTGGATACCACAACAAATAGGGCAGAAATATACTTGCCAGAATGGATAATGTTGTACTTAAACCAGCCTCTTAAACATGGTAGGGAGTTGATAGAACTTATGAAATAATTAATGGTGAAAATGAATAGCTAAATAATACCTGAGTCCAGCCCTGGATAATTTTGCTAAGGGTAACATGCTGAAATATCTCTAAGATTATTTTTACCACCCACTTATCTTTTCAGAGTAGCACAGTAGCAATTTCTGGTAGCAGATTAACCACTGGGTATGTTGAGATGTAGATCTGATCTTTGACTCTATGGTACCTCATGATAGCTTTGCAGCTTCCTGTTTACCTTGCCTCACATAACTGATTCCAACAAAGTCCTAAAAACCTTATAATGGGATCAGAAAAGAGCTTGGTGTCTTTGTAATAGAAATATATCCCTTGTGAGGTTAGTCTTATAGAATGTATATATTATGATATACACTTTCTATATTATCCCATGGTAATATCAGATTAAATGAAGATTTAATTTCTAGAAGACCCACTTTTTTACAAGTGGGCATCAGAAGCCCAGAGAGTAGGTTAAGAAACTTGCTCGCAGTGTTTTAATTGGCTCAGATGAGACTCAATGCTATTTTTCTGAGTTATGAAATTATTCAACATATTCTTTTGGGAAACAGGAAAAGATCATAAAAATTGAAAACCTGAGTTGGCTATTCCTATGGGTAAAGTGGAATATCCTCACAATTGGCATCATCAAAAGGGTTATAAAATAGCAGCATGTCTTAGCTAGAAAGTTATCCTGAGATAGGAAATGACTTTTCATCTACTGTTTACTTGTAGTGTAACTTTCAGCTTCTGGCTTGTTTTTGTTTTGTTTTGTTGTTTTTGCATTGTTTTTGTTTTTTCCAGATATCTCAGAAAAAATAAAACCCTCCAGACCCAAGCTCTTTCTGTTTCCCTCACTGGCTGTGGTCTAGTTCCCCGCCTTCTGTTGGCCATCCCTAGATACCATGTCAGAATCCACCAGGATCTGGCATAGCCCTTTGTTGGTGTTAGTCCACTAACAAGTTTGATTTTGGCTTTTTAATTATCCTTCTGTGATGACAACTCTCAGCATATGTTTAAGATCCTTGCAGATTACATCAGTGCTTTTCAACATGTTTATAACTTTCAAATGTTTTTATGATGCTAGAAAGAACCCAGCCTACTAAACTTGGAAAATAACACTTTTGGCACCATAAGAAAGACTACATCAATAGTTTTCATTTTGACACAGTATCCATAGACCATGATTAGAAAAGTTTCCCAGTGGGTGGTGCCTGTGGCTCAAGGAGTAGGGCGCCGGTCCCATATGCTGGAGGTGGTGGGTTCAAACCCAGCCCTGGCCAAAAAAAAAAAAAAAAAAGAAAAAAGAAAAGTTTCCCAGTAAATGATGACGTCTTTGTATTCTTCTTGCCTTTTATAAAAAAAGAAAGTAAACTTATGATTTTTGAGACATTTTTCAGTGAAACAGAGGTTGATGGTATGAAAATGTCAATGTAAAATTTGCACTGTTTGTAGAAAACGATGGCTTTCTGTGCAATGGTATTTACATAGTATCCTTCTTTTTTCCACTCTAAAACATTCATGTGGGCGTGCTCTCTAGTTTCCAAAATATCTATTCTTTTCTTCTTCTACTACACTTTCTAGACCTCTTTTTAATCAGCAAATTTAGATGAAATAATAGAGACCATGATGAAATTATTTAAAACATGCCAGTAAGAAGTTTCTTTTTAATAGAATTATTGCAATAAAATACAGCAAGAAAGTATTTTAAACATGGTTCAAAGAGTTGCAGTGTAAAGAAGAGGCAATTCACAGCCTTTAACAGACATAGCAAATTTTACTCAATACTTAGCAAAACATTTAAAAGATTTGAAATTTTTGTATTAAGTGTTTCAATGGTATGCATAATATGTATGTAAATATATAAAATGCATGCAGGGCATGTGTCTGTGAATTTGGCCTTGTTTTTCAAATACAAAGAACAATTTAACTTTCATAGAAAATGACTCTTGTTTCTCGAAGAAAATTGTTGTAAGAGTTGGTAAAGCACCCTCCTGTATCAGGGCCTCTGTGAGCACAAGTGTTTCTGCCTACTCTGCTGTAAGTAAATATCTTCATGGCTCACTGCTTTGTAACCATCAGATTGTTCTTCTAGTAGTTTCTCCAGAAAAAACTCCCCTATGAGAATGAGAATAAACACCAGTAACATTCCCAGGAATACCTATTTTGTCTCCTTCTTTAGCTGTCTCCTAACACTAAATATTATTTTTTGCTAAGTTAGTTATTAACTTGTCTGTTTTTCTCCATGAAACTCTAAGTTTCTGAAGAGCAGGACTTTTGCCTATTTTATTTACTTTGGAACATTCCCAGCATCTCAAATAGGGTATGACACATAATGCAGCATCACAGACATTGAATATTTATCAGATAAACTATATACATTGGCTATATTCAAGGTATAGGCAGCTCCCTTTGGCATAATGATTACCAGAAAGTTTCTTTCAGCTTCCTACATGGTGTATGTATCATGGCTTGTTTTGGATGTCAAAACAGAATGATAGTAGTTCACAGGTTGACTTATTTTTTGTTTGTTTATGAAGTTTTCAAACAGTCCTTTAATGTGATAAATTTCCTCTTATAGACATCCATCATCATTAAAACACTGCGAATGTCTGTGTGTGTGTGGGGTCGGAGGGAGGGAATCATATCTTGATTCATAAAGAGCAGTTTCTATGTTTTATAAAAGCTATTAGTAACTGTAAGTATATTATGTTTATACAATTAACAAGAACGTGTTGGCCACAAACAATTTTTCTTTAGCCATCTTGGAATGGTTGCAATGAATAGAAAAAGCAGAACTAACCTGATCTTTATCCTCACTGGCAGCATCTGGACAAAAATGCAGAAACCAATGATAAGAAAATTTTAATAGAGAAAAAAATTCACTTTACATAGTGTCTCGATTATTTTAATAACAATATTTTATAAAACCACAAATTATTTTTGAGCATATTAAGATTTACTAGGGCAAATACAATGAGGGCAATGCACTCAGGAAATCAGTATAGACATTCACGAAGATCCAATCACTCAGCAAGTCCCAACTATTTTGGAAAGTAACAATCATGTACTTTCTGACCTCATCAAAATAGCTGATTCCCAGAAGCTCCATTCAGAGTAAAGTATGGCAGGTTCCCTTTTAAAATTTTAGCATAATATATACATACCAAATTTATACCAATAATAGTGCAATTTAGAAGTACAAACCAACATGAAATTTACATCAACACATACACATAAAATTTAATTTTCTGAAATCTGACAACTCTACCTCTTTATTACAGCTATTAAAAATCAAAGATATGGTAAGAATAAAATTAATTAAAAGCACGGACTATTATACTCTCTCATTAACATACTCTTTTGTATCCACACAATTATTTTAAGAAAGTGAGCATTATTTATATATAATCTCATTGTCCATGTAAGATACTCTTTAAAAATGTTAATGCTTCAGAGCAAGATGAGTTTAAACAATATGTATCCCCTTCAAAGTCAAACAGCAAAAGTAAAAACCTCTCTCCAAGTTCCCACAAAGGCTCCTCACTCTTTAGGAGAAATACTTTCAGTCCATTTAGGATTTGAAAACATTAAAGTAAAATAAGCTAGAATGCACGACTGCTTTAAGATTAGAACAGATGATTACATTTGGATATTTAATATTTTATTTATACACATAAATTACATTATAAATATTATTTACATATAAGTTTTAAATGCCTGTTCATATATACTTGGGGAAATACTTGGTGACAGGAAGATGAAGAAGCCTCTCTTAGCTTTTCAGAACTAATAAACAACGGAAGGATTACTTATGGAAAAAACTCAGATTGTCTCAAACTACTGGGGATAGTAGTTAGATCTTTTTATAACCAGCTAAAGATAACATCATTATAAAGCCACATGTATCATATATAAATCTTCAAAACTCTGTATCTGGCAAGATATTTTAGGATTATACATACATACATAATTTTGGTGGGGGAGGAGGAGAAAAGTCCCTTCCCCAGGGCTTTGAGATGTGTGGCAATAGGCTCAGATTACACACAAATTACTCACCTTGTATGAGGCAAAGAGCCAAGGTCAGAATCACTGGCACTGTGTCTATCTTCATGTTGAGGATGATGTAAGTTGGCTACAGGTCTGCTCCTTGCATTGCTCAGCTGGTGCTCTGAGTCTGAACTCCTGGAGATGCAGCTCTCTTATATGCGGTGACACCCACTGAAACCAGTTAGTCAAGGTCATGCTGCACTTAATATATCACACCACTTCCATCCTTTAGCAGCCTGTCAAAGTGGCAGATCTGAACAGATAATGTCTGTTTCTAAAGGAGTAAGGTACTTTCATGATCTCTCCCCCAGAAGGCAATCAAGTCCAGGAACCCTTTACAAAGTTTAATGCTCCATGATCCTATATAAGAAATGAATTCCCCAGCAACCTCAAACACACCACTTCATAGACAAACGTGTTTCTAACTGGACTCTCTTCAGGGGAAAGGAAAAAAAGTCAGATTGTTTGTCTTGCCAATCATGTAAAGATTTAATGATTTCCATTATCTGGAGAAACCTAAGCTTCCTGCGATTCCATCCATAAATGTTCTAATGTATCTGAATTCAGATTCACAGATGTGTATATACTTTAAAGACAAATGACCCTATGAGATAATCTAGCATAATTGTAACATTGAATGTATGGGGAAGCAGAAACTCAGAAAAAGAACAATAGTTTTCCTAAGAGCATGCAGTTTATATAAAGGACCAAGAGCCAGCACTCCAAACCAGTCACAAGTTCAACATTTTCCCACTCCATGTGCTTCTTCAACCTTAAATATTAGCTGAGGCAAAAAATTTGTGAAAACAAAGCTTGTCCATAATTCCCAATACGAAAGATATTTCATAATAGGAAAAATATTCATAATAGGAAAGATATTTCATATACTAAAGTCTAATCATATTTTTTAATCAAACATTATAATCATAAATATTAGAAACTCAAAGTTTAACTTTGCATAGCCCATCCTACCAAAATTACTGTTTGAAAAATATGGCTCAATTAGGCAGGTATAATGACTCATTTCTGTGATCCTAGCACTTTGGGACCCTGAGGCAGGAGGATCACCTGAGGCTAGGAATTGGAGATCAGCTTGGGTAACACAGCAAGACCCCCATCTTTATTAAAAAAGGAAAAAAAAAAGAAAGAAAAATTTGACTCAATCACTTTTCCCTAAATGAGTTTAATTTTTTAATTTCCCTATTTTTTAATCTCTCAAGAAGAAAAAAGCTATTAAAAATTATAAATATATGAACATACCACTTTTTCTAGAGAGAGTTTCTTCTCCTTAGTTTCTTCTTTCATCCTACAAGCAACACATTTTTTCCACCAGCTTATTTCATTCTATCAGCTTAAGAAAGCACCTGAAGAACCATGCAAAGATGAACTGAAACCAGAGACAAACTAGTTGATTCTAGTAATTCTTGGTGTGTTCACATCCACGGGAAGAAAGTTTTGGATTTTGTGACCATTTTATGATTGTCTCAGAAAAGTGATCAAGGCTGGACAATTTTAGGATTATGTCAATGTTCTGAGACCCCTCAAAGTGAGAGTATGCCCTTTCTTTTTTTTTCCACATGAAATAATTTCTTTTATTATTATTATTATTTGTTTGTTTTTTTTTTTTTTGCAGATTTTGGCCGGGGCTGGGTTTGAACCCACCACCTCTGGCTTATGGGGCTGGTGCCCTACTCCTTTGAGCCATAGGCGCTGCCCAATAATTTATTTTTTATAAAAATATAATCATTGATTTCAAGGTCTGCATCATTTTAGTACCTTTGGTACTTTCCAATGGTACAGGAAAATTAGTGAGCTCAAAGAGCAAGTTCAAGTTGCATTATTGTTACAAAGTCCATCATAGCTTAATGGAAAGTGAATGGGACAGGGAGTCATGAAATCTGTTTCTATTCCTGTCTTTGCAACTACACAGTATAATGGGAATGAACCTGGCTTTAAAGAAAGGTAGATCTGAGTCCAAATTTTGACCCACCAATTACTAGCCTTGTTGCCTTTAGAAAGTCACTTATTTCTAAGCCCCAGTTTTCTAATAAGTAAAATAGAGGTAATAATGCTTACATTGTACAATCATTCTAATGGTAATTCACATGGGCGATGTGTGTGTGTGTGATGCCTAGAACAATACCAAGTATATGTGATAAGTTTTATAGTTAATGATAATTAGTCTTTCATTTTATATCATTATATATGATTCAATCAATAATATGATTATGCTAGATAATTTCTACAATTCCAAGAAATGCCAACATCTCATGAATGTATATTTCATAAATAGATTAAAGTTTACTCAGCCTGAAATACCTCCCCCAAAACACTATAAAGTCAAATTAAAATATGAATGTATATATTCTCTTGTTCAATTTGTAATTGTATTCTAAATCACAGTGCCTAGAATAAATGAATTCATTAGCTGCTTAAAACTTACCACAATTATTGATAGGTTTCAATCATCATTGACTTCTTTTCTTGATCTTTCCAAGCCTCTTATAAATATTAACATGTGAAAACTAATTTTTTATCTTTTATGTGTTCTCTCAGGCCATATGAAATGTGTCCGAACCATGCTAATGATAGTAGAAAAGCTACCATGTTAGGGATGGTAGAAAAGTTTAATGCCTTACAGTGGAATTGATAACTGTAACATGCTCTAGTGACCCCAACTCTAGTCCAAATGGAGAAAACATGTATTCCCAGGAGTGGAAGTGATGCTAGGGTGGAACAGAGGAACCTAAAGATGAGTGCCTCTCTAGGGAATCTCTGCTATGAGGAAATATGACAGGAGTTGGTTTCCTTCTTACCGGAAAAATGCTCATCACTGACACATAGAACCTTCTGAAATGATGAACACAAAGTTTGAGACTGATGTTTTTGAGGAGAGAGTAGCTGAAAGAAGATTCAGGTAGCACCAAAATTGCCAGCTATCTGATGTCATCAGGGCCTTTTCTCCACTTTATTTTAGGAATGTTGTAGCTGCAGAGGTGATTCATCACATTCTCTGTTAATCATTCCTTATTCCTGAAAACCACCATGAACATTGAATTCCCACCAATGAGATCAAAGTTTTGATGAACATGGGTTTGAGTTAGAGTTAAGTTACTGGAGTATTTTTCTCAAACTCAAAATTCCATCTTTTGTTTTCAGCTCTTTCTATGATTTAGCAAACATGGAGAATGCTCTTTCCTCTCTTTAGAAAGGAATGAGGTCAAGGGCAGTGCCTGTGGCTCAAAGGAGTAGGGCACCGGCCCCATATACTGGTACAAATTCAGCCCGGGCCAAAAACTGAAAAAAAAAAAGAAAGAAAGAAAGAAAGGAATGAGGTTGATATTAAAAACTATAAATTTTACATTCTTACACATTTGTCAAGTTGTCCGGAATCTGAACTCACGTGATAAATATTGATTCAGAGGGAAAAAATGAGAAAATTATGAAGAAAAGATTTCTGTAGATCAGCAAACTCACTGAAGACAAAAGTTATTTCCAAAATCCAAAGTTATCAAATCATTCTTAATGTCTTGTCCTTTTCTATACAGATTCTTACTGATCATAATAGTTAATAAATAACTATAGAACCTTATGATTAAATCACCCTCCACAGCTTTCAAAATACCTGTTGTTCATTAGCTTTCTTGATGAGTTTATGCAATGTTGTGAGGTAGCAAAGTAGGTTCTGTTATCTTTTCCTGATGGGCACCATTAAAGAACCCTAGAATAGCAACAGGTTCGAATGGTTAACACTTTCTCACCTTTTACACCCTTAACTTTTCAGATCTCCTGTGGATACCTCACCGACCTTCACACAGTTCATAGAGAATCCAGATATTGTAGTGCTTTAACTAGGCACAGTGTTCCACTGCTAATGTATTTCTTTCCTCTATTTTCTAACACACAAACACACACACACGCACACATCATACATCCATCATCACATGGGCAAAAAGAGATATGTCATGACTATGATTAAAATTATATATTTTAATAGATCATAGAAAATGACATAATTTCTTTTTCTTTTCTTTTTCAGCTCTTGGGCTTAGGTGATTCTCTTGCCTCAGCCTCCCGAGTAGCTGGGGCTACAGGCACTAGCCACAATGCCCGGCTATTTTTTTGTTGTTGTTGCAGTTTGGCTGGGGCCGCATTTGAACCCACTACCCTCAGTATATGGGGCCAGCACACTACTCACTGAGCCACAGGCGCCGCCCATAATAATTTCTTTTTCTTTTCCTTAATGTTTGATCTCCTTTCCTATAGTTTTGTGAGGTCTGACAATTAAGTTCTTGAACTTATTCTAGAAAAAGTGCTATGTACCTCTTTGCTATGTATCAATATAGTCACCTTCAAAGTACTGTCCTTGGGAATCTATGTACTAATGCCAGTACCTAGTCCAACCTTCAAAGCAATTTTGGAACTTTTTTTCTGAAATAGCCATCAAAGCTATCATTATACCCACATACTACCCTGCATGTCCTGGATGTCATCAAAATGTCTCCTTCTCAACATTTACTTTATCTTTGGGTAAAGTAAAAAGTCATTGGGGGCCAGATTATGTGAGTAGGAAGGGTATTTCAATACAGTTGTTTGTTTACTGACTAAAAACTCCATCACAGACAATGCTGTGTGAGCTGGTGCATTGTCATGATGCAAGAGCCATGAGCCATGAGCTTGGCCAAGATTTTCAGTTAAGATTTTCCTGTTTCTGTAACAACATTTACTTGGTCTCCTACGTTTCTTCCAGTCAGATGATGATTTTGATGCACAATTCAATGAATTTTTGGTCTATTCTACTTGTTTCTGGCCACCCTGACCTCTCTGTATGAGTGACATTTTCTCACCCCTTGGAAAAATATTTAATCCATTTGTACACTGTTGTTTTCCTCATGGCATCATCTCCATAAACTTGCACTAACTTGTCCCTAATTTCACTTCCACTCTTTTAAGTTTAATAGAAATTTATGAATATTTGTTCTTTGGTCTAATTAAAGCGCTGACATTCTGGTGAAGGCACACAAAAAATGCAACAACAATAATGAAAGCCACTCAGCAAGACACCACCACACATCAACATGAACACAACTGTGAGACACTAATATACCAAGGTTATGAAACACAGGTGTGAGACACTGATATACCAAGCTGTTAGTACAGTTCTGCCAACGTAAGTGCACAGTGGCAACTTTGTAAACTTAATTGTCAGACTTTCGTAATAATTTTCCCAATCAATTCAACATGTCTGCATTCTCCTTTGTGAAAAACACTAACCAGAAAGTAGTCTTTACTCACCTCCTTATCTGGAAGTGTTCCATTATCAGCTAACGTAACTCCCTCTGTGGGAATTCCTTCCTGTTTGTCTGGAAAGACTAAGGCTCTATAGAGATAAGCATCTCATTTTGTCTAAGAATAGATGGAGTGGGCATTGTTCATTTACTGAGTATAGGGACCCTGCTATTTATAGATATAATTGTGTAGTTGTAGCTTTTAATAGATTAGGATTAAGAAACCAGGAAAGCTTCTATGTCTAGTTTTTGTTTTTAAACACTGGGTCTTGATCTGACGCCCAGGCTGGAGTGCAATGTGCAATCCAATCATATCTTACAGCCTCTACCCCTAACTTCTGGATTCAAATAATCCTCCTGCATTAGCCTCCCAAGTACCTGGGACTACAGGTGCATGCCACCATGCCCTCAGCTAATTTGTCTTATTTTTCTTTTTGAGAAGGGGCCTTGCTCTGTTGCCCAGGATATTCTGGAACTGCTGGCCTCAAGTATTTCTTCTGGCTCAGCCTCCAGAGTCTCTGGGATTATAAATGTGCACCACGATGCCTCAGGGCTCAATGTCTAATTTTTATCTGTATCAAATTTTATATATGGAGTTATATTTGATTTTTAAAAACAATATTCAGCTTCTCCTTATAGTTGTGTTACTTGAATTCCTGACCCATGGCCACACTGTCTGTCACTTGAAAATTTAATACATTCAAAAGTGTCCTAGGATTTATACTGATCATAGAGGTTTATGGAACTATAGTCCTTCAAAAAATTATATCAAGTTAATTCTGAAGTAGCTAAGACTATACTAAATTTTGAGAAAAGAGCACTGCATATTTTATATGTGTAATATGTGTGTGCATGTGCACAGTATGCAGTAATAAAACTTGGATTTATAATTAAAGTTAGTAAAAGATAATCTCTATTTTTATAAAAGAACTTGTAAATAAACATGCAATTTGCTAACATTTATTATTCACTTAGGTACAACAATAAATATAAAGGTTAAGTAGAATTTTATTTTTTTCATACAGGCACAGCAATTAAGGTTTGGTGAGGTTCTATTACTTTCCATAAAGCTTGTAAGTAGTGCTATTTGTGAACAATAATAATCAATGCAATAAAAGCAATCAAACTCCAGAGCCCAACCTTTTATTTTTTTATTTTATTTTATTTTTTTTATTAAATCATAGCTGTGTACATTGATATGATCATGGGGCATCATACACTAGCTTCACAGACCATTTGACACACTTTCATCACACTGGTTAACATAGCTTTCCTGGCATTCTCTCAGTTATTGTGCCAAAACACTTACATTACACATTTACCAAGTTTCACATATACCCTTGTAAGATGCACCACAGGTGTAGTCCCACCAATCCCCCTCCCTCTACCCATTTCCCCCCTCCCTCCCCTCCCTTTCCCCCTTCCCCCTATTCTTAGGTTATAACTGGGTTATAGCTTTCATGTGAAAGCCCTAAATTAGTTTCACAGTAGGGCTGAGTATATTGGGTACTTTTTCTTCCATTCTTGAGATACTTTACTAAGAAGAATATGTTCCAGCTCCATCCATGTAAACATGAAAGAGGTACAGTCTCCATCTTTCTTTAAGGCTGCATAATATTCCATGGTGTACATATACCACAATTTATTAATCCATTCGTGGATTGATGGGCACTTGTTTTTAAACACTACACACTGTAGTAACCACATTATCTATATCTGTAACTTATTTATTGCAGACACTGTTACAGGCGGCATTGTGTCCCACAATTTCAAATGTTAAAGCCCTAACCCTCAGTACCTCAGAATGTGGCATATTTAGAGATAAGGCCATTAAAATGGTAATTAAGTTAAAATAGGGTTGTTAGGGTAGGCCTGAATCCAAAGCAAGAAGATAAAATTTGGACACACCGAGATGCACAGAGAGGAAAGACCACATGAGGACACAGTGAAAAGAAAAAAACAAACAAAGAGGCTTTAGAGCAGGGGTCATCAAACTTTTTAAACAGGGGGCCAATTCACTATCCCTCAGACCATTGGAGGGCCGCACTATAGTTTTAAAAAAAAAAAGACTATGAACAAATTCCTATGCACACTGCACATATCTTATTTTGAAGTAAAAAACAAAATGGGATCAAATACAATTCACACCGTTTCATGTGGCCAGCGGGCCGCAGTTTGAGGAGCCTGCTTTAGAGGAAAGCAAACCTGCCTACACCTTGATCTTGAAATTCTAGCCCCCAAAACTATGGAAATATAAATTTCCGTTGTCAAAGTCACATAGTCTGTGGTATTTTGTTATGGAAATCATAGCAAAGAGTGCTCTCACCATGTGACCTGACACTGCCACATGTTTACTGTAAAAATATGTATGGATACAGTTGAGAATTCAGTCCTAGATACTCTCCTTTCTCTTGAAGTCACCATTATACCAATCATAAGAACAGTAGAATAACATCAAAGAGAAACAGTGCAAGACATTTGTCAAACAGGGCAAAATAGATTTTTATCCATGCTACTGCAGCAGGAGAAAGACATTCTATTACTGAAGTCTCAGCTCTTATCCACAAGGTTACATCAGAAGAACAAGAGTAAGTGGTTGAAGACAAGGAAAGAGAAGTTTATTACTTTACTGGCAAAGGAAGAAAATGTCAGACTATCTGGCCTCAAAGTATGAAATTCCTGTACATAAGCAGAAACACAGAACTTTTAAAGGGAGGGCCCTTGGTTCCAGGCTCATGTCATTTAATTGCAATTAAAGATTCTAATTGGTAGCATCCCTTCCTGACTCCTGCCCAGCTGGGCGGCTCACCCTGACTTCTGTAAGGCCTAGGGCCAGGCCTCCAGGTCTTTCAGCAGCACAGAGAACAAAAGACATTCCCCTGCCTTTCCTGACCACCATCTGACACAAGGATTTAGGTCCCAGTTTCCAACAAGAGTGAGGGAAGTTTTAAGAGACAGAAAACATGTTTGCCATTTTTTTTTTTTTGGACCATACTGTTTGTTACACATTCTCCACTCTCAATTTTACACTTCCATATATATGGGAGGAGGGTTACTACTCTGCAACAACTTCCTTATGATCTGAGCTCAATTCTCCTGAAACAAAAGGAAGGAAGCTTACTTAACCCTGGAGCATGCGGAGGGAAATGTACTAAGGATGTTGGGAGGAGGCTGGGCTTTGCAATAGGCCATCTTTGTTTGCTAACTGGTGCTTATTAAAGTCAATCTCTTAGTTTTCCCAGAGACTGGGAGATTGAAGCCTTTTCCTATTTGATGACTGTATTTCAAAAGGATATCTTCCAGGTTTTAGAAAAGACATTTCAGTGTTGTAGAAAATTTATATCTGAATGGGATAGAGAAAGAATTTACAAGTGCAAGTGTTTTTTATGTTTTTATTTTTGCTTTTTTGCTTGCTTGTTGTTTTTCATAGAAGGGCCATTAGAAAAATTGGAAGTTTTTCATGCTAATTAACTCTTGGAAAATCTCAAGCTATTAGAAACTATGCTGATGTTTTTACAAGCCTGTTAGTGGTGAGGAAGGCAGACAAAATCATTTGTGCTCAGAGCTTACGGTTCTCATAGGCCAATATTGAGGCTACTCCAGTGATCTTCAACTGGTGTGCCATGGCACACTGATGTGCAATGAGATGATCTCAGGTATGCCACAAAAATTTTTAAAGACCATTAATTAAATTAAGTTCAGAAGAAGTTCAAAGCACAGTAACTCTGTTTTTATTTTTTTTCCTTTTTATTTTTTTGATCAACATAATTTAAGTGTGCTGTGGAAGTTTAACTATGGGTTCAAGTGTGCCATGAGGTAAAATAGATTGAAAAACACTGGCTTAGTCAAAAAGAGAACTCAGAAGAGGCTGACTAAATTTAGTCAAGGGGGGAGTCTTTGTCATTAGATAAAGTAGAAAGCAAACTGATGTTGATAAATTTTCAGAAAGGAGGTCACATTTTGCATTGTTATTACCCAAATGGTTTCCTTGTATAGATCATACCTTTCCTATTCCAGAGGGTCTTGGAACACATCATTGGCCCTTCAATAATTTGCTAAACAGACCTAAACAGATTCCCAGACTTCCCCTACATTAGTACAAACACATGCCACTGAAAGAGTTTCCTGGGTATTTTTTCTCATCACTAAATATTTACATATTCCTGCTTCCCTCCCATTAAGAAAAGACCCTTCTCTTCTTTTTTCACCTGGTCTCTGTTTGCAGGTCTCAGCTTAGACTTCACTTTTCCTGGGACTCCTTTCCTGGCCCCTCTTGGGGTGTCCCTCTGCATTACTGGAGAGCCCAGCTCCTGCTTCCACTCAACGCACTTACTTGTGATGTAGGCTTGCAACTGCCAGCTGGCTTGTCTCTCTCTCTCCAATTAGATAAATAACACTTTTTAAAATAATGAACAAATGCATGAATGAATGAGTAAAATATAATATCTGAAAGTTGTTTTTGGCTTTATCATTTATAACAAATTTCCACAATTATTCTTTTATTTGATCTCAGGTGCTTTAAGAAAGTCTAGTTTAAAAGGAAGGTAACAAAGACACAGACAGGGTCTGTGACTCATAGCCATCCTCATGGTCAGTAAGCGATCAAGCTGAAACTCAGATCCAAGTGTTATGACTTAAAAATTAAGAATGCACCAAGCTCACAAGCCCTAGACATTGTGTCATACCCCTCCTTGGACTTATTAGACACAAAAAAGGAAGAAGGGAATGAGTAATAAGTATAAAATTAGGGAATTCTTAGGCAAAGGATAGAATTACTAAAATATGATTTAAAAATTAAAAAATATAAGCCCACAGTAGAAAAAGGTTATTGTGTTCCAGGGATACGCCATAAAAATCTTCACTTGAGTACTACAGACATTTACGAAATACCCACATTTGTCTGGCACTATGCTAGGCTTATGAATAAAATAGATGTAATCTCTAACCACAAAAAGATTATAGTCTAAAAGGGAAAAAGTAATCAAACAAAGCATTGTCCAATTGAATCTTCAAAAGATCTTTGAAGAAGATGCCCATTGAGAAAAGCTAACAAATAATACAAAGATTTGACTTATTGAAGGGGGTTCACATAGGTCTAGGCTCCATTATTTAAAACAAGTGAGTTGTTACCAGCTAGTGAAAATGAGTTGAAAGGGAAGTATCAATGTAAAAAAGCAAGCGCTGGACTACACAAACAAGGCTAAGCAAGAAGTGAGGGAGAGGGCAGTAAGAATAGTGACCAGACAGGTAGGTAAGGAATAGCACCCCTATGATAAGGACAACTTTGCATTAATCTTAAAAGCAAGTTGAAGCCACAATCAGACAATTCTTTTGATTGTGGTATAAAATCTGAATAATCCTATTGGAAATTTACCAGAAATCTTGTTCAAACCATTCCACATCTTTATAATCTAGTAATAGCTGTTTTGTTGTTGTTGTCCTTCCTAGTTTAACAGGTAACCTTTAATTCAGCCATACAATAAGGCAAGAAGTAGCCCATGTTTACGTGGACAGGGTGGGCAATCTACAGGACATAGAAAAGACAGTTCAGATGCTTAAAAAGGTAAAGTTTTATATATCTGAAAAATTCACCTAATTATAATGAATCTTTCCTTAAATAATTATGCAAACCAACACTTGGCTATAATAATTTCTTTCATCTGACATTTTAATTTTACTCACTATATCATCCACTGTACCAACTATATTATGTATATATAACCCGCTATCTTGCTAGTTATCTAGCACTACATGGGGAGCAGAAGTTGAAATTAAAATTGAATAAGAAAAATTTTTTTTGCATTTAGTTTTTTTTTTTTTTCTTTTGCTTATTTGGAGTGCTACCTCCCATGTGATATTAATGTATTCCATTATTAAATCCTAACTACTAAATTTCTTGATTTAAAGAAATGTTTTCTAGAAAATAATTGTAATATTTTAAGCAAGAAACTATACATAATGGGCATGTATTTGCCAACTCTGGAAAAAGTATTAACTAGCTTCAGTCTGCAGTATATGATAGGGACTATTTCTTCTCTCTCTTTAAGATAGAAAATACCAGTTACACTACTGGGAGCAGTATTTTAAAAGTATATAGGAAATTGGGGTGGCGCCTGTGGCTCAGTGGGTAGGGCGCCGGTCCCATATGCCGGAGGTGGCGGGTTCAAACCCAGCCCCGGACAAAAAAAAAAAAAAAAAGTATATAGGAAATTGCTTAAGTACTCCCTAAGTTACTAGCATTAATAACAGCATTCACCTGTTTATTATATTATCATATGAGTAATTTATTTTATTATAGAACAATACACAGTTACAGAATAACATTGTACAATACCGATTTATATACATTATATGTACTACTTTTTTTTTATTTTTTTTTGTAGAGACAGAAAAAAATACTTTATTGCCCTCGGTAGAGTGCCGTGGCGTCACACAGCTCACAGCAACCTCCAACTCCTGGGCTTAGGTGATTCTCCTGACTCAGCCTCCTGAGTAGCTGGGACTACAGGCGCCCGCCACAACACCCAGCTATTTTTTTGTTGCAGTTTGGCCGGGGCTGGGTTTGAACCCGCCACCCTCGGTATATGGGGCCGGTGCCCTGCTCACTGAGCCACAGGCGCCGCCCTGTACTACTTTTTTATATATTTGATCCTCACAATGATTCTTTAAGCAGAGAATAAGTTATTTAGATTTTCTGGTGTAGAAGTTTAAAGATCAGCATGATTAAATAATCTGTCTCAAATTCATTAGCCATACATGACAGAGCTGAGACAGGAACTCAGGCCTTCTGACATTTCATTCTGCTCTTTCATATTCAACAAAGTTCTAAGCACCTACTCAGTGATACTAGGTTAGGAAAAGCCTAGTGATACTAGGTTAGGAAAAAAAGAAAATACAAAATAGTACAAAGGAGAGGCAGACATTCAGAAAGAAATAAAATAAATGAAAGACATTAAATGCACTGAAAGAGAAAAATAAATATAAGCCAGTCTTGGCAATGAAGGTAAATACCACCATTTGTAAAAATGTTATACAAATTATAAGTGCTTTTCTGTATATGTTGTCATTTGACTTATGATCAATCTGTTGAGTAGGTTGGATATGTATTATTGTTATCATGCCCTATTTGCTAAAATTTAGAGAGATACAGGAACTTTCTCAAAGAAACAAATAGTAAATATTGAAAGCTGAAATCAGAGAGAAGACTATTGACTCAACATTCTGTCTTTTCCCTATATCCTTCAACTTTGCTAACACTGTGAAAGGTGCTTGAAGATAGAGCTTTCATAATTTCATTAGGAAGCAAATGATGAAAAGGCTTTGAGAAGGAAGATGAGAAAATTTAACACCTACTTTAGATATGGAAAAAACGAACAGAAATTAATGTGTGAGGTAAGGTATACACTCAGTTTGTTTTTAAATGATAAATAAGATTTCTGCTTCTTGCTAAGATGGATTAAGGGAGAAAAGATTTATCCTCCTACTGAAATGATGAGAATAAAAACATAGAAACAATAGTTTTCGACAGTGGATGACATATCGCACAGGGCATTGACCCTTGGGAGAGGGGAAATAAACAGTGTAGATACCCCTACATTGCTATGGCTCTCTGCCTGGAGAGAGTTTCCAAGTCATGGCACAGAGAGGAAGAACACATGCAGAGCCCAGAGCTTTCCCCAAGATGATGATACAAAGCTGAGTACCTGGGAGACCAAGGGAAGCAAAATTCACATGGAATTGTTACAAGAAAAGAGAACTTCAGAGATCTGCAGTAAATGGTCCATTTGGATTCTTCAACTGATTACTAATAAGTAAATATATGTAAGAAAACTACTCAAGGCTGAAGAAAGAACCACTTTAAGGATTAGAGGGAAAAATATCCAGAATTTACATAAAAGCAGGAATAACTTATGTTCCCATCCGTCAGAAGAGAAACCATTATCATGGCTCAGTGCCTGCGGGTACAAACCTGGCCCGGGCCTTCTAAACAATAATGACAACTGCAACAAAAAATAGCCGGGAGTTGTGGTGGGCATCTGTAGTCCCAGCTACTTGGGAGGCTGAAGCAAGAGAATTGTTAAAGCCTAAGGGTTGGAGGTTGCTGTGAGCTGTGATACCACGGCACTCTCCCCAGGGCGAGACAGTGAGATTTTGTCTCAAAAAAACAAACAAAAACATTATTATTCATTTAGAGATCGGAGGAGGGTATTACTCCAGTAGTGGGATGAAATTATCCCCAAAGCCTGCTAGGGTTCCAACTAACAAAAATTAAAAGCAAATCTCCAAAAGATCAAACTACAGTATTTTATTTTTTGTAACTGATTTTGTGTCCCAGGGCAAAGGTCAAGGACATTTATAAGAACACAAAAAATATCCATCATGTAAGAAAGTAAATCATAATACCTAGCATACAATTAAAAACCATTGCCAGACATCTGAAAAAAAGAAAATGGGACCCATAATAATAAGAAAAATCAATTAGAAAAAACTGATTAGATTCACTCTTCCAGCCAAAATGGAGTAACAGGAACTGGAGTTACTCTTCTGCCTACAGCAAGCAAACAAACAACAACAACGCCAAAACCAAAACAAACAAAATATAGTAGAACATCTGTAGGCTGACCACCAAGGGACTGTAACAAACTGGTCAACATAAGGAAACAGGCCTATTGTGCTGACATGCACATGTAGGGCATGTCCAGTCTATGAAAATTACCTCGATTTAAAGAGGTGGTCAATGTAGGGTGGAAGTCGACTACAGAGTTTCTGCTGTATCTAACAAGTTTTCTTATTATTTAACACGATTGCAAGAGGGACTTAATATAACAAATGCAATCATTGTAACCTGGTTTATCATACCCTCAATGAATCCCCAACAATAGAAAAAAAAAAGAAAAAAAAATCTCTCTTAAATATGACCATTTAAATATTAAAAGCAACTGAAGATTTATAGCTAGAAAGCTAATGAACAAAGATCCAATGATATTATAAAAATATTTGATTAATTCAGAAGAAGACAAAAAAAGAGACAATGAGAATTTAAAAACCAGGGGATAAAAATAATAAGATGGTAGACTCAAGTCTGACCGTATCAATGACATAATATGTAAATATGTTTATGTAAATTATAATGTATGTTAAATATAAATATATTCTATGTAAACATATTATCCATAAATACATGTAACAAAGGTAAATATGCAAATTGAAAACAGAAATTGATTGTCAGATTAGATTAAAAAAAAGTGAGACCAAACTATTTGTTTCCTAAAAAACACACTTCAAAGATGTAAATAGGTTAAAAGTAAAAGGATGGGAAGAGACATATGATGCAAACACTAGTTAAAAGAAAGCTTGAGTAGCTATATTATTTGGCAAAATAGATTTCAGCGAAAAGAATATCACCAGTAATAAGGCAAACTATTTTATGATGGCAAAGAATCAATTCAATGGGGACATTCCAATTGTAAGTGGCTTCTACTTAGTTTGAAGTAGCCAATAGTTATAACAATTGGATGAGAGAATGTTTTCAATTGATTATGGAAAACATTAAAACTTACTTTAATCCAGAATTATTTTCTCTTAGCATTTCAAATACTTAGGAAAGACTTGAAATTTGGAGGATCAAACAGAGAAAAAAAGTTTTACTCTATGTAACCTGAAGTTAGATGCAGGTATGACTTCACTGAAAGGGTCAGTTCTCTAACAAAGAAATCTGAACAAAATAAATTGAGTGTTCATTTTAGGGACACTGTGTTTTACACCTCCAGAGATAGCGGAAAAATTAACCTGATATCATGGATCTTGGAAATGGGCTGTGACTATCTGAGCCTCTGATAAAATAAGTGGATTTTAAACTACAAACTTTGAACTTTATATAGAAATTAACTAGAAAAAGTAAAGATGAAGATGATATAAGAACATGTTTGACACAGATATTTGAAATGAAGCATTTTTCTCTTTTATTCTAATTAGCGAAGATTAATTTTAATTCAAAAATTTAAATCAATAGCAATTTTTAGGATTTATGTTAAATTTTACCATTTGAAAGCTTGAAAACCCTAGGTACGGAAGATTAGGAGAAATACATGTAACAAAGGTAAATATGCAAAAAGATTATCTTGCCTTAAAGAATCTAACAGCCTAGTGAAGAAGATAATACTTGTATCAGAAAATAAGCGATTCAATAGAACACAGTAAATGTCACAAAAGAAGCACAGATGGAGTGTCTAGGAAAGATACATTATTTCTATCTGAGAGATTAGTAATGACTTTTTTGGGAAGATGTGGCTTTTGAATTGGGCCATGAAGCTGGAGGATATTTGAACATGTGGGGATGGGAATGTGACTGATACTTCAGCAAAGGAACAACACAAGCAAAGACCCAAGAACAAATTAATTTGGGGTCTCTATGAAAGACTACTTTCAACTGTGATGGATATATGATAAAGGAAAGAGTGGAAAATAATTTTTAAAGAATAGAATGCCAGATTTGTCAAAATAAAAAAGAACAATGACCACACTACATCCTTACAAGAATTTGAAGAAACCAAATCTTTCATCTGTTCCTGGCGCGAATGTAAGATGGTGGAGCAAAATACGAAAAATATGTTGGCAATTGCTTAAGAAGATAAATGTACAGGTATCATATCACCCATAAATTCCATTCTGCATCACAGAGAAATGAAAACTTAGATCCTCACAAAAGCCAGTACACAATTGATTATAGTAGGTTTATTTGTAATAGCCTGAGTTGGAAACAACTAAAATGTTTCACTACATCATGGAATATTATTTAGCAATAATAACAAAAGAATCATGTGTACATGCAATAACTTGGATGAATGTCAAGGGCATTATGCTGAGTGGAAAAAAAACAAAAAAACCCATCTCCAAAGGTCACATTAGTATAATGCAATATAACGTTCCCAAAGCCACAAAACTTTAAACCTGTTAAACAAACTAGTAGTTGTTATGGGTTAAGGATGGTGGTGGAGAGAGGGCTAAATGTGATGTTACAGAAGAAGCAAGAGGGGGTATTTGTGGAGAAGGAAAATCCTATAACTTTGTTGCAGGAGTTATTATATAATTCTAGTCATGCAATAAAATGGCATTGAATATACACATGCACTGTATCAGAGTCAGATTCCTGGCTTTAACATTGTACCATCATTATCTGAAATTTAACTATGAGAAAACTAGTAACTCTTTTATGATACTATCCTACAAATGCCTGTGAATCTATAATTATTTTTAAAACAAGATTTTTAAAAGTAGATTACAAAGTTTTATGTGCATTTAACATAAGACCTAGCAATCTAACTACTAGATATCTACCAGAGAGAAATTAAGACATATGTTCATACAAAACCTACAAGAGAATACTTATAGAAACCTTATTCATAGTCAATAAAAAACTGGAAATGATCCCAATGACAATCAATGATGCATAGGTAAACAAACTATGGTAGTCCCATACAATAAATTTCTATTCAAGAATAAACAGTAATGAACTACTGTACTGGCTATAACATGAACGAAGCTCAAAAACATGGTTCTGAGTGAAAGAAGCTTGATATAAAAAGTTACATACTTTATGATTTCATGATATTTTTAAATGGACAAAATTACAGTGGCAGAAATCAGATCAGCAATTTCCTCGGGTTAGATATCATGGGAGGAGAGTGACTGCAAAAGTTCACATTGGAAATTTTTGGGGGTGATGGAACAGTTTTATGCCTCCATTGTGTTGGTAATTACATATGTTATTATGTCTGTCAATACTCGTGTAACAGAACACCTGAAACAGCACAATGTTGCTATTACAAAATTTGTCTCAATGAATCTGACTCTAGAAAACTTTATATTTACTATCATACCACTTTTAAAGCATCTGTACATGTATATATTAAGGAAGACAAATAGATTTTCTGAAAATTCTAATATTTTCCATCTCTGGTGGGTGGAATTATGACTTTTTTTTTTTTTTTTTTTGTAGTTTTTGGCCGGGGCTGGGTTTGAACCCACCACCTCCAGCATATGGGGCTGGTGCCTACTCCTCTGAGCCACAGGTGCCGCCTGGAATTATGACTTTTTATGTTTTTCTTTCTATTATACCTTTTTATCTGATAAATTTTTACACAAAGTAGGTATTATTTTCAAGGATAAAATGCCATTATTAACAAAACAAATACATGTTTTAGGGATGGAAAGGACGGGGAAATTCATCTGGCATCCCTTCCTTTATAGACAAAGACAGGACAGCTAAAATGGTGACTTTTTCTAATTATTTTAAATTTTAAAATAAGTGGCACACACCTGCAGTAGGACCTTTCCTTGAGCTATCTGATTCAACCACAAATGTCATAATTTATTTTAACTGGGGGTTGGGGTGATTTTCATCTTTCGAAAACTTCCACTCCATAATGCCAAATTAAAGTACAGTTGATCCTTGAACAACACAGGTTCGAATTACATAGGTCCACCTTTACACAATTTTTTTTTTTTTAAATCAATATAGTATTGGCCAGTGAGGTGGCTCATGCCTATAATCCTAGCAAGGTGAAACAGGAAGATTGCTTGGGCTCAGAAGTTTAAGACCAGCCTAAAACAAACAAACAAACAAACAAAAAAAAAACGAGGCCCCATCTCTACTGAAAATAGAAAAATCAGCCAGTGTGATGATGCATTCCTATAGACCCAGATACTTGGGAGGCCGAGGCAGGAGTATTGCTTGAACCTAGGAGTTTGAAATTGCTGCAAGTCATGATGACGCCCATGGCACTCAAGTCTGGGCCACAGAGTGAGGCTCTTTTCTCAAAAAAACAGTAAATAAATAAATTAAACACAGTATTCATAGAATAGGGAGAACTGATTTTTTGCATACACTCTGGAGGACCAATTGCAGCAGTTTACCTGTGCTTTTGGTAGGGGCCAGGGTCTTAGAACCAATTCTCTGTATGTGCTAAGGGACAACTGTATTTCTGGATTTTCCTGGACCATTCTTATAAGTGGATCAGACAGTGACTGCACAAAGATCTGTTCCTCCATCTGCACCATAAAAGTCCAGTGCTGGTTTGGAAATGCACAACTTGCTAGCATTTTAACTTCAGGCAAATCATATTAAGAGTATCACCCACTTGACAGGATTACTGAATAAATTGGGATGGATGATTGTGTAAAGCAACTATTATTTGTAATGGTTCAAGTCATATATGGTGAAGGCTACTTGAGAATCAGAAGAAAGTATAAACATTGCCTTAGGAGCAACGCTACCTGGGTTTATATACTGTGTTCTTTCCTGTATAAACAGAGCCAATTTACCTAAGCTCTCTATCTCAATTTCTTCACCAATGAATCCAGAATTAAAATTGTGAATTCCATGAGGATTAAAGGAGTTAATTGATATAAAGCCTTTAGATGGTACTTGGTACATGAGGAAAGCTCAGTGTTAGCTACTTGAAATCTTTTGTTGTTAGCCTGTTGATTACAAGGAATTACAGATCATAATAGGGAAATCCATCTCTATGTCTCTTGAAGAACTGAAAATTTTATGGGAAGTGCCTAAAACAAACAAACAAACAAAAAAACAGTACTTAAATTTAAGAGTACAAATTAATAGCCTCCAGGAATAAGGAGTCTTTTACTTGTTAGTGCCCCTTCCTTTGGATAGCTTGCTCCAGATGGTGAGGCTTTTGTAGGGAATTGGGTTACCCTCAATTAATAATAATCAAACATACGGTGGCATCTGTGGCTCCAAGGAGTATGGCGCCAGCCCCATATACTGGAGGTGGTGGGTTCAAACCCAGCCCCAGCCAAAAACTGCAAAAAAATAAAAATAATAGTAATAATCAGACATGACTGAATGTTTATTTGAGTCACAAAAATTGACAACCTTTCAAATAAGTCAGAAAATCAAATAGCTCATTCTAAGCTCTTAAATGTCCAAATATCTTCCCTTCTTTAAAAGAAATCAAGTATCATATTCCCCAACTTGAGAAAATAATGTTTTTTCATACTATTATCAATTTATCTTATGCCCTTACCTTACTAGCAAGGTCATAAATGTAGTCAAAATAATATTGGTGTGAAATTAGGAGGTCTGTGTTTTATTAGGTCATTAAATATGAAATGTCCAAATTTTAATCAAGCTATAGTTTATCATATCTCAAACAAGAAGCAGCATGAATAATCAAAGTGTGCGCCTAAACTATCAACACAGTGTTGTCATCTTAATGGTAGACCATGTATTCCCACAGGGAAAATAGCTGAGAGCCAGCGGCCTGGTGAGAAAATCACAAAAGGCATTTTCCACAGCCTATTGAAAATCAAATATTTTTCTTGCAGGAAGTGTTCCAAAGCCTGGAAGAAGTGGTGGTCAGTTAAATATGGTGTATAATGGTCAGTTAAATATGGTGGTCTGATAAATATGGTGGATGACAGAAAGTTTACAAGTCCAGCTTTTGTACTTTGAGCAGTGTTGTTCTTGGAACATGTTGTCATGCGTTGTCTTTTAAGAGGATTGGCCTGTCTTTATTGACCAATCTCAGATGATCAATTGACAGCATCCTCTCATTTCATCTAGTTGATTTCAGTAGACCTCTGCTGTAATCAACTGACCAGGTGTCATGAAGCTGTAGTGGTTGATACCAATACCGGACCACAAAACAGATGCTGTTAGCTTTTTTGGATGAATATTCAGTTTTGTACTGTGTTTCAGCACTTCATTTTTATCCACCCATCATTCCAAAAGCTTGTGATTGTCAGAAAGGTATAGAAATGGTTCACCTTTATACTGTGACAGTAAAGAAAACAAAGTTTCGGGATGATTTCTGACACTTGGTTAATTCATGCAAAACCCGTCTATATAGCTTCTTTACCCTTCCGATTTATTTCAAATGTTCCAATACTGTTGGAATAGTAGTGTCAAAGCTTTTGCTAATTCACAAGTACATTGAGATGGATTTGCTTCCACTATAATTTTCAGCTCATCATTATCTATTTTGGTTTCAGTTCACCCATGTGGCTTATTTTAAAGATTAAAATCACTCAGAATGAAACTACTCAAACCACCAACTTACTATGTGTTCATGAGCCACATCCTCCCCTAACACTTGGTTGATAATTCAAGCTGTTTGTGCTGCATTGGTTCCATAATGGAACTCATATTTGAAAATAACATGAATTTTTGAGTTATCCATGGTTTCACAAAAATTCCAGCCCTTTTACCTTAGGCAAGGCTTTGAGCACCCATCAGATTTCTAAATTATTTATGAAATGAGGCACCTTGAGAAATGGTAAAAAAGGAAACATAAAGAGGAAGACAAATGAAATTGCACTTAACAAGTATATCAGCCAGTGTAATAAAAATATTGCATTCAGAGGTATTTACTGAATTAATGGATATCTCCAACCAGAAAATTCCACCATTAAGTTTCATAGATAGCAGATATGAAAAAGAATAGAAAAAGTATAAGATTTGGAATCTAAAGACTGGATCCCTCAACTTGTCTGTGTGATTTTTTTTTTTTTTTTGTAGAGACAGAGTCTCACTGTACCTGCCCTTGGGTAGAGTGCCGTGGCGTCACACAGCTCACAGCAACCTCTTAACTCTTGGGCTTACGCGATTCTCTTGCCTCAGCCTCCCGAGCAGCTGGGACTACAGGCGCCCGCCACAACACCCGGCTATTTTTGGGTTGCAGTTTGGCCGGGGCTGGGTTTGAACCCGCCACCCTCAGCATATGGGGCTGGCGCCCTACTCACTGAGCCACAGGCGCCGCCCTTGTCTGTGTGATTTTAGACATGATTGTTTGTTTATGATTTTTCTCATTTATGAAATATAAATAATAATACTTCATACATAGCAGATTTATCATAAAGCCATAACTAAACAATTTATGTGGAAGTACTCCATGAACTATAAAACACTATGCCAAATCTAGTCACTCTTCCCATAATCCAAGGCCTGATTCAGCCCAAAGTGGTATCATGTCCATCCAGCCATCTCAACCTTTATCAGATGTACTCATATACAAGACTGGTTCATTACATCCAAAAATCTAAAAAAAAGAGCAGAGGATGAGAAGAAGGAGAAAAGAACTGATGCTTTTCTTCCCCTAGATTAAGTAATATGTATAATTTTTAGTTAAAGTGAATCTTTAAAAAATCTAATTTGTTGTCATCTGGGTGTGGCTGCATTGTGAGATGCCACTGCTCTGAGGCTGGCTGGCAGTGGCACCAGGCCAAATCCACTGTGGGTGTGGAGATGTCCAGAATACGAGTATCGCTCCACCCTGTTGTCGCGTTGTCTAATTAGCTGGTATGCTATGAAGCTGAACTGGAAAACAACTCTTGGGAGTCAAAGTAATCTCTCATCTTAGACTTCTGATGCAATGGAAAAAGGGCAGCCTACTTATGGTGGAAATGCCAAATATTCTCTGACATCCGTTTTCTGAGAGAAGAGACAAGTGTAGAGGTCTGAGCTCTACCATTACAGTGGAAGTTTGCCCTTGATTCCTTGCCCATTAAGCTTATATTTCTGAGCTCAAAAACAACATAATCTAAATTCTTGGATAACCCAAACTGTTTAACCCCAGGCTTTCTCTCCAGGGGAAAAAAATAAATACCATTTTAGGAAAAAATAGTTGCCTTGGCAACTATCCTCCATCTCTCATTAAACAGTGAGGATGGTTATAGAATGAGCCTCATGAGACAGGGAAAAAGGAAAGAGGGAAAACTTGTTATGTTGGGCTATGACAAAAAAAAAAAAAAGAGAGAGAGAGAAGAAAAGAAAACACTCATCACTCATCCCTGTTGGGTGAATACTCTTTGAGAGAACTGAACACTCAAAGAACTAGGTATTGCTCCATGGATAGTCACAAACTTACCATAGCCTTTGAGCTAGAATGGGCCTTCATCAAATCCTTTACCTTATTAATAATCTCTGAGGGGAAATTATTGATTCAAAGACAAAGAGCTAAAATGTGGCTGAGCTGGAACTCATTCCATTTTTACTGACTCCCAGTTCTGAATGCTTTTCCCAAATGACAACTTCTTTTTTCAATCTCCCATTCATGCCTGACTTTGGAATTAACTCTTCTTTCTTCACCTTGTATGTCATGGAACAAGCCAACTCATATCAATTTAAGGATTTTAAATAATGAGATTAACCTCTAGTTTCATTTTTATTAGCTTTGCCCCATTGCAATGTCTCTCAACTGGAGGCAATCTTGCCCTCCAGGGGATATTTGGCAATGTCTGGGGACATTTTGTCACAACTGGGGAGGTGCTATGATATCTGGTGGGTCGTGGCCAGGGCTGCTGATAAACACTCTACAGGGCACAGGACACTCCTCCCATACTCCAAAGAAAACTCTTCTGTATGCTGATTAACCAGAATGAGCTTCAGAGCTTTGTTAATTATTTTGGTGATGAGGCAGTTGAGTCTATGACAAGAGCCTCTGCTATTATACTCAGAGGGGATATGGGTACTGATTGAAAAAGATAAGTAACAGTTATTTTTGAATAATCTAATAGATTGACCAATTTCTGATCTCTTATTTTTAAAATCAAAACTTTACTTACTGAGTGCAGAATACACAAACAAATCTAAATTCATCAACAACCCATTTTAGCCAGAGATAAGACCACTTTCAAGAAAAGATATAGAGGTCTGACAACTAAGTTCATGAAATTGCCACGGTGCACTGGCAACACTATACAGTTAACTCAGTAAGGTTTCATAACCTTAGTATATCAGTGTTTCACAGTGTGTTCATGTCAATGTGTGGCCGTGTCCTGCTGAGAGGCATTCATTATTGTTGTTACATGTTTTTGCATGCTGTCAAGAGAATGTCAGAGCTTGAATTAGAGCAAAGAACAAACATTCATAAATTTCTTGTTAAACTTGGAAAGAGTGGAAGTGAAATCAGAAGCATGTTATTCCAATACATAGGGATAATCCCATGAAGGAAACGGTAGTGGATTAAACACTAATGAAGAGAGGTCAGGGTGGCTAATAATGAGCAGAACTGATGAAAACATTGCAAAAATTAGTCAGCCAAGTCAGCCAAGAAAATATCAAAAGAGAAACAGTCAGGAAAATTTTAACTGAAAATCTTGGCCAACTCATGGCTCTGTCTATGAGAGAGTTTTTAACCAGAAAATAAACAACTGTATTGAAACACCCTCCCTATTGGCCCCCATAACATTTTCTGCACCCAAGGACAAAGGAAATATTGAAAGGAAGACATTTTGATGACATTCAGGACATTAAGAGTGATACAATGATAGCTCTGATGGCCATTCCAGAAAAAGAGTTCCAAAATAGCTTTGAAGGTTGGACTAGACACTGGCCTCAGTGCATAGCTTCCCAAGGGGAATACTGCAAAGGTGAATGTAGTGATATTTAGCAATGAGGCATGTAGCACTTTTTCTAGGATGAGTTTGTGAACTTAATTGTCAGACCTTGTAGAATACTGCAATTTTCACCTTAGTTTTTCTACCTCCTCCTCTAAGTTTTACAAGCATTATTATGTCCTCAAGTATCTCCAAGGATGAACAGTTCTGAGATCTAACTTACAAACACTTTTGCTCTTATAACTACAGTCTATTTCAGATTTGCATTCCAAAGTTTGCATTCCTAAATTCTGGCCTACTTGCTCCTTTAGAATCTTTGTAGGTATCTTCTGGTCTTTCTCTGAGACTTGCAGCATTTCTGTTTTTACATACTATTGTATCTAATTTAATTCTTAAGCAATAAAATTTGCTTAAATAATGTCTTGAATATAACTTTAATATACATGATAAATATAAATCTTTTGTTTTCAAGTACAGGTGAGAGGAAGAGAGTGCTTTTTACAGCCTCCTACTCTATCACGAGTATAGGAGATATAAATTTTAAATCATCAGTATATATCTGGCATCTACTAGCATGGGTATGTCAAAGAAGTATATTGATATTTATTAATATATTGATTTGGTGATTAAAATGAAAGATGAAAAAGACATAAACAGTTTGAAAATTGCAGTGATGCCAAGTGTGGACAATTTCTCCCTGCCACATTTTCCTGTGTATCTCAATCGTTCTGAGGTATGTTATGCATAAATTTATCTTTCCCAAATGAGCACATTATTCAGACTTGGTGTCTCCTTTCTTCATTTTTTAAAACCCACTGTTCATTTTCCATTATCTCTACTAAGAATATTTATTCATTCATTGATTTAGTCATTATTAAGGTTATTATTGACCAATTTCAAAATTCAGTAGAAATTACTAGAGACGAATGAGATACAAGCCTTGCCCTCAAGCAGCTTTCTATAGTAGGATGAAGAAGGCATATCCCCAATATAGCCCTACTTTGAAATAAAAGTTATAATTGCCAAAAGATAAAGTCTCATGAAAATTTGGACTGGAAGGATATTTAAAAAATCTATAGGAGACGTAAAAATTGAGAAAATCCGTAAGAGATGAATGATGTTGACATATACATATGGGGTGAGGCTCAGGAGGGGGATATTTGGAAAAAAGTGATATTGCAGAGATTAATTGGATTGTAACAAGGGTGAATAAAAATAAAGATAGATATGCTTAGAAAAGGAATTTGAGCCTAAAATGTAAAGGATAAAATACCTGTATCATAAATCTGATCTTGATTTATTTCCTATGGCTTTTTTTTACCTGATGTTTCGATTACCAAATCTCTTCCTTATAGGAAGTTAGTATAGTGGATGAATGTTATAGAAAGAAAAACATCTTTTACCTCTTCTTCTTTGAATATTTGCTGAGTGTGGCCAAATTTTGACATTCCCAATTTGAATATAAACTCTTCCTAAGTTAGAGAATATGATCAGTAGACATAGTTATCAATTGTACATACTCAATAACGATATATCATTAAAGCCTGGCCAAAGTGAATACGAGCTACATTTAAAAATGCAACTGCAAAAAAAATTTATTGAAAATGAGTCAAGTTATAGAATACTACTTTTGTTTCACAAGAATACTACAAGCTTAACATTTTTTCTTTTTCTTTCTTTTTTTTTTTTTTTTGTAGAGATAGAGTCTAACTTATTGCCCTCGGTAGAGTGCCAGGGCATCACATAGCTCACAGCAACCTCCCACTCCTGGGCTTAGGTGATTCTCTTGCCTCAGCCTCCCAAGTAGCTGGGACTACAGGTGCCCGCCACAACACCTGGCTGTTTCTTTGTTGCAGTTTGGCTAGTGCTGGGTTTGAACCCACCACCTCTGGCATATGGGGCGGGTGCCCTACCCCTTTGAGCCACAGGCACCGCCCAAGCTTAACATTTTTAAACATGCCTGTATATCTACATATCTACCTATAGACATACTTCATTTCCTCTCAGGACAAAGATTCCTTATTTGTAGTCTCCAAAGAGTAAACCAAGACTTCTAATTTCAAGCAATGACTATAATAGTAATTTTATCTTCTGTGATGCCTAATGTCTATGGGAAATCATCTCACCTGATTTCAGTGATAAAAAAGAAAATGCTCCAGGGCATTTTTTGAGCAAGAGGATACATAGCCACTAATTGGACTAGAGGGGTGGTGGAGTCTGAGGGCAGTCTACCCACAGGTTAAGATGCCAGGCACAAAGATTCCTGTTTAATGGGGGTGATGTATGTTATTTGAGCCAAACAATCCCTCCTGCTAGAATTTGAGTGGCATAATATGGAGCAAACCAACAAACTGGCAATGGAAAAAAAAATGAGAATAGTAGAGTTAGAAGGACTAGTGAAAAAGTGTAGCAAAACATTTCAATTGCTTCCAGAGATGAAGGCAGTGGTTCTAAGTGTTGCATAATATTAACATACCCCACTATGAAGCATGGAGTTCAAAAATGCAAATTACTAAACACCAAAACTTGTATACAGCTGCCCAACACACTTGAGCTTTCTCTTGCTGACTATACCAGAATTGCAATGAAACATCAAAACCTTTCTTGAAAATTCTGGTCTCTCACTTTGGAGGTAAAAAGTACATTTTTAGTCTTCCTATCAGACCATTTATTTGAGCTGCTTTTGGTCTTAAACCAAAGCATTTCCCCAGAGTCCCCCAAGATTCTTCTTTCTTCTTTCTCTTTTTTCTCCTCCTTTTCCTTTTTCTTCCACTTCTTTTTCTTCCTTTTATTGTGGTAAAAAACACATGACACAAGATCTACCCTATTAACAAACATTTAAATGTACAGTACAGTATTGTTAACTATAAGCACACCTGAGAGTTCTAGAACTTTTCCATCGTGCATGACTGAAACTCTAGACCCTATGAACAGCAACTACTCATTCCTCAGTCCCTAGCAAACATCATTCTGCTTTCTATTTCATTGAGGTTGACTGTATATACCTCATATAGGTGGAATCATGTAGCAACTCCCTTCCTGTGCCTGGCTTATTTCACTTAGTGTAATTCCCTCAAAGTTCATCCATGTTGTAGTATGACAGAATTTTCCTTTTTATGGCTAAATAATATTCCCTTATATGCATGTATGTATCACATTCCCCCCACCCCCAGGATCCTGCTTTCTTATTATCGAATATTATCTCACAATACATTCCTATTACTAGAGATAGCTGAGTAAACTCTCTTCTCCCTGGAAGCTAAAGAACTAGTATTTTGTACCTGTCTTCTGGTTTCATGTTTACAGTAAACCTATGAGATATTATTATCCCCAGCTCAGAGGGATGAAATTTCTGACTCCAAATTCCAATACTAGACTATGGCATAGACAGACTTCCAACCTAGAAAGGTGTGCTCACAAAACCATGCTATCATGCTCCCTTCTAACTTAAAAATTCCAAAAATCTGTGATCACATATCTTTAACTGAAAACAATGTTGTCATATCTTTAGCCCATTGCATACTAAGATTGATTTGTTTGTTCCTGTGCAGGAGACAGATGAAAAAGTTAATTTCATTCCTATTTTACAAAGAAGAAAACCTAAGATCCCACCTAATCTGGAGGCCACAAAAGAAACCAATCCATAAGAGAGAGCATGTGCTTTGAGTTTGTCTACTCCACTTATGAGGTGCATGAACTTTAGCATATTATTGATGGAGAAGAACAAATAATAGCATTGTTTTCACAAAATAATGTAAGAATTAAGGTTAAATGGAATTTAGTCCAATAATTGACAAATAAAAAGTGCTCAATAAATGATTGTTTTCTTCCCTTTGTATCCCAGATCCCACTATCCTATTTTTTAAAAATTAAATAACACCATCCCGCCAGGAGCTGTCTCACACCTATACTTCTAACATTTGGGAGGCCAAGTTCTGGAGTTGGAGACCAGCCTGAACAAGAAGGAGACCCCCATCTCTACTAAAAATAGAACAATTAGCTGGGAATTCTGGTGGGGCCCTGTAATCTCAGCTACTTGAGAGGCTGAGGTAAGAGGATCACTCGAGTCCAAGAGTTTGAGATTGCTATGATCTATGACACCATAGCACTCTACCTAGGGTGGTAGAGTGAGTTACTTTTTCTGTCAAGAAAAGGAAAGGAAAGGAAAGAGAAGAAAAGAAATAACATTTTCTTTAACATTCACCAATGCTCCGAGGTCAAATTATAATATGAAATACATGAGCTATGATTCATCATTTCCTTAGATTTAAAGAATGTCATTTTATCCAGGACTACTCAAATCTATTTATACTCACTTGCTGAATTATTTCCACCCCACCTTATCCTAAAAAAACATTTGTGGCAGACTGTTCCGTCCTTAAATCAAATTACCTGGATACAAACAACATAAACATGATAGAGTGCACTCTTTCAGCAGCATACCAAGGAAACAATTACCCATAGAAAAGCAAAGAAGTGCTGAGGTCCATTGACCTAGAAGCCAGATATATTTAAAATTCAGTACTGATTTTCTCATCAAGGAAAACTAGATTTGCAGAAAATTACCTTCTTCGAGCCAGTTTCCATATCTATAAATGAGGAAGAAAGATGAGTTGATCCATCATTTTCTTTCCAATTTTATGATGCAATGTTTGTACAAGAGCAGATTATCAGTTAAGGAACTTGTCTTTATTACCTTTAAATTGAAATAAAGCAGTTTCATTAGCAACATGGAAGCTTCTCTGTGCACTTGGTTTCAGGGGCCATTTCTTCTCTCAAACTCATCTAACACACATATTAACTAGATCATATATTACACATACTATTTTTAATCATTAAATTATGAATTGCTTTTTCATTTTATAGCTACATACTTAACAGGGAAGATTCAATGTCTTATACATTTCTATAATCACAATACCTAATAGAGTATCTAAAGACAACAAATTCTAATTGACAAGAGAAACCTTACCTTTATGTCTTCCTAACATTAGAAAAATCAAATATCTAAAATATATTTAAAATTGTGGCTGTTGCCTGGTTCAGGCAGAAAAGCTTCGGTTGTTAATGTTGGTCCCAGACATTACAAAACCCTTTCACCTCAGTTACTAATAACTTGAAGAGCTCCGTAAAGTAATTGTTTTTATTTGTATTTCATAGCTAAGGAAAGATAGCACTAAAGAATTACATTTCAGGGTAGAATTCCCCCCCCCAAAAAAAAATGCCATAGTCAAGGCTAATGCACATGAATTCTGATTCTCGTCCTATATTTCTTTCCCATTCTAAGTATCCTTATGAGCAAGTTAATTACTTTTAATTAAATATGCACTTTCTCATCACATTCCATTTACATCTTTTCTATGTCTTTGGACCCAACTGAAGCTTTCATCCTTCTCAATTTTGATGTGATTTCCCCCAAAACACTTAACACATACATTTCCAGATTATGTACCAAACTAGCATTAAAATAAAGGTGGATTCAAGAATCCTTATACTACTAGAAAGTTCAGAGAATTTCAGAATATGCCATCTGTGGGATTTTCAAGGTAAAAAAGAAAAAGCCAACCAGAAAAAGCATGAGTTATATGTCCTTCATGTGAAATGAGAAAGGTATTGCTATTCTGTGAGCTATTTCCCTGAGCTGTGAACTCATTGCCCAATCTCTATCATGATCAGATCTGGCAGCATTGTCTGATCTGTATCCCTAAACATTTATAAGCAAGGAAGCAAAAAACATGGGCTTTAAAATGCAGCAGATCAGGGTATGAGCCTGGGATCCACCATTTACCAACCATCAAAGCATTAGCAAATTACTTAAAATTTCTGTACCTTAGCTGAGATTAGAGAATCTCATAGGATTATTGTACTGATTAAACAATATTTGAAAATTCTTAGGATTTAGTAGATATTTGATAAATAATAACTCATATTATATCCTTAAAAACGTTCTTACTTTGTGACTACCATCCACAAAAATTCTCCAGTAACACCTCCCAGCCTTGGAATCAAGATCTTTCCATTCTTTTCTGCTTTTCGAAGTCCATGTAATTTTGCTATTGCTTACTTTTGGAATATAGGTGAGTGAGTCCTTTCTCTTTGACACCATCTTAGGTTATAAATATGTCTTCTAATTTCTCCCTTTGTCACATTGGGGAGCATAAAGATATTTAAGCTAGGCACAGAGAAACTGGGTTTGAATATAGGTTCTACCACCTCAAACCTATGGGATCTTATTGATTTCCTTAAACTGAGTTCAATCTGTGAAAAAGTGATGGTAATGAATATCAGGGTTCTTGACAATATCTACAGTGCTTATAATCAAGGGCCTGCGACACTCAATAGCTGGTAGTGACAGTAATAATGAGGATGATGTTAGCCACCAGAACAAAAATACAGAGAGTAGACAATGTTTTTTTTAATACTTTAACAAAGTTCTAAATAAATCATCTTCACTTATTCAGCTTACATGTATTTTTTCCCTAACTACTAGAGTACTTTATGTCTGAACGATACATATTATTTTATTCTGTTTTCTTTATGTAAATAAAACATTCCTCCACCAGATGTCTTGTAGATTGTCAGTAGAATATAACCATTAGAAGGATTAGAGGCACAGACTCTGGCGGTGAATTGTCAGGCTTTGTATCTGTCACTAACTGTGTAGGCGAGCGCTTCAAAACTTCTCATTACATCCCCAGCTATGCTTTCATAAAGTGCAATGCTTATATAGCAATAAGGCTTGAAGTATAATTAGAATTTGCCCAGTTAACCTACCTTAGTTAATTTAACTATCTTCCACAACCTGAAGAGGCAGGCAGCATAATACGTATTTTGTGAATAATAGCTAACATTTGATGACTAATTATTCTGTGTCAGGCACTGTTAAAATAATTCTTTTGTTAATCTATCTCCTTAACAACCCATTTTACATATCTAGAAGCCAAAAAGCAGGGAAGAAATTAACTTATAGGAGATTTTATAAATATTGTTGAAGGCAACATCAGACTGAAATCTAATTCATCTGAATACAGATCCTTTTCTTAACTTCTATGCTATATTGCTTTTCCATGTGAAGAAATTTCTTTTGGGAGATCTTGAATAGAAGAGTTAGTCATAGAATAGGATTTGAATGAAAAACATATGAAGTCTGCCCTTTGTATTGAGTGTTGCTCATCCATGGATTCAATCACAGATGGAAAATATTAGGGAAAAATTGCCTCTTCAAAATTGTTAGCCGGGCGTTGTGGTGGACGCCTGTAGTCCCAGCTCCTCGGGAGGCTGAGGCAAGAGAATCGCTTAAGCCCAGGAGTTAGAGGTTGCTGTGAGCTGTGTGAGGCCACGGCACTCTACCGAGGGCCATAAAGTGAGACTCTGTCTCTACAAAAAAAAAAAAAAAAAAAAAAAAGCCTCTTCAAAATTGTACAGACTTTTTTCCTGATCATTATTGCCTAAACAAGAAAAATGACTATTTACATAGTATTTATATTAATAGGTATTATAAGTAATCTAGAGATGATTGAAAGTATACGGGAGGATGTAGGTAGGTTATATGCAAACACTATGCCATTTTATAGGACAGATTTGAGCATCCATGAATTTTGGTATGGGGATTGCCCTGGAACTAATCTCTCAGGGATACTGAGGGACAACTATACTTTACACGCTTAATTATTTAGTTTCTTCCAAAGAGATTTAGTGCCACAGTCTAGATCATGAAATGTTTTTTGACTAGGAAAGCTTTTCGAAACCAAGGCTCCCATCCGGATGCCAGACCATGCTTAATCTTCTCATTTGACGGCCCCACTCTCTTCTCTATTGAAAGTTACCCCTTCCTAGGATTGGTGAAAAGCTCTATGACTGTTCTCTATCACTGTTTACACCCAGCTGGGTCCCCGCAAATGTGAACTGAGAGGGCCAATACACAAAAGACACTTCAGTGAGGAATTGTATTTTCAGGAGCACAGGATGACAGATTTTGCTGAGAAGCCACAGCACTAAGAGATGTCCTTGACTGGGCACTACCCATGTTCCAGGCACTGTGAACACTTTGCATGCATTGTTTCACACAGTCCTTCAAGACAAGGCTGTGTAGTGGCTAACACTACCTCCATTTCAAGATGAGGAAATACAGACTGAGTGGATTTCAGTGTCTTGCCCAAGGTCTCACAGATAGAGGTGAAGCACCAGGATTTGAATATGAGTCTTTCTGACCTCATAGAATACTCTTTAACACAACACACACTGGACAAAATTAGATAGATTTGCATAGAGTCTTATACTAAGCCTGTTTATTGATGGCTTTTAAAACTGAGATATAGGCAATTCAATTTAGTAAGTCACACAGGAGGAATGTAGGAGGGTTCAGAAGTCAATGAGGGCATCCTGAGCTTCAACACTGTTTCCGACCTTCTTAATGCAGGTGCATAAAATGTTCCCTGCCCAGACTTGCAACGTCATTCTCTCACTGGATTACACATTCACAGCTGTCATTCCCAATATTGTTATGGGATCCTAGCAACTGATTCAGGTCAGAATTCTTGCAAAACAGTGGAAGGAGCCTCTCAGTTACTCTCACAACTAAGAAAGTTTTTAAAGTTCATCTATCCCAACCCTTTCATTTGTAGGTTAAGAAATAGAAGGCCTGCTGGCATCACAGCACTAGGTAGCAGCTTGTATGAAATGAAGACTTTATGTGAAATGAAAAGCCAGAAACAAAGGACTGTATGGCATAGCATTTTCTCTATAAGAAGTTCCAGACAGACAGAACAAGTCTGTGGTAATTGAAGTTCAAACAATGTAACTTCAGTTGCTGGGGGAAGAAGCATTAACGACAAAGAGATACAAGGAAATTTTGAGGCAGTAGAAGAGTTTTATTCTTAGATCTGAATGGGGGTTTTACAGATATACGTATACATGAAAATTCATCAAACTACACACTTAAGATTTGCAAATTTTAGTGTGCGTAGATCTAAAAAGAAAATGAAAAAAGAAAATAATTACATTTGTGTTAAGATACTACATACCTGCTTGAATCTCATCCTTCCTTAAATAATACCCAGAGGTTTCTTTTGTGGTGTATTTAGAATTATGTTTATAATTGCAGATGAGAAAAATTGAGGTACAGGGCGGCTCCTGCAGCTCAAAGGGGCAGGGTGTCGGCCCTATATTCCAGAGGTGGCAGGTTCAAACCCAGCCCTGGCCAAAAACTGCAAAAAAAAAAAAAAAAATTGAGGTACAGAGGAGGGAAGAAATTTACTCAATATTATGCCACAAAGAAAGCTAAAATTAGATTTTTACATTTCTCTACCATATTGGCCTAGAAATATCTGGCGTTATAAACAGATTTTGATGAATGTTTTATAAACAGCATTTGATGTCCTGTCTGTAGGACATAGTGGAAAAAGCACAGTAGAAAGGGTATTGAGTTTGAATCCAGATAATTGGTGTTTAAATATCACCTTTCTGTTATCTGTATAAATTACAATGTTTGCCACACATGGTAGGCATTCAACTGATTTTTACCAGGGTGAATGAACAATTGAATGAAATAGGATAAATTATCTAACTTTTCTGAATTTAGGAATAATAAAAGTGAAAATTTTTTTATGCATTCTAAATCAATAATTCTCAAAATCTATTTAATAAAAGGCTAGATATTTATAATCACAGCATTAGAAAAATGTTTTTTAGACTCATATGTGCTTTCCAATCTCAGTTTAAATAAGTTAAATAAATAACTTTGCTTGATTTAAGGACTTCTTTTAAGTGGGAAAAATGTGAAATTCCTAGAGAAAAATAAAGTAGGCAGCATTACAATAAAAATTTGATCACTAAATTCTCTTCAGATTACAATATTTATTAAAATCTCAAAAAATTAAAATCATTATAGAATAGTTTGGAAACTACATGTTCTAAAATTTTAGTTACTCTCAGTAGGTTAATAAAATATAAGTTGCCCCTTAAAAGGGGACATTTCATCCGTCATTAAAATTTTTCCATAGAAAGACCATTCAAAGTATAATTTATATGTGGCAGCAAAAAATAAATTTCACTAATTTGTAAAAAGCTTTTTGTTGAAAAACACAAAGGTTAAACATTACATTTTATTATTAATAATTTTTAAAAATGTTATGCCTTAAAGCAAAAATATTTAAATATATTTTGTAGTTTCTTATATACAGAGAAATAAAATATATGACCACAATGACACAAAGGATGGGAGGGAGAAAATGAAAGCATATGATTGTAAGATTATTACACAATAAATGGAGTGTCATAATAGTCATCCATTTTAAATTGCACATGGACTTATGGACACCTTATATTTAACAGTAGACTATAAAAAGTTAAAAGAGGTATATTGTAAACTCTAGAGTAAAACTTACAAATTTTAAAAAGATGTGTAACCAGTGTGCCAATAGTGAAAATAAAATGGAATCATTGAAAAATGATCCAAAGATAGCAAAAAGGCTAAAAGAAAAGGTAAAAAAAACCTTCATAAAATATGTGGTAAGATGATGATAGATTCAACTCCAAAGTTATATATGTTTAATTTCAATGTAGTGGTCTAAATAACCTAATTAAAAGACAGAGATAGACAATAAATAACACTTACAGCAAATTCACTTGAAATATAAAAATATATGTACAATAAATGTAAAAGAATGGAAAAGAATATACAACATGGATATCAATAAAAAGAAAGCTGCATTGGCTACATTAAGTTGAACAAAGCAGATTCAGAACAAGAAGTAGTAGCAGGTACTTTTAAAAAGGACATTACATTTTAAAAAATACTAAGTTAACAAAAAAGACATAATGTTAAATTCGTATGCACCTAACAACAGTGTCAAATGCAAGAAGCAGATTGACAGCACTCAGAAGAGAAATAGAAAAATCCCAGTTAGTCTTGGAAATTTTATCAGTCATTTCTCAGTCATTTCTTAGTCACAGGTAGGACAAAAACAAAACTTAGGAAGGCTATAGAAGACCCAGCCACTCTCACCAACTTGGCCTAATTGGTATTTATAAACACTCCACTCAGCAAAAGCAGAATTCATTTTTACAAGGGTGTAAAACAACAGCAAGAAGATCTTATCATGTTCTATTTAATGAATCTCAGCAAATTCAAAATGATTTGAATCATACTAAGGATTTTTATTTGGCCACAAGAAATTGATAAATCTTCAAAGAGTGGAACTTGGTCTGGCTCAGTCTTTCAAGGCGCACAACCAGAAATCTCTCAACCAAAAGGCCAGAAAGGCTATAATGGATTCCAAATGTAAATGAGTTTTACTGAAACTACTTAATCTCGAGCAAGTTATCCCTAATTGAATTGATGTGATTAGGCTCTCAGTCTATTTGTCTAAAGGAAAAAGAATGTAGGATCTGGATAGTGCTGATGGAAAACAGCATCATTTGGATAGAGGTTTTATAATTATCTCATACACTATTTCCAAAATACTATTTAAAACATACTAGGCAAGCAAAGTGGCAATAAAATGCAGTCAGTGATCAAGAGGAGAAAAACATGAAAAAGAAGTAACGTAAAAATTATCCATATGTTGTAAGTAGTAGATTGCTACTAGAATGTCTATAGCACATTCATTATTACTGATACCCCAAAGCTAGAAAGTACAACTGCCCTTTAGCTATAGAGAAGATGTGGTGTATTCACACAGTGGAATACTGTACAGTATGATGTCCAGAGCGATGAAAAATCTACACATATAAGCACCAGTTTGGATTTCATAAGCATGATATTGAATAAAAGAAGCGAGATACAAAAGTTAAATAACAGTATGATTTCATTTTTATAAAATTCAGCATAAGTCAAAACTATCCTATAATATTATCAGTCAAAATAGTGGTCACCCTTGTCACTGAGTTCCAGAGCTGTAGGTTAACTTGGGATAGAACATGCTCATTTGCTAATAAATCAAAGACATGGGAATTATTTAAAGAGTTATTCTAAATTTCTAAAAATTAAGTATTATATCTTAAGAAATTAAACCACAACAATCTTTATTTGGCTATTGTTCTATGAACTGGAATTGGTCACACCAACAAATTGCATTAAGTCAATAGGGTGCCAGTTTGGTAATTAAATTATATGACTAGCAATCCTATATTTGCTGTAAAGAATAAGTGCAGCTTTTCCCGATGCTTAAACAACTTTCTAGAAGCCATTACTTCTTTTTATAGTAGGCCTCAGAGTTGAAAGGATCAAAAACATGCAGAGCTGGAAAGGATACAATAAGAAATTATGAGTTCAACACCTTATTTCATGATGAAGTGACTGAGGGGAAAAGATTTTTATTCAGGTCACAGAACAAGTTCTTTTCTTCATTAATTAAGGCAAATATTTATTAAATTTCTACTTTGTACTAAGTACTATATTGGTATATGAGCCAGAAATAAATTCTAGGTTTCCAGACTCCTCTCTTTGAGCTCTTCAGCTAAAATGTGTGCCCCAAGCATTTAATAGCCAAATAGCTCACCAGAGACATATTTTAGCTCATATTTCTGTAATTGAGGTCCATGGTCCAGCAGTATTAGAATATTGGCCCTTAACCTAGATCTACCAAATCAGAAACTCTTGGAAAAGGGCTATCAAATTCTATATTAACACATTCCCCAGGTAATTGTCATTAATTATCTGTACAAAGAGAATGGACAGGAGAAAGCAAAGAGTTATATTTTTAATGAACTTAGGAAGGCAAATAAGCTAATAATAGCTAACATATTCCCCGAACAAGGAAAGAGATTGATACCCCAGTAAAGATATATGATCTCAGAATCTTTCCAATTACATAATCATTCACCTAAATATTATACTTTACAAGTGCTTTCATCTACACTTACAGGGTCTCATTTGGTCAAAACAAAAACCCTCAAATGTATTGGTGCAATTATCTTCTCTTTTCTGCTATCAAAGGACTAGAGCTCAGAGAATTTAAGCAGTATGCAAGAGGTCACATATCTAAGAGACATGGCCAGAATTCTTTTACCTAGACCTTGATTTGATCATCTGTTAAATAAAGAAATTGTACTTAGTGAAAATTAAAACCCTCTTTATGATTTGTGAAATGGGACATGTGCTTGTTGGTGCCTGTCTATGTGGTTTAATTTATTGGATAGTCAACGTCATATTTCCATTAAGGGAGCAGAGGAGACATGAAGGTGACACATTTCTCACCAGACTGAGCCACTGAAATTACCTCAGATCCTTGGTGCCTCGGTAACTTATTCCCATGACAGTTATCTGTCTATGTGGATCCTCTTCCCATTTGATGCTTCCTTTCAGGTATCTGAATGACATCACAGGTCAACATTACTAACATTCCTCTTTCTCCAGGGAGGAAACTGAATCTGCATTCCTTCCACAAACACCAATACCATTTTACATTAAGTTTATCACTTGGCAGTTTATATAAACAGTCTCCAAAGATTTTTTTCATCAGATACCAGCCAGTGTTTAGTCGCAATGTTCTACCAGCTGTCGATGCTCTGGATTCCTGGTTTAGCTCCATCTCCCCCTCTTGCTCTAGGACTCCCCATAAGCCACTCTCTTTAAGATTCTTGGGGCCATAGCAGCTAACTAGACTTCTGCTTGTTCCCCTGCCTTATATTCACCTAAATAAAATCCCAACCCATTTAAGGCCGGAGTTTTGCATTGCTTTCTCCCCAACTTTCCTTAGCTGAGAGCCAGCCCCAGAATACTAGTTTTGGCCCAATTCCTTGCTGGTAGAATTCTTTATGCTCGAAAGAACTCTTACTGGATTCCCAAATACTGTCAATCTCAGTTTCCTACCATAATACTCAGCCTCCTCCATGAGAAACCTAAATTTGACATTAAACTCCTTTAATGTCAACACCTTAATAATGGCAATTATCCAATTAACCAAGTCAGGAGCTTATGAGTGTGTGTAATGTACATTATCACACCACAGTACTACCAGAAAAATATTATTACTTTCATTCTCTAGATAACTGAGACTCAGGGAGATTAAGGATAGGCTGAGTATCCCTTATTTGAAATACTTTGAACGGAAGTGTTTTGAATTTTAGACTTCTTCACATTTTGAAATATCTGCGTAAGTATTTACTGGTTGATCAGTCCTACTCTGAATATCTTAAATCTAAAATGCTTCAATGAGCATTTGCTTTAAGCATCACGTTGCAGCTCATAAACTTTCAGATTTTAGAGCAAGTGCATTGACTCAAGTTTATAGAGCTAATAAGTGGAACTCAAGCTGTTAAACTTTAAAATCTATGTTCTTAACTAGTCAGTTAAACAGGTAAACTTAGCCATCACCTGCCTTTCACCATAACCTCCCTATATTATTAAGGTGTATTGGCTGGTCTCAAATTCCTAACTGCACCATGTGCAACTGGATCCCTGCTTGTCTCTGCTCCATCCTAGTAGGTGGATGGAGTTCCATGTCTATTCACTCTCAGTCATTAAATCCCACTGAAGTTAACCAGGCTGTGTCTAGTATTACCCCAACATATGCCACGTCATTTATTTGATCTTGCCCAAATCTTGGTGAAATTGGCATCATATGGATCATGAGACCCACTATCCAGAGTATGGAAAAGATATAGATAATTACTTTTGACTATTCCGTGTTTAATATAACTAGCCAGTGCCAAAACCATGACCAGACCCAGGTTTCCTGACTCAAACATGAAAGCACCATACATTAAATTCCCCTAAAAAACATCGAGTTAAGCAAAGAATATGGAAAAGCATACACAGAGAGATCAACACATGACTATGTTGAAGTACATATAAATTCAGCTTTGTATGATTGCTTAGGGCTAAGATGTTATCAGTCTCTTCACACTTACTCATCACCTCTTTGTACCACAGTAGCCTATAAGCTAGAATAATAATCCACTCAGTGTAGGAAGTAGTCACATTTAGCGCTCCAGAGCCTATGACCCAGCAGACTTGCATGACATTATATAACTAATGGTAGGAGAGGAACAAAGGAATGAGGTAACAATGAAGTGAGTAAGATCCCCAGGTAGTATTTCTGGACAAGAATCAGGAAAGAAAAGATTCTGTTAGTAGGATTGAACATTTACCACATGGTAAAATCGATTTTTCTAAAAGGTTAGCCTCGGTTTCCCAAACTAGTTTTGGCTAAGCCATGTCAACATCTGGCATGGCCCTAGAGTAGCAGAAGGAGTCAGTATCCGAGAAGAGAACTCAGTAGACAAGTAGGCTTCTTCCCAAACCTTAGCATTTTTTATTAAAAATGATAAGTGAACAAGAAACCTCCAGAGACCACTCACTCATTCTGTACCCTTGGAGACACAGTCCCCTTTGAGTAGGAAGGGCCCCGAGGTCATCTCTTCTGACTATTTCACTTTATAGACACAGATGATACACAGGAAGAATAAGTGACCTTCCCAGGGTCACATGGTGAGTCATTATCAAAGCCGAGAACACCAGCACCCGGAGTACTGTCCTCCCTCTTAGGAGTTATGTAATTTTTCTGGTTATTTTATATTTTATTTTATTACCATGATATGAACACTTGATCATTTATGAACTACAAGAAATGAAAGCAAGATTCCAGAAGGATTATTGTTTTTAGCATTGTCAATATTTATTTAAGGAGAAGGAATAGTGAAAAATGGATATATCCTATGGGCTGTAAATTTTTTTAATTTTCTTTTCATTTTCTTTAGGGTGTAAAATTATGAACTTATTAACTAATTAATCAAGTGAGAATTAGTGCTTTATTAAAGATAGCTTATGCCAAAACACTTTAAGACTATCATCCTGGATAGAAAGTGAAATGAACCTTAGACTCTGAGCCCAGAAATATCAGCTGAAATCTCAACTCAAATGCCAGCAGTTTAGATAACACCCTTTTGAAAAACAAAACAAAAACAAACAAAAAAACTAATCTGTTCTGCAACCTTCAGTAAATCAGTTAATGTTTCAGAGCTTCAGTTTCTTTATTCATATGACAAGACCAGTAAGCCCTACCCAAGGCTCATGCTTATGAAGAGCAAACGAGGCAGCTTATTTAATAATAGTTTATATTCTGCATTTTTAGTTATATTAGTATTGGTCAATATAGTAGTTACAAAAATTCCAGGTACTGCATATTTGTGTTTACATGCATATTTATGTCTATGTTTCCATGTCTTTACATACACATATGCATATAAATATAAACATGTATGGATGCATACATTCACATATTGGTGTGTACATATTTATGCATATTTCTACTTTAGCTTTCTGAGCTCCGCTTGGTTAAGCTGTACTCTTATTACAGCAGCACTCTTACAGGGTGTATTGTACTTGTCCTAAATTCACTTCCTATGAATAATCATCTCCTTCTCTTGCTTCCTCCATGCACCTGCCAAAATTCCTGCACCTGCCATTTGTGAACGTGAGAAGGCTCCCTTCCCAGGCCTACAGCTGTAAAAGCTTAGTATTCTGTCTTATAAATTAAATATCAAGTAAATTTTTTAAGGAAAAAATACATTTTGCATTTTTTTTTCCAAAATCTGCCAGAATGTTTGCCATATGAGATTCAACCCTGGAGATAAAACCTGTGAATTAGAAGTCTTTGAACTGAGGATGTGGTCATTTTAATGTCTAATTTACAGATAAGCTGGGGATGCTCAGATATGATCTTCTGGGAGTATACAATGGCTAGCATAAATTAGGAGTTCACAATTTGAGGAAGTGACATTTTTACACTGAAGTACTATGAATGTTGAAAGTAAATATAAAAACTGGCAGAGGGGAAAGTTCCTCTAATTATTACCTGGATAGTTATGGCAAAGAACCAATCCTGGAGATGGAAGGGGATGGGAGAACACAGTAAATAAATAAATTATTAGCTTTAGGTAATAAGCACCTTTTCCATGTGGAATGTGCTTTTTTTATTATTTATAAAACCCTTTCATTTGTCATATCTCCTCTTTTCCTCACAGTAACACTGCTAGGAAGGCAAGTCAACAAGCCATTTTTCTCATTTTGCAAACAGGTATCTGAAGTTCGATAAGCCTACATATTTTGCCTGAAGTTCCTATATAGGAACCAGCGAATTCCAAACTACCAATTAAGGACTGTTTCTGAAACATAAATTTTATTTCCTAGGACTTAATATCAGCTATTTCATTACTCTTTGATGTTTTCAGAGCACCCTATTTTAAAAGTATCAGATAATCTTGTAGAATTACACAATTCAAAAGTTGTATCTGCATTTATGCAGGGTGCCAACAATATCCAGTGTGTGTGTGGACTCCAGCGGCTTGCAAAACCTCAGGGACCCACTCCTCACCACAGAAACTAGATCACCCTTATCAGGAACCACTACATTAACATGGTTTGCAAAGTGACCTATTTGAAAGGAGCCTGTCTCAAATACGAGATCTTAATCAGCAAGAGATTTATTATCTCACATAACAAGAGGTCCAGAGGTGGAGCATCCTCTAGACTTGAGTGACTCAGTAGCGGGATTTGTATCATCCTCAGGCCGGGGGCCAACTGGCACCAAATGGTAGGAGAAAACGACCATTTCTTCTTCAGGAATTGTTGTAGGAGAGGGCAACTTTTTCCCAAAAAATCTATGGCAGACATCCTATTGATCTGTATTGAATTTAGGTCATTCCTGAGCTAATCATTAGTAAGAGGAATAAGGTTATCCTCACATCAATTGGGCCCAACCTGGAGCATTGGGTAAAATCAACTTCTCTAAAGGGCTATGGAAGAAAATAGAGAGCAAAATCCACTTCTGCTAGGAGAAGAGTGGAATACATGCCAAAAAGGTGACAATAGTGCTCACCAGAGGACATGTGGGCATTTCTGCCTGTAGGGACAGAACCACATAAAGAAATGCTCCTGTGGAAATCCTCATATTAAATGACAGAGTTTGCTTTATAAACTCTTAAAATGGAAGCCAATACCTGACATTGTACTTATATTTTCATGGTTTATTAACTTGAATGACAGAAAATGATCATTGTGAAAAGATATAAGAATTGCAATTAATGACATATTACTTTTTATTTTTATTATTTATTTATTTATTTATTTTCGAGACAGAGTCTCACTATGTCACCCTCAGTAGAGTGCTGTGGCATAGCAGCTCACAGCAACCTCAAACTCCTGGGTTTGATCGATTCTTTTGCCTCAGCCTCCCAGTAGCTGGGATTACAGATGCCCACCACAACACCTGGCTATTTTTTTGTTGTTGTTGTTGCAGTTGTCATCATTGTTTAGCTGGCCTACCCAGGCTGGGTGCGAACCCTCTAGCCTCAGTGTATGTGACTGGTGATATAACCACTGTGCTATGGGTGCTGAGCCGACAACATATTACCTTTAGTAATTCATTCAAAAAGTTAATTAATCAATTTAACAAACATTCATTGAGCATATGTTGCATTCTGGGTAGTGTTCTAGGTACTCAGCATAATTTAGTCACTGTGTGTGTGTTTGATTGGGGGGACACAAACATACATGTGTAGTATAATTTTTTTTTAATATTGTATAAAGTAGTGTGGAAACATGGCCCAACACCCTGAGTCCAAACTAAAGAGCAATTTATGTACATGCATACACACATACGTGCTGAAAAATCATAAATAAATACAATAAATAAATGTGTGCATATGAAGGAAATTAGAAATATTTTACCTCAAAATATATTTCTTTGTCCTATTTTGAGATGGCTGCCATGACTCAGCACTGCAAAGCTGTCTTTTGAGGGGGGAGGAATTTATAAATGTAGAGAGAATCTGCATTAATACAACCTGGTCCTAGCCTTACCTGATCTAGGAAAAATTACCTGAGAGTCTCTCTGAGGGTTGCTACCTGCAACGTTTCATCTACCTAACAAGACTACATAAGTTGTCAGCTAGTCAAGCCTTTTCCTTTTGCCCTCCCCTAAACCTATTTGACTGCTTCCAAGCCCTCATTCTTTAAAAACCTGTGTACCCTAGGGTTCCCATGAAATTAAATAAAATTTGTATCTTTTTCTTCCTATTAATCTAACTGCTTTATGTCAGCAGTTTTTCAGCCAACCTTTATGGGATAGGGGCCTTTGCTCTCTACATTTTTGGCAAAACTTTGGGAGGACAGAGGCTTTTGATCCCTACACATACTTCCTCATCTTAGATGGAAAGTCTTTATTGTGGACAGTGTTTTTCTACTTCAACATTCTAAGAGTATAGACTTTATATTCCAGTTCAAAATGGAATTGCGTAAAGACATAGATCAGAAGCATCAGAAGCATGGCTATTTTCCCAGGTGCAGCTTTAACAAGACCCGCGGCAATGGCGTTAACCAATTCCAAGTTCTATTTGTGACGATACGACAGACAACTCTCTGTAAAGAATACTCTGATTAATTTAAAGATGGAACCCAGAGCTTAGTTAAAAATTAATAATAATAAATATGATTCCTCATGTTAAGTACTCAGATATTTTACAAAGATGAATAAAATTGTATTAGTAGAAATACCTGAGGTACACATTATTATTATCACTGTTATTTTACAGATAAGAAAACTGAAATCAGAGGAGATTAAGCAATTTACCCCTGGTATGTAACTAAAGACAGGTGAAAGAACTGAACCTGGTCTCTTCTGTCTCCAAAGCCTATACTTTAAATCATTCAACTAGTGGTTTTCAAAATGTGGTCCATGGCCATCTTCCCATCTTCTTCAAAATCATCTGAGGTGCGTGTTAAAAGTGCAAACTCTGGGGTGGTGCCTGTAGCTCAAAGGAGTAGGGCGCCAGCCTCATATGCCAGAGGTGGTAGGTTCAAACCCAGTCCCGGCCAAAAAAAAAAGCTGGAAAAAAAAAAGGGGCAAACTCTTTAGCCCTGTCTAGTCCCACTCAATCAGTATCTCCAAGATGAAGCCAAAGAGTATGGATTTTGTTGTGTTTCTTGTCTATTAACGCATGGCTAAGTTACTCTGCCTTCTGGCATTTAAGACCCCATGATGATGTGAATTTTTCTTTTAAAATAAATTTAAAGAAAATATTAAATAAATAGTAGTATATATAATATGATAAAAATCATAAAAATGGTATGAGAAGGATTAAAATATGGCAGACACTGATATAATGGAATCAAATACACTTGGTTTTCTCACTGAACTTCTAGATATGTTATATTTCGAGTAATGTATATATTCTTGCAGTGATACATTTTTACTACTGGCAAAATGGGAATATCAGAAGTGTCTACCCATGATCGGCTGTGACCATTAATAAAATGATAATTTTTAATCTCTTACCATAGTGCCTGGCTGTAGAAAATGTTCTACAAGTGCTACTGCTATTGTGTGATCTATGGCAGCACCAGCATCACTTGGGCTGCAGAATGCTGACATAGCTTATCTTTCAGGACCACAGACCATAAAATCTGGGGAATATGTTTTTTCAATTTGCCAAGTTTATCTAATCTAATCGTCCCCAGGCTCTACTACCCACAGCTTAAATTTTCTCTAAAAGTGTTTTTAACTTATGGCTTATAACCTTGATTTTTTTTAATTAAAAAATGCTTTTATTGATCTGAAACTAAAGTTTAGCATACACTTTACTGATGATAGAGGTTATAGTATAAGAAGTATCCTGACTCTGTCACTGATAGAAACCATAGATATTTTCATATTTTATTAGTCACAATAATCATTTATATTCTTCACTACTTAAAAATTACTAGGTGATTATTAGAAGGGATTATTATAATAAAGAGCAAGCATGACTAGGTCACAAGTTTGCAAAATTTTGATAACTGCATTTCAATATGATTGGTCTCCTTGTAATCCTATGTATTTTATGTTATGCATTTACAAGCATTCTGGGAAGAGAAAACCAGAGGTGACAGCATGCTGGCACAGGTGTCCTTGGCACATACACATAAAGTTTAAGGACTCCTGCCCTACAGCCTCCCAGAATATAGTCTCATACACTGCCTGTATACATTGCTTCCCATCTCCAGGGATGATTAATCTACATCTGTCCAGTTAGGTTTTTGAAACCATGGACAAAAAAATCCCACTTGGTGGTCACAGAAGTAAAAACCACTGTGCTAAGCCACATTTACAAAAAAGAATGTGAATGAATTTTGAAACATACCTAGTAAAATATCTGAGAATACTAAAAGAAATACTAAAGGCAGGAGAATTTCTAAGATTTATATTACCTATTAAATAAATGCAGCAGGATTTTATTTATTTTCATAGTGTACTCTGTATACAGACTACTTTCTTATTTATTTAATCCAGAAGATATATATTGCTGCATTATTGTTCACAAATCACTTGCTTTGCTATTAAAAAAAAAAAATGGGGGGGAGAGGTTGAGATAATGAGGGAGGAAAAAATCAGCTTTCAATCATCCTAAATCTATCTTTTCTATGCAAGACATATAGGTAATAAACAAATCACATTTTCATTTTTAAGATTTACTCCATTTGTCATTTGTACAAAAGAATTAATCTGAGAGAGGGGTTTGTGATATATACAATAGTCTATAAATTAGGCAGCATATGTTTTCAGCTCCTCAGAAGACAGTTATCTAATCCAAGATGGATCAAAAGACCAGAGAGGTCAAGTTGGTGGTGGAGCAATGTGCAGATCCAAGGCATTCCAGCTTCCGATTTAATGTGCTCCCCAGAACTCAGGGCAGAGAGAAAAGAAGGTTATAGGAATGGAGGAATAGGGGGGAGATGGTGGGGTGGAGGGAGAGAGAGAGAGACGGGGAACTGAGAAGAATAAAGGAAGAATGCATTAATAATTTTACATTTGAAGACATTTCCATATAATCTACTCTCATTTTACCCCACTACCCATAAAAAGAAACTCATGTAATATTCTCAGTATGTCTTCGTGAAGAAATAAAAAGTACCAAACAAGTTAAGTAATGTATCCAAATTAATACAGCTGCCAGGATCACGGCAGAGTTTGCACTCAGGAAGGCTCATGAAGAGGCTGCCTCTGGCCTTGGCCTTGGTCTTGCCCTCCCTCAATTCCTTTCCAACAGAGCTAGTGGTATGATCTTCCTGATGGAAAGATATGCCACTTTGAGCTTCAGTACATTTCAAAGCTTTGGGGATAAGTCTAGGACTTTAAAGTCAATCTTGATCTGGCTACTGTTAACTTGTGGCACACTAGACTCAGCTCCTACTGACCTTGGAGAAACACTTGTTACGTGTGTAGAAATTTTGTGAGTTGGTTCATAAACTGTTGGTAGCTTGAATTTTCACCATGATGGAAATATTCATACTTGATTTTTTGGCAAAATTGGTAAAAATTATAAATGAAAGCTTTACCAACACAGCACTGATCCATACCACACGTCATTTAACCACACCCTTCCTCTTCTTTTCAACCCTGCTGAACTACTTTCTGTTCAGTAGGCCATGCTATTTCTTTGTCGAGAACATCATTTTCCTTTACCTCTGTTCCTGAGCCTGTTCCTAGTGATCTTCCTATTTGCAGATTCTGTGTGTCTTTCTTCCCAACATTTGCTTTCCCCTAAGCCTGGGTGAGATGTTCTACTACTGTCCTCAAATGTCACTCTGTGGTTTCCATGTCAGAGACAGTGCTGGCATGGCCCTATCTTGTATCACTGGACTGCATGTTACTTAAGTGCAGAAACTCCATCTTTATTTTAAACCTGTTCTCTATCACATAATTAGCCTCTAGTGAATGCTCAATATTTGGCACCTGAGTAAGATAAACAATTAGAGTTAAAGTCACAGGGGAACAAAATCCCAGAAAAACAGGACATTCAAGTTATTCATATTTGGAAGTGGGGCTCCACAAATTAAGAAAATCATTATCTAACCAGCAAAAAAACTTGAGGGAAATAAACAGACAAAACCAGGGTCATAAGTATTGTTAGTTTACTTCTGGTTCTAGCCCAAGGATGCCAAGTACTTGTCCAGATAATACCACTTCCCCTTGTGTGAGACATGAGAAGCTTCCCTACTTGTTCCCTCCACTCTTTTCTGCTGAGCCCATCAGATTCCTCCCTGCCAGGGCCACTGGCATCAATCAAAGCTGGCATTTAAGTGGAAACTCATTAGGCAAGCTGGCGGAGGTCATGAGACACAGTCACTACCGCCTTCCTCCCAGAAGTTTCTCTGCCCTACTTAGAGTGTCTCACTGGCTTGCTCCCTTTCAGCATCAGGTTTGAAACTGAGAGAAGTGAGGAAGAGGAAGAGGAAGAGGAAGTGAGGCAGCTGCGTGGGAGGGGACATTAAAAGAAGAGGAGATGAGGGAGGGCCACTTGCATTCTGTTCTCACATTCCACCTCCTCCCCTTTCCTTTCCTTCCTTGAGTTACTTCTCTTACCTGCCCATCTCCCATCCAGCTTTGACTCTTAGTTTAAGTGCCCTTTTCACTGGACAGCGGCTTCTCACTTCTTCTCTACTCCCTCTTCTGGCCCCTCCACCTTCCTTTCTCTTCTGCTATCCTCTTTCCTTCTCAACTCCTTTCTTACATTTTTTTCCTCCCTATTGCCTCTCAGAATTATTTTTTTACTTCCTCTATCTCACTGCTATCTCCCTTTCTCAACTAAGTTCTAAAATTATCTTTGTCTTGAAAACAATTTTCCTCCTCTTCTTTCCCTGACCCTACTTATCTTTCAAGTTTCACTTTCTGACTTTTCCGTGACATTCATCCATCCTCCCCCAGCCCACAATTTCTAAAAGGTTAGGAAGAAATATTTTAGATCATTTTTTTTTCTAAATGACTTTTCAACTAAATTTTGAAATATTTTATTTAATCTAAAGGTGATAGATTAAAAAAAAAAACATTGTATCACGTAAGAGTAATATAACCTTAAACATTATTTTCTAATTGGCTTTGCAAACCTTGCATTTTTTCTAACTGGATAGTTTTATCACACATAGCTGTCTTTAAATTAAAACCAAACAGCAATGGCATTTTTTTAATTGTGTCATTTCTGTTGTAGTACCTATTATGTGTACATTGTTCAATGTATTACTCAAGTTCTAAAGCCTTTGCATTTCCTATCAAGCCCTACACTTAATCTGATTTCTAAAGACATTTCATGGGAAGCTTCATTTTGAACACAGGCTCATTACACCATTTACATTTTTATTGCTTTACTGATGACCATGGAATGCCTGTAGGTCTTGAACAGCAAAACTAATACATGTTCTCCTAGAAGCCTTTATGTGGATTTCTTAATGAATGTCTGTACCTTATTTCTCATTAACTTAAAAATATAAAAATGTATTGATGTTTCTTAAAAAAGTAGAACACACAATTGTGAGTTGAGATCCAAGTAAGTGTCACCACTAGGAAGAGGCAGATAGTCATAGGCAAGGTGTTTTACAGAGGGTGGGGAAGTTTAGCAGGGAGGCATCAGTGTTTGTTTTCTCAACATCTATCATTCCAGTGGCTGACCAAGTGCAAAAACAAGCTTAGAACCAACAAAACAAAGGAAACTCAGCAAATCTTTTAATAGAAGTCCTAAGCACCCGACAACAAAAGATGGAGACACATATCACAGCGAACACTCTCTCTTCTCCCCCAAATTTACTATCAGCTATGGAAGAGCAATTAGGGAATATTAAATCCAAATCTATCACCTCAATGGGAGACAGTGTGGTTATAATTAAGAACATTAGCTTTAAGAGATAAATGGACCTGGGAAGGCTTAAGTTGTCACTTTGAAACTCACTATCTATCTTCTCAGTTAATAATGGTACCTACACTAATGGATACTGAGTATTCAATAAATGAGGCTTATAAAATTATGAGAACCTAGGAATTTCTCATTAAATATTATCTATATGAGTCCCAAAGAGGGAAATATTTTCTGAAGTTACTTACTTATTATATCCTGGGGCAGGATTAAGATGAGGCCATGATCAATTTGATTTTTATGCCAATGCTCTTTCAATTCACCAAAACAGTCAAACTATGGCCCACAGGTTAAGTCTACCCTGCTGTCTGTTTTTATAAATAAAGTTTTATTAGAACTTAGACATACTAGTTCATCCATGTATTGCTTATGCTTGCTTTAGCTCCAGGAGAGCATAGTTGGTTAGGTACAATCCACAGATCAAAACGCATTTACTAACTGTCTCTTTACAAATTTCCTGACCCCTGTGATTAGGACACATGGGCCCTTCCAGACAGAGCACTCCTGTCTAGATTTCTTAGGCAAACTTAGTAAGCTTTACCATAATATTTCCTGTGTCTTTGGAGGTCTTACTTAAAATAAGGTACAAATTGCCTAATAATATCTGACCTTCCTAGATCTTAGTTTTGGCAGTGACAAAAACAAAAACAAAACAACTACCATAGCAGTAAGGTAATCTGTGAATAGTAAAAAAATAGATTTGGAATGTAGCAGAGTGTTGAGAACCAAAGTCTTTATCCATATGGCCTTCTCATTTTCACCAAAATTGTAAATCTTTACCCCATTGTCTTTCCACTAACATGAGGGGCTGAATGCACATTAAATGTCAATAGCACTTCTCGCCGTCTACACTACTTTGTTTTCTACACTGGGGTCAAAGAACACCCAGGACAAACCAGTTCCAAGTCCTCTCTTTTGAACAGATGAAGGAACTAGTGTTCAGACAGGGAAAGTCTCTTGGCCAGCGACCCCACATATTGTGCTTTTTTCACTAAACTAAAATTGTTCCTATTATTTACTTTAGGTTTCTCCACTGTTCAGTTTCTGCATGACAAATATATCACAGATTCGGAATTTTAAAATAAGAATTGTATCCTTTTTTCTTTTTTTCAAAAATTGCTTTAGTGGAAGAAAGGAAATGAGTGCTCCTTAGCTAAGAGTAAGATCTAATTACCTCATGCCACTTCCTTAAAACACCAAAGTTAAAGGTTTTCTTTCATACACAGTTATAATCTAAATACTCCTCTGAAGTTGCCTCACAGATGAAAAGTTTTCAGGCACTCATATGGAAAGGAGACCTCATGACACTGGGGTAAAAGAGAGAATGGTGAGTCATACCCACGTTGGGTGCTATTACCTTTGTGATATTATGAATTATGATATTATGATATAATTCAATTGTTGATTATGTCAATACCATAATTTCTGAGGTTATTCCTTTTGTCACCAAGCCTTTTTGAGGCTACATTGAGGTCAGCTGTGGTAGAAGCCACAGAGTAAGATATATTTTTCCAGTAGACTAAAAAAGTCTCAGGTAGTAAAAACTCAGAGGTTCTCTTTTAAGTAAATTAAGTTTAGTTCGAAAATTTTGTTGTACCTTTATAAGATGTTTTAAGTTAACCAAATTTTATTTTAAAATAGCCTCTGAAAAACATTTGATAACTTTTTAAAACTTAGTCAATTTGTTGCTTTAAAACTTTTAAAACTATATTTTGTTTGTTTTTTTCCTTTTATTAAAAGTCATACACACATAGATCATGAATACATTTATGCTTTTGTGGGGTACAATGTGTTGATTTTTTTTATACAATTTGGAATGGTTACATCAAACTAATTAATACAGCTTTCACCTCATCTACTTAATTATTGTGTTAAGACATTTATGTTCTATACTTGGTAGATATGACTTGTACCCTTACAATATGCTTCATAGGTGTGGTTCCACCCTTTGTTTATAAACTTAATTTCTCTTTCAAGTATTTCAATTGGCTGATTCAATTAATAAGCATGTTTTGAGTACTAATAACATTTTGTAAATTTAGTGAAAATCACTAAATTAAAAATTCTTTTAGATAGTGCCATACTGATGCTAGTATAGCAATATCTCAACCTAAACGTATATGGGTAAAACAATTATTCAATTAGCCATTCCAAATTTCTTTACAAAGTTGTTATTTCAATTAGATTTCCTTGATAGTTGCAAATATATTAAATAAATATTCATAGGGACCATCTTTCTTGTTCAGATATAAGTGACATTCCATAACGTACATGTATGTACCTGAAAGGCACAATTTCATAATTTTTTATGTATGTACATGTATATATGTGAAATCATCACAATAATCACTATAATGATCATGTTCATCACCCCAAATGTTCTCATGCCCTTTTGTAAATAATTCTCAAAACAATTGTATCATGAGAATTAACTGGAAAATTGCAAATGATTTGAAAAGATATTTGACCAAAAACAAGTTGTAAATAAGCACATAAAAAGATTTATGCTCAACATTATTAACAATTATTAATACGATAACAATGAGATACTGTTATATATGTATTAGAATGGCTATAATCAAAAAGAATACCCATATCGAGTTGTTGGAGAAAATGTGGAAGAACTAGACTTTTTATCCATGCAATGGGACAATTACTTTGGAAAAACAGTTTTTTGATAGTTTCTTTAAATAGTTAAATATACACCTACTATTCAATCCAACCGTTCTACTCCTAAATATTTACCCAAGAGAAATAAGAGTATATGTTTATGTAAATACTTGTACTAGAATGCTTAAAGCAGTTTTATCGTAATAGACAAATATTAGAATTAACCCCAATATCCATCAATGGGATGAATGGATAAGCACATCGTTATATAGCCAAACAATAAAATATTACTCAGTGGTAAAAGAACTATTCATACATGCAATAATATAGGTAAATCTGAAAATAATTGTGCTGAATGAAAAATCTATAAAAAAGATTTCATATTGTATGATTCTATTCTATAGTTTTATAAAAATTGTTAACATAAATTAAAGTGGAGACCAGGGCTGAAGGCTCCCTAAGCTGACAAAATCCATTCAGCCCTTATGAGTGACCTTAACCTTGCTTGATTTGCAAGTACAAGTAAAACTTAACTTGAGTTATTTCTCATAAATGCCTATATTAAAGAAAAACAGAAATTAACCTTGACCAACCAGAATCAGTCAACAAGCTTATAATTATGTAACTAGGGTCTTCTGGGGCAAAGGGAAATAAACAAAATAAGGCAACTTTATAATGACAACCAATTTTTTTGTATCACTTCTACATTCATCCTATAACATCTTCCCATTTATACAGCCCTCCAAACCACTTTCAGTTTGGAGCTCCCAATTCATGAATCTGTTTGATCAAATAAACTCTTTCCAATTTTCTTGTGTCTCAATTTACCTTATCAACAAAGTCAGGAAAATGCAAACCACTAATAGTGATGGAAAGTCAATCTCTAGTTGTCTGGAGAGAAAGATAAGCATGGGAGAGAGAAAAGAAGCATAAGAAAAATTTAAGAGTTATGGATATATTCATTGTTTTGATTGTAGTGAAAGTTACACTGGTATATGCATGTGTCAAAATGCATTTAATTGTACACTTTATGTGTTTTATTGCATGTCAGTTATATCTAAACCAAGCTATTAAAATTATTTTTAATTTAATTTTTAACTATAAAGTTCAAAAAGAGGTAAAAACTTACGTTTTTAAAGCAGAAGATAAAGATCTTTAATTTTTTCTTACTGTCAATGAATACCTGTAAATACAAACTAAAGTATTTTATTAAAATTCTTTTTGATTCATGTATCAAAATTTAGACTTTGATTTATATATTTCTTAGTAGCATGCTTATGATTAACTTAATGCTATATGACTTCAAATTTCCAACGGCAATTAAGACTATTTAAAAAATCATAACATATCAAAATAAAATATAATCAAACCAATCAACAAAATAAGAAAATGTATTTCTAAGCTTATTCCAGAACCTTCAAGTGTAAAACTTTTTGTTGATTTATGTACTTTCCAGATTGCCTGAATTATATTTGAATGATTTTCTTAAAAACTATCCTTTTCATAGCTATAAAAAAGCACAATTGAGTTGTATTTCAATAGAAATGCTCTTTCATTTTATAATTATGTGAAGCTTTCACTATTTACTAAAGAATTTAAATCCAAGATCTTGAACATAATTAGGTGTGCATTTACCAAATTTTCAACTTTGCATTCTGTATCAACTGCTCTTGAGATCAAAAGAAAAGCACAGAATTAGTCTCTCTAAAATTAAGGTTGAATTTTTAAATTTTCTAATTACTTATATTTTTAAAAAATAAACATTTGAAAGGCATTTAAGAGAAAATCTTTAATTTCAGAATAAATGCTATAGAAAAAGAGTAAGGTTCATAAGAAAGACTCTATAGCTGAGGAAGGAATGATAGTTTGACTCTTCATAAAGCATGGGCTTTCCTATGTTTTCCTTTCTGTTTGGCAGGTATTGGCAAAAATTTTAAAATCTGTCGCCTCCCATCCCACTACCAGCATCACACAACTTTTTCGCACCCTTATTTCCAGCCCAACCTTTTTTCTACCTTGTTCTTATCAGCTCAAGGATCTTCATTTTCTAAAGTTAGAAACTTGAATAATAACGCTTCTCAAACTTAATTTTATATTGAGTCAATCCAGGGACTGTGACATTCCCCAGAGAAGCAAACTCTGCTGGCTTTTGAGTGTTTTTTTTTTTTTCTTTTTTTTTTTTTATTGTTGAGGATTCATTGAGGGTACAATAAGCCAGGTTACACTGATTGCAATTGTTAGGTAAAGTCCCTCTTGCAATCATGTCTTGCCCCCATAAAGTGTGACACACACCAAGGCCCCACCCACCTCCCTCCTTCCCTCTTTCTGTTCCCCCCCATAACCATAATTGTCATTAATTGTCCTCATATCAAAAGTGAGTACATAGGATTCATGCTTCTCCATTCTTGTGATGCTTTACTAAGAATAATGTCTTCCACTTCCAACCAGGTTAATACGAAGGATGTAAAGTCTCCATTTTTTTTAATAGCTGAGTAGTATTCCATGGTATACATATACCACAGCTTGTTAATCCATTCCTGGGTTGGTGGGCATTTAGGCTGTTTCCACATTTTGGCGATTGTAAATTGAGCTGCAATAAACAGTCTAGTACAAGTGTCCTTATGATAAAAGGATTTTTTTCCTTCTGGGTAGATGCCCAGTAATGGGATTGCAGGATCAAATGGGAGGTCTAGCTTGAATGCTTTGAGGTTTCTCCATACTTCCTTCCAGAAAGGTTGTACTAGTTTGCAGTCCCACCAGCAGTGTAAAAGTGTTCCCTTCTCTCCACATCCACGCCAGCATCTGCAGTTTTGAGATTTTGTGATGTGGGCCATTCTCACTGGGGTTAGATGATACCTCAGGGTTGTTTTGATTTGCATTTCTCTCATATATAGAGATGATGAACACTTTTTCATGTGTTTGTTAGCCATTCATCTGTCGTCTTTAGAGAAAGTTCTATTCATGTCTCTTGCCCATTGATACATAGGATTGTTGGCTTTTTTCATGTGGATTAATTTGAGTTCTCTATAGATCCTAGTTATCAAGCTTTTGTCTGATTGAAAATATGCAAATATCCTTTCCCATTGTGTAGGTTGTCTCTTTGCTTTGGTTATTGTCTCCTTAGCTGTACAGAAGCTTTTCAGTTTAATGAAGTCCCATCATAGTTTCAAAGAAAATGAAATACCTAGGAATATACCTAACGAAGGAGGTGAAGGACCTTTATAAAGAAAACTATGAAATCCTCAGAAAGGAAATAGCAGAGGATACTAACAAATGGAAGAACATACCATGCTCATGGATGGGAAGAATCAACATTGTTAAAATGTCTATACTTCCCAAAGCAATCTACCTATTCAATGCCATTCCTATCAAAATACCAACATCGTACTTTCAAGATTTGGAAAAAATGATTCTGCATTTTGTATGGAACCGGAAATAACCCCGTATAGCTAAGGCAGTTCTCTGTAACAAAAATAAAGCTGGGGGCATCAGCATACCAGATTTTAGTCTGTACTACAAAGCCATAGTGCTCAAGACAGCATGGTACTGCCACAAAAACAGAGACATAGACACTTGGAATCGAATTGAAAACCAAGAAATGAAACTAACATTTTACAACCACCTAATCTTTGATAAACCAAACAAGAACATACCTTGGGGGAAAGACTCCCTATTCAATAAATGGTGTTGGGAGAACTGGATGTCTACATGTAAAAGACGGAAACTGGACCCACACCTTTCCCCACTCACAAAAATTGATTCAAGATGGATAAAGGACTTAAATTTAAGGCATGAAACAATGAAAATCTTCCAGGAAAGCATAGGAAAAACACTGGAAGATATTGGCCTGGGGAAAGACTTCATGAAGAAGACTGCCATGGCAATTGCAACAACAACAAAAATAAACAAATGGGACTTCATTTTGAGTGGTTTTGTATCTAGTAACACTACCTAAGAATGGCTGAGGTTTATTTAGACATTTGTTTTCCCAATGGCAAGTCCATTTGTCTGTTTGTTGTAAATGAAGCAACATTTTCCTTTGTATGGTCTAGATGAGGGACCACCAGTTCCGTTCCTTTTGTAAGATTTAGGGTATTTACTTGCTATTTACTCTTGGGCAGTTTTTTACAAGTACTTACCATCTCTCCTCAGTAAACATAAGTGAGATAATCAAGGGCTGCCTCTTTCTAGGCAGATCATGTAAATATATCTGACAAAGGCAGAAACTTTTGTCAGATTTTCTTAGATATTTTAGAGTTTATCATCCCTAGAAACATCAAGGGAAAACTATCATCCTTAGCTATGTAAAAATGAACAGAGTAGGAAAGGGTTTTTCCTTAATCCTTGGACTAAGGATAATTAAAATCAATTTAACCTAAAAATGAATAAAAGGCTACATAATAATAATTCTTAGAGGAAGGATAAAAATTTGGCAGGGGCACACAGGCTAGATAAACAAACAGACTCAGTTTATGATTCCCACATACAATGAGGAAGATCTGGTTGGTTAAAAATTGCTCAGCATCAAGCTGAGCCACTGTATCCCTGGATAGCAAAGTGGAGGTGAAGAAATGAGCAATAACTGAGAGACGAGGGGCTTGCTATGTGTACACTTGGTCCAGAACTGCTGTCTTCTTTGTTCTTGGGGCTCACTTGCTCAGATTCTGCCCAAACTAAGCAAATTATTGTGGAAAAAATGACCATCCACTTCTATTTAAGTATTTAAAAAAGAAAGATTTTTATTTATGCAAGTGTATTGCAGAAAAAGAGCAATAGTCACCAGGTGAAGCTGGAATCCAACAAAACTCCCGTTTGTAACACATGGAAATTATCAGCAATAAAATATACATTAAAATACCACTGTAGACAAATTAGAATGGGCAAAATCCAAAACATAGACAAAACCGAATTCTGGTGGCATGTGGAGGAAGAGGACCTCTCATTCATTGCTGGTAGGAACCCAAAATGGTGTTACAGCCACTTTGGAAGACAGTTTGACAGTTTTTAACAAAACTAAACATATTCTTACCATTCAGAGCCCATGCTCCTTGTTGATTATCTAAAAGAGTTGAAAATTTATGTTCACAAAAATATCCCTGTACAAAGATGTTCATAGCAGCTTTATTCATAATTGCCAAAAATCGCAACTGAGATTTCCTTCAATAGGTGAATTGATTTAAAAAAAAAAAAAGCAGTGAGATGTTCATACTATAGAATATTACTCAGTGATAAAGAGACACAAAATATCAAACCACAAAAAATGGAGAGATTTTAAATGCATACTTCTAAATAGAAAAAAAAAGCCATTCTGAAAAGGCCACATATTGTATAATTCCAAGTTTAAGACATTCTGGAAGAGGCTAACTATAGAGACAGTAAACAGTTCAGTGGTTGCCAGGGGTTGGGGTGTGGGAAAGGATGAATGAATAGGTGGAGGCCAGGGGATTTTCAGGACTGTGAAACGATGCTGTATGATTCTGTAGTGGTGAACACCTGACATTATGCGTTTGCCAAAACCTGTAGAACAATACAACACAGAGGAGTAAACTCTAATGCAAACTTTAGACTTGACATAGTAATAATGCATCAACATTCCTTTATAAATTGTAACAAATGTACTACACAAGAGCAAGATGGTATTAATAGGGAAAATTGGAGTGTATTCATGTTCTTCAAGTTTTATTAATATCTAATATTGTTCTCCAACTTATTTCTCACCTTAATGCCAAAATTTGATCCCAAGGATGCTTTAAATAAAACTTAGTTTCTTTCTGGACATTTTATATGAATTTTCCATGAGTTAATTTTCTTTTAGTAGTAAGTAAGAACCATTATGTTATGAAATTGTCACCTGGTCATTTATCTATCCTGAGGTATGAAATATATCAATCTTTCTTGTTTTGTTGTATTTAAGCTTTACTTAGATGTAATTAATATACTAAACCTGAGCATATTAAATATATACATTTTGGTGAGCTTGGACATATGTATACATTTGTGATACCATTACTATAATCCAAGTACTAAACATAGAGTATTTTTTTGTATTCTTTTGTGTGTGTGTGTAAATGATGCATGTTTGTATGTTTGGTATGTACACTTAACATGAGATCCATCTCCTTAACATATTTTAAAGCACGTACATAATTGTTAAATGTAAGTATGATGTGATACTGCAGATCTCTAGAATTTATTTGTCTGTATAAACAAACTTTATATCCATTGAGAGCCAATTACTAACTTCTTCCCCTGAAAAATACCATTCTTTTCTATGCTTCTATGAGTTTTGCCATTTTAGATACATCATATAAGTGGTAAAATTGTGTAATATTTGACCTTCTGTGATTGTCTTATTTCATTTAGCATAATGTCCTCTTAGTTCATCCATGCTGTCATAGATGGTAGGATTTTCTTTTTTTATTTAAGGCTAAATGATACTCTACTGTACCACTTTTTTTTTTTTTTTTTTCAAGACAGGCTGGGATGTGGTGGTCTGATTATAGTTCACTGGGCTCAAGGGATTCTGCTATATCAGCCTGTTAGGTAGCTAAGACTATAAGAGTGCACCATTTTACCTGGCCAATTTTTTATTTTTTATTTTTTGTAGAAACAAGTCTCACTGTGTTTGACTGGTCTCAAAATCCTGGCCTTAAGTGATCCTCCTGCCTCAGCCACCCAAAGTGTCGGAATTGCAGGTGTGAGCCACATGTCTGGCATCACATTTTCCTTATCTCATTATCTTTCATTGGGCATTTAAGATTAATAAAAACAAAAAAACAAGATTATAATGCAGCAAACACAGTACTATAGGAGAAAGTTATAGTGGCAAATGCCCATATTAAGAAAGAAGAAATCTCTCAAACATGCTAACTTTACACCTCAAATAACTTAGAAAGAGAACAAACTAATTCCAAAGTTAATAGAAGAAAATAGTAAAGGTTGAAGCAAAAATAAATGAAATAAAAACTAGAAAATTAATAGAAAGATCAACAAAGACTAGATTTTTTGAAAAGATAAACAAAATTGACAAACTTTTAGCTAGACTAGAAAAAAAAGAGATTCAAACACATAAAATCAGAAATGAAAGGAGGAGATTAAAACTGATGACAAAGAGAGACAAAGAATTGTAAGAGAATAGTGTGAGCAATTATACATCAACAGATTGGACAACCTACAGGAAATGGATAAATTCCTAGAAACACACAGCCTATCAAGACTGAATCATAGAGAAACAGAAAATATGAACATACTAGTAACAAGTGAGGAGATTGAATCAGTAGTAAAAAATCTCCCCAACACAGAAAGGCCCTGGACCAGAAGATGGCTTCACTGGTGAATTCAACCAAACCTTTAAAGAATTAGCACCAATTTTAATCAAAATCTTCCCCAAAAATTGAAGTAAAGGAAACACCTAGGCACTTGTTTAACAAAGCTACCCTCATAACAACAAAAAAAAATTATGGGATAATATCCCTAATAAGCATAGATGCAAAACTTCTCAATAAAATACTAGGAAATCTAATTCTATAGTACATTAAAAAGGATCATATACCATAATCAGGTGGGGTTTATTCCTGCATATAAGGATGTTCCATATATGGAAATAAATAAATGTTATATCACATTAACAGAATGAAAGATAAAAAGCATATGTTTATCTCAATAGCTGCAGAAAAAGCATTTGACAAAATTCAATATGTTTTTTCTTTTCTTTCTCTTTCTTTTTTCTTTCTTTCTTTCTTTTCTTTCTTTTTTTTTTTTTTTTTGAGACAAAGTCTCACTCTATTATAACAGGCAATGGTAGCACATGCCCAACTAATTTTTTCTAATTTTAGTAGCGCTGTGGTCTCACTCTTAGTTAGGCTGGTCTCGAACTGCTGAGCTCAAGTGATCCTGCTGCCTTGGCTCTCAGAGTGCTAGGATTTCAGGCATGAACCACTGCACCCAGCCTCAATAGGTTATCATAAAACACTCAAAAAATTAAATATAACATCAATAAAACAAAAGCCACAGTTATGGATTTCAGTTAACATTATACTCAATTATGAAAAACTGAAAGTTTGCCTCTAAGATTAATAACAAGACAAGTATGCCCACACTTATCACTGCTTACTCAACATGGTACAAGTTCCAGCCAGAGCAATTTGATGAGAAAAAGAAATAAAAGGTATCCAAATCAAAAGGATAAAGTCAAATTATCTCTGCTCATTTTTTCTATGAAACTAAAACTTCTCTAAGAAATAAAACCTATTAATTAAAAAAACGGTTCGTGTAGAAACAACTTCACTTTGAATATTGTATGAAAAACAAATCATTATAATTGTTACTAATGTACATAGTATTATCAATATCATCATTGAAGTACAATAACTAGAAAGATGATAGGTAGAGTGATCAATAGATAGACAGATAGATAAGCATGCATAAGAACAACATAATATCCCCTCCTTCAAAAATTTCCATGTGGTCAGCAGAGGAGAAAATGTTTTATGTAACTCAGGAGAAACAAGTTGAACCTTTTTACCATAATTTACAGGGATTTCACAGGGATTGTTTGAAGGAGTGTTGGTATTCTTTTGGAAGGGGTCACAGTTTGTCTAGCTATACATTTAAGAATTATAAAGAAGTCATAATTTATTATTTAGCATTTTAGAATGCTTTCTCTAACTGTTGACATGCACTGTTGTTTTTTATGGAGAACTGATGTCATGACATTTTCCAGTACTCTGGAAAAGAAAAAAAACAGAACTGGGACCCAGGTAATCTGGACTCTATTGAAAGACCCCATTATCATCCCTACTAGCAAACTCATTTGTGAACTTAGAAAACGCCACATTTACATTTCTCTCTTTCCTAAACTTCATGCTAGAAAAATGTATTGTCATTTGTTCAAAAATAATTGGCCTAGCTATTATCCTCAAACTTCAATATATATTCTCCTGGAATTAGAGGGTAAGTGTGCCAAGGGATTTGCAAATCCATGGAGAAGCTTCATGACTCCTTAGAAATGGAACATAGTTTTATTCAAATATTCAGGGGAAAATGTACATAGAAATCAATTTACGTATGAGGGCTGTTCAGAAAGTTTCCAGTGATAAATGTCTTAATTTTCATATTACATGAATGGATACATTCCAGACAGCCCCCATATGTTATAGATTATAATAACACATTGATTGATTTTTTTTTATTAAAAAGAAGAGAAGTTTTCAGAGAAATCCCATTCTTACAGTAGATCAATTCTAGCTGTCTTTACTCTCTGAGGGTGGGTGAACCTGGCCTTCCTCTCTGGCAGAGTAATTTTCTTACTTTTCACTAAGTAATGTCCTACATAAATTACTGCAAGCACAGGGAAAGCATAACCTGTGTATAGGTAAGGAGAGGCTGACAGACTAAAACACACAGCATAGCTAGGTACAGGAAGTGCAGAAAAGAGTGGTATAGAATATATAAAAGCAAGATTATCACAGTTTGAGTGTTAAAGAGTGACACATTTCTGGAAAAGCCTGCTGAATTAGCTCCACTGTTAAGCTATTCATGGTTTTACATTTAACTGGTATTTACTAGTTTTCCACTTCACTTTGTTATATCAATATGTTCTTGAAAGTGTCACATTCACCTTTATGATGAGGTTGTAGAAATAGATCATAGTAGCTTTCATTCTCGGTCATTAGAAGTAAGTGCTACAGGGCGGAGCCTGTGGCTCAAAGGAGTAGGGCACCGGCCAGCCCCATATGCCAGAGGTGGCAGGTTCAAACCCAGCTCCAGCCAAAAACTGAAAAAAAAAAAAAAGAAGAAGAAGTAAATACTACAAATAAAATGGCCTTCTTTGTTGTTATTTGCTTTGTTTTGTTTATGTTTTGTTTTGTTGTTCAGAAACTAAAATTCTCACTTATTGAATTGAATGTCAGGGATCTTCAGGGTCCGCGGATAGTGATGGAGAATCCTGCTTCCCCTTCCTGTTGTTCATCATTTGTATTTACCTGTCATGTTTTAGTCTTTCCTTCCTGTCCTCTCTTTCACAGAGAATATACCTAAGTTTATCAGCTCCTGTTAACTCAAGCTGTATCATCTCTTTGGAATTCATTGCCACCAATACTACATTCACACACCCATTCTTCTCACACCAAGCCCCTTCCCACGGCCTCCAGACTGATCTTTGAGCTTACAGTTTCTCTCTTTTTATTGCCACATAGAATCATCTGGGTCATCTGTTTGTCATGAAAATGCTATCATTTCACTATTTGGTGAGTACTAGAGAACCACTGAGTTCTTTAAGTAAGAGAAAGTTCATAATCATTAGTGTTGCATAAATGTGTCTTCAAATCTAGTCCAACAGACTTTACCAGTCTTCTCTCCAGTAACTGCCCTTCACTACAACTTATATTCTCATACACCAGACTTGTTTTATTTCCCTAAACACGGTCAATTATTACATGCCTCTTTGCTTTTGTCTGTGCTTGCCTGTGATTGAGATGCCTTCCTTCCATCTGCCCACCTGACTAATTCTCACTTAGCAACTTAAATGTCTTCTATTCTCTGACTTTTTGAAGCAGAAACATCTGTCTTTTCACATCTGTAAAATTGTGTATTGTCTCTAATGTAGTATTAGTCATATGTGATGCATGTTAGTTCAATGGTAAAATGTCCACATTTTAGTGATTGACTTTATATAGGAGTTTTATTTACTAGAAATAACTTCTCAAAGTCTTTACTATGCTCTTTTTATCATCACATACTCAATATATAAGATACCCATTGTGTATTATATAATGATATGTACATAACAGATAGTAGACCCAATACCTTGTCAATAGCTAGAAAAAAATGGATACAGGACAAATATTTAAAGGTTGTTTTGATATGAAAAAGTTGGGCCTATGGTATTAATCAATCTGAAAAAAATTTCAGGTGATAAGGCTCTACATTTGCCATGCTAAGAAGTACAGAGTGCATTCTACAAGTAATGGGGTAGGATTTGCGGGCATTTACGCAAATAAGAGACCTAATTTTACCTATTTTACTTGGAATAATACTTTGGCAACTTTGTCAAATATGGGTTAAAGAGTGAGAGTGAGGCTGGAGGCCCAGTTGAGAAATAATAAGACTAAATCACTATCAATTAAGTAAAATAACCATGGAAATGGGAGAAATGGAAATAACAGTTATTCAGAAGGCAAACTTATAGGATTTAGTGACTAATTTGATGTAGAGGATAAGATGGTGAAAAATAGAAAAGATTAAAATTTCCAAGGTTCTGGCATGTGGGAATGAGTAGATGAAGACCCATAACCACAGTAGGGACATAAAAGGACATGTTTTGGGGATGAAATTATGATCAGTTTTAAATACAAGATACATCCAGTTACTAAGTTAAAGACACTAAAATATTACAGGTACTATATTTTGAAAAGGTATAAGGAAGGTTTTTTTGTTGATCATAAGTACTTAACTATAATAATTATGTTGTGAAAACAATTGTAATTGGCATCAAATTCTCAAGAAGATATACCTCAAGTATTTATTGAACATTAAGAAAAACACAAGTTTTAATCTCATTTTTCATGCATAACGATAATTTTATGCTTCATTTCATTTTTTATTTTTTCTCATAGTTTCATACATAAGTATATTTTGTGATTTAAATCAATGCCTCTTCCCCATATCTGATGGAGATCAATGTGAAAAGGGTACTGAATTTTCTTTCCAGTTGGGAAACTATGACACAATTTAAGTTTGTAGTTAATTCATTCATTTTCTAGTAAAACAAGGTCTGATTGTTCATTCATGAGTCAATCTGCTTAACTAAGAAAAGAGAATGAAAAAATAAGTGCCTCATCTGCCCTTCATCTCATGTCCTCTGTTGTGTTGGCCATCACAAAAAGGCCAGCTCCTGGGCTTCAGGCTCATATATCCTGGTTGTATGAATAATTGTTCAAGTTTACACTGCCCAAGTTCTGGGGCCAATCTGGCTTTGGTTAAGAGAATCATAAGACTAAGTGCTCAGGTGACCCCTCTTGCTTCCCCAATTCTGGCTTCTTCCCTAGTAGAGCATACTGGAGAGGGAGTCTTCCTATTCTGGCTGTGTCATTGTTCGGCTCTCCATGAACCTTGGGGCAGTGACTCCTGCCTTTGAACTTCAGTTACCTCTCGCCCAGAATCATGAAACTGGACTATGCAGTTTCTCAGTCTCTTCTACTTCTGAACTCCAGAGATTCCCATGGTTAAGAGCAGAGGTGCTGCAATGGATTCAACCCTCACCTCTTCTACTTACTGAATATATGATGATGGACAAGTTATTTAGCATCTCTACACCTTGCTTTCCTTAGTCTTTAAAGCAAGAATAACAATAGCACCTAATATACAGAGTGACTGTGTAAGTTAACTGATGCAATGTATACACAGCTCCTAGCACAGTGGCTAGTATACAGCAATTGCTCAACAAATGCTAACTATTAATATTATAATTAGCTACCCTTCAGGGTCATGTCCCTGAATCTTGATTCATGTGGATTAGTCCTACTTACTGAAGCCATCCACAAACCTGACTATAGTATTACATACCGTATGTAGCAAGAGCCACCTACACATTTCATATACCCCTAATTTAACCTAATCCTGGGGGCCCTCCTAGATTGTCTGCCAGCTCTTTATAGGTAGGTCTACTGTCAGAATCCCACCCCTTCCTTCTTTACCCCATCCTGCTTGGAGCATTAACCTTGGTTTTGAAACAAATCTGTGATGGAGTCATTCACTGCACTCCTTGTAAGGGCTTCTACCACAAATTTACACTATATGGCTTGCACGGAAATAGACTTAAGCTTCCAAGCAGAACCACCTAATTCAAATGGAAAGCCTGGGGTTTCATTCCATGATCCCTGAACCATCCCTTCCCATTCAGTCTTTGTAGCTCCATGCTTATTATCCACCCACTGCTCTCTGAAGTTGTGCCATATGCTTTAGTTCAATGCACCATGGAAACCTTTCAACCAGCTCCTATAAGTACTCTCAGTAGGGCTGGCTTCATTGCCAACTAAATCCTCAAATTTATATTGCATAATCATTTCAAAGATTCCTTTTTTCTGAGGGGTCAGATTATTGGCACATACCATTTCTGCACTGGTTCCTTAATAAGTAACCAAATTCTCAACAATTTTCTTGTCAATTTTGACAGTAAAAATCCCTCACATATTATCACTGAAGCATCAAACAAATTAATCTATCCTGCCTGTTTCAGAGAAAGTAGACAATACTGGTAATGATAATAATTAATATATTAGTAGATGGTATTTATTGATCACATATTATTTTTAGTATTTACCAAACACTATTTTAAGCAATTTTCCTACATTTTTATTGGCTACTTAATACTGGGGGCAACTAGTACTATATTCCTATTTTAAGAATGAAGAAATACAACTGTAGAATCATGAATAACTTGCCCAAGGTAATATAATTTGAGTACTAGAATTCAAATACAGGTGTGTTCAACTTCAAAACTCATGCAGCAAAAGGAAAAGCCTTATGTACACATGCCTAATTCTATTACAAACAGAAATAACTAGGATCCACAGAAGTGGTATTGATAGAGGGCTGTGAGGGTCTAAAGAAGGAAGGAATCATGAGATCTATAAAGTGATATCTTTGGTTTTTAACTAGAGCCAAGCTTATTCAGAAAAAGGTGATGAAAATCCCTTTTGGAAGGAATAGTGAGACCAGAATGTGGAATATGTTTCCTATGAGGATAAGGATATGTTTCTGAGTAAGATTTTAAGCAAAAAGAAATGCATTACCATACCTGTGTTTTAGGGAGAATCTTCAAATAAGAAATAAATCCAAAGGTTTGAATAGGGAAAAATATAGGATGAGAGACTAGCTAAATTATTGTAACAGCTTAGTAAAAATTATGAGGACCTAAACAGGGTCCTGGTGGGAGCAATGCAGTGACAGTAAGAATGAGGAAATGAGCACACAGGTGAAAGACTCCAAAACTGCAATGAATATAAAGCCTTGGTCTTTTTTTTTTTATTATTAAATCATAGCTGTGTACATTAATGTGATCATGGGACACCATACACTTGGTCTTCAAAAACCTCATAAGCAGCCAGGCATGTTAGCTTATGCATGTAATCCTAGCAATCTGGGAGGGTGGATTGCTTGAGGTCAGGTGTTCAAGACCAGCCTAAGCAAGAGCGCAACCCCCATCTCTACTAAAAATAGAAAAACTAGTCAGGCTTTGTGGTGAGTGCCTGTAGTCCTAGCTACAGAAGGATGGGACAAGAGGATCTTAAGCCTAAGAGTTTGAGATTGCTCTGTGCTTTGATGATACCATAGCACTCTACTTAGAATGACAGAGTGAGACTCTGTTTTGAAGAAGAAGAAGAAGAAGAAGAGGAGGAGGAGAAGGAGGAGGAGGAGGAGGAGAAGGAGGAGGAGGAGGAGGAGGAAGAGGAAGGAGAAAGAGAAGGAGAAGAAGAAGAAGAAAAGAAAAAGCACAAAACAACAGTAACAACTTCATAACCTTTTTTTGGAGGACAAGACGTATACAAAACAAAAGCAACAATATCATTTAAAATTTGGGAGAAATTTTTAATAGAAGGGGTCATTTGAACTCAATGTGGAGACATTTTGCAATGTTTGGAGAACTTTCTGATTGTCACAGCTGGAGAAGAAGGCGGGTCTTACAAATATTCGATGGGTAGAGGCCATAAATGTTAATTCTACAATACATAGGAAAGCTTCCTCCCCAATGTCCACATCTCACCCCAACAAAGAATTATCTAGTCAAAACTTTGAATAGTGCCAAGATGGAGAAATTCTTCTTAAAAAATATGTTAGGAAACATGTAGACATTGGGAAAACAATTTTGAGTCTCTTATCCTGCTTCTTCATTTGTAAAATAGAGTAATAAGGGAGATGATATGTCTTTCACAGGATTCAGGATGAGATTAAATTAAATGAGATGCTGGTTAAGCATGTATCATGTTGATAAATCTTTATAAATACAATTTTTCAAAAGTGGAAATCTAAAGGGAGAATAATTGAATTTATTATAAAAAATTTTAGCCAATCTGAAATGACTATCTCTTGACCACTTAGTCAAAAAAATGTAACCCCAGCTCTGATGTCCCTCCCAGACTTCTGCTACCATGGACGCCTGCCACTTTTTATTTGAATGTCTTAGTGTCATTTCAAACTCAACCTGTATAAAATAGAACTTTTAAAACCTCTTATAAGTCACCTACATTGTTTCTGACAAACACATTTTGTTAGCCACTGGGGAAAAAAATGACAATAAGTTTTCAGGAAAACTGGCTTAATGATCCCCATCTGTCACTAATATGCCATTTGCCATGTAGCATTTGCAATTTCCAGAAATAATAACCTGTTACTTAAGGGGATTCTCTCTCCTTTTTCTCTGTGTACAATTTTTGACAATTAAGATTCTGAACTCATCCTGAAAAAAGTGCTACGTACCTCATTGCTGAATATCACCATGGTCACCAGATGCCCAAGAGGAGTACTTCAGAGATGACTGTAGTGATGGTATTCAGCAACGAGGTATGTAGCACTTTTTCTAGGATGAGTTCATGAACTTTATTGTAAGTAAATAGTGTCAATTTTTCCTGGAAACATTTCACATTTACTCACTTTTTCCCATCTCCAGTGGTAATACATGCCAGCAGGTACTAAACAGCTTTTAAAGGAATATAGCAATAGACTCAAGTGGGCTTATTTCTGGCTTTTCTCTTTCAATCCATTGTACTTGCTACAGGCATCCTCTTAACACACACTTCTACATATCACTGCTGCTCAGAAGTCTTCAGTGGCTCCCCCTGTGTGTGTCATTTATGAAAACTCTTCTACCTGTTGTCCAAGATTCTCTATGATCAAATTTCTCTTCCCAGGTCCACCTCCCTTGCTTTCCTCCATATGCAGCATTCGAATCCAGATATCCTCAGTTCCTTGCCAACACTCTAATATGACACATTCATTTCTGTTTCTGTTCCTTTTGTGTTCTGAAATGATTTTATGCACATCCAACTAGTCATTCAAGTACTATGAATTGAGGGTCTCCTCAGAGTTGGCATGTTGAATGCTATGGGGATCAAAAATAATTGTGGTCCCTGCTGTTATAGAGAGTGTGGTCTAGAAGGAGAGACCAACTCTTATTAAGTAATCACACAGATAAATGGGAAATTATGACTGTGTTCAGTGCCATAACAAAGAGGTACATTGTACTAAAAGAGAATAAAGAGAATTTTGTTCAAAGAGGTGAGGAGCAGGGGAGGAAGGGAAGTTGTCAACAGAAGGTCAATTGAGCTGAATAATGAACTAATTAGGCCAGGAGAGGTAAGAGGCACACCATGAGCGACCACAACAGACTCTAAAGCAAAGGTGGCTTAAATTTTACATATTTACATATCAAAAATCAAAAATATTTGAAACTATATGGAACTATTTAAAGTACATTCCATATATTACCTCAACTATATGAGGTAGTTACTACTATTATTCTTATATTAGAGATGAGGGGATACAAGGACAGGAAGTTTAGGTAATTTTCCCAAGGTCATTAATCATAGTAAAAATTTTTTTGTGTGAAAATTACTTAGATGCTATACAGCAGGAAAAACATAAAGTATCATAATTTGACCTAGCATAATAACTGTATGAAAAGATTTATGGTCAAATGTATTCAAAAGTGTTAGCATTCAGGTTCTAACATTTCTGATTTTTTTTGATCATTACAAATGTGAATGGTAAAAGTAAAGCAGGTAAACTTTGAAACAGTAATAAAAACACTATTAAATAATTGTAGTTATTGTGTAGTCCTATTAAATAATTGTATGACAAATTATCATTCAGCCTTCCAACATAATATGGGTAACAAATTCTTGACTAACACAAGAATTGTTCCAGAATATTATTGAAAATGTTAAAGGGTAAAAATATTCCAAAGTGACATAGAGTGTATGACTTCAACTTTGTTTTTAAAAAGTACTCAGTAAATATCAAAATGCAGCTGCAAAGACAGGCAACAACACCCTTAACTCAGTGAAGATGAATACAACATATACAGAAAAGGAGATAGTAAGTTTTCTTTGAAGAAGTAGCTAAAACGTTCATTTAAGAACATGAGAAACTCCTATTTTAAAATAAGAAGAGTTATTCACATTATATTTTTGTCTTCATGAAATAGTTCAGAGGAACTTCCCCTTGGTTGCATTACATCTAAATCTCATTAAAATGAATCACATCCTTGAAGCTTCCTCAGTATTATAAGAACAAAACCTAACTAAATCTGAATTACTTGGCCAGCTAGTACTACTGCTACTGTTCTTCAGGTCCGGCCAGTCTCCTTGACCCACTGGGGTTAGGTCCAGGTGACCCTTTTGAACCCAGGAAGTCAGATTTAGGTGTTCTATTGACTCCTTGAAGTACATGACTTTAGCAGAAAAGCCTCACCCTCTGGTCTACCCAAAACAAAACCTCAACTGCCTCTGTCTGTGTATGCTCCAAACTCTTTCTGCCTCTTTTGAGCCTATTTCCCCCCTGAGATTCCAAAAGTAACTACTGTCCACTGTATTTCTCTTCTCTTATTCAGCGACTAAATGTAATCCCCATTCATCAGAATGATCCTCATGTGGTATCAGACACTGAATTGTATTAACACTATACAAAGGTATCCTGGCCTAGCTGAGATTCCAAACCAGGAGAAAAGGACAAGGAAGAACCAAGCTCATAGGAGGTGGTGGAGGAACACTTAATCTCTGCTTTCCTATGCCTACCCTCATGAAAATCCAGTAACCTATCTACATTTCTCTGTTTTTCATCTGAAAAATGGGTATAATACTTCTTTCATTAGAAGTATTCCATTAGAAAGCCTTTAGCTTAGGTGCCAAGTCCATAAATGTTACCTGATAATGACATGATGATGAGGATGAGGAGGACAATGATGATTACCAAGAAGTATTAGCCAATTTTTAATCACTTAGCAAGAACAGAAACAGCAAGACTATAAACTTCAGGCTGTTTTTACCCATGATATTTATTTTCTCTCCTATATCTAACTCAAGGAGTAGCATAGTTGACACTGGATAAACATGAATAAATGAATAAACAAATGGGTTTTTTCAATTTCCTTCCAGCTGCCCAGAATTTGGGCATCCTTTGGGAGCAGTAATCACTTATGCATATGAGAAAAGAGGCTTAATTTTGGGAGAGACATCTAGTTTTTCTACCTACCTCCAGAGCCAATGACTGTGGATAATTTTTTAAAAATAGCTACCTCTTTACTTAAATCTTTATGCAATTTTTTTTTTTTTTATTTTTTGTGGTTTTTGGCCGGGGCTGGGTTTGAACCTGCCACCTCCGGCATATGGGACCTGCGCCCTACTCCTTGAGCCACAGCAATATTAAGATTTAAAGTGGCTGCAACTAATGGCAAACAATGTCTGAGGTCAGTCCCTTGATTTGGGCAAAACCAGATAGAATTGTTAAAGGTGGACATGTGGCAGTGAAGTCACATCCAGACCCTTATTAGCACAGGGGGGATAAATGAATTGCTGTGATCCAAGAAGTCACTCCCTTTGACAACCATCAGAGAAGTCCTACATTTTCTCTTGTACAGGACGAACCTCATTAAACTTCATGAAGCAATAGGCAGACATTCAAGCAATCAAAGCCTTAGGTGTTTATACAGCAGAGTGCAAGGAAGGGATTGTACAAGGGTGGAGAAGGCCATTTCCAAAATGGCCCTCCCAGGTCACGTCCTCCTTCACTAGTTCTCATCACTTCCCATCCGTCTCTCAGAATGAGGAGAGGAATTCAATAATACCAACTGGTCCCATCATCCCCAGACTGGAAATATCAGAAACTAGGTTTCTGTTTTCTCATTCCCAGAAGACAAGCAATAGCATCTTTATAGCATCCCTAGTTGGTTGCCTAATTTACCATGTTATTTGTTTATAGTATACAAACAGATTTTTCTGGCTGCAATTATCCTTAAGAAGCAATCTGGCCCATTGGTTTCATTTCCTAGTCTCTTGAACTGTACACAACCAAGTCATCTAGGCAGCATGTTCAAAATTCAAAAGTCTAAGCCCCAAATCCAGATATTCCAAGTTTACAGTGCTTAGATGGGGCTATCGCTTTCCTTCCTTTTCACTTTTTTCCTTTTTTTTCCCTCTGTCTTTTTAAACCGTCTTCCCAGAAGATTCTGATACTCAGTCAGAGTTGAAAATTATAAACTCTCCAAATTCTTCTGGTCTCCAATCTAACACTTGAATTTTGTCCACAGTATTCATAGCAAATAATTATCAAATCCATGTTTGAGAACTATCAGGGATAGAACGCTTAAATCTAGAACAAAACCATCTTTTTAGATAGTTATCTTATTTCCTATAATTTTATTCTTTCTGTTCTAGCTTTAATCCTCTTGGGATCTTGAAAAATATGTATAATCCCTCTTTCACATTCCAAGTTTCTTCATTTAACATGGCTCTTTGTATGCAGATTAAAGGATTATTTGTAATTCAACATTTTCAAAATTATGTTCCAGTGGACTATGTGTTAAGATGTGTTCCATGAAAAGGGTGATCTGTTGTCAAATACTGTTCTGCTTGTCAAAAATACAAACTACAGGCACAATGGAAACAAATACAAAATGATCGCTCTCTTACCTGGATTAAAAGCAATTCCCATAACTTGACTATATAGTCAATTCTCCCACATCCCTTCAGTACTGATATTTTTATTAAAAGAATCTGATAATTCCTTCTTGTTCCATTTGAAACCTCACAGAAAAGCAGGGAAAAGTGAGCATTCTGCACTTAATCCATCCCCAGTCATCAAGGGTCAGCCCTAAGTCACACCCAGACAGGAGATTTGGCCAATTAGTCATTATCTTGAGGGAAGGAATGGGTCTGTCTACTCCCAATATAATTCACTCAGTTCTCATCAGTGGCAATAGAAGAAAGATTTCACCCTTCACTTAGTAAAGGCTCAGCAAATTTCAGATGAAAGAGAATCAGAAGTTAAGGAAGTCCACACCTACTTGGGAATCTGACCTAATTTATATATATATATATAAAATCTTTTGGTGGCCCTAATGTAATTGTTTAAAAATTTTATACATGATGTACCAATTGTTTCTCATCTCCCATAAATTATTCCAGTTTTACTGCAGCTGCTTATATACATACTTTACATAGTTGTAATCACAGTACATTTATCATCTAATTCCATATTTTGTATTTCACATATGATGTACATATTTTTTATACTCTTATAATACTCATATTTATAATAAAACATATATTTAGAGGGCCTACTCTAAGTTTGTTCACATTCTCTAACTTTTTAATTTGAGGTTACTTAAAATATTTACGATGACATAGTGTGAAAATAAACATTTTTGTGAGAAATATTTTTCATTGTCTTCAACTGCATTCTTAGTAAGGATTTTTGTGAGTCAGAATGTTCACCTAAAAGACATATTTTAGCAGCAACTTAAGGCAAATCAATCTTTTTTTATATATTTCAGATTAATATGAGGTACAAACAATTAGGTTATAATGCTTGCATTTATTAGTAGTATAACCCTGTTGTAGTTGTGCCCCTCACCCAAGAGGCGTACCTTACCCCTGCATTGCACCCATTAGGTGAGAGCACACCAGTTGCCCTCATTCCTTCACTCTCTCTCAGTTTGTCCCCTGTGCGGGTGTGTATTATTTCACTACTGGATTCACATTAGTATTGAATACATTAGATACTCACTTTCTCATTCTTGTGATACTTTACTAAAGAGAATGTTCTCCAACTCCATCCAGATTAACACAAAATATGTAAAATTTCTGTCCTCTTTGATGGCCAAACAGCACTCCATGGTATACATATACCACAGTCTATCAATACATATCCATGGGTTCATGGACACTTGGGTTGATTCCACATCTAGGCAATTGTAAATTGAGCTGTGATAAACAGCCTAATGCAAATGTCCTTATGATAACATGATATTCCTCCTTCTGGGTAGATACTTATTAAAGAGATTGTGGGATCAAATGGAAGGTCTATTTTGAGTTCTATGAGGATTCTCCATACTTCTTTACAAAAAGGCTGTATTAGTTTGCAATCCCACTAAAAATGTAAAAGTGTTCCCTTCTCTACAACAGCTCCAGCATATGTAGCTTTGGGAATTGTAATGTAGGCTATTTTCACTTGGATTAGATAATATCTCAAGGTAGTTTTAATTTGAATTTCTCTGAGGATTAGGGGCGATGAGCATTTTTTCATGTGTTTTTTGGCCATTTGTGTGTCTTCTTCAGAGAAGGTTCTGTTCATATCTCTTGCCCAGTGATAAATGAAATTGTTTCCTCTTTTTTGTTGGTTAATTTGAGTTCTCTGTAGATTCTAGTTATCAACTCTTTGTCAGATTCATAATATACAAATAATTTCCCCATTCTAAAGGTTGTCTATTTTCTTTAATTGCTGAATCCTTAGCTGTGCAGAAGCCTTTTTAGGTTAATTAAGTCCATTTATTTATTTTTGTTGTTGTTGCAATTGCCAGTGGAGCCTTCTTCATATAATCTTTTCCCAGGACAATATAACGAGTTTTCCCATGCTTTCTTCTAGAATTTAGATAGTTTCTTGTCTAAGATCTAAATCTATTGACTACGTTAATTGAAAGGAAAATTACACTGATTGTACCTGACCTAATTAGGTGAGCCTTAGGAAAAGAGTCTAGGGGTCAGAGACAGAAGAAATCAGAAAGATCTGAGGCAGTAGCAGACACACTCTGGCAGATCTTGATGAAGCATCCTGCCTTACTTTGAAGGGGGTCACCTGTCAGGGAATGACAGGGAACCTCTAAGAGCTAAGGTTTTCAGTCTAACAGTTTAAAGTAACAAAATTCTATCAACAATCATTGAGTCTGAAAGAAAACCCAGAGACTCAGATGAGATTTTAGTATCAACTTGACATCTCGATTTAATTGTATTATAATTTTCCAACAACATTCAGTGCAATAACACATTGGACAGTTTTGTAGTGTAGGAGCAACAGGCTATACCAGGTAGTCAAAGTATGTAGTACGCTTTGCCATCCAGGTCTGTGTAAATATACTCAATGATACACCAAGAGAAAAAAAAATTGGCTAATGATGCATTTCTCAGAGTATATCCCATTGTAACACATGACTGTATGTTCAAAATGATGATGAAATAATATCAAATTAAGAAATTGCTTTCTTAATTAACGCAAAATTGAAAATTTGTAAAAAAAATTATTCAAAGGTAAAGTAGACCTGCCCAAGAGAACATACATTGTTACTCTTGACGCTTTACATCTCTCACTATGAGTCATTCTGTTCCCATTATTACTAAATATTACAAATTATTTCACAGTAAGAACATTTTAGACTAACACTCAGCAGTAATCCATCCTTTAACTCAGAGAGTACGAATGCCTTCCATTAACAAATCTAATGACTAAGGAAATAATTTTCCCATGTATACTTTCACATTATTCTGTAAGGGAGAAAAATTATAATAGTCAGTGCCTCTATTGTTACACCTGGAGTCATCAGGAGAAAGCTTCATTCAAAGTGACTTGTCTAACTCACCTACAGGTTCTCAGCCTTCAGGAATGTGAGAATAATAGCACATTGCCATCTAAATTTCCATGGCCAAAGTCGGTAAAATAGACACTCAGCTGCTTTGGTGCCTTTATGCCTTAGTTTTTGTACATGTTCTCATAAGACCAAAGACATCATTTAATGAAATATAGAAAAAAAAATCACAATTTTAAAGAATTAGATGTAATTGTGGCAAAATCACTGAGCCTAGAGCAGACTGCTTCTGATTTGAAAAAATAACTAATTTTTCCAGTGCTCAATTTCCTTATTCATAAAGTAAATATAATAATGGCCATCAAATCCAGAGTATTGCCTTAAAGTTTAAGGGAAATCATAATTATGACCACGATGATTAGAGCTCCCATTTATAATTTATTATGTGCCAAGTATTTGCTAAACATTTCACTTGATTTAAACTTTACAAAAGCACTATAAGATTGATGGATTTCAAAAAATAAAATTAAATTATAACTGGGTTATAGCTTTCATGAAAGGGGAAAGGGAGGGGAGGGAGGGGGGAGGGAGGGGGAAGGAGGGTGATTGGTGGGATTACACCTGCGGTGCATCTTACAAGGGTATATGTGAATCCTAGTAAATGTGGAATGTAAAAGTCTTAGCAAAATAACTAAGAAAATGCTACAAAAGCTATGTTAACTAATGTGATGAAAATGTGTCAAACGATCTATGAACCAAGTGTATGGTGCCCCATGATCATACTAATGTACACAGCTATGGTTTAATAAAAATAAAAAAAAATTAAAATTAAATTAAATTAAATTAAAAATAAGGAACCGGCCACGTGTGGTGGCTCACACCTGTAATCCTAGTACTCTGGAAGGCTAAGGTGAGAGGATTCCTTGAGTTGTGGAGTTCAAGATCAGCCAGAACAAGAGCAAGATCCCCATCTCTACAAAAAGTAGAAAAAATAAGCTGGGCATTGCAGCACACATCAGTAGTCCCAGCTACTTGGGACAGTGAGGAAGAAGGATTGTTTGAATCTAGGAATTTGAGGTTGCAGTGAGTTATGATAACACAACTGCACTCTACCCAGGAGACAGAGTGAGACTCTGTCAATAAAATAAAATAAAATAAAATAATAAAAATAAGGAAACAACACACAAAATATTAAATAACTTGCCAGTAAGAACTGCCATAGTATAAAATTCTAGGTAGCATCAAATGTACTGCAGTCCGTGTATATGGCACCATCTGGAATCATGCAATACGGTAACCCTGCCTGTCAGAGCCAGAATTAAAATTAAGCTCTTAAATATTACACTCAATCACTCAGTACAGCACAGGTGCAAAAATTTAGTCCTTTCATAAGCAACAATATTACATGTGCTTTCTTCAAAGAAATACAAATACTCAACTTATTCTTTTAAAGGATCATATTCTAAAATGATCCTTCACTGTTGTGTTTTCTGAGCAATGTGTAATCCAAGTTTCATGAAATTGGTCTCTACCTTAAAACAAATATTAATGAAATACAAATCTTTTCTTTGTAGCCTTAAAAATAATTCAGAATCATCTTAATAATAGCTGTGTACACTTACTGAGGGCTTACAATGTTCCAGGCCTGGCACTAATAATGTCACATTGATTACCTAATTAAATCTTCCCAGCCACTGTTAAGAGTTAGCAATATTATTATGGTTCTGTTTTCCAGATGCAAAACCAGAAGTACAAAGATACTACATAACTTGCCATAGGACACACAATCCAATTAAAAAGTGAAGCTGAATGAAACAAAGCAGTCTAGCCTTGAGTGCCAGTGCTCTTAAATGCATCAGTATTTTGACAAAAGATTAATTATAGATTTTTTTCCTACAAACTGACCCCTCCAAGCTAAACTACATACTTGTCTTTGTAAAAGTGCATAATTTGCACTATAATTTAGCCTTGTGTTTCCCCTGCTCTCCATTGCCTTTTTCTAAAATTTGATTTTCATGGATTCTATATTAGGAGAGTTTTATCATTCAGATTTTAGCTACCTACTTTCTTCATGAAACTCTTAGGTACTTTTCTTTTCTTTTTTTTTTTTTTTGTAGAGACAGAGTCTCACTGTACCGCCCTCGGTAGAGTGCCGTGGCGTCACACTGCTCACAGCAACCTCTAACTCTTGGGCTTACGCGATTCTCCTGCCTCAGCCTCCCGAGCAGCTGGGACTACAGGCGCCCGCCACAACGCCCGGCTATTTTTTTTTGTTGTTGCAGTTTGGCCGGGGCTGGGCCTGAACCCGCCACCCTCGGCATATGGGGCCGGCGCCCTACTCACTGAGCCACAGGCGCCGCCCCATTAGGTACTTTTCTTGACCTCTTTCCTTGGATGTTTTATCATATACTGTATTGTGGGGGAAGAGAAGTCATAATCCTCTCTGTTTCACCCACTGTCAAGGACTGCCATTATTCAAAGTAGTCATTTGTGGAACAAAGAAAATAAAATGAAGAACCAAAAGAGAAAAGCAATTAATCAGGCAAGAAGCTATTTAGTTAAATCAAACTATAACCATTTCCAAGGTTTTTTTTTATTTTATTAAATCATAACTGTATACATTGATATGTTTTAAAAGCAATGTGCTCCAGGTGGGTAATCATCAGAAGAGTCATGACTGTCATAATAGCCTTGACTTTGTTGTGAAGAGAATTCTCCTTTCACTCTGGGGTTTCTCTCTTTAATATCCACTGCCATTTCTACACCAGGCTCAGGTAGACCCCTCTCCTTCATCCATTCATCACTGTGTTCCACCTTAGACCAAAATCCTTTTTCTTTGATTATCTTTGCCTTAAAAATATAGAATAGCATTTTCAAGTTATACATGAGTCTATCTATACCAAATAGAACAAAACTGAAGAATTTTGTTCAGAAACTTCAGAGGAAGATTCTGCTTCTTAGCTATTAAAAGTATCAAAAACCATTATTAAACAGAAATATTTTTCAAAGGCTTTACATATATTACCTCATTTCATTGAGAAAGGTATTATTGATATTTTAATTTTCATTTTGTATTTTACAGAAAATTTAAGTAACTTGCCCAGCTTCACAAGGTTAGTGGTAGAACTGGAATGTGAACTCGGATCAGCCTCATGTTGAAGTCACTTCTGCTTATGCTTATTTCTTACTGAGTCTCTCAGTTCCTTTGCCCTAAGGATGGCCCCGGCCACTGTCCCCACTATGCCATGTGTCATTCCTTCTGTACTTCTCTCAAGGGACTCGGTACCATCACTTTCCTTGCTGATCTCCCATTCATATTGCTTCATTCCCTAAGTCATTTCAGAAGAGGTCAGGGAAAACTTTTTATACTTTTATGTTTTTCTCATTCAAAATTTGCAAAACCCATTGACCCCTTCCATTTCTTAAAAAATCTACGGAGAAACTGAAGACAGCATCAAATCCTGGCACTGACTCTGGGGACTTCCTCCATAAAGCAGGAGAAGAAGACTTGAGAAAAGATATTCCTTCCTCACACAAGTGATCATCTTGGTTTTCTTGTCCCATTCTGGGGATTGTTACTTAGGCTAAGAGTCTCTATCTACCCACACATATGCATGGAGTGGGTTTTATTATTGGTAATAATATTCTTTGCCTTATTTAATTCTCACATCCACACTATGGAAGAGATATGAAACAAAAGCAATACAAACTCACATGAATTCAGTAATTTTGTCTAAACTAACCAAACCTATAGATTGGAATTCGAACACTGGTCTTTCTGAATCCAACGCCCTTTTTGTGCACCTTTGTGTTATATGGCACCTGATTCCACCCCATCAAAATTTAATTGATATTTGAGCCTGAATATAGCATGAATATAGTGCAAACGTGCACACACACATATACACATCAAATCATCATATTTATACATTATGCAATTCCACACCTACAGATATTTTCTCACAGTGCCTTTCAGGTTTCACTTAGCAGTGTTCTGACCAGGCAAGCTGTGTGAATTCCACAATGGTATTGACAGTCTGATGCAATTCAGTAGAAGCCTTATTGTTACAATCAGTTTGTGGCTTTTTGTAGTTTATAAACACTTCTATGAGATCTCACCCGATGCTTGAATTAACCTTGGCTGTGCAATGATCCTCTATGCAGCCTCTGGTAATCAGACAACAATCTAAAGTTAACAGCTAGTAAAGGAAAGAGAGCAGAACTGAATCTTGCATGAAGCTCCAGAGTTTGGGCTCTCTATCCCTTCTCACTGCCTCCTTTCAAGTATCTCATGAATTCTTTCTTTCTCCTAAATTATTCTCTGTGCAGTTGCTAATATTGCTTATCTTTTTTTTATTAAATCATAGCTGTGTACATTAATGAGATCATGGGGCACCATACACTGGTTTTATAGACCGTTTGACCATTTTCATGACACTGGTTAACATAGCCTTCCTGGCATTTTCTTAGTTATTGCGTTAAGACATTTACATTCTACATTTACTAAGTTTCACATATACCCTTGTAAGAAGCACCGCAGGTGTAATCCCACCAATCACCCTTCTCCCCTACCTCCCCTCCCTTTCCCACTTCCCCCTATTCTTAGGTTATAACTGGGTTATAGCTTTCATGTGAAAGCTAATATTGCTTATCTATAGAGTCAAACATTTCCCAGATACTACTCTCCAATCAATTGTGTTACCGGAATACTTTTATCTGGGTTGAGTCCTCAAGTTTTTTGCTAGATCTTTTATTCCTTATTGAAATGCTTGGCTACAGTCCAGGGTGAAGAAAGTTGAATGGCTTTGTGCCTTCTAGTGCAGAGTCAGCTAATGTGAGCTCTGCGTGACTGAAGGCACAGAGTCCCAAAGGCAGGGCTCAGAGTCCAGCCAGCCAGCACATTGCCTGGGATGGCTTTTAGCTTCTTCTCTACAGCACTCTTATTTGCCACCTTTGTTTTTTAAATAAAAGAGAGAGAAGGGTAATATCCCTTTCCCATCCGAAACCCTGAGTCAGCTGCTCTTCTTTGCCTGCATCTTTTCCGATTCCATACATCCACATGACCAGGACATTTTGCAATAATTCTGAGACATGAATTCCTGTGAATTAATGTTAACGCCTACAAATTGCCACCTGTAACACCACAAACTGCAGCCCTAATCCAGCTAAGTAAAACCACCTCTGGGACATACATACAATCCCACAGTACAGCACTGCCAAGACTGGTAAATAAGATCCATAAAAATATGACAAAAATGTATTCTATGTGTTCTGTAAGCTAAATCACCCTTATAGCCATCCTCTACTTGCAATAGCCTTCCAACTATTCTCTGTATACATTCTTGACCACTACAATCTAGTCACAAAGTTCATCCAATGGGACATCTGAAAATATAAATTATCTCATGTCATTCCCTTTCTTAGCACATCCTATGGCTTCCCACTACTCTTAGAATAAAATTCAAGTTCCTTACAAAAGGGGGCTGCTTAGATTTTGTTCAGCAGATGTCTTCAGAAGAATCCCTGGAAAATTCAAGAAGACCATCAGTCTATGAACACCCAGCAGAGGCAGAGCTGTCCCTATAAAATATTAACATTAATGAGGAAAACAGAGACCGGCAGGAAAAAGAGATGTTCACAGTGAAGGGTAACAGCTAGAAGATAATTATTCAAAGAAAATCATATGCTTCTTATGGGGATTATTTGGCTCAAATTAAGCTATGGAGTTTTACTCAGTAAAACTTAATTTTTACTTAAAAGTTTTAGCATTCTCAGGGTTGTGACATTTTTAAAGCTAAATGGAAATTAAAAATAAAGTATTCCAACACTCTTACTCCACAATAAAGAAAATGACTCTCTGGGTGGCGCCTGTGGCTCAGTGAGTAGGGCGCCGGTCCCATATGCCGGAGGTGGTGGGTTCAAACCCAGCCCCGGCCAAAAACCACAAAAAAAAAAAAAAAAAAAGAAAATGACTCTCAAAAAGAAGTAAGTGCTCAGTGGTACTACCGGTTAGCACATGGCACTCACACAGAAAGAGCTGCCGATCTCAGAAAAGCTGGGGTCAGAGCCAGGGTGAGAACTCACAGCTCTGCACTAGGACCCCGTGCTCCCAAGAAATTTGCTATGAACATTCAATTTCTTTCTCTTTCTTTATATCCTTTTCTTTTTTTTTTATGTTTGTCGCAAGCCAATGCTTTATTTATTTATATATATTTTTTGAGACAGAGTCTCACTATGTCGCCCTGGGTTGAGTACCATGGCATCACAGCTCACAGCAACCTCAAACTCTTGGGCTTAAGTGATTCTCTTGCCTCAGCCTAAGCAATGCTTTAAATTGAATGAAAGCACATTCATATATTCCAAATACAAGTCTCTATTTCATCACTGTTGACTGAAAGCTATAAAGCTGCTCTATAAGATTTCTGTCTGTTTAAACACATATTCTCATTCTGTGCTCATCACATTGCAGACCAGTAGCAGTTTGTGAACTAACATAAGTCTTCAGAAATCACTCTGGGTAGCCCTGCTTCACATGTCTTGCCTAAACAACCACACTACTGGGTTCATGAGATATTTTTCTCCATAGCAAGTTGGTACTTGACTTGCATAAGCATTTACAAAACTGGCTACTGCCATCTCAGAATATAGTCATTTATTCCTTGGATATGGACCTCCCCCACAAACTTGCTTCCTCCAAGGAGTCTAGAGAAATGGATCCTAGAGGTGACTTTACCATAGGGCAGAGTGACCTCATACTGTGCTCGTGAACAACTTGAAAAACACTTAGAACAGACAACCAATCAGAATGGCATACACACGTACTTCTATCACAGGTTATCAAAGTTTTCTCAGACACTTATTTCCCACAAGAAGAATACTTTGAGGAACATATTGTAATCACTTCTCCAAAATTTTGTGTTGTGGCATCTTTCCATTCCTACCAGCACTTCTTAGCCTCTCCTGCTTCATTGTTTTCCCTCATAAAACATCATCACTCAGCATATCATATTTTAATTTGTTTTCCTATGCTTATCAATAATAGCATAAATATACTACAGCAGGACTTTCATAGTTGACCACCTCCTACGTAGACCACTTCCTTAAGTTGACCTTATTTTCATAGACCAGACACACACCACATGTACATATCAGTACAATAAGCCTAGTTCCTTACGTTGACTTCCCTATGTTGACCAGTTGTTACAGTCCCTTGGATAATCAACCTCTATAGTATTTATTATTTATTAGGTACTATCCTAAGCACTTTGAACAAATTCATTCATTTAATCTTTTAAACAACCTTGTAAAGTAACTACTACAATTATCCCCATTTCAGAAATGGAAAAACTAAAAAAGGTGGATAGTTTCCATTTTGAACTCAGTGAGACTGAAACACCAGGAGATATTCATGTGTGGAAATCCAGGAGGCCACTGTGCATGATCCTGGAACTTAGATGAGAAATGACATTCGAATTATGTACTAGAATCTTCAGATCAGACTATGAATGGAAACAAGAGCAGCAGGACTGGAGGGTGTCCCTTAGAAGCATGTAAAGATTACAAAAGAGGCCAGAGAACTAAACACACCTTGACCTGTCACCAAAGGCTTCTCATAAGTACATTTGTCAGATCCTTTGCAACTAACTGAACTGTTACTGAGAGTGGCTCCTTTTAGGAAAAAAAACAGGGACCCAATTCCACACTGTCTGGACTTAATAAAAGGCAGAGAAGAGCTGTATAAGACATGATGTCCATGATAAGGAATGGGAGGGAACTGGAAACTATTCTTGACAGAAACAGTTCATCTGTGGAACAATGGGAAACAATGCGGAAGCCAAAACACACAGGGCAAAGATGCCATCAGTCCACAGACCTCTGAAGAGCTTCTATAAGACTGTGAAGAGATTTGTTCTTTGTGATTTAAAGTAATAAAACTAGGACATATAAGTGAAAGCTACAGAGGAACATTGTTTAAGCTTGTTTAAAGAAGGACTTCCCATAGCCTGAGCTTTCAAAGTGGAAGTGGTTGCCTTTACGTGGCCACCACTGGAAAAAGGTCAGGTTCAAGCTGAAGTTTAGACAGGATGGATCCTCTCTGTACTCATTAGAAACTCTCACAGCCTTTCCCACGGTTGTGAGGAAGGATGTGAAGACAGAACAGGCATTTTTCCTGGTTGGGCAAGAACTGTGGGACAATAATTGCGTGGTTCTCAGATAGCTTTTCTTCTTGACAGTGGCATGGGTGATGAAAAGGCCAGGTCTAAGTGCCACAGCCAAGGATAATGTTCACAGAGCTTTGGCTCTTTAATTTCTGATGATCAGAAACTAAGCGTGTGCCCAAGGTGTGAGAGGAAGACTCTAGTTCCAAAAGTCTCTCCTGCACCTTGGAATTCACCAAAAAAGCAAAATCACAAACATCTCTAGGCTGGAATGATTTCAAAGTGTTACTGAGCTCTTGCTTATGCAAGATTCTCCCTTGCAGCATCCCTGATAAATGCTCACCTGGTTGTGTTTACATACCTTCAATGATGAGAAGCCTTCTGTTTCACAAAACAGCTCTCTAGGGTTCAAGTTCTCATAGTTATTAATAAAAAATGAAAACAATAGCTAACATTTGTTGAGTTCTCACTATGTGCCCAACATGAACTAAATATTTTCCTTGCATAGAAACATTGAATCCTTGCCACAAACATATTGAACATGTATAGTATTATCCTTATTTGACAAGTGGGGAAATTAAACATTATAATGTTAAGAATGTATTCAAGGTCACACAAAGTGATAGAGCTGTCTTCAAAGAATATGATTTTCAGACTTCAATGGTTCACCTATCACTTTATTTGTAATGTTTGAGGAACACTTCTACTGTTATTCGCTTATTTTTTAATGATCTTTTTTAAAAATAAAAAACCTAAACACCTCCTTTTATGCTTTCTTCTACAACTGAAATCACAAAATTAGTGTACTGTGTATTAAAAACTTATAACTAATAAAAATTTACAAAATGTTTATCTACATGCTAAGTAGAAACATTTTATATGTATCATATTTTAAAAAACATTGCTCTAAAGTTATTTCTTCTTATTTTTAAGGGCTTATGTTTATTTTTTTGAGAGCTGTGGTGTTATATAGCTCACAGCAACTTCAAAATCTTGTGTTTAAGCAACCCTCTTGCCTCAGCCTCCCAAGTAGCTGAGACTACAGGTGCCTTCCACTGTACCCAGCTAGTTTTTCTATTTTTAGTAGAGATGGAGGTCTCCTTCTTGCTCAGACTGGTCTCCTGTGCTCAAGCAATTCACCCAAGTAGGTCTCCCAGGGTGCTGGAATTACAGGTGTGAGACACTATGCCCAGCCTTAAAGGGTTTATTTTTAAACCAAAACCTGATTAATTTTTGTGGTAATTTTTCACTGTGTTAACTTCCCTGTGTGATTTTTGAGCAAAAATCTTGGCAATCTTTGTCTCCAAAGCTAGTTTTAGAGTATCTATGAAGGGTGACAACATCTTATGAAACAATCCCCAGGCTGGTCATTCATTCTTCCTCCAATCTCTTTCACCAGAGGAGGTCTAGGTTCGTCTAGGCCAGCGGTTCTCAGCCTGTGGGTCGTGACCCCTTTTAACTACCCTGTTTCCCCGAAAATAAAACAGTGTCTTATTTTAAGGTGTGCTCCCAGAGATGCGCTAGGTCTTATTTTCAGGGGACATTTTATCTTTCCTGTAAGTAGGTCTTATTTTCAGAGATGTCTTATTTTCGGGGAAACAGGGTATATTAAAGGTTTGCAGCATTAGGAAGGTTGAGAGCCACTACTCTAGACTTTCCTAAGTGGTCTTTTATACCTGAAATACCCTATTTTGTAAAGCTACCACAGTTGTTGTTCTATAAGGGCATAGACATATAGCCCTACTTGTGGAGCCCAGAATTTTCTCACCTACATCCAATAGCTGTCTCCATGCTCAAGCTAAGATTGATCCAGGGCTTGGGACAGAATGTGTATCCCAGGGGAAGGATCATTGTCTCAACCCGGAAGACATGAACTCTTTCCTATTTCTGCCTACCCTTACACTATCACTTCAATTATAGGAGTCAGAGTTTATTCAATAAAATATACACATAATAATTCTTGATCCATTAGCCTCTCAGGATAGTTATGAGTATAAAATAAAATAATGTATGTGTATATTTTGTAAACTGTGAAGAGTTACAGACATTAGCTATCATTAGAGTAGATGTCATGGTCCAAATACATACAGCATCACTTACCCTCAAGTGACTATAAACCCAGGACACCTTCCAGCTCTTCTAGAAAATAACAAGTTGGAGAAAGTGGCATGTGGAGAAGACTCAATGATAATTAGAGAATTCGTTATGTGAGGGACTGCTCTGTGCCAGTCACTGTTCCAGGTCTTGGGATACAGTGTCGAATATGGGAAATAAGTAGAGTTAATATTCAGTCAGTATGGTTGAATACTGAATACTGCTAAAATATTGAATATTTTCCTATTCATGGAGACACATTATTTCCTTGAGTCTTTTAGTTCACATGCATTACCCTATCTATTCCAGCCTTTCCTTCAGGAATCCCAGACCTCCCCAATACCCAGCAACTTACAGGTTAAGGCCCAGACCACCCTCCATCCAACCTCCCAACTCCTCTGACCCTAATCAATTCTGATTGATTACGGCCAGGTGGAGATGGTTCTTAAATAATTTGAATATCACCCTGGGAGAGCAGGTTCTAATCTATTGAGAAAAGACAAGTGAATGAAACAATGCATAATTCAATTGCAGATTATGATAAGAGCTCTAAAGAAATGAGATGTGCTGAGGGTGGAGAGGGGAAACCCTAGATAGCATGATCAGGAAAGGCATCCATGAGGAAGTGAGATGCAAGCTGATACAGGAATGGGGAGAGTCAGCCATGGAGAGACCTAGAGGAAGAACATTGCAGCAGAAGGAAGAGTTAGAGCAAAAGCCCTTGGGCAAGAATGGGTTTGGCATGTACAAAGAACAGAAAGAAAGCCCATGTGACTAGACCATAATGTAGGTTGCCTAACGTCGGCACCGCCAGAGTATGTGGTGAAAGTCTGGTCATCTGGATTTTGTTCCAAGTATGAAGAGACATCATCAGAATGATTTAGTTACATTAAAATGTGGTGACCATATTTACAAAGTGCTTTGTTATGAGAAATTTGAATCCTAGAGGACACTTTCTTTCATATTGTCTCGTCACTGCAATTGAAAAACCTGTGACTGACTGATGTTCTGCTAGATGCAAGGGGAATGATAACAACCCATTCATCAACCTAGAGGGACCAGCTCAGGTGGGTCTATCAGAACTTAAGAGATCCTAAGAACAGGACATGACCAAACTTGGAGAAACTTTAGTAAGAACAAAATCAAAATCAATCTTCTGAGACACTTAAAAATCAGCCTTGGGACAAGGTTGTCAAGACTTTTTTATCCTTTATCTTATCTGATCTTCACAACAACTAGGTCATCTGGGCTAAATCATATGTAAAAAGTATCAGGCTCCACAAAGAAAATTATATTTGTGTTTTAAGGAGCTGTGGACAAAGATGATTTCACCTCTTTCCCTGACTGAGAAAGCAATGAAGAAAATTTGCCTGATTTTACATATATTTGTCACAGCTGGGCTAACACTAAAACGTAGGCGCCCTGATTCATGCTAGAATATTCCACTATCTTTTTGTGACGTTGTAGAAGAGGGAAATTTTGTAATCGTTATGCAGGTGAGCTAAGGACTGACCCAGCGGTTCCCACAGACTGCTCCAGGTACAGCCCATGCATGCTGATGCTATCTGGTCAAGTGTTCTGAGAATCCAATCCGCACGTTTTATCTACTATGGAGAGAATGCATGTAGTCAGCATGACATACATACACTTGAGAGAATTTTAATTCCAAAAGTTACAGCTGGCTGAAGCCTGACCAGAAAATTATCTGTAAGTGGACACCAGGTAGCCAAAAATATCTAAACTTTTAAGTTATGAAACAGATAGTCATAGAGGAGTGAGGGAAAGAGGTGGACCAGGAAGAAAGAGATTCTTCTTGTTCATTTTATTAGAAGACCCTAAGTAACAGTAGCTCTAACCCATGGGTATCCCAGAAAATAAAAACGGATAGAAGCCTACATTTTCAGGGTCCTGATGCAGCATTATAAATAGAGGAATCCCACACAGGATGGGGCACAATGTCAAGGTGGCTCTTCCCACACCCTGACAGTGAGGTTTCTCTCTGGACACCCTGCCCAGCTGTGTTGTTTCAACTTCATCCCCACTCAGGTCTTCCCCTCTTATCCTCTTATTTTGCCCCCTGCCCCTTCATTCATTCCTTTTGCTTTCTTTGCTATTTTTCTACTCCCATTAGTCTGCAATGTTTTTGAGGACAGAAGCTATATCTCCTTTGCCTGCTTCCAGAGTACCAAGCATGTACTTTTCATAATAGATACTTAGCATGGTTTTATTAAATAAAAACAGACTATAATAATGACTACCATTTATAGACCAATGTGTGCCATGTGTAATGCTAAATATTTTACATATTTTATTTTATTTAATCCTATAGTAGTTGATGTAGATGTCTTCATCCTTATTTTATAGGGGAGAAAATTGAAGCTTTGGGAAATTAAGTAACTTGCCCTAGGTCACATCCTTAGCAAGAAGCAAAATTGGTGCTTAATCCACATTTTTTATAATGCAAATGCATAGTAACTTACACAGGAATCTAGGCTGCCTGCTTGTATTGACTATTTTGTTGCAAAATCAGAAAAGAAGAGCTGCATTGGCAAGACAGGGTTAGACAAGCAGTCACTTGCCGTAGGGAAGCTGGACCAGTTGAACTACCAAGCAGAGGCCACATTCTTGATGTGTATCTGGGTATTAGAGGGTGGACAAGTACCTGTGGGAAAGCACTCATTTCAGACCTTAAGCTAGTTCCCATCCCTTTTTAATACCAGACAAACAAACCAAAACAGAGCTGCTTCGTGCTAAGGTATACTGCAAACTAATCCTATTCCCTTTGGGAGAAGAGAAATGGCAGATGACATCTACAAGCCATTGCCTGGCATTATAGACAGAGAGCTGAGTCAGAGGGAGAGTTGGCTGAAATTATGGAAAGGCAGATCAGCAGCCTAACCCAGGGTGGAGCAGCTCTCTCATTATTCAGCCTTTCCCAGGAGTTAGAGAATAGAAGCTCTCAGAATAGTGAGAGTGCAGATTTAGTGACAGTGGGGAGGTGCACCAGTAAAGACATAATATGCCAGTGCCAATTTGGAAATCCAAGGCCTTGAAGTTGTTAAAAAAGTTGTTGAAATGAACCAGCTAAAAGCAATACACCAAGGGATATGGTGTAGCAGAACAAGCTCTAATTGTGGACTTAAGAAATTGTATCTTTGAATTTCAATGTTGGAATCCACCTTAAAAATCATATAGATGAGTAATATTTTAAATGTTAATTAATTAGTATGCTTTGTTTTCAAAATTTGCTTCACCCTTTGTTCCTTTCTTCCTCTGGTCAGCTAAGCATTCTTCAGCCATGCCTTAGGAATGAACTGGCAGCAGAAAGCAGTAAGTTGATTGCTGGGTTTTGAGTTTAGCAGTCCAGATACTGTAACTCACACATGAAAACATGAGATTTTGTGAGAATATGCAATAAGAGAAAATTTTCTAATATCCAAGGCAAAGGATGGATTCCCAAGACTTGGAAGAAAGAGCCAGGAAAGACTTGAAAGTTAGATGGAGGAAAAAAAATGGGAACACAGCCAGAGGGACCATGAGGACAATATTGAGTCAGATCCAGAGTCCACCTGAGTGTGCATTGTCTGCAACCAGTCCCCAGGGACAGTAGCTACGGCCAGCAGACGTGAAGTCTCCCTATTGCCATACCAAAGAGCTATGATGAGGTCCTCCCTTTGGCAGCAGTCAGCATGTACCCCTCTGATCATCCAGCAGGAGTAACAGTCATTTATAACCTCACTTTTTTTCCATTTTATTAAGTCATATACACATAGATCATGAATACATTTATGCATATGTGGGGTAAAATTTGGAATGTAGACATCAAACTAATTAACATAGCTTTTGCCTCATTTACTTGATTTTTTTTTTTTTTTTTTTTGTAGAGACAGAGTCTCACTGTACCGCCCTCGGGTAGAGTGCTGTGGCATCACACGGCTCACAGCAACCTCTAACTCCTGGGCTTCCGCGATTCTCTTGCCTCAGCCTCCCTAGTAGCTGGGACTACAGGCGCCCGCCACAACGCCCGGCTATTTTTTTTTGTTGTTGCAGTTTGACCGGGGCTGGGTTTGAACCCGCCACCCTCGGCATGTGGGGCCGGCGCCCTACTCGCTGAGCCACAGGCGCCGCCCCCTCATTTACTTGATTTAAGCTTGTTCTTTTGTTATCCAGCTTGTCTGAGAATTATCATCTCCTCATCAACATCCTGGGAGAACTGTATACTTATGAAATGGACATTTCAAGGGCAGCAGTGTGGGAGGAAAAGCCCCTTATATATACAAATAGGTGTGAATAAAGGAAATCATCTAGGGATTTATCTGTGTATTTAACAGTCAAAAAACAGGTTATCATCTGCAATAGATAGAATAATGGCTCCAAAATACATCCCTATCTAAATCGCCAGAACTGAAGATTATGTTACCTTGCTGGCTAAAGGGACATTGCAAAAGTCATAAAGTTTAGGATCTTATCAAATAGGAAGATTACCCTGTATTATCCTGAAAGGCCCATTGAAATGACAAGTGTCCTTCCAAGAGGGAGGTAGGAGGATCAGAGGCAGAAAAAGAGATATGGTAAAGGAAGAAGAAATTGGAGTGATGTAGGACCATGAGCAAAGAAATGTGGGCAGCCTCTTGAAGCCGGAAAAAGCAAGGGACAGATTATCACCTAGAGACTCCAGAAGGAAGCAGCTTGAACCTTGAACCTTGAACCTTGTTCTTGATCTACTAAGTCGCTTTATCTGGATTTGGTCCCAGACTGGGCTTTTTAAAACTGCCTGAGGTTATTCAGATACACCCTGTCTATGCACAGCAGGCTGAAAGGCACTGATTATAAATTGACAGATCACTCTCTGTGACCACTATCATTATGAAATTTTAATGTCTTTTACCACGTAAATATCAAGTGGTCATTCACCTTCACAAGTACTGCAAAAGCAATCCAGCAGTCATCATACCTTGAATAATAGCAGCTTCCATTTATTGAGCACATATATCTTAAGACAATCAATATGGTGGTACTTTCATGTATTATCTCACTTAATCTCACATCAACCCTCCAAAACTATGATTAACATTATAATCTATAATTTTAAAAGTTCTGGACAAGTTAACTATAACCAGATGAGAGGGGAAAAGAATAATTAACACATAATTTGGGTTGCTGTTTTGGGTGTGGCTGGCTTGGCACAGAATGGACTTCAAACCAGTTCTATTCATTTCTACCAATGCACATAATTCTTCTTCCTCTAAGTATTTTGAAAACAGCTCATGATCTCAGTGGACCTTTGCATATATTTGCTCAAGAAAAGTTATTCTAATGTGGGGCAAGTTGACTAGGGTTGAGCAAAATGTGTCCCAAAGGGCTGTCACTCCCACAGAACAATGAGCAGCACTGTGTTGATGCTGTCAGTGGGAAGACTGTACCAGATGCAGTGAGGACACCTAACATCACTCTATGACATGGATGATTATGGCACTGGCCCAAATGCTCAACACGATCCATGATCTACATTTAATGGCGTGTCTCCCAGCTTGTGATAGATGGTGTCCTATCAGCAATTGATAAGTCTTTAGTGCTGGGCCTACTTCAATCTTCCTGGATCCTCCAGGCCTAGAGGACCCCACCAAGCTCTTTCCTCAGCATCTTCTCCCCTCCAAACCATAACCTCTAGCCCAAGGAATGTTTATTTGGTCCTGGGAGCAGTGTGGTGTGATTCCTACTCAATATTTCCAAATCTAATTTGTTTTAGCACAAAATTGTGCTAATTTGTTTTAGCACAAAATTGTGCTAATTTGTTTTAGCACAAACTTCCTTACAAATCTTCCAGGCTTTTATTCTAAAAGACAGACTATGGGTATAAAAACCTTTTTTTCTGGCTCAGCACCTGTAGCTCAGCAGCTAGGGCACCGCCACATACACTGGAGCTGGCAGGTTCAAATCCAGCGAGGCCTGCCAAAAAGCAATGACAACTAAAACCAACAAATAGCTGTGAATTGTGGCGGGTGCGTGTATTCCCAGCTACTTGGGAGACAGAGGCAAGAGAATTGCTTAAGTACAAGAGTTTGAGGTTGCTGTGAGCTGTGACACTATGTCACTCTACCAAGGGCAACAGCTTGAGAATCTGCCTCAAAAACAAAAACAAAAAAACTTTTTTTCTTATACTACTCTCTGAGCCTTGAATTTCAAAATCCTGACAGTATGCAGTGTAAGCTGGAGGGGGGAGCAGGAAGTATAAGAATACGTAGAAGAGGAAAAAACTAGCCACAGGTAAAATATTGCAAATATTATTCCTATTCATAATCATAATTCCCAGGGTCATTCAGGCAAAAAGGAAGGAAGCCAGTAATCATAACCCATCTCTCCCATGCCCAAGTCTGTGTGACATCAGCCCATCATTAGACCTCTCTGAGTAGTAAGTCCAACCCCAAATCCCAGCAAATTATACCCACAGGTCCTAGTTTTGGACCTATTGAGCAGCTATGTTCTTCCTTTCCCAAGACAGTCATTCAGACTTGAAGAGAATTATTTTAAAGCCTGAGCCATCTCTAGATGAAGTACCACCCAGTTCCTCTACTCTTCTTCATAGACATGGCATTGGTCATCTTTTCATCATCCTGGATTTTCTTCTGGATGTGGATAAGTTTTTATGTGTCCCTCTTGACTTGTGACTTTCCCAAGTAAGCTGCATCATTCCAACCAGAGAGGTCCAAAGTCAACTGCAGAAATTTTCCAGTCTTCTTGTTGCTGGTACCATGTCATCCTATGAGATGGTCTAAACCTCAGAGGAGACACTTGGGATCACTTTATGGTGGGCTTTCTAGAGTTTAAAGAGCATGCATAAGGCCAGAACATACCAAGACCCATACAAAGGCTAGGAAAAGTGTTTTGAATGCATTATGTAGTAACAGATCTAATAGTAGAAAGAATCGGAGGTTGCCACAGTATGCCTTACTTCAGGAACCTCAGACTATAACACAACAGAGGATGGAGCAGCCATACTGGCAAAATGATATCGTACAAAAAGCAGGAACCTGAAGCTGACACTGCCAAAAACTCGCTTTGGTCTCTTGTGCAGTAATTTTACCTCTTGATTTTATTTTTCTCATTCTCAAAATAGTAAGATTAGACTACAGTGTTTCTTTCTTTTTTTTTAATTCAGAATGATTTTATTTGTAAGCATTACATGTACATTTGTAAGTGTACAAATGTTGTATTTTGTGTATGTGGATTAGGTAGCTCTTTAAGGACAACATTAAGTGCCTACTGAAAATTGTTTTTACAGCAGTAAAGTTAAAAAAGTACCACACATCAATTAGGAGACTAAAATTATGCACTGATATAGGTTTTCATAATTCAGAGTAGAACCCTTACTTTCTCTGCCCTCCCCACTCCTAGGTGGTCACCACAGGACAGAAAGCTGTCATCAGTCAAGGACACAGCTTCAGGCACCCAGACTGCAATGGAGACAAAGGAAAGAGCATCAGACATAAAGGCACTTTGATAGTTGATGACAGCCTTGCCACAAGCCCACCGCACCTTCCGTCACCCAGAGTGGGGATGTCCTGGACACTGAAAAAGTGAAAGGCCTCCTGCTGCTGACTTCTTGGCAGGGAATTCAGACTCCTTGCCTCACAAGAACATCAGAAAGGTCCTCTGTTCCTTCTAGCTTTAGATTCTTTTCATTGGCTAAATGCAGAAGACAGGCAAAAGCCAGAGGTATAGACATATTCTGAGCCATGACAGTGGGCAGGCTTTTCTGCAGGTCCTTTGTGAGCTTGCTGAACATCTTCTTGTCAGCCACCTGCATCAGAGCCCCTTCTTTTCCAATTCCACTGTGGTTTGCCTCTGCATACGCTTTCTTTCTAGAGATTGCTGTCAACAAACTCCACATGCTCTGCTTCAACTTCTTCATATTTTTGGCAGTCTTGGCATAATGAATTTGAATTTTATTCACCTTCTGAGGCTCAGCTACCAGATTTGACTCCCCATATGTTGTGATGTCTAATTCTTGGACCTCAGGATTGTCATTGTTCTCTTGTGATAGTTCCACAAATAAGTCATCACTGCTACATAGTTACTGCCAGCAGCCTGTAGTCCAGAGCAAAAGTTGGAGGTGTCATTAGGGTTGTTGTAATCATAGTCTTCAATTTCCTCATAATGCTCAGTCTCTACCTTCTGGCTCTGTGCCATCTTAAGTAACCTGGTGCCTGGTTTGAGATGAAGCTGGACAAGAGTATCAACAACATAGTGGAAATCTGTAGGAAGAGTGGTGGCTTTCCAATTCTGGTTCCAATTCTGGTTCTCGAAAGTGGATGTGGCCAGAACAGTAGCAGCCTTTTTTTTTTTTTTTTTCGAAAATATACATCAAAGTCAATATCATCTTCAAAATCAATTTCAAAATTTTTCTTTGTACTCTTCTTTTTGTTCTCTGATTGGGAAGGAGCATCTTGTTTGTGTCGAGGCCTAAAGCACCAGTGATCTGGGCCAGCCCACATCGACATAGTCCAGGGACTGAAATAGGAATATTCTCCAGGTTTCATGGAGAGAAGAGAGCACATGGTCCTAATATCTCTGTCTCCAAGAGAAATTATTTCCTCCTGGGAGCTTTGAACCTGGCAGGACTCCTTTAGGCTCCTGAACTCTTCATGATCCCCAGCTTCAGGGTGGTCAGCTTCATGGTTGGCATCAAAGTCATCTTCCAGGGAGCCCTCGGGTAAGTCCCCATAGTCACTCTTCTCAATCTTGGCATTGATGTCAAATACCTGGTCATTCTTCTTAAACTTGTCCACCAGGGTTGACACAGACTCATTATGTGTTTCACTATCTCACTTTGTAAACTGGAATCTGGCCAGGGAAGGGCAGATCTGGCGATCTTCCCCACACTGCTACAAGGGCCTTTTTAAATCTGTCTACCCAGTCTAAATCTGGCAACTCAAGAGGTTCTCCAGTTGGGAGAGTCCTGACATCAGAAGGAAAAAGCAGCTCACTAATACCCCTGCTGTGCTACATTCATCAAATGAAGCTGCAGTCTTCTGAAACTTCTGAGGGGATCAATCTCACACTTTCGATCAGCTTCAGAGACATTGAGGTTGTTTATATTCTGCTCAATGGTTTTGTATAAATGCTTCTTTGGCTTTGGAGCCTTTTTGATTGTTCCTGTTTCAGTAGCACTTCCATCTGCACCACAGCCCTCTACTTCTTCTGAAGATGGTACATCTTTGCCTAGCCCTCCAAGGACTCTGTATACATCAGCATGAACAGCATCCATGCACACTGCATAGATCTTGGTGTGAGCATCCAGAGTACCAGCAGCTAATTTAAAGTTGGTTGGTTCTATGTCTTTCTGTTTAAGAATCTCTGACATAAAATCAATCAAGTAGAAACCAAAAGCATTCTTGGTAGTGATTTTATTTTCAGTGGAGAGTTTGATACAGGTGGAATAATGTTCTGTAATCTGCTTGTTTGTAAACTTAGGGATAGTAGATGAAATGTCAATACTCCTACTGGAGGGGGAGGCTAACAAATGAGGCGAGTTTGTGTGGAACTGCAGGTCAAAGACCCTGGAGTGCCTCCACTGGAATCGCTCCTTTTCATCATCATTCTGAGGAAAGTCTTCAAGGACTGGAGTGCCAGGAGTATTGAGAAGAACCTTCCTGGCCTGAGATGTCTAATTTTAGACTACAGTGTTTCTTAAGATATTTATTTACTCACTTTAATAAGAAAAACATTTCTGAACAAGGACACCAAAATTAGATACATTTTATTTATTTATAAATGATATGAACTACTGATATGTACAGTATGACAAATACTGAAATTAAAATTTCAAATAATTACATTTTAAAACATAAAAAATAATTTAATATATTCCTTGTCATCCTAGTGAGTCATTGTAAACACCTAGAGCAAGGGTTAGCAAACTTCTGTCATCAATGGCCTAAAATTTTAGGGTTTTTCTTCTAAACACTATTTTATCTGATAGTAGTATAGCCATTTCCAGCTTTATTATGGTTGCTGCGTGTGTAATATAACCTTTTTCATCTTTTTGTGTTCAAATATATAAACAGGTTGAATGTAAAAAGAGGGAAAAAGAAAAAAATGGTTTCTCCCTAATGGAATATGGAGACTCAGAGCAGGAAGGGTGAGACTGGGTGAAGGATAAAAAATTACCTATTGGGTACAATGTACACTATTCCAATGGAAGGTGCCCTAAAAGCCCTGAATTTACCATAAAACAATTTACCTATGTAACAAAAAACACCATTTGTGCTTCCATAAAACCATCTGTACTCCCTCAATCTATTTAAACAAATAAAATAATGTCTCCTAAAAGGTACCTTTGCACACTGTTGTTGGGAATGTAAATTAATACAGTCATTTCAGAAAACAGTATGAAGATTTCTCAAAAAATAAAAATAAAATTAGCCTAGTATCTAGTAATCTCACTTCTGGGTATACATACATATCCAAAGAGATCTCAGGATCTCAGAAAGATTATCTGCACTCCCCTGCTATCATTATCACAACAGCCAAAACATGGAAACAACTTACAATGTCCATTGATGGATGAATAGATCAAGAAAATGTGGTACAGACATGCAGTGGAATATCATTCAGCCTTAAAAAAAAGGAAGTGCTGCTACTTGTGACAATAAGGATGGACCTGGAGGATGTTATGCAAGTGAAGTAAGCCAGGCATAGAAAAGCCAACACTGCATGATATCACTTATATGTAGAACCTAAAAAGTCAATCTCATAGCAGAAGAGAGTAAAACAATGGTCACCAAAGGCTGGCAAGGGGCAGGGTAACATATGAGGGAAGATGGGGAAAGGGTAGAAGGTACGATGTTTCACTTAGACAGTAGGAATAAGTTCTAGAGATGTACTGCATGAAATGGTGACTATAACAATAATTATTGTATATTTTACAATTGCTAAAAGAGTAGATTTCAAATGTTCTTATCACAAAGAAATGATAAGAATGTAAAGTAATGGATATGTTAATTAGCTTGATTCAATCATTCCACAAACTATAGATGAATCAAACATCACATTGTACTTTATATTCAATTATTTTAAAAAATTACATTTAATCCGTTAATAATTACTGTTTTTAAAAAGAAGAAACAAACAAAACAAACAAAATTATCTCCTGTAGACAGCATGTGATTAGACCCTTTTTTTTAATCGAGTGTAAGAATTTTTGATGGGATCCTTTAATCCATTCTTATTTAATGTTATTATTGATATGATTGAAATTGTACCTGCCCTTTTGCTTTTTCTTTTCTATACACATATACATAATGTCTTCTTTGTTCCTTTATTCACCCTTTACTGCTTCTTTTGTAAAGGAAAAGGAATAATTGCCTTATTTCTAATATAATCATTTAATCCTTTAACCATTTTTAAATTGGTTGTAGTGATTGTTCTAAGGTTTACCATATACATTTCAATTTATCACATCTACTTTAAATATAAACTAACAATAGAAATAAGATAGTAATGTTGCTCCTCTATGGCTATAATACTATTATTTTTATACATACTATTACATATATTATCATGCATGTTACAAATAATTTACCTTTAGGAATACTGTATTTTAATTATTATCTTGCATAATTAAAGAAGCTGAGATACAGTGTCTGTTGTAGCTACTCAACTCTTTAATTATAAAAGGAAAATAGCCATGGGTAATACACACATGTTGAACATTTCCATGTTCCAATAAAACTTTATATATAGTCATGAGATAGTCCACTTTTGATTTTTTCCCAACCACTTTAAAGTGTAAAAACAATTTTAGTTAACAGGTTATACAAAAACAGGCAGGAACAGGATTGAATCCGAGGGTGTAGTTTTTCAATCACTTGACTATCAGCAGTGGTATTTCAGACTCTTTTACATGGAAGAAGGGAAAGAAGGAAGGATGAAAGGATTCAGGAAGAAAAAAAAATAGTAATCTCAAATATCCTTTCTAGATCTGAAATTCTATCACATTCATCTAAAATGGTACCAAATCTTCAAGAACTCTGGTATTGAACTTCAGTTAATCTTGAAATCTAAATATTTGTATATTAGGCTATACTTTCATTGATCTCTATTGATGTCTTTCTGAATTTTCAAATCGAAGCTTATTTTTGGAAATGGAAACAACATTAAAGGAAGGGCAACACAGAGGCTCTACACCTGGGCCTAAAGAACTAGCAGAACAGCGATCTTTTAGCACCCTCTTGTGTCCATAAGTAGTCATCACACAGCCAACCCCCTTTAATACTTATAATAATAAGACCTAAGAGAGTAGGGGGAAATTCTTGGTACAAAGAAGTTGAGGTGGTGGTAAGGATTTATCACTGCTTATTTATACTGATCTGCTTTATACTTATTTGCTACATTGAACATATCTTCTAAAAACCATAGTCCCCTGAAAAGAAAGCATTTTCCCCCTTTTATTTAAATGCTACCTACTCTGAAAAAAAGTTGGTCACTCTTTGTTCTTCTTTAGCTCACCATAATTATCATTTATCTGAATAAACAAAGCACTTAATATTACAGATCTTAGTGTAAGACATGAGTTTGATTCTCAACTTTGCTCTTAATTAACTATATAACTCCCTTAAAATCAACTTTCCCTCACAAGTGATTATGTAGCCATTTATCAATGAATGAGACTCTGTGTAAACATAGTTGTTTCCCTTCTGATTAAAATAAGAAAAATCTCTTTGACTCAAAAGTTAGAACTAGGGGGCATGACAATAAAAGAAAGAAAAGGGAAATTGTACTTCATCAAATTAGAAAACTTCCATGTATCAAAAGATACTATAAAGAGGGCAAAAAGACCACTTTCAAATGGAAGAAAATGGTTGCAAATCAAGCACGATGAATTCTGCTTATTTGAATTATTCATGGTATTCAGGTTCTAAAAGTTACTACAAACATTGAATTAGAAAAAATTGAAACATTGTCCCTAAGGATGTATAACACACAGACACAGACAAACATACAGATGTTCAGAAAAAGGAGATACACAACTGGCTTCCAAGTACACACACACACATATACACACACACAAAGGTATTCAATAGTATTAGTCATTATGGCCATGCAATTCAAAACCACAATAGGATTGCATTTTACACCCACTAGAATGGCTATAATTTTTGAAAATACAACTTTCCCAAGGATATGAAGAAACTGGAACCCTTGTACATTGTTTGGAGGGTAAAATGGAGTAGTCAGTATGGAAAACAATTTGGCAGTTACTCAAAATGTTAAACAAAATTACCATATGATTCAGCAATTCTACTTCTAACATATGCCCCAATGAATTAAAAAAAAATTTTAAACAAAAACTGCAGGGCTATTCACAAAAGCCAAGAGACAGAAACACTGCAAATACGCATCAACAAATAAATGTAGACTAAAAATGTGGTGTGTCTATACAGCAGACTATTGTTCAGCCATAAGAATGAATGAAAGGAAGGGCATCAAGATGGTGACAGAGGCATCTTTTACTTATACTTGCCTATTCCACAAAGAAGTAGATAATCACACTTCAAATAGATCATGTAAGAGAGCACTAGAATACAGCACGGAAGTGATAGAAAATACCTAAAACAACAAGGGAGAGGTAAGAGAGACAGGCTGCTCAGCTGGGATTAGCCAGGAGCCTGGAGAGACTCCCCAGTATGGGGAAAGGGTCCTTATTCCCACTGTAGACTCCTGCAATCCTCTCCATGGAAGAGGCCTTTGACCCTCATGGCCCTTAACACTATTATAAGGAATTGCCTAGAGAGTACAAGACTACATAGCTCCAAAGAAGGAGTTCACACTAGATCCCACACATCCCCTAAGGCAACTATAGTAAGGCACTATTTTGAGAGTCCTGTTGCCAACAGATTGCACCTCCTCCTGAGGCTCAACAATCTCTGAATTTCCACATATATGAATTTCACTGACATCCCCTGTCCAAAGCCATACAGTGGCTAGCTCCTGCCTCTGAGGCCAAAGCACAAGTTACCTGATGAGACATCCCTGCATTCAAGAATGGAGCAACCATGCATTTTCACATGCTCAGAGCTCACCACCTGCAGCCACTGTAAATATAGGCTGTCACTGAAGGAGCTGAAGCACAAGTGATGTGCACATTCCCCACTTTCCTACATACAGCTAAAGCCAGTAAGCATTCCACAGGAGCCCGGGAGCATGCTACCCCTGCCTACCATAGCTGGCACCTGCACGCACCATCCAGGGCCCGAGGACAGTCTTGCCCACCACTGACCCCTTGGGCTAGAGCACACAGTCTGGGGGCCTGAAGATCATCTAGCCCAGTCCACCATCATTGGCACCTGAGTACTCTTCTTGGAGGCTTGCTTCTACCACCACAGCTGGCATCTACATGTATGTACCAACTGTGGGCCTGGAAACTGGCCCATATAGCCCATCACAGCCACTGCCAAAACCAGCATACAACACTAGGGATCCAGAGTGTTCTCCTGTCACTGGTACTAACATCACACTTGCTGCACTTGCTATCTAGAAGGCTAAGAACCTGTCTACCCACCTGGTACACCACTTCCACTACTGACATCCAAGCAATTATTTGAAGGATCAAGAATCAACCCATTCAGACCCACTGACAGTGGTGCTAGCATATGCTGCTGCCCTAGAATCTAAGAACAGCCCTCCACTGCCACCACTGAGGTCCAAAGACTAGCTCACCTGGCAACCTAGTCCCTAAAAAAACCTATTATAGCCTTTACTAATAACCATACTGTAGGCCAGTGAGGAAAACACAGACACTACTGATGCTGCTTACAACTTAGTAAATCATATAGAGACAAAAATAACAAATGCACACAGAGTCAAAGCAAAAGTGCATTACACAACCAACACCAAAGATAAATCTTTCAACGAAAGAGGAATTTCAAAAAAATTAGAAACAGCAACTATTATATCAGATGCAGAGATATTCATGTGATGACAAGGGACACATGAAAAAGTAAAGAAATATGTCACCTCCAAAGAAATACAACAGTTCTCTCTAACAACAGATACTAATGAAAAAGAAATTTATGAATCCCAGAAAAAAATTAAAATATTGATTTTAAAGAAGTTCACTGGGATACAAGAAAATTCTGAAAAACAATTCAAATAAATCAGAAAAAAAATTGGGGTACAAATGAAAAAAATATCAAAGAGATAGATATTATAAAACAGAACCAAACATAAATTCTGGAACTAAAGAACTGTGTGAATGAAATATAAAATATATTAGAAATCTTCAATGATAGACTAGATCAAGCAGAATAAAGAACCTCAGAACTTGAAGATAGGTCTTTCAAAACAACCTAGTGAGATAAAAATAAAAAGAAAAGAATAAAAAAGAATGTGAAATGCTTACATGATATATGGGACACAATAAAACAATTACATATTTGAATTTTTGGAGTCCCAAAGGTTAAGAGGAAATGAAAGATTTATAAAACCTATTTAATAAAATTATAGATGAAAATTTTCATAAGTAAGAGATGTAGGTATCCAGAAACAGATGACTAAGAGATTCCACAAACAGAAATAATGCAAAAAGATCTTCTCAATGTCATATTATAGTAAACTGTAAAGAGTCAAGGACAAAAAAAAAAATAATTCTGAAAACAGTAAGAGAAAAGCATCTAGTCTCTTATAAAGGAAACTTCATCAGAATAATAGTGGATTTCAGCACAAACCTTACAAGCCAGAGGAAAATAGGGTGATATATTCAAAATGCTGAAAGAAAAAAAAAAATTCCAGCTAAGGATACTATACCCAGAAAAGTCATCTTTCATAAATGAAGGAGAAATGGAGCCTTTCCTAGACAAACAAAAGCTAAGGAGATACATCAACAATGGACTGGCCTGATAACAAATAATTAAGAGCATCTTATATACAGAAGCAAAAGGACAATATCAACCATCATGAACACATACAAAAATATGAAACCCATTGATAGAAGAGAGTTAAATACAAGGAAGGAAAAAGACTTAAATATTACCACTACAGAAAACTACCAAGCCACAATGATAAACAAAAGAGAGAAAAAAAGGAATAAAGAATATACAATAAAAAAAGAAAAATTCAATTAATAAAATGACAGGAAGAAGTGCTCACATACCAATAACAACTTTGAATATAAGTATAATAGATTGAATTTTCAACTTAAAAGATATAGACTGGATTAAGTTTTTTAATGGCCCAGCTATATGCTGCCTCATCTGTAAAGATACATATGGAGTAAAAGAGGGAATGGAGAAAGACATTCCATGTTAGCAGAAATCAATAATAAGCAAGAGTAGCTACACTTACATCAGATAAAACAAAGTTGAAGTCAAAAAACAGTAAACAGAGGCAGAGAAGGACATTATATAATGATAAATGTAGCAATTCAGCAAGAAGATTTAACAATTCTAAATATATCTACACTGAACACTGGAGCATTCAACACCAGAGCATATGGATATATAAAGCAAATATTATTAGATTTAAAAGAAGAGACAGACCCTAATATATTAACAGTTGGGGATTTTGACACCCCACTGTCAGTGTTAGGTTATCTAAACAGAAAATTAACCAAGAAACATTGGATTTTAACTGCACATTAGACCAAATGGAGCTAACAGACATATAAAATATTTCATTCAACAGCTACAGAATACACATTCTTCTCATGAGCACATAGAACATTCTGCAGGATAGACCATATGTTAAGATACAAAGCAAGTCTCAACAAATTTTGAAAAATCGAAATTATATTAAATATCTTCTAAATATCAAGAGAATAAATCTAGAAATCAGTAACAGCAGTACATTTGGAAACTGTACAAATACATGGAAATTAACAAAATGCTTCTGAATGATCACAGGATCAAGGAAGAAATTAAGGATAAAATGTAAAAAATTCATAATACAAATTAAAATAAGGCATGATATATACAAAACTAAAATACAACCAAAGCAGTGCTAAGAGGGAGACGGATAGTAATAAGTACCTATGTAAAAAAAGTAGTAATATTTCAAATAAGCAATCCAATCATGGATATTAAGGAACTAGAAAACGTATAAACAAACCACATGCAATAGTAAAAGGAAAGAAATAATAACGATCAAAACAAAATCAAACACTATAAAGACTAAATAAACAACAATACAAAGAATCAACCAAACAAAAAGTTGGTTTTTTGAAAAGTTATCAAAATAGATAAGCCATTCCTAGAATAAACAAGAAAAAAGTGAGAGGACCCAAATAAAATCAGAAGCAAAAAAGGAGACATTACAATGGATACCACAGAAATACAAAAGATCATCAGAGACTATTATGAACAACTATACATTGACAAACTAGAAAACCTAGAAGACATAGATAAATTCCTGGGAACATATAATCTATGAAGATTAAATCAGGAATGATAGAAAACATGAACAGAACAATAAATAACAGGTGATAATATTGAAGCAGTAATAAAGTCTCCTAACAAGGGAAAGTCTAAGATCAGATGGTTTCATTGCTGAATTCCACTAAACTTTCAAAGAAGAACTAATATCAATTGTCCTTGAACTATTCCAAAAAATTGAAGAGGAAATAATTTTTTCCTAACTCAATGAGGCCAGCATTACCCTGACCCAAACCAGACAAAAATAAAAAAGAAAAAGAAAACTACAGTCCAATATCCCCAATAAACATGTACACAAAAGTCCTCAACAAAATACCAGCAAACGAAATCCAGCAGCACATCAAAAAGCTAATACTCGGTAATTACTCAATCCCAGAGATGCAAGATTACTTCAACATGCAAATCAATATACATGATACATCACATTAAAAGAATGGAGGATAAAAACTATATTTTCCTCTTAATAAATGCAGAAAAAGCTTTTGATAAAATTTAACATTGCTTGATGGTAAAAAACTCTTAACTAGTTATAAAAGAAATATACTTCAACAACATGAATGCCATATATGTCATATGTAACAAATCCACAGTTGACAGAATGGTGAAAAGCTTAAAGCCTTTCCTCTAAAAACTGGAACAAGACAAGGATGCCCACTCTCATGGCTGCTATTCAACATAATACTGGACATTCTAGCTAGAGCAATCCAATAAGAGAAAGAAATAAAATTTGTTCAAACTGGAAAAGAGCAAGTCAAATTGTCCTTCTTTGTTGATGAATATGATCTCCTATCTAGAAAAACCAAGACTCCACCAAAATACTTAGTACTGATAAACAAATTCAGTAAAGTTAAAGAATACACAAATCAGTATGTGAAAATCAGTAGCATTTCTATACATCAATAATGAACTAGGTGAGAAAGAAATAAAGAAGACAATTTCATTTATAATAGATACAAAAATACCCAGAAATAAATTTAGTGAAGGAGTTTAAATATTTCTACAAGGAATGCTACAAAATACTGATGGTGAAATTGAAGAGGACACAAAGGGAACAATATCCCATGCTCATAGATCAGAAGAATTCATATCATTAAAGTGATCACACTACTTAAAACAATCTATAGATTCGATGTGACCATATAAAAATAGCAAAGTCATCCTTCTCAGAATTAGAAAAAAAAGTACTAAAGTTTATATGGCACCAAAAAGGAGCCTAAATAACCAAAGCAATCCTAAGCACAAAGAACAAAGCTGGAGGCATCACACTATCTGACTTCAAAATATATTACAAGGCTATACTAACCAAAACAGCATGGTATTGGCATAAAAACAGACACATAGATCAATGAAACAGAATAGAGAACCCAGAAATAAATCCATGTATTTATAGCCAACTGATTTTGGACAAAGATGCCAAGAACGTACACCAGGGAAAGGTCTCCTGCTTAAATAAATGGTACTAGGAAAATTGGACATTCCATACACAGAAGAATAAAATTGGACCCCTATCTCTCACCACAGACAAAAATAAACTCAAAATGGATAAAGCCTTAAAAACATAAGACTCAAAACTATAAAACTAATAGAGGAAAACATCTGGCAAACACTTCAGGACATGGAAAAGATTTTACAGCTAAGACCTCTAAAAGAACAGACAACACAAAAATAGGCAAATAGGACTAAATTAAAATTAAAAGCTTCTACACAGGAAAGGAAGCAATGAAGTGAATGAGGAAACAATCTGTTGGATAGGAGAAAATATTGGTCAGTTATTTATTTGACAAGGGACTAATATCAAAAATATACAAGGAGCTCAAATTACTTAACGGTAAAGAAATAAAATGAAATAAAATAAAATAATCCCTTTAAAAGTAGGTAAAGGACATGAATAGACATTTCTCAAAAGAACCCAGACAGCCAATAGATATAAGAAAAAATGATTAATTATTGGGGTGATTACAATGAAAACCACAATGAATTATCATCTTATACTAGTTAGAATGGTTGTTATTAAAAAAAAAAATAGATGCTAGCAAGGATTCACAGAAAAGGGAACTCTTACACACTGTTGTTGGGAATCTATAGCTGCTATGGAAAACATTGTGGAGATTTCTCAGAAAACAAAAAATAGAGCTACCATAAAATTTAGTAAGCCTGCTACTGGGTACTTATCTAAAGAAAAAGAAATCAGTATATCAAAATGATGCCTGCACTCACATTTATTGCAGCAGGGTTCACAATAGTAAAGACATGGAATCAACCTGAGTGTCCACCAAGGGACAAATGGATAAAGAAAATGTTGTGTACACAATGGAATACCATTTGGCTATAAAAAGAAATGAAATCATGTCATTTGCAGAAACATGGATGCAACAGGAGGCCATTGTGTTAAGTGAAATATTCCAGGCATAAAAAGACAAATATTTCATGTTCTCACTCATATTTGGAAGCTAAAAAATTCATTCATATAGAGGTAGAGAATAAAATGATAGTGACCAGAGGCTGGAAAAAATGTATGGATGTGAGTGTAGGGGAGGAGGAGTGGTTGGTTAATGGGTACGAACAAAAAGTTAGAATAGATGTAAATTCTAGTGTTCAGTAGCAGAGTAGAATGACTATAGTTAGCAACAATGTCTTGAGTATTACAAACTAGCTGTAAGAGAGAACTTGAAATGCCCCTAATACATAAAAATGATAAATACTCAATGTGTGGACACCTCAGATACCCTGACTTGATCATTACACATTCTATGCATGCAACAAATACATGAATCCCATAAACATGTAAAATATTATGTATCAATTACAAAACAAAGTACTGATAAATGCTATAATATGAATAAAACCTAAAAATGTTATGCTAAGTGGAAGAAGCTAGACACAAAAGGTAACATATTGTATTATTTCATTTATATAAAGTTATTCAGAATAGGCAGTCTACAGAGATAACAGATTAGCGATTGCTAGGGACTGGGGTAAAAAGTAACTGCTTTATGGACAAAGAGTCTCCTTTGGGATGATGGAAATTTTTTTTATAACTAGATAAATGTGATTGCTACAGAACATCATGAAATACCACTGAAAATACCACAGGGTTTTAAATAGTTGATTTTATGTTAGTGGATTTTAACTCAATTAAAAAATCCATCATCAAAGAAAAAGTTGCAACTGGAATCAACCCCAGGGCAACGAAGTGAGACTCCGTCTCCAAAAAAAAGTAAGACTTTTATTTTTGTCAAGATGGCAGCATCTGTCAAAAGTCAGTTCAGGAACAAACAAATGGGTATCTATTGCCTGCCACGTGGACAGGATAACAGACAGAAAACTGCTCTTCAGAAAAGTACAGAAGAAAAATACCAAATCTGTAGGCAGAAGCATAAATTCAGGATGAACAGAGAAAATATATTATAATCCACACACTCAGTTTTATTTACCTTTCTCTTGGCTATGAATTTCTTAAACACTTCACAGTTCTTACAATTAACTTTTTCTTTTCTTAAATGAGTTTTAAATGAAGTGACTTTAATAGTGCATTTCAATTACACATAATCCCTACACTATCTCTACCAAGTATCATCAGTCTCAATTAAATAACTCTGATAAGAAAGATTCTACGAAGCAAATTTCACCCTGATCCCCAAACCAGGAAAAGATCCAACGAAGAAAGAAAATCATAGTCCAATATCATTAATGAATATCAATGCAAAAATATTCAATAAGATCATAGCAAACAGAATTCAACAACACATCAAGTATAATACACCACAATCAACTTGTTTTTATTCCAGGATTGCAAGGTTGGTTCAACATACGTAAATCTATAAATATAATACATCACATAAATAAAATAAAAAACAAAGACCATATGATCCTCTCAAATGTTGCAGAAAAAGCTCTTGATAATATCCAGCATTCTTTCATGATCAGAACACTTAAGAAAATAGGCATAAATGGGTCATTTCTTAACTGATAGAGGCCATCGACAGCAAACCCACAGTCAATATCATATTCAATGGTGTAAAATTGAAAACATTTCCACTCGGATCAGGAACGAGGCAAGGATGCCCACTGCCTCCACTGGTGTTCAGCATAGTAATGGAAGTCTTAGCCATCACAGTCAGGCAAGAGAAGGCAATCAAGGGTATCCAAATGGGGTCAGAAGAGATCCAATTCTTACTCTTCACTGATGATATGATCCTGTACCTGGAAAATCCCTATACACTTCAGCACAACTACGAAACTCTTACAAGGAATACAGCACCGTCTTAGCCTACAAAAATTAATACTTACAAATCAGTAGGCTTTACTGCCAACAATACTTAAGCTGAAAATACAGTCAAAGACTCTATTCCTTTTACAGTAGTACAAAAGAAGAGGAAATATCTGGGAATTTACCTAACGAAGGATGAGAAGGATCTCAATAAAGAGAATTATGAAACTCTGAGAAAAGAAACAGCTGAACATGTTAACTAATGGAAAAACATACCATGCTTATGACTGGGAAGAATCAACATTGTTAAAATGTCTATACTACACAAAGCGATCTACACATTTAATGCAATCCCTATTAAAGCACTATTGTCATATTTTAAAGAGCTTAAAAAATAATGCTTTGTTTTATATGGAGTCAGGAAAAAACCTCAAATAGCCAATACATTACTCAGAAAGAAAAACAAATTGGGGGATATCACATAACCAGACTTCAGGCTATGCTATAAATCTATACTGATCAAAACAGTATGGTACTGGCACAAAAACAGAGAGGTAGATATATGGAACAGAATAGAGAACCAAGAGATGAACCCAGCTACTTATTATCATTTGATCTTTGATAAGCCTATCAAAAATATTCAGTGGGGGAAAGACTCCCTATTTAACAAATGGTGCTAGGTGAACTGGCTGGCAAAGACTGTAAAAGACTGAAACTGGACCCCTACCTTTTACCATTAACAAACATTGATTCTCACTGGATAAAAAATTTAAACTTAAGACATGAAACTATAAAAATACTAAAGGAGAGTGAAGGGAAAACACTTGAAGAAATCTGCCTGGGAGAATATTTTATGAGGAGGACCTCTCCCCCCCAACCCCCCCACCGGGCAATTGAAGCAACACCAAAATTCCATGACTAGGATCTGATCAAACTAAAAAGGTTCTGTACAGCCAAAAGAACAGTAACCATAGCAAACAGACAACCTTCAGAATAGGAGAAGATTTTTGCAGTTTATGCTTCCTATAAAGGTCTGATAACTAGAATCCACAGAGAACTCAAAGTAATCAACAAGGAAAGAACAAATAACCCCATTACTATGTGGGCAAGAGAATTGAACAGAAACTTCTCTGATGAAGACAGGCACATGCCCTACTAACACATGAAAAAAATGCTCATCATCTTTAATCATCAAAGAAATGTAAATCAAAACCACTTTGAGATATCATCTAACTCCAGTAAGACTAGCCCACATAACAAAATCCCACAACTATAAATGTTGGCATGGATGTGGAAAGAAGTGAACACTTCTACACTGCTGGTGGGAATGCAAGCTAATATGAAATTTTTGGAAAGAAGTTTGGACAATACTTAAGGAACTAAAAGTAGTCCTACCATTCAATCCTGCAATTCCTTCACTAGGTATATACCCAGATGATCAAAAATCATTTTACAACAAAAACATTTATGCCAGAATGTTTATTGCAGCCCAATTCATAATTGCCAAGATCTGGAAACAGCCCAAGTGCCCATTGACCCATGAATGGATTAACAAATTGTGGGGCGGTGCCTGTGGCTCAGTGGGTAAGGCGCCGGCCCCATATAGCGAGGGTGGCAGGTTCAAACCTGGCCCCGGCTGAACTGCAACCAAAAAATAGCCGGGTGTTGTGGTGGGCGCCTGTAGTCCCAGCTACTCGGGAGGCAAGAGAATCGCTGAAGCCCAGGAGTTGGAGGTTGCTGTGAGCTGTGTGATGCCACAGCACTCTACCGAGGGCTATAAAGTGAGACTCTGTCTCTACAAAAAAAACAAAAAAACAAAACAAATTGTGGTATATGTACACCATGGAATACTATGCAGCCACAAAAAGATGGAGACTTCACATCTTTTATGTTTACCTGGATGGAACTGGAACATACTCATCTTAGTAAAGTATGTCAAGAATGGGGAAAAACGGTATCCAATGTACTCTATACCATTATGAAATCAATATATAATCACCCACACAATCATACAAATGGCAAAACATAACTATAGTCCAGAAAGGAGGAGGGAAGAGGAAAGAGAGGGGAGGGGAGGGAAGAGGTTGGGATGAGGGAGGGTATTTGAGGAGACCTCACCTAATGTGCATAATGCAAGCATACATTTCAACCCTGGCCAAAAACTGAAAAAAAAAAAAAAAAACTTTATTAAAAAATTAATAAAATAAAAGTATTATTAAATAGTAATAATTAAACATTTTAAAAATAAAATCAAAAAAAGAAAAGAAAAGAGTATAATTGTCTGGGCAGCACCTGTGGCTCAGTTGGTAGGGTGCCAGCCCCATATACCGAGGGTGCAGGTTTGAACCCGGCCCCAGCCAAACTGTAACAAAATATAGCCAGGTGTTGTGGCGGGTGCCTGTAGTCCCAGCTGCTTGGGAGGCTGAGGCAGGAGAATCACCTAAACCCAGGAGTTGGAGTTTGCTATGAACTGTGTGACGTCACGGCACTCCACCAAGGGCAACAAAGTGAGACTCTGTCTCCACAAAAAAAAAAAAAAAAAAGAGTATAATTGTCTTACCATAACAAATAAGTAAGCAAGGTGATGGTTGTGTTAATCAGTTTGATGTAAGCAATTCACATTGTATATCAAATCAGTACACTGAACCCCATAAATGCATTAATGTGCACAGTTATGATTTAATAAATTAAAAAATAAAAAATAAAATGAAAAAAAAAGAAAGACTTTATTATCCCCATGGGCAAATCATCCCACATTTGAACAACTTTACCTATTATAAAATTGTTCTGTGTAAATGGTTTGTATACTTTTCTTTCTTTTTTTTTTTTTTTTTTGCAGTTTCTGGCCAGGGATGGGTTTGAACCTGTCACCTCCAGCATATGGGGCCCGTGCATTACTCCTTTGAGCCACAGGCACTGCCCCATGTTCTGTGTAAATGGGCACAAACCTATTCACCCTAAATGTCATAACTTTTGAAATCATTTGGAAAAAACATACTATCCCTTTTTCTATAACAACTGTTTATCAATTTGAAGACAGTGACCGTATCTACACCATACTCTTTGCTCTTGGTACTCTGTGTCTTCTCTCTCTGTCTCTCTCTCTCTCTCACAAATACATACACACACGGTCTTCTCCCTACAAAATTCTATTCCCAGACACAACCCTCTTACAAGCATCTTAAAGCAGTTAAGATTTCATGTTGTACATGTAACAGCAGACTTGGGTATAATCCTAGCTCTGTCATTCATTAACCATGAGGCTCTGTGCAAATCAGTTAATTTAAGAATCCCATTTTCCTCATTTGTGAATTGAGCACAATAAAAGTGTCAGGGGGAAAAAGGGCTGGGGTAAGGATTAAACCAAATACTTCATGTAAAGAATATAGCAGAACATCTAGCCCAAGGAAAATATTCAGTAAATGCTAGCCATAATTATATTCTCAATAATATTATCATTACTTATGATTGTTCTTATCTAGCTCCTAGTTTTGTCAACTTCCCATAAATTGTGATATATAAAGACAGCATTAGTAGTTCCTTGTGCTTAATGTAAAATGAGGCAGCATGCGGTTGGTAGATTGTCCTCATTTGTGATGAGAAAACTGAGACCCAGGTTAAGCTGCTTGTTCAATGTTGGTGGCAGAATTCTGATCCATGCACGGTTGCAACATCCCGTTAAGCCACTTTGTGTCGTTTTCCACAAGATGGCACTCATCAGTAGAGAGTGGCTTGGCCTCCTGGGCCCTCTCAAAGAGCAAATCAAAATTATGTTCCATTGTGGCATTTTCCTCCAGGAGTAGAGTTTATGATATGAAGAACAGATATATCTAAACATAGATAAAGATACTTAGAGCCATAATTAAAGAGGATAGGTCAACAGTACAAATTTAGGACATAAGATAGGCAAATAATCAATGCTTAAAGAAAATACAAAGGAAAAATTTTTGAGTATTTATCAAAATATAAGCAGCTTCCTCAAAGTGACATCTGGTCCCATAACACAACTACCCATACTGATATCCACAATTCAATCATTCCCTTAGAGAGATGAAAACAAACTAAAATGGATTTAAACTATGCATTTATAAACTTGTAGGTATTTATCAACTTTTACCCTTCCCCAGTGCATTCATTGTGAATTCTGAATTGTTCTTTGCTTTCTATGAGGCCTCAGTCTTTTCTCAGTTTCAAAGGATGAATTCAGGGCGTTTCAGTTATATCCAGGGCCAATTTCTGACAGATTTGGCAAATGAGTGAGAAAGGAATGAAAGGATGAAAATAAAAAGTCACTGAGGCTTAATTTCTTTGTTTTTTTGTGGTTTTGTTTTTAATCAAGCTGTCTTGATTGGTAAAGATGGTAAAGTAAAAGCTAGGAGTGGCTGCAGAGTCTAAGACAGGTGAAGATTGGGAGGTACAGAGAAAATAGGGATGGGACAAAAAGTTGAGATATAAATGATAGCCCTGTTGCTCCTCACCAAGAGATACAAGTAAAGATTTGAATACCTTTGAACCTCTATGAATATTGATGTTGAATGCAGAGAACCTTCAGGCAACTAGAGATCCCAGGTTTTTCTGGCTACAGCAACGCTGTCAGAAGCACCTGCACATGCACACATCTTGCCAGCATGAGCCATACTTATCCCTCTTGCTCATCCCTACCTCAGAGTAGAACCTGTCAAATAAATCATTTTCAGTATACCGATAAACCAATGCTATGCATATGCTTCCTCACCACTTTAAAGCCTGTGATACAAATATGAATTCCTTATATATATGCTGTTGTTTACACTTTTCAGATAACTTTTCCATCTCATTTGAACCTTGCAACACTCTTGGAAAGCAAACAAGGGTCATTATCACCATTTTACAAGATGAGAGAAAGGGAATGGAAATTTAATGAAGTTGTACGGCTTGCACAAGGTCAACTAGACTGGAAGTGGCAGATCTGGATTTTAACCTTGGTCTCTCACTACATATTCTTTGAGCTCCATGATTCTTGTCACCACACTGCTCAAATGTGCTTCAAATGTCCTTCAAATACTCCTTCATGAAGAGTTCTGTGTATGCAGAGACAAAAGCATTGGGCTTAAAGCTTAGAAAATTTGGTTCTAGTTCCTCTTTTTTTATAATGCTGGGTAAGTAATTTTTTCACTCTGGTCCTGTTTATCAACTTCTTCAGCTATTTGTATTTTAGAGGTCAAATATTTTACTTTAGTAATAATGGTAGATATTATCACTCAAGTCTTATACAAGACAGACTCTGTTACTAGGTATATAGATTTATCAGCCATTTAATCTTCATAGCTTTGCAAGCTTTCAGAGAAGTTAAACTAATTTTCCCAAACTGTCAATAGCAGAACCAGGATTTAAACATGGTCAGACAGATTCTCTTTTCATAATACCAAATTGCTTCAAAATCTCTTGTACCCATAATAATTTTTGAACAATTATCTCTTGTTGAATTATCAAAATATGTGTGTTTATGAGTCTTTATTCTCTCAGGTATGATGCTTACTTGGCATATTTAGCATACATTCTGAGTGGTATATGTAAACTATAATGGTAATAACAGCAATAAAAATAAAGGCAATAGAAAATTGAATTATGAGTTGGTTATGCATCAACTTCTAAGCACATATATTCACATAAAATAATGCATTATAATATTTAGTTCTTGAAGCTTTATATAGTGGGTACATTTGTTATCTCCATTTTTAAAAGTAGCAAAACAAGAACTAAAAGAAGTAACTTTCCCTACCCTATTTAGGAAGTTGTAGAGCTTGTATTTGGATAAGAGTTGTCTTTATCAGAATATGTTCTTCAAGACTATCTCATACTGACTGAATAAATGGGATTTTTGCATGGTCCCTGGACTTGAGCCTTTGTCTTGGATCTAGGTGGATAGAAGAACTTCTCCTCTGAACGTAAGCAGAGACCCCTCTGTTACCTCAGGGTCCTTTCCTCTATGCCTACTGCCTCTCATATGTTGTATCTCCTGCCTTAAATTGTTGGTGTATTACCACCTATCTTCTTTTCCAACTGTACTAAACCAGAATAGACTTTCTTATTCAGTTTTAATTTATCAGTCCACAGGAAAATAAACTTCAGAAAGTAGAACTCAATATGAAATATTTCTTGTCTTTACAATACAGCCTTGGGAAATTTTTTTTTTTTTTTTTGGTAGAGACAGAGTCTCACTTTATGGCCCTTGGTAGAGTGCCGTGGCCTCACACAGCTCACAGCAACTTCCAACTCCTGGGCTTAAGCAATTCTCTTGCCTCAGCCTCCCAAGTAGCTGGGACTACAGGCGCCTGCCACAATGCCCGGCTATTTTTGGGTTGCAGTTTGGCCGGGGCTGGGTTTGAACCCGCCACCCTCGGTATGTGGGGCCGGCGCCTTACCGACTAAGCCAAGGCTTGGGAAATTTATGGGAGAAAAGAAACAACCACAAAAGACCTGTTGAGACAAGCTTTGGGCTTCATTCTGGATTGTGTTCATAGTTCTGAAACCCACACTCCAAGCAAGAAATACATGTTTGGGCACTTAAACTAAGACAATAGGTCCCTGTCAAGACAAATGTAGGACATCTCCATCCTTATACTGGGTGAGGAAGCTCAGCTTTCACTGGGAAAAACCCTGTTTCCAACTCAAACAGGAGAAGCAGCACTGGAGTTCATCTTTGAATTTCATGGGCACAAACATAGCTCCCCTTTTACTGACACAGGCAAATAGGCATTCCTAACCGTAGGTTTCTACACTGCTCATACATAACCCTAGCCTCCCCAACCATGATAGAGCCACCACTCCCTCTTACAGATAGAAACTGAGGGCCAAAGACTTGCTCAATGACAGGCAACTCCTAAAGACTATGTTGTTTATCCCCTCCCCCTTTAATTAAACCTTGGTGTTTCCTCTTGGAAAACCTAACAACCCCTGGGAATCATCTGATCAATAATTATAAAGATCTGCCCTTGGCAAAATTCTCCTTCCCTCTGTACTTTCTAAAATTGATCCTCAAACTGTCATATCCATAAATGGCCTTAGGAAGCCAGTCTAATATCTTCTCAAATTACCGAACAGAGAGAAAATGAAGAAAGAAAAAAAGCAAGAAAGAAAGGAAAAAGAAGAAGGGAGTTGGGGAATCACTTTGTCAATAAGTGCCAGAAATGCTGCATTATACCAAGTCAAAGATATGTTTTATTTGGTACTTATTGAAGCCTTTAATATGGTGTCGTGATCTCCTAACAGGGAAATAAATTCTCAAATTAATTTGGCAAGTGTCTTTTTTGTTCAAACCCCTCCATGAAGAAGCTCACAAATTTAGTGTTCTATGAAGCATAGTCTTGAATATGCTGATGAAGTCCAGTATTTTTTTCTTTCTTTTTTTTTTTTTTTTAAGGCGAGCCTGGAACAAAGTTTATTGAGGAAGAGAAAGGTAGGTTTACAGAATAAGATCAAGATATCAGTTTACAGAGCAAGATACATTTACCATAGACAGTGAACAGGCCTCCATGGCCAGGGAAGGTAGGTAAAGAGGTAAAGAAGCCAGTCCAGTATTCTTAAGATCCCATTTGTTGACAATGTTCAGAAAGGAGAAATGAAGGTCTTGTGGGGTGCTTCTTAAAGATGGAGAACTCCTATCCACATATTCTCACCTCTGAGGTCAATGTTCTATTAAACCATGCAGCTACATTTCAGAGCAGCTGCTACATACAACTCTGGTCAGCAAGACTCAAAAACAACCTAAGTTTCATGAAGTCAGGAACTGGGTCTGTCTTGTTAAGTACTGAGCATCTTGCACAGTGCCTAGCACATTGAAAATATCCCTAATGTTAAAAGAAAAACTTTAGAAAAAAAATTAACAGAGTTTTTTGAACCAAGAATGATTTGTAGAACAGTCAGGAAACCCAGCAGGAACACAGACAGCAGAAGAGCTGCAGAGAACTCCACTCTGCACTGTAGGTGACAAGCTTTACAGAGCAAACATGACAGCCATAGAGAAATTACTTGATTGGCTACAGCAGGGGCATTTACCTTATTTGGGTATGATCTGGCAGAAAGTCCCCAGTTAGTGGTTAGTTGGCAGTTTCTGATTAGTTAGGCTTAAGTTTTGTTTTACTGTTTACACTGAATTGAATTTTGGCTTGCTTATACAGGAGGAGTTTCAGTTACAGAGACTACCTCAGGCTAATGATTTCCTTCTTATTTGCTTTAATGATAAATATTTGTTTGATGAATGAGTTCTTCTACCAAATATTAGCTCCAGAAGAGTCAAAACTCAAGACTAAGCCAGGCTGACCTCAAAGTCCATACTCTTTAATTATGTACCAGCTCAATATTTGCCAAATCCTGACATACATACATCTGGGTGTATTTAGGAAGTGCATGTTCTAATTCAGTAAGTTTGAAGTAGGATCTGCAATTAGGCATTTCCAAAAAGCTACCAGGACAAATTGATTCTGTTGCTCCACAGGTTACGCTTGAAACAGCAAAGCACTAGTGCATATTCATAGAATGTCAGAGATTTTAAAGGAAAACTAGGGCAGTCAAGTTAGAAATATAAAGATCGTATATTCTTTTGTATCTTAATAAATAAATAAAGAAGAAAAAATAAAGATTAGATATTACAAAGTGCTCACTCTTGAACTAAAGCCTGGTTCCACATCGTACCCTACTGCAAACAAGATACCATGGAGGGATATAACCAACACAAGATGTATCATGGAGAGGCCTGGAAGAAAAATATGCAGCAACACTTTTCTGTGATCAATACCCTGTTATCACTAGCATGTGATCATCCATCAGTTCACCAAGAGGAAAAAAGGAGCAAGGCAGCACGTCTGTATAATTTAACTAAGTCAGCCTCCATGGGCAAAGGACAGGGTAGAGAAAGGTTCTAGAAGGGAAAACTGAAGCTGTCTGATGTATTTCTGATTCTCTGTAGAGAATGCACCAAGCTAATTTTAGCCTCCTCTTTGATCCAGAGTGGAACACACATCAAGAGAAAAAGTGGGGATGGAACATGTCCTTTTCTATTTTGAGCTTAGATATTTCATCTGGAACTGCACCATACTTTTATCTGTGGAAAAGAAATATGTTTTTTCATTTAAACCCTTTGCAAATGCTCTTAGCATCATCAAAAGAACTTCTCACTCTCTTCTTCCCCCAAAGAGACATCTGTCACCACCTTAAATTCTCCTCTCTCAACCCCCAGAAAATTATATCTCAGAATTATAGAGGATTAAACATCATACTTACTATAACAGTTACCAATATCATAACTCATCTGAGGAATTACTGAGAACAAGACATTCTCCTGGCAAAAAGCCTGGAAATCTCTTGTGACTTGGAAGGCAAGCCACCAAGTAACTCAGTAATCCTGGCAGAGCAAAGTTCAATCCTGTATTAGTAAGGCTATTGTTAAACATTAAGCATTTTATGACAGTTCCTTAAAGAATTAGTGGAGAAAAATTGCATTTAGTATTTTAGAGATAATTTCCTTACCACCCTTGAAGATCATTTCCTTGAGTACATACTCTGTTGGCACCTATGAGATCATTTCCCCGAGCACGCAGTCCCTGCATGTCTTTGCTTAGTAATCTTTCCACCTATTATGTATCTTCTCAATAAAAGGACTCTGTAAGGAGTGCTCAGGGCTATCCTGCACCTATGGTTAGCCTCACCTCTTGCAGCATGTTCTGTCAATGTGTCTCACATGATCATTTATGCAGTCGCAACACAGAATTCTACAAATTACCTTACTATTTCTTCTCAGATTTATTATGTTTTCTTAAATATAATAGTTGTTAAAAACTGGGTTATCTATTCAAACTTTTTGGTCTTTGTAAAACTTTAACCATCCTATCTTTAAGGTTCACTCTCAACTTCTTCTTAGATTCAGAACACTTTCAGTGGTTTTATCCTTTGCTTATTTCCTACCAATAAAAACCATTGTTTAATCACTTCTTTTCCTGCCTGGGAAGTAAAATAATTTCCTAATTACTTCTCTGCATCTTGTTTTCTTATTCTCTCTCTAGTTCAATTTACATATACTGATATCTTAATATTCCAAAAATATAGTTCTGATCACATCATACTTAAAAAAATTATGCAAGTCTCTGAATAGACATTGAAGGGAAAGGAATTGGGATGTGTATGGGCAAGGGGAGGGACAGGTAGTTATCAACCCACCTCTTTGGACACTGTTGGCTATTATTTCCTTACCTTACACATATTTCTGTTGATACTGACTAGTATACACATACTTGTCTTATTTTTCATTCAATCCAAAAATTTTTTATTTTAATTTTTAAGTTAAAGTGAGTATGAGAGAGGAAAGGGGAAATAAGGTTAACCATAATAAAGATGAGATGTCATAGAAATCCCAAGTGAACAAACTGGTCTTTAATAATTGCTAGTTGTCAATCAGGAAATTGAAGAAATAAGTGACAATTTTATTTATTTTTTTAAAACTCTGCTCTTCAGGCTGTGGTGGGATTGTATCTCATTGCAATCTCAAACTCTGGAGCTCAGGTGATACTCCTGCTTCAGCCTCCAGAGTAGCTGAAACTACAGTCACCCACCATCTCACCTGGCTAATTTATTTTATTTGTTTTTATATATGGGGCCTCACTATGTTGCCTATACTAATCTCAAACCCCTGGCCTCAAGCAATCCTCCCACTCAGCTGCCCAAAGTACCACCATTCCAGGCCCATTTTAAAGAACAAGAGTTTATAAGTATGGCTAAAATGTAACTGTCTTCATTGACCAATCTTCTTAGTGACAATAGCGTATCTGGAACCTTCAGACTCCTATAAGAGAATGTAAAAATATAACTATATATTTAATTAAAATTAAATACTTAAAATTAAATAAATATATATTCTATTCCAATGGAATGGAACCAAAATCACAGATCTCAGGTTAGTATATTTCTTCAAAATCTTCCTCTGTCAGCCAGGACTAGAATGTAATGGCATCATCGTAGCTCATGGTGACTTCAAACAATCCTCCTGCTTCTGCTATCTAAGTAGCTGGGAATACAGGCATCGGCCACCATATATGGTTAATTTTTGTATTTTTTATAGAGATAGGGTCTCACTTTTGTTTAAGCTAGTTTCAAACTCCAGGACTCAAGCAATCCCCCTGCCTTGGACTTCCAAAGTGCTAAGATTACAGACACAAGCAACCATGCTCTGCCCCCAAATCTTAAAAACTGAAAGGATCTTGACACATTTAGCAGTCATAATAGTTCATAAAGAAAGTATTTTTTAACTACTGCAGCAAAACATTCTTAGATTTACTAAGGTAATGAAAATCACCTCTGAAGAAGAAAAGGATAAGGATGAAAACAAAGATAATGAAGATGGTGTGAAGGTGGAGTTGGTCCACCCAGACTATGAGGAAGAGGGGGAGGAAAATGAGGAAAAGACAAAGCAAACCCAGAATTGGGAAAGGGAGAAGAAGAAATAGACTTCTCATTTTCAAAGAAAGAAGAATGTTAGACTAATATTATTATTGTTATGTTGACAAGGAGAGTAGGAGAGAAAAAAGATCTTTGAAGGAAAAAGAAAAAAAGGATGAGAGAAAGCGACAACAAGGTCATTCTAAAACTGTACTTCTTAACGTTGCTAGTTTTGCAATTATATTATTTTCTATAGAAAGTAGTGTTTTTTGTTTTGCCACAGGAGTAGTTTAGAGAGTGGCAGCCAAATAAAAAAGATTCTATTTGACCACCCAGTTTATTTGACCTTAATATCCTTTGTATAGCAGTATGTATATTGTGTCTTACGAATAACTTCTTAAAGTTCTGAACTTACTGCTTTTTGTGTAGCCATATTTTAGATAAAACTTTAGCATTTTCAGAAAATTGATTCTGGTTATTCTTTACTGTAACTGACCATTCTCTATTTTTCTGTATTATAGCTTTTTCAAACCTAATCGAGTCAAATAAAAAGGAAAATTTGTTATTTTAAAACAACAACAACAAAAACATCATTCAATGGTTTTATGTTTCAAACTGATATGGGAATTACTTTTCGTATCCCCAATCTCACCCAGGCTGGGTTGCAGCCAGAAGTCCATGGGCAGAAACAACTCCACCCTCACCTCAAAGACTGACTCCAATCAGCCTAAGCCCACCTACACTATCCTACCTCTCATGCCACACTGATTGTGTCAGACATCAGTCAGCACGTGGCACTCCCTTGGCCACAGTAAAACGTGGGCAGGAACATAGATAGTACAAGTCCAGGAAAATAGCAGGGATTTCCTTTCTTATGGTCAAAGTCAAGAGGAAAATAAGCTCTCTTCTTCTGAATCACATCTGCTATGGTTTGAATGTGTCCCCCAAAGTTTGTGTTTTGGAAACTTAATCCCCATTGCAATGGTGTTGAGAGTTGGGACCTTTAAGAGGTGATTAGGTTATGAGGGTTCTGATCTGATAAATGGATTAATGCTGCTATCACAAAAGTGGGTTTTTTATAAAAGTGAGTTTGTTCCTCAGCACTCTCTCTTTCTCTCTCTCTCATCTCTCTCTCTCTCCCTCGTCTCTCTCTCTCTCTCTCCTTCTCTCTCTCTTGCTATGTGTGTCCTCCCTCATGTTGTAGTGCACCAAGAAAGCCCTCACTAGATATAGTCTCTCAATCTTGAACTTTCCAGGCTCCAGAGCTGTAAGCCAATAAACTTCTGTTCTTTATAAATTACACAGTCTTATGTATTCGTTACAGTGACATAAAATAGACTAAAACAATGTCATTTGGAACTTCAGAACTAGAACTACTGCAGCCATTTCCCTGAAATTGAAATCCAGCCTGGGGATAAAACCTATAAATAAATGGAAGAAAAAAGACAAGAGAAAATCAAATGGAAGCTGAGCAAAAGCTCTGAAAGAGTTATTTCTGAAGCCCAGGTTATTTCTGGACTTGTCAGATACTTAACCTAATAAACTCTATTTGTTTAAGCCAGTTTGAATGATATTTTTTACTTCTTTTAACTAAAAATATCCTACCTAATACAGAAACACAACAATGTTCAACTCAAAATTTATATGAATCTGATGACAGCTACCCTTTTATTACTTCTCTGTATGCAATCCCATGCTTGAACCCAGCACTACCAATAGAAGTTTCTGTGATAATGGAGAGGTTCTGTATCTGTGCTGTCCAATACACTCACTACTAACCACGTACAACAACTAGCATTTGCAATATGGCTAGTATTGAATTTTAATCTAATTTAATTAATTTCAAGTGCCCACATGTGGCTAGTGGGTACAGTATTGAATAACACAATTAATCTAATTAATTTTCCTGAAGTATAACCCAGTCTTTCCACCTTATCTTGTCTACCTTCTTCTTTCAACCTAGACTACATTATTATTTTTTGTCACATAGCTACAACATAGCCATCCTTATAAGTAAGTTCAAATGCCTCCAGTTCTGTTAAGCTTTTTTGATTACACTATCCATAACTCTGAATATCCCCAATACTTTTTCTTAAGTTCCCTGTGATTTGCAAATAATTTTTTTGTAAAAATGGATATTAATAACATTTTCTTTAAAAGGGGAGAAATATGTCCATACTTGATATTCTAGAAAACAGGGTAAGTTACATGGTTCCTACAATAGCTAGCATACACTTCACATCTGTCCCTTTCTTTAAGTCACACTACTATTATTAGTGGTTCTCATTTCACATACGTAAGCCATTGTTTTTTCCCTCTTTTTTTCTTTATACTTACTATACCAAAGAAGAAAAAGCAAAAATGTGTAAAAAAAAAATCTATTCAAGGGATTTATTGAGGAAACTTCCTTGGTACTGTTAGAGATTCAGAAAACCAGATGCAACATAGTCATTGAACTTTAGGAAGATACATAGCAAATAGGACATCTCCAAAACATATACATAGTCATCAACCTGGACAAAGTCAAAATAAAGAAGAAAATTTTACAAGCAGCAAGACAAAAAAACAACTAACCTACAAAGAAAAATCTATCAGGCTAACTACAGACTTCTCAGCAGAGACCTTACAAACTAAAAAGGATTGGGGTCCCATTTTTAGACTGTTTAAACAAAACAACTGTCATTCAACAGTTTTATATCCTTCAAACTGAGTTTCATAAATAATGGAGAAATAAAGGCTTTCAGACAAGTAAGCACTAAGAAAATTTGTCAAGCCTGTAGTCCCAGCTACTTGGGAGGCTGAGGCAAGAGAATTGCTTAAGCCCAGGAGCTGGAGGTTGCTGTGAGCTGTGTGAGGCCACGGCACTCTACCGAGGGCCATAAAGTGAGACTCTGTCTCTACAAAAAAAAGAAAAGAAAATTTGTCACTACTAGACCTGCACTACAAGAAATACTCAACACTGCATTATACCTGGAATAGCAAACAGATCCCCAGGAGTGTGAAAATGCCCCAAAGTTAAACCTCACAGCTCTAATAAAACTATAGCAACAACAACAACAACAACAAAAAAAAAAAAAAACAGGAAGGTGAATAGAACATCATTCCACATATCAGTATTAATGGTCTAATAGTCCTAGTGAAAAAACATAGACTAAATGGATGCAGAAACACAACCCAAGTATTTGTTGTCTCTAAGAAAGATACCTAAACCAAAAGGAATCACACAGACTTAAGGGGCAGAGATGGAAAAAAATATTTTACACAAATAAAAACTGAAAGAGAGTAGGTATAACCATTCTCATGTCAGATAAGATAGACTTTACATCAATAATGATTAAAAAAAGACTAAGATAGTCATTATTTAATGGCAAAGAGAGTAATTAAACAAGGAGACATAACAATCCTCAATATATATGCACGTAATACAGGAGATCCCAGATTCGTAAAGCAAATTCTACTAACCAAAGAGATAAACAGTAGCACTGTAATTACTTCAGAGGCTTCAACACCCAACCGACAAAGCTGGACAGATCACCAAAGTAGAAAATCAACAAAGAAACCCTGGACTTAAATGAGAATCTAGAACAAAGGGATATAACAAAAATCTACAGAAAATTTTCACCCAAAACTACTGAATTCTTCCCAATTTGTGATCTTGGCACTGGAGCATTGTCTAAGATTGATCATATCTTAGGCTATAAAACATATGAAATTCAAAAATCAAAGTCATGCCATGCATTTTATAGCCATACTGCTATAAAACTAAAAATCAATTCCAAAAGAAACACTCAAATCCTGGAAATTAAACACTCTGCTGCTGAAAGACCCTTGGATCAATCAGAAAGTTAAGATGAAAATTACAAAAATTCTCAACTGAATGACAAAGGGGACATAAGTTATTAAAATCTGTGAGATACAGGAAAGCTGTACTAACTGCTTACATCAAAAAGACAGAAAGATCACAAATTGAAAAGCTACTGTTACATATCAAGGAACTAGAGAAGAAAGAGCAAACCACATAAAGCCAACAGAAGAAAAGGTATAACAAAGCTCAAAGCAGAGCCAAATGGAATGGACACCAAAAAAGTAATACAAAGGATCAATGAAACAAAAGTTAGTCCTTTGAAAAGATAAACAAAATTTGTAGAAAATATAGCTAGATTAACCAGAAATAGAAAAGACTCAAAAACCTCAATCAGAAAAAAAAGGAGATATTACAACTGATTCCATAGAAATACAAAATACTATCCATGAATACTACAAAAACCTCTGCACATAAACTAGAAAATATAAAGGAAATGGATAAATTCCTGGAAACACATTTACCAAAACTTAATCAGGAATAGATAGAGACCTTAAACAGACTAATAATGAAAAATGAACTTAAACCACTAATAAAAAAATTCTCCCAACAACAAAGTAAGGCTTAATTTCAAACACTTCCAATCCCAACCTCATTGCAGTTTACCTTTACTCGTCATCATCACTGAACAAATCCCACAAAGTTTAATAATATTTTCAGTATCAGATCAAATGCTACCTTTTCCATTCTGGAAAAATAGAGATGCTTCAGGAGTAAATTTAAAAAATAATAACAACAATAATAAAGAGGTACCATGAAGGAGAGAAGATTTAATTATTGGGGAGTTGTAATGGGAAATGGATTATACTTGTTGCTCAAGTCCAAGTGCAATAACAGGCCAATGTTTGGGAATTAGAGGGAAACTAATATATTTAGTTGCTTTGCCCAAAGCAACTAAAATATATTCAACTAGTCAAAGTTATTTTAAAAAAGATCAATTTTTTTTTTTTTTTATTGTTGGGGATTCATTGAGGGTACAATAAGCCAGTTACACTGATTGCAATTGTTAGGTAAAGTCCCTCTTGCAATCATGTCTTGCCCCCATAAAGTGTGACACACACTAAGGCCCCAGCCCCCTCCCTCCATCCCTCTTTCTGCTTCCCCCCCAATAACCTTAATTGTCATTAATTGTCCTCATATCAAGATTGAGTACATAGGATTCATGCTTCTCCATTCTTGTGATGCTTTACTAAGAATAATGTCTTCTACTTCCATCCAGGTTAATACAAAGGATGTAAAGTCTCCATTTTTTTTAACGGCTGAATAGTATTCCATGGTATACATATACCACAGCTTGTTAATCCATTCCTGGGTTGGTGGGCATTTAGGCTGTTTCCACATTTTGGCGATAATTTTTTAAATCTATCATTTTTATCATATTCTCTGTGTCAAAGGCTATGGCATTTGCTTTACATGCATCACCATATTTGAATCTTTCGGCAAGTCTTAGAGCTAAGACAATTTCTATTTTACATATTTAAAAAAACTGAGGCTAAGAAAGCTTAAATAACTTGCCAAAATATTACAGTTAATAACTTGGCAGAGTCAGGGTCTAAGCTCATTTTCATCTGATTTCAGATTCTGCACTATCTAGTACCCAGGAAGTTACCCTAGTGAACTGAACACTTTTCCTTTAGAAGTGTCAGAGCAAATTCTGTTACTCTGAGCAGCATAGCAAGACCTCATCTCTATAAAAAATTAAAAAATGAGTCAGGCATGATGGTGCACACCTGTAGTTGTAGCTACTAAAGAGGCTAACACAGAGGATCTCTTGCACCCAGAAATCTGAAGTTTCTGTGAGCTATAATTGTGCCACTGCACCTCAGCCTGGACAACAGAGCAAGACTTGGTATAAATAAATAAATACATACATAAATACATACATAAATAAATAAATAAAAGCAAGGTCTGGATTACGCTTGGGGGAATAATAGAGTAGGGCTCTAAATAGTTGATGAGTAGTTTAATGAAAACATCTATGAGAACCAGTATAATCCTGCAATTTTGGCCTTCCCATTCACATGTGATTTTTAAATTTTGAATCGTTTTAGAAATATGCAGGGAAGAGTTAAACAGGACATTTAAGATGGAAACAGCTGAATTATCAAAAGCAGTGTATGAGTTCTCCCTTTCTTCTCTGTGTGCCAAAATTATTAATTTATTACATTTTGCCTTATAGTAGTTACTTACATTTCATATGTGTCAGAAATAAACAGAGGAATCAACCTCTTTGTTCCACAGATATGGAAGCCAGTCCTTTGAGAGATGCTCATCCTGATGGAACATACTTTCTCACCTCCTGCTAGCTCCTCACCGTACTGTGATAAGGCTCATCCACTACACTGACACACTTCCCGTAGGTGTTTCTAGATTGGTAAAGCATCACAATCCTTATCTTGCTAGATCTCTGCGCAGTACGCAACACAGCAGCACAACTCCCTTTCCATTAATCCTCTCCTTCCTTGTTTTTTTGTGGCATGTAAATATCCACTTCTCTTTTGAATAGCATTTGCTAAATTTCTCCTGCAGGGCCTTCTTACTCTGTGTGGTCCTCAAGCACCTACATAGATGCTCTTCTCTTCTAATTCTAACCACTGTTCTTAGATGGTCTCACTTGCTCCATGGTTTTATTTTCCATTTGTGTAGTGATGACTCCAGGTCCATCTCTAAAGCGAAGTCTTCTCTGTATATTCAGCATCATGAAATAACTCATTATTAATCATTTCCAATGTAAATGCCCCAGAAGCACTTTAAATTCAACAGGTCCACGGCAAAACCCACAAATCGTTCCTCTGACTGAAACTTTCTTTGTGTTGTATTCACAGGTTAAATACTGCACAACAATCACATTCTAACGAAGACAGAAGTAGAAGAAACATTTGACATCTCCTTAGCCCTCACATAACAAATCCAGTCATCACTGCGACCTGTCAATGCGACTGCCTAAATATTCGAACCTAATGGTTCTCAACTGTAATGATAATGCTTCAGAGCAGGCACTCTGTAATTTTACAGAGGATTTAGCATTTCAGGTTGTCCCTTGATATTAAAACATATATTATATTATTATTGATTTTAATTCTTATTTGTACTACAGCTAAGAAATTTTATAGATAGTTAAAATTATATGTATTAGGATATATTATCTAGTAACTATAGTAGAATGAAAAGCACATTAAAAAATATATGCCCAAAATATAGCATTAGGGCTAGTAAAGTAGAAAACAACAACAAAATCTTATTGCTTAAGTCCATCTTCTTATCTACATTACCACTGGCTGTAACCCTGCCTCAAGTCACTATCATAAGGGTCATTGTTGTGATAACAATAAAATTATTATGATAAAAATAATCTTTGCCTTTAGTCTTGGTTCATTCTCATTTTCTACCACAGATTAAAGAAACTAGAAAATAAAACTGATATTATCACTTATCTATCTAAAACACTTTGCATATTTCTCTTAGAAAATTTTCCAACTACTTAAACATATTCATAGAATTCTAGATGAGTCAAACCCTGGGTATTTTTTCAGTTTCTTTTCACACCACTCAATGGTGTCTTCCTTCAAGCTCTTGACCTACTGAGCTATGTAGGTTTCTCATTTGTTGTCATGTTCTTTCCTACCTGTAAATCTTTGTCTAACTCCTGCTTGTTCTTTCACATATAAGCATAGATACCACTGTCCTTGGGAAGATTTCTTCGGGCTCCCTTAACTGCTGAAGCTTATTTCCCTGATACACTATAGGTTCTGTGGTGGCAGGGGTAGTGCCTATCCAGTTCACTGTTGATAAATGAATAAATGGAAGGGGAATAAATAAGCGTATGAACAGTGACCGGGTTCTCATATTTCAGACTGCAACCCTCAGCATTCCCATTAGTGGTTTTTGTATCAGAAAGAACAGTGTTTAACTCCTACTCTGCCCCTTACTAGTATATTGGCTTTAGAGTAGTGAATTAAAATGTCCACACCTTAGTTTGTTTTTTATTTTGTTATTGATGCTGTTGTGCTTTTCTCTTTTTAATAATTTACAAAATGAGGATTATGCATATAATTATGCCCATCCTAATCTACATTTAGTAGTAGAGTAATTGTGAGGAATGCATGAATTTGACATGAGAGTGGGCCTTAGGAATGGGAATTATTCTTACTAAACTTTATTGATCTATTCAATCAAGAGAGACAGAGAGAGAGGAATGTCTGATAGTGTACAAGATAGACACTTGGTGGGTTTTGTCTGTTTTTAATTCATTCCCAGACTCTGTGTTGCTGTTGATGACAGCTGTTCACAATTTGGTCATTAACAGCTTGGTGAAGGAGGCATGTGAAGGGTAAAGGGTGGTGGCCAGATTAACTCTAGACATCTTTGTCTACAACACACACCTACCTGTCATGTATGGGAGTGTCTCACAGTGTGAGCCCAACTGAGATGTCAGCAAAAGTATTTGGTCTCAGTGATTGAGGGAACATAAAAACAACTTCAGAAATCACTTCTTCAGTTATGAATGCCATGTTAGGAGGAACTCTAGTCATTATCCCATCCAATCTTCTCATTGGAAATACGTAGGAACTTGGGCCCGGGAAAAGGAAAAGAAGTTTTCATATCACCTTGCAGGTTCGCTGCAGATCTGGCATGCAAACATAAGCCACTGGTCGGCTATATATTCTAACAACTCTCACCATCATCATCATTATGATAAATATTTTCTTTCTTTTCCTTTATTGGGGTATAATTTATACATAGTAAAACATTAAGGTATATTTTACATACATCTTAAATTTAACCTTGTAAGTATGTAATTATATGAGTATTCCCAAACCCAAACAATTTTGTAACAAACCACATTCATGACTTAATATGTCCACCATCCCCCAAATTCCCTTGTGCTCATTTATAGTAAGCCCTTCTCTCATGGACACAATAAGTCTCTTCATTTACATAAATCATTTAAAAAAATTTTTTTAACGAAACCGTACAGTTTTACACATACATAATCTGCGCATATTTTGTTAGGAATATACTTAAGTATTTCATGGTTTTGATGCTATTAGAAATGATACAATTTAATTTCAATTTCCAATTATTCTCTGCAAGTACATGGAAATAGGATTGATTTTTATATGTATGTTAATCTCATATACTGCAATCATAAATGCACTGATTAGTTTATTTTGTAGATTCTTTGAGGTTTTACACATAACCAGTCTTGCCTTCTATGAAGAGAGCAGTTTTATTTCTCCATTTCCAAATCTTATACTTCTTTTTTTTTCTTTATGGCACTGGTAAGGGCCTCTAGTGCAATATCAAAAAGGATTCATGAAAGACAATATTTGTGTCTTGCTTCTGATCTTAGGGAGAAAGCATTCATCTTTCATCATTAAGCATGATGTTATCTGTGAATATTTTATAGATATCCCTCCTCAAGTTGAGTAATTTCCTTTCTATTTCTATTTTGCTGAAAGGTATATTTATACACAAACATTCTATCTTTTGTGTGTGTATGTATTATGTATATAAAATAAATATTAAATGTTATATGTTGTCAAATGAACTTTTTATACCTATTATGATGAATGTATGTTTTTTCTTCTTTAATCTGACCTCTGGTAAGTAGCATTCATTAATACTACAATTTTGAATGGGTTTTGAATTTCCGATGTAAATATTACTTAGTCAATTAACTAGTAGTGTCTTTGAAATTTTTATGTTTCTAAGAGTGGTGATCTACAGTTTTTTTGTCATATAATTTCTTTTTCTGATTTTGGTGTCAGGGTAATGTTAGCCTCACAAAATTGTGCACAATGAAATATGCTCCTTATCGTTAGTCTTTAGGAAAATATAAATCAAAATCAAAAGTTTATACCACTTTTCACCAATTATAATGCCTAGAAAAAACAATATGTAATCACATGGGTAGACTGTAATACAGAGAAACCAGAACCCTCATATATTGCTAGTAGGCATGTAAAAATGGTGTGGCAGAGTATGGAAGTTAAAATATGATTAAAATGAGTTACATATATCCCAGAAACTCCTTTACTATGTGTATACTCATGTGAAATAAAAACATATGGCTATTTAAACAATTTAGTAATGTTAATAGCAGTATTTTTTTAATTATTTGGGATTCCTTGAAAGTATAAAGAATTAGGTTACACTGATTCCATTTGTTAGATAAAGTCCTCTTATACTTGTATCCCCCCTAAAGAGGTGTGTCATGCACCGTGAACCCCAATCTCCTCCCTTTTCCCCTCTCCTCACCCCCTCACTCCCCTCCCCCTTCCCACCATGTACCAGGTCATCTATTGTCTTCATATTAGAATTGAGTACATTGGATTCTTGCTTCTGCTTTCTTGTGATGCTTTAGTAAGAAGAATGTGTTCTACCTTAATACAGGTTAATTCAAAAGATGTAAAGTCTCTATCTTTTTTAATGGCTGAATAGTATTCCATGGTATACATATAACACAGCTTGTTAATCCATTCCTGGGTTGGTAGGCTTTTAGGTTGTTTCCATAATTTGGTGATTGTAAATTGAGCTGCAATAAATAGTCTAGTGCAAATGTCCTTATGATAAAATAATTTTTTTCTTCTTATGAGTAGATACCCAGTATGGGATTGCAGGATCAAATAGGAGGTCTAATTTGAGTTCTTTGAGAATTCTCCTTACTTCCTTCCAAAAGGGTTGTATTAGTTTGCAGTCCCACTAGCAGCATAAAAGTATTTCCTTTTCTCCATATCCGTATCAACATCTGCAGCTTTGAAACTTTGTGATATGAGCTAATGTTACTAGGGTTAGGTGATATCTCACTGTAGTTTTGATATGCATTTCTCTGATAATTAGGGATGATGAGCATTTTTTCATATGTTTGTTAGCCATTCTTTCATCTTCTTTACAGAAGGTTCTATTCATCTCTCTTATGCATGATAGCCAAATAGTGGAAAGGGAACAACCTAAATGTCCATCAACTAGGGAATGAATAAATTAAATGTGGTGTATCCATACATTGGAGTATTATTCAGCAATAACAAGGAATGAAGTATTGATACGTGCTACAACAGAGAAGAACCTTGAAAACATTATGTTAAATAAAAGAATATGGTCACAATAAGCCACATATGTATGAGTCTTTTTTTTTTTAACTGTAAAAATGTTTTAATTCAGTAGATTAAAAAGTCTGACATTCAACAACAAAAGAATCCAGGCTTTGCTTACCATACAGGAAGGACTAAATGAGACTAAGCATACAAGAATACAAGTACACATTATTACTTGTGTCTTTAATAATATTCTCAATTCGGTGGGGTCCACTTGTATGAGTCCTTTTATATGAAATGTCTGTAATGGGCAAATCTGTAAAGATAGAAAGTAGATTAGTGGTTGCCAAGGGCTGGGAGGAGGGAGAAAAGGGAGAGGTGAGCAGTGACTGATAATGGATATGGATTCTTTTTGCAGTTAATAGCCCTGTGAACACACTAAATAAATAAATAAATAAATAAATATAAATTAAAAAAACAAACACTGAATATAAATTTTAAATGGGTGAATTTTGTTCTATGAATTGTATGTCAATGAAACTCTTAAAACAATTAATTGGCGGGCAGTGCCTGTGGCTCAATGGGGTAGGGCGCCAGCACCATATGCCAGAGGTGGTGGGTTCAAACCCAGCCCCAGCCAAAAACAAAAAAAACAAACAAACAAAAAAAAAAAAAAACAATTAATTGGAAAACCATCCGTCTTCTTTATTTGAATGATTTTTTTATAGATGAGTTATTATTTATTCACTGAATACTTGCTAGAATTAATCACTGAAACTCTTATTTTGCAGTTTCCTCTGTTGAAAAGTTAGATATGTATTTAATAGATACAGAACTATTTAGATTATTTCTTCTTGAGTGGTAATAATGTATGTGTGTTTCAACCAATTTGTCTATTTCATCTAAATTTTCACATCTATGGGCATAGAGTTGTTTGTGTTATTCCTTATTATTCTTTTAGTATTTGTAGGTTGTATAGTCATGTCTCCTGTGCCGTCCTGATATTGGCAGTTTCACCAAACAATCTCTGTCTGTCTGTCTCTCCCTTTCTCTCTCCACTCTCATCTTTTTCTACCTGACAAATCTGTTTAGACATTTTATCAATTTTATTATTTTCTTCAGTGTCACATTATGATTTTATTGTTTTTTCTACACTTTTTTTCTGTTTGCAATTGATTTATGCTTTTTTTTCATATTAGATTGATATTTATTTCAGGACATGCCATGTCAAAATAAAACAAACAGTCAACCCTTGCCTTTAACAATAATAATTGTATTATAAAAGCACTTTACAACTCCATTCCATCTTTGAGTATAAGTTACTGGTATGTGGGCTAATGATTATCTGAAAGCATTTTTCTATTTAGATCCATAATCCAAGTGCTCTCTGAATATTACAAGGTGACAATAAGTGGGAAGAAGAAGAGGAAAGAGAGGGGACTAAGGTTCCCAGTTAAGCATCTTGTTACAATGAGGGGATGAGGAAATATGAAGATATTTTTGTTGTCTTTTCATCTTTATACTGTGTTAAGTAATGCTTACAACATACATTCAGCAGGTTTTTCCTGAGCTGTAAACTCAGAAATTTTCTTCCTGCAAACAATGTCTTTACAAAGTGTTTATTAACTTACACAGCAATCTCACAATAACTAGTAAAGATTAAAAGGGTGCACTCCTATTAGAATTGTTTGCAGTGTTTTAAGGGAAATACATATTGCCATGGTGATGAAGCTCTAACTAGATTTAATAAAACATCTAAAAATTGAAAGTAGTTTTTTTTAAAAAAAGGCAAAGAAATAAATATCACCAAGGAAGAAAGATTAATTGTAGCTTAAATATAAAACTAAATCACTAGTTAATTAACCAAACTATACAGATCTAATAAAAAGCAAAACCAGCCTGAAAGACCCAACATTTAAAAAAATGCTAAAAAAATAAGACATTAAGCTGCATAATATTGAGTTTTATTTCCATTCTCTCCTTTCCTTCTTCTATGTATGCTTTTTCTGATCTGCCTCTAGGGGCTTACAAAAGAACAGTTTCTGTCTTCAATTTAACCTCAAATGTCCTAAGCAAAGTATTTGCTTTTTTGCCAAAGGTTCTTTTCTTGGTAAGCTTTTGATATCATTATTCCTACTAGTTTAGTAATTTAATTTTGATCATGGTGCCAAATCTAAATTCCTCCACTGGTTCTTCTTAAAGAAAATTGACTTTTACAGTAGCTTGACTGCATAGTATTTTTTAAAAAAGAGAGAAAACCCAAGTGAAATCCACTGCTTAAAGATTTGTCTTTAAACAAACAGAATATCTGTATCTTGACAATTTGAAAACCTTGGGAGAAATAGTTTGTTAAAACTTGATGATTTTACCATGTAGAATTAAATATTAAAAATCTGTCTGAAAGGGGCGGCACCTGTGGCTCAGTCGGTAGGGCGCTGGCCCCGTATGTCGAGGGTGGTGGGTTTGGGCCGGCCCCAGCCGAACTGCAACAAAGAAATGGCTGGGTGTTGTGGTGGGCACCTGTGGTCCCTGCTGCTCGGGAGGCTGAGGCAAGAGAATCACTTGAGCCCAGGAGTTGGAGGTTGCTGTGGGCTGTATGATGCCATGGCACTCTACTGAGGGCCATAAAGTGAAACTCTACAAAAAAATAAAAAAAATCTGTCTGAAGCACTTGCTGATAAGAGGCAAATGTCAATTGAAGAGGGAGAAAGAAAAGCCAAAGAGCTGAATTTTATGTTCATTGAAACTAGTGCAAAAGCAGAACATAATGTAAAGCAGTTCTTCTGACATGTAGCAGCAGCTTTTCCTGGAATGGAAAGCACACAGGACAGAAGCAGAGAAGACATGTTTGACATAAAACTGGAAAAGCCTCAGGAGCAACCAGTCAGTGAAGGAGGCTGTTCCTGCTAATCCCCTGTGGCATCTTCAACCCTTCTTCAGAAGTTCACTACTTTGACCCCATTATTCTTTCATTGACTGCAGTGTGAATATAGGCTTGAATCTTTTCCTTTCAGTAATAATGTATTGCAATCCATCATTGCTGCCTGTCTCATGGAGATGATCTATTAGCTTCACAAGCACAAAAAAAGTCAGTGTCTTCATTATTTATATTTTACAAAAAGCCAAAAGAGAGGGAACAATCCAAGATGGCAGCCGAGTAACAGCTTCCCTGCAACAGGGCACGGTGAGTCTGGGGAGATAAGACCCCAGGTATCTCTGGCTGGTGGGATCTGCCTATAATCATCCCTTTGAGGATACAGGGAGTCAGCAAGGGATTTCTGGACCCAAAGAGGAGGACAAAAACAATGTAAAACTGGCAAGTGGTTACGTGTGTTCAATCAACCTAATCCTGCCAGCAGCTGTAAGTACAAGCAGCAGTGAGACTGCAAACCGGAAAGGCCTTACCTATGAACTGTTTCAGTGTGTTTGGAATTGGCACTCAGTTGAACTGCCTTTGGGAGAGCTTTAGCAGGAGTGCAGAGAACTTTGGGCATTGTCTAGGGCCCCAGACTGAGCCGCTGAGCCGGACGAAGCTAATAGTGTTAATAGTGTTCAGCTGTGGGCTGCAGGGAGCCATTGTGAGAGAACTGCCCTGGCAAGCTCCGCCCTCAGGGTTTCAGAGCAAGGATCAGGCAGGAGCTAGTAACCTAGTGACTAAGCAGCCTAAAAAGGCAGGGACTGAGCTGTCTTACAGCCTTAACCCTCAGGGGAAGAATGAGACCGGTTTTGGCACACTGGAGTCTCGGGCTGTTGCCCTGGGTAGAGTGCTGTGGCATCACAGCTCATAGCAACCTCAAACTCCTGGGCTTGGTGCCACCTGGACCTCCATAAGAGCTGTACTGTGACCACCAACCCGCGCTCGCCGGGCCTCTGCATGCCCTGACCAGGAAATGCAGGAGCTGCGCAACCCTGCATCCACCCTCCTGTACCTTATGTGCCTCCACACTGGCCCGCTCATCTGGCCAGGGACTCTGGTAGCTGCGTGCCCTCTGGAGCCCTCCCTGCCTCTGCATGGAGCCCTTTTCCTGGCCAGAGACTGCTGGATCCTTGGGCTCTCTGTGCCAAAGTCACTGGGTGCTAGGCACTCCCAGAACCATGCACACCACTTCCCGCTCTGTTGCTGGATCTGGGTGAGTCACACTCTAGAGCTGCTTCCACAACCAGAACTCCCTGGCTGGGGCAGCCCCAGAGGAATTACACAGGGTCACTCCCTACAAAGATCCAGCAAACATCATTAGACCCTAGTGATCCCGCTAGGGTCTAATCTTGGAGAGACACCTCCCCAACTCTGAGGACGGCCAGAGGCAATGGTGAAAAACAATCATGAGGCAAAATCAACAGAAAAACTCTGGCAATATGAATAATCAGAGTAGATCAACTCCCCCAAGGATCAATGGGGCAGACACAGCACATGATCCCATGCACAAACAAATAGCTGAGATGTCAGAAATCGAATTCAGAATCTGGATAGCAAATAAGATCAAATTAGAATTCCAAGCACTAACCAGAAGATATCTCAAGAATTCAATGAATTCAAAGACCAAATGACCAAAGATTTTGACACATTGAGACAAGAAGTTGCAGCCTTCAAAGATCTGAGAAACACAGTAGAATCCCTCAGTAACAGAATAGAGCAAGCAGAAGAAAGGATTTCTGACATGGAAGACAAAGCTTTTGAATGCTCCCAAACTCTAAAAGAGGAAGAGAAATGGAGGGCAAAAACAGATCACTCTCTCAGAGAGCTCTGGGATAATTCAAAGAAAACCAATATTCATCTTATAGGGATTCCCAAAAGTGATGAAGTGGCTTCACAAGGCACAGAGTCTCTTCTACATGAGATTAAGAACTTTCCAGACATGCCAACAGATTCTGAAATTCAGATAGCAGACAGTTTCAGAACTCCAGCACGACTCAATGTGAATAAGACATCCCCCAGACACATCATAATCAATTTCACTAAATTTAATATGAAGAAGAAAATTCTGAAAGCAACCAGATGAAAGAAAACCATCACCTACAAGGGCAAGAATATTAGAATAACTGCAGATCTCTCTGCTGAAATCTTTCAAGCTAGAAGAGGATGATCATTGACTTCTAATCTCCTAAAACAAAATAACTTTCAACCTAGGATCCTGTACCCAGCTAAACTGAGTTTCATTTATGACGGAGAAATTAAATACTTCAATGACATTCACATGTTGAAGAAATGTGCCATAATTAAACCAGCTCTCCAGGATATTCTCAGACCTATCCTCCATAAAGACCAGAGTAATCCTCCACCACAAAAGTAAACCCACCCAGAAAATTTTGACCAAATTCCAACTTGCATAGTCGCAAAAGGATTAAAAATGTCCACCGGACTCTCGAAAGGCTTATCAATATTCTCAATTAATGTGAATGGTTTAAATTGTCCACTAAAGAGTCACAGGTTGGCTGACTGGATACAAAAACTCAAGACATATCTGCTGCATACAAAAATCACATCTTACATTAAAAGACAAATATAGACTCAAGGTAAAGGGATGGTCATCTATACTTCAGGCAAATGGAAAGCAGAAAAAAGCAGATGTTGCAATCCTATTCGCAGATGCAATAGGCTTTAAACCAACTGAAATAAGGAAGGATAAAGATGAACACTTCATATTTGTTGAAAGTAATACACAATATGATGAGATTTCAATTATTAATATTTATGCATCCAACCAGAACGCACCTCAATTTATAAGACAAACAATAATGGACATGAGCAACTTGAATTCCTCCAGTTCCATAGTAGTTGGAGATTTTAACACCCCTTTAACAGTGTTGGATAGATCCTCCAAAAAGAAGCTACACAAACAAATTTTAGGTTTTAACTTAACCATTCAACATCTGGACTTAACAGACATCTACAGAACATTTCATCCCAACAAAACTGAATACACATTCTTCTCATCAACCCATGGTACATACTCCAAAATCGACCACATCCTAGGCCACAAATCTAACCTCTGCAAATTTTTAAAAAATAGAAATTATTCCTTGCATCTTCTCAGACCATCATGGAATAAAAGTTGAACTCAATAACAACAGGAACCTGCATACCCATATAAAAACATGGAAGCTAAACACCCTTATGCTGAAGGATAGATAGATGGGTTATAGATGAGATTAAGAAGGAAATCACCAAATTTTTGCAACAAAACAACAATCAAGACACGAATTGCCAGAACCTTTGGGATACTGCAAAGGAAGTCCTAAGCGGGAAATTTATAGCACTGCAAGCCTTCCTCAAGAAAACAGAAAGAGAGGACGTTAATAACTTAATGGGACATCTCAACCAACTGGAGAATGAAGAACACTCCAACCCCAAACCCAGCAGAAGAAAAGAAATAACCAAAATCAGAGCAGAATTAAATGAAATTGAAAACAAAAGAAATATACAACAGATCAATAAATCCAAAAGTTGGTTTTTTGAAAAGATCAATAAAATAGATAAAACTTTGGCCAACCTAATGAAGAAAAACAGAGTAAAATCTCTAATTTCATCAATCAGAAATGGTAACGATGAAATAACAGATCCCTCAGAAATTCAAAAAATCCTTAACAAATACTACAAGACACTCTACTCTTAGAAATATGAAAATCTGAAAGAAATCGACCAATACCTGGAAGCACGCCACCTACCAAGACTTAGCCAGAATGAAGTGGAAATGCTGAAAAGGCCTATATCAAGTTCTGAAATAGGATCAGCTATACATAATCTCCCTAAAAAGAAAAGCCCAGGACCAGATGGCTTTACATCAGAATTCTACCAAACCTTTAAAGAAGAACTAGTACCTATACTACTAAACCTCGTCCAAAATATAGAAAAAGAAGAAATATTACGCAACACATTCTACGAAGTATACATCACCTTGATCCCCAAAACAGGGAAAGATCAAACAAGAAAAGAAAATTATAGACCAATATCACTAATGAATATTAATGCTAAAATACTCAATAAGATCCTAACAAACAGAATCCAACAACACATCAAAAAAATTATACACCACAACCAAGTGGGATTTATCCCAGGGTCTCAAGGCTGGTTCAATATACGTAAATCTATAAATGTAATTCAGCACATAAACAAACTAAAAAATAAGGACCATATGATTCTTTCAATTGATACAGAAAAAACTTTTGATAATATCCAGCATCCCTTAATGATCAGAACACTTAAGAAAATTGGTAGAGAAGGGACATTTCTTAAACTAATAGAGGCCATCTACAGTAAACCCACAGCCAATATCGTATTGAATGGAGTTAAATTGAAATCATTTCCACTTTTATCAGGAACCAGGCAAGGTTGCTTATTGTCTCCATTGCTCTTTAACATTGTAATGGAAGTTTTAGCCATTGCAATTAGGGACAAAAAGGCTATCAAGGGTATCCACATAGTGTCAGAAGATATCAAACTTTCACTCTTCGCAGATGATATGATCGTATATCTGGAAAACACTAGGGAATCTACTAGAAAACTTTTAGAAGTGATCAAGGAATACAGCAGTGTCTCAGGCTACAAAATCAACACCCATAAATCTGTAGCCTTTATATATGCCAACAATAACCAAGCCAAAAAAACAGTCAAGGACTCTATTCCTTTCACAGTAGTGCCAAAGAAGATGAAATATTTGGGAGTATACCTAACAAAGGACGTGAAAGATCTCTACAAAGAGAACTATGAAACTTTAAGAAAAGAAATAGCTGAAGATGTTAACAAATGGAAAAATATACCATGCTCATGGCTGGGAAGAATCAACATTGTTAAAATGTCTATACTACCCAAAGCAATATATAATTTTAATGCAATTCCCATTAAAGCTCCATTGTCATATTTTAAAGTTCTCAAAAAAATAATACTTCGTTTTGTATGGAATCAGAAAAAAACCTCAAATATCCAAAACATTACTCAGCAATAAAAACACAGCAGGAGGAATCACGCCACCAGACCTGAGACTGTACTATAAATCGATAGTGATCAAAACAGCATGGTACTGGCACAAAAACAGAGAGGCAGATGTCTGGAACAGAATATTGAACCAAGAGATGAATCCAGCTACTTACCATTATCTGATCTTTGACAAGCCAATTAAAAACATTCAGTGGGGAAAAGATTTCCTATTTAACAAATGGTGCTGGGTGAACTGGCTGGCGACCTGTAAAAGACTGAAACTGGACCCACACCTTTCATCATTAACTAAGATAGACTCTCACTGGATAAAAGATTTAAACTTAAGACATGAAACTATAAAAATACTAGAAGAAAGTGCATGGAAAACTCTTGAAGGAATCAGCCTGGGTGAATATTTTATGGGGAGGACTTCCCAGGCAATTGAAGCAGTATAAAAAATATAATACTGGGACATAATCAAATAAAAAAGCTTCTGCACAACCAAGAACATAGTAAGTATAGCAAGCAGACAGCCCTCAGAATGGGAGAAAATATTTGCAGGTTATACCTCTGAAAAAGGTTTAATAACCAGAGTCCACAGAGAACTCAAATGTGTTAGCAAGAAAAGAACAAGTGATCCCGTTTCAGGGTGGGCAATAGACTTGAAGAGAAACTTCTCTAAAGAAGATAGGGGCACGGCCTACAGACACATGAAAAAAAACTCATCATCCTTAATCATCAGAGAAATACAAATCAAAACTACTTAGATATATCACCTAACCCCAGTGGGAGTAACCCACATAACAAAATCCCCAAACCAGAGATGTTGGCATGGATGTGGAGAAAAGGGCACACTCTACCCTCCTGGTGGGAATGCAGACTAATACATTCCTTTTGGAAGGGTGTTTGGAGAATACTTAGAAATCTAAAAATAGACATGCCATTCAATCCTATAATTCCTTTACTAGGTATATATCCAGAAGACCAAAAATCATAATATAACAAAGACATCTGTACCAGAATGTTTATTGCAGCCCAATTCATAATTGCTAAGTCATGGAAGAAGCCCAAGTGCTCATTGACCCACAAATGGACTAGCAAATTGTGTACATGTATACCATGGAATTTTATGCAGCCTTAAAGAAGGATGGAGATTTTACCTCTTTCATGTTTACATGGATGGAGCTGGAACATATTCTTCTTAGCAAAGTATCTCAAGAATGGAAGAAAAAGTATCCAATGTACTCAGCCCTACTATGAAGCTAAATTATAGCTTTCACATGAAGGCTATAACCCAACTATAGCACAAGACTATGAGGAAAGGGCCAAAGAAGGGGAAGGGAGGGGGGAGGTTTTGGTGGAGGGAGGGTAATGGGTGGGGCCACACCTATGGTGCATCTTAGAATGGGTACAGGCGAAACTTACTAAAGGCAGAATACAAACGTCTACATACAATAACTGAGAAAATGCCATGAAGGCTACGTTGAACAGTTTGATGAGAATATTTCAGATTGTATATGAAACCAGCACATTGTACCCCTTGATTGCACTAATGTACACAGCTATGATTTAACAATAAAAAAAAAGTCAAAAGATTCCAGCATATTCCAGTGATAACTTTAAAAATTAGATACATTTTCTTAACATTTTTTCCTTTTTTAATGTTCTGGTAATGTATTTCAAATGATGGAAATCTCAGCAGTATGAGTGGCTTGGTTAAGGAGCAATATGCTTTTCTCGACTCTCCTCAAGCCCATTCCCTGTTCTTGCCCTCCATCCTTTCCTCAAAACAAACAAGAGGTGGCAAAGCAGCAGTCAGACTAAGCCCATTGGAATTATCCTTCAATTTTACAAACACTACTTGCTCTGGGCCATGAGCCAAGGTGTCCAAACTTCTTATTGCATGCCGATATAAATTACTTAGACATTCATTGTGGTCTCAGTGCAGCTATCATGGTGGGCAATGTTTGGATGAAAAAAGTGTTTTGGTACATCTTCAAAATGAGTAATGAATCTACTCAGACTTACAATAGAGGAATATAAAATATTTCTGACCAAAACAAATGACCCTTTCACATGTGCTTTATGAGACTCTAGGAGAGAAAAGATTTATGCTTTTATTTGTATTACGTTTTTTTTCTTCTATTTACATTGAGTTTAATTTGCCTTTAATTTCTTAAGACAGAAGCTAAGGTCATTTTTTTTTCTTTTTAATACAAATATTCAATACTACAAGTTTACCTCTATACAATGCTTTAGCTGCCTCTCAACAATGTTTACATGGTATATTTATGTTTTTAATTAACACAAATTTTAATTATTTTTAATAATGCAATAATCAAATATATATGTATATATATATACACATACTATGTATGAATTTTTTTTCAATTCAAAGTGTACTTATTTTAGTGTCTTTTGAAATAGTTTTCTTGGCCCATGGGTCATTTAGAACTTTTACATTTAATTTCAAAATATTTTGAGATATTTGACATATATGATTATTCAATTTCTAGTTTCAGTCCATTATAGTACAAAAGCATTCTTTGTATTATTTTAATTCTATTAAATGTATTGAGGTTTTCTTAATGACTCAATAAACTCTACTTAGATTAATCATCCCTCTGTATCTGGAAAATAGTCCTTATTTGGGTTAAAGTATTTTATAAATGTTTATTAGGTCAATTTTGTTAATTGCAATTTTCAGGACTTTTGTATTCTTACTAATTTTCTATCTGCTTGTTCTATCAGTCACTGAGAGATTAGTTTTGAAGACTCTAATTAAAATTGTCAATTTCTATATTTCTTTTTGTGACTGTCATTTTTTACTTCACAGCTTTTGAGATCTACTGTGACTTCTATACACATATAGGATTGTTGTGTTTTCTTAGTTAATTGACTACTTTATGCCTTTGCAATGTCCTTCTTTAGCTCTAGTTATATTTTTTGCTCTGAATCCTATTTGTTCTGATATTAATATAACCACTCCGAATTCCTTTTGATTAGTGTTTAATGATTTTTTTGGCATTCATTTACTCTTCTCTATGTTTTTACATTTAAAGTGGATTTCATATAAATAGAATAATCTAACAACTTGTTTTATAATTAATGTATTTAGATTATTTACCTTTAATGTAATGTATTGTAAATAATTAATTATTAATATGATTGCATTAAAATCTACAATGTTATTAGATGTTTCTTTTAGTTTTTTCTTTTTTTTCTGGTCGCTTTTGGATTAATTGACCAAAATATCTTCTTTTATGGATAAATATTATTTCCATTATTGACTCAATTGATAAATCTTCTTTTATTAATCATAGCTTTCCTTTTTTTATAGTTTTGTGTTTATAGTTTGATAATTTAAAATCAAGTCTGCATCCCTTATCTCCTTTGGTCCCATAAAAACCTTGTGATTTAGGCATTATATACACTTATCTGGCATAGATAGATTATACATGACTGGCATAGAAATATTTACACTGTTAATTTAATGCTGTAGTGTTCACAGTTTAAGGGAAATTACTATTTGTCTGATTAATTTATGCTTAAAAAGTGTCCTCTTAACTTCATCCCATGTGCCAAAACAAGGCATTACAAAGTACCTCTTCTGGAATGTTGCCTCCACCCTCAGCCATTGCTTCCGTTGCTAGAAAAACAAAAGCACTGGATTCTTAGACTGCCTTCCGTGTTTATACTTGACCTCTAGCCTTGAGCTTTGGCTGTCATTTCAGTGGGGCTTTGGAATCACCTCCGCCACTGACCCCAATTGTCTCGTATTTACACACTTAATGATCATTCACTGCACACTCACTGCATTATTTGCCAGTCATGTGGCACGCAAAGAATATTTGAGGATAAATAAGGCATGACCCATGCTTGAGGAGCTCATAACTTAATGACAGTGGCAGACGTACAAACAATAACTTATGATTCAATATAATATGTGCTATATAATAAAGGGTGTGCAGAGTGAGCACAGAGAAGAGGTGATTAATTCTGCCATGGATTAGGTCAAGGATGTGGTCACAATGTTTCTCTGAAGAATGTAATATTTTAAGGATGAATTGGTGGCATTTGTATGTTTCAAACAGACCAAGTATGTCGATAAAAGTAAAGTTCTGGAGATATTCCTGATAAGGCAAGATTGGAAGGCACAAGGTTAGAGAGGGGTGGGAGGTGATAATGCAAATAGTCAAAATTTACTGGCACACATGGAGCTAAGGTCTTTATAGCATGGTCTCATTTATACTCAGAAAAACTTTATGAGGCTGATACGCTTTATCTTCATATTGAAGCTGAAGATCTGAGGTTTAAAGAGTATAGGCAATCTGCCAAATCACTGTTAGTAACTGAAAAAATATTAAATGATTATAAAACTAGACGGCAAATATCAACCCAGCCTAGGAAACTGGATGTAAACAAGAATCCGCCTCCAAGTACATGCCAGGTAAATACCAGCTCTGTGGAAGTCAGAAATTGAATTCAAGCCGTATGATGTAGAAGCTGCATTCTAAGAATTATTCTTTACTACTTCTGAGATGCGGCTGGAGATACTGTGAATAAAACATTAAGGCTCGCACTTATGGGCTGTAAGGAGCTTTATATGCAGTAAGGAGCCATGTGCATTATTAGAGAAGGAAAATGACAAAAGATGTAAACATAATGATGTTTTAAGAAGAATTAAATGGCAGCAATATTGAGGAAAGCCTGGAATGGGGAAAAGCACACATAGGGAAGATCTCAGACTGTTATTGAATAGTCAAGACAAAGTCCCAAACTAAGACACTTATTGTGGAAGTAAGAGGATTTGATACGTTTTAAGGATATTTAGGAGGAGAATAGATAGCACTTTGTAGGAAAATTGGTTTTGTGCTGATTAATATGCAGTTAAAGAAAATTCACATTTTGGGCCGGGCGTGGTGGCTCATGCCTGTAATTCCAGCCCTCTAGGAGCCTGAGGCATGTAGATTGCCTGAACTCAAAGGTTCCAGACCAGCCTGAGCCAGAACGAGAACTCATCTCTCAAAATAGCTGGGTGTTGTGGCAGGCAGCAGTAGTCCCAGCTACTTGGGAGGGTAAGATAAGAAGATCACTTGAGCCAAGAGTTTGAGGTTACTGTGAGCTGTGATGCCACAGCACTCTACCGAGGGCTACAAAGTGACTCTGTCTCAAAAAAAAGAAAAGAAAAAGAAAATTCATCTTCTTTGGCGCTACTGTGAATGGGATGGAGTCCTTAACTGTTTTTTCAACCTGACTATTGTTGGTATATATAAAGGCTACCGATTTATGAAAAAATGTTCACCATCTTTAATCATCAAAGAAATGCAAATCAAAACTACTTTGAGATATCATCTAACTCCAGTAAGACTAGCCTATATCACAAAATCTCAAGACCAGAGATGTTGGCGTGGATATGGAGAAAAGGGAACACTTTTGCACTGCTGGTGGGATTGCAAATTAATACATTCCTTTTGGAAAGAGATATGGACAACACTTAGAGATCTAAAAATAGATCTGCCATTCAATCCTGTAATTCCGCTGCTGGGCATATACCCAGAAGACCAAAAATCACATCATAACAAAGATATTTGTACCAGAATGTTTATTGCAGCCCTATTCATAATTGCTAAGTCATGGAAAAAGCCCAAGTGCCCATCCATCCACGAATGGATTAACAAATTGTGGTATATGTACACCATGGAATATTATTCAGCCTTAAAGAAAGATGGAGACTTTACCTCTTCAATGTTTACATGGATGGAGCTGGAACATATTCTTCTTAGTAAAGTATCTCAGGAATGGAAGAAAAAGTACCCATTGTACTCAGCCCTGCTATGAAATTAATTTAGGGCTTTCACATGAAAGCTATAACCCAGTTACAACCTAAGAATAGGGAGAAGGGGGAAAGGGAGGGGAGGGAGGGGGCAGGTGGGTAGAGGGAAGGGGATTGGTGGGATTACACCTGCGGTGCATCTTACAAGGTTATATGCGGAAGTTAGTAAATGTGAAATGTAAATGTCTTAGCATAATAATTAAGAAAATGCCAGGAAGGCTATGTTAACCATTGTGATAAAAATGTGTCAAATGGTATATGAAACTAGTGTATGATGCCCCATGATCATATCAATGTACACAGCTATGATTTAATTAAAAAAAAAAAAAGAAAATTCACATTTCTAATGGCTAATTTGATGGATGGAGATATCCTTATCTGAAATTCTAATTAAGGAAGTAAAAATAGAGGAAAAACTCCTGGCCATGAGTTTTAATACTTAACTATTTTTTTACTGTCCATCTCCAAACATTCTCTGCTTCTTTCTCTCCTCTCTTCCCTCTGAATCTCTCTCTCCTCCATTATCTGTTGCTAGCATGTTCATTCATTAAAACAAAGTTCAGGATTCAGTTGGCTTACTTTATTTTTCTCTTCTAATATTAACACTCATATATTTGAAGGTTCTTTCCTAGAAGTATGCTATGTCTCTGCACCTTTCCTGCCTCTGTGCCTTTGCAGAAGTTATTCCTCCTACTGAAACGTCTTCTCCACCCCTTGCTTGCATAGCGAACACCTACACAATCACTTTTCAAGGCCCAAATAATACCTCTGTGATCCCCTCCCCCAGGAAATGTTAACCACTCCCTCTTAGTCTTCTACAGGAATCTGTTCACCACTCAATTAGCATTTCTCATATTTAAATTGCAATTATTTGGTTACATGCTTGTATCCTCAACAAAGGTGCGGTCAGGGACTGGTGTTTTGTATTTTCCTGTCCCTGGTGCTCAGAGGAGTGTCTGGCAAATAGTACAAATCCAATAAATGATAATCCAGTTACAACCTAAGAATAGGGGGGAAGGGGGAAAGGGGGGGAGGGAGGGGGAAGGTGGGTAGAGGGAGGGGGATTGGTGGGATTACACCTGCGGTGCATTTTACAAGGGTACATGTGAAACTTAGTAAATGTGGAATGTAAATGTCTTAGCACAGTGACTAAGAAAATGCCAGGAAGGCTGTGTTAACCAGTGTGATGAAAATGTGTCAAACGGTCTATGAAGCTAGTGTATGATGCCCCATGATCATATCAATGTACACAGCTATGATCTAATTAAAAAAAAAGCCCAATAAATGTTCAGTGAAGAAAAGCAATTAATAAATGGATCTGTGGCATGAAGACTGGCTAAATTATAATCTACATTTAGAAAGGTGAATAAAGTGAAAAAGAGTATGGTCACTCCTCAGCATGTGGGTATCCTAAGGAATGGGACTCCTGTGTAAAGCCACAGACATCTGCTCTAAGGCTTGTCTGCACTTTTAGCCAGAATGAACCAAGAACAAGCAAAAGGCTTGCAATATCCTTCTACAGAGGAAAAACACATTTCAGATGTGATATTGAAGAGGAACTAGGAAATTATATTAATTTTCAGTTTCCATATGATTTCAACTTTCCATATACCATGTAATCATTTATGTGACCTTCAAACCAAGCCCTGTACTTCACTCCTTTATTTAACTTGTATACAAGGAAGCAGGTATGAGGGATTCTCCAGGTAAGGTTGTCAGATCCAGCAAATAAAAGTTCAAGATGGTCAGTTAAATTTAAATTTCAACTAAAAATATTTAATTAATTTTAACTGAACAACAAATACTTTTTTTGTATAAGCCTGTCTTCTAAAATACTTGAGATATACTCATTGTTTATCTGCTACTTACAGTGAATTGGGCATCACACATCTTATCCTGCAATCTTATCTCTAATTGACTTTCTGGCAAGGATTAAGAAGACACTGCATAACCTGCATGTTTGCTATATTAAAAACTGAGCTAAAAAGTAAGTGAATGGTGAATAAAGTGGGCCATAACATTATTCAGAGGCCAATGAGAAATACAGAGCAGGCACAGATGAATCTATAGACCAATAAGCCAGTAACAGTGTTTCTTGCCTGGCACAGGCTTTTTGCCAGGAGCAGCCACTGAGTACTGCATTAGCCAGTACAACATAATGTCATAGTTAAAAGCAGTCACATGTTCTCAGGTTCAATTCCCTGTTCTGGCTCATACATGATTTATAACCTGAGGCAAATTACTTAACTTATCCAAGCTTAAATTTCATCACATAAAATGGGGATAATAATGGTAGCCTCCCAATAGTTTTGTTGATATAGTGTATCTAGTTTGTTGCCTATCAGAGTAGGAAGTCTATTATTAATACTCTTCTTATTATCATTGTTAATCCTAATGCTGCTTGCACGGCTAAGGGCCACTCCCTTCTCTGAGACAACCCAAAGTGGAATGGAATAGAATAGAATGGAACAGAACAGAGCAGAGCAGAGCAGAAGTCTGTTATTTATTTTTCACTTGGTGTGTGCAAAGCACTGTGCTAACTGCTTTCATCAGTTTTCAAATCCAATCTTTATAACCCCAGGAGGTATCATTATTGTCATTTTATATATATCAGATGCAAGTCAAGAAGAAATTATTTAAGGTAACATTTTAAAGTGACTGGGTCACACAACTCCTAAGTGGCAAATCTGAAACTCAAACTCAGTTCTGTCTGATTCCAAAGCACATGCTTTTAACCAAGAATACATAAATTGAAATCTCTCCATGAGATTGACAACCCAACTGCAATTCTTTCCTGTCCTAAGACAAAAAAAGCTTTGATGATTTTCAATGAGTACAGAAATGTCCATAGAAATTAAAACACTCCTTATTTCTTCATTTTCATACCTTCTTACCAAGTTAAAATGGTGTTATGAGAAAAAAAGTTCTAATTGTCCTCTTTTCAGTTTAGTTAAAACCCTCTTTCATAATTTTCCTCTACCTGAAGTCAAATTCATTTGCTTATACCAATGAAGGATCAGTCACAGCTTCTTAACTGCCGTGAATATGGCACATATGAAAGGGTCTTTACAGTTTATTAGACATCTTATCTTTCTTATCTCCATATATTTATTGCAAATATATAGTCAGCAAATTATAATATATCCCAATTTCACAGAAACTGAGATTCAGAATGATATTAGCCTTTTGCCAGAGTCACACAGATAACTCCAGGCTTCTCAAAATTATTCACTGATTTCCTTATTCAATGCATATATGCTTGGTAGCTTCTTCAAACAAGGCACTATCCTAGAAACTAGAGCTGTCTCAGTGAACAGAACAGACCAGAATCCTTCACTTCTGGATTTTAACATCTCCTGGGAAAAGAAACATAAAATCATTCAGCAAAAATATTTAAGTGTTAAGAAGAAAGAATACAGAAGGTGTAAAGATAATAGAGGGATCTAATTTACATTAGAGTGTCACAGAAGTTTTCACCAATAAAAAACAAAAATAACCAGGAAAGACATTTTAGCTGAGACCTGCAGCTAAGAGGAACAAATCAGGAAAAGAGAGAGATAAGAACATAAGAAGTAAACGAAAAGGAGCGCCAGGGCCTGAAGAGCATGAACCAGGGCCACACAGTGAGTTAGAGTTAGTGACAGGCCAGCTTTCCTGATACTCAGGACTGTGCAATTTTCTTGATCCACACTGTGGGAAGCAGTTGATTCAGGACTTCCCTGCATATCCCATCTAGCTGCTATCCCTGAGAAGCTGGGAGATTATCTTAAGTTGTAATGTCTAGAGTTTTCGCTTGCCTACACAGTGCTCTTGTGGTGAAAAATAGGCTCCCTCTCCCAGGAAATGCAAACACATGTTAGGATCCATGACATGGCTAACAGAGGGCATTTGAACATCATTGCCCCTTAAACTTCTACAAGCACAGTGCTCAATCATAAGACTGCACTGATGGCATAAATCCATTTGCTGAAAGCTTCCTAATTGAGTGGAGGAATATCTCTCTGTCACAATCCTTTGTATATGACAGAGGGCCAGAGTCTGCTTGGGAAGACAGATTGGAGAGGCTTGGGAAAGTCTCCCAGACAAGGCATAAACCTCGACTCTAGGGCTACCTGACTGCTTTTGGTGCCTTGTGAAGAGTACTGACTGGGGAACAGAGGCAATGCCCTAGCCTTGGCTCTAAGACACCAGAGAAGCCTTTTTTTTATATACCCCATTTGATTTTCTCATTTATAAAATGGTCCTCTGACATAATGAAGTATATGTTTTGGTCAGTCCATAAGTTTAGGTACCCACAAGTCCTCATCCCAATTAATTTAATTTATATTAATAGCATTCTCAGGATAACCAGTATCATCTAAATTTGAGGCACATTTTATCCACTTAAGCGTATCCAAAAGGAAGAATATATTAGTTATAGCAGCATCTCGAATCAAATATTTGAGTTCACCAACTAAACTTAACTCAGGCAACTATTTTCTTTTCTTTCTTTCTTAAAAATGATAGTGAGGTAGACTTTATTTATTGGGGATCATGGTGATAGGTGTAGGGACCAAGACACTGGAGTCTGATAACAGAGGAGAGAGATTAAATTAAATCAACTTCCAATTTTTTTTCTTTTTCTTCTCTTTTCTTTTCCTTTTTTAAATGTTTGCTATATTCCTTGGGTAGTATATATATTCAATTCTAAATAGATAGTTTTGCCCTCAAGAAGCCAATAGCCTATTTATTGGTGAAGACATTTAAATAGGGACTTATCATATATATCAGAGGATGACCTATCTCTGCCTGACAGAACCAAAACATACTTTCAGAGGAAATGAAGTTAAAGCTGAAATCAATGTCAGTTGTTGAGGATTCAGAAGTACACTCTGCCCATAGGAGACCCACCAGCTAGGAAGCAGCCTAAGTGTCCATTGACAGAGAAATGAATAAGGAAAGTGGTATATCTACACAAAGGAATACTATTCAACCCGTTTTTTAAAAAAAGGAAATGCTGTCATTGGCAACAACATGGATGAACCTGGAAGACATTATGCTGTGTGGACTAAGCCAGGCACAGAAGGACAATGCCCATCTGTCTCCTGATCTCATTTATATGTGAATTGTAAAAAGGTGCACTCACAGAAGCAGAGCAGAAGGTGGTTACCAGGCCCTGGAGGCTGGAAGGGGGGCAGTGATTGGGGAGATGTTGGTCAAAATATACAAAATTTCTATTAGAAGAAATAAGTTCAAGAGATCTATTGTACAACCTGGTATTGTTGTTAATAACCACATATTGTATACTTGAAAATTGCTGAAAGGATAGATTTTAAGTGTTCTCACCACAGATAAATGATAAGTATGTGAAATGATATGCATATTAATTAGCTTGATTTAGCCATTTCACATTCAAAATATCACATTGAATATCATTAATATGTACAGTTCTTGTCAATAAGTAGGTAGATCCACAGCCTGAAGAAGGGAGCTATCAAAATACTTAGTTCTTAAACCGTGAGGTCAAGGGTTCCACAGGACAGATGATAATGCAGCAGACTCTCTCTGGAGTAGCGTGGCAGGTTATCTGGAAGGTTGCACAGAGATGAGGGTGTTTGAACTGAGCCTGAGGAATCCGCAGGAATGTTTCAGGGGAGAGGGAGGGGATAGAAGAGAAAATAAGAGCAGAGGCACTGGGTGGGGTGTGAAAGGGCACACCTGTGTGGGCAGGGGAGATTAGCTCAATGAGGGAAGAAGCAGAGTGTAGAGGGAGGGGAACAGGCACGCCTCCCCAATCGGATTTGGTGTTTGCTCCTTGACACTGATAAGTAAAATTTGCCTACTATCTATCTCATTATCAATGCTGGCATTGGAACTACCCCAGAAAATTCACTTCATTGCCATTTACAGTTACAAACTGGAAAAAAAAAAAAACAGGAGAGTTTGTCTTTCCCTATAAGAAAAATGTTTTGTTTAAAAGGTAGGTCAGAGCTCATTAGTAGGGATCCAAGAGCAATCTGTGCAGACACCTTGGGCAACCATGTGAATTCCATAGCAGATGATGTCACCTGCACGTCCTATAAATAGAGCAGTGTTTCAGGTGCACCTCAGCAATTTATCTGCCTCAATACCCAGTGCTACAAAATGCCTGTCTCTGTACTTCGGCTGACAATTATCCTGGGACTGCTTGTCTTAATCCTGACCTGCCATGCAGGTAAGTCCTTCTGATCCCAGCCAGAGAATCGTGCGGTTGTTAGCATTGATTGGATGTAGATGGCAGCACTGATTTAGAACATAAAAGGAAAGAGGGGCCTGTGCATACCACAGAAAGAGCACTGGATTGAAGACAAGTGCCTCACATCTAACACAAAGAAACTAGGATTTTTATTAAAATTTGCTTCCGTTACAACCTCTATTCTCAGTGACTGTATGGAATTTGGCAAGATTTTTTTTCTTATATATTCATATGACATAGTGCCACTATCATAAATTCCTTGGGAGCTGAAATGTATTTAATTTTTAATGATTATAGCTAGTAATGTTCAATGAAGATAATGTTCTCTGGCATAAGACTTTTAGGTCTGGCTCTACCACTAATCAAAATTGTGATTTTAGGCTCGGCGCCTGTAGCTCAAGTGGCTAAGATGCCAGCCACAAACACCAGAGCTGGCGGGTCCGAATCCAGCCTGGGCCTGCCAAACAATGACAACTACAACCAAAAACTAGCCAGGCATTGTGGCAGGCACCTTTACTCCCAGCTACTCGGGAGGCTGAGGCATGAGAATCGCTTAAGCCCAGGAGTTGGAGGTGACTGTGAGCTGTGATGCCACGGCACTCTACCCAGGGCAATAGCTTGAGGCTCTGTCTCAAAAAAAAAGAAGAAAAAAAATTGTGATTTTAACATGCTATTTCCACCTCTTAGACCTCATACGTAAAGGGAACATTTAACTTTCTCCTAAAGCTATCATGAAAATTAAATAGAAGAGACAAAACGCATTAGCACAGTACCTTGTCAATAATAGCCATGTAGTAAATATTAACTGTTCTTGTCATGTATTATCTCATTGGAGTCTAACAGTAATCTTATTAGTAAAATACACAGTTTTATCATTTCCCTTTTTACAGGTTGATAACTCAGCTTGCACACTCTGGTTTTTCTTCAGATGGTATAAACCTTCTACCTTTCAAAAAACTCAGTTTGCAGAGGGCAAGTTTCTTGAGCGTAGATACAGATAAAAGTAGCCCCTGGAAGTGAAGCCTTCGTTCCTAGATACTTCCATTATAACAGAGCATCTTTTTCTTTCCTATCTGTTCTAAGCACACAGAGGACCAGAGGCAGCATCCAGCATTCTCATTAAGTACTTTATTTTTTTGTCTATAGAAAACTGTAAGCTTTTGACTTACCTCTATTCAGAATGATAGGTCAGAAAATATAGACAGTACAAAAATTTAGTAACAGAGTTCTTTGAGTATAACTTGCCAGTACTATACATAGGTAGACATTACAACACAATCACTCTGGAAAAGCCCACAGAGACCATCATGTCCACTCTACTTCTAAAGTAGTTACCACAGTGAAGGGAAAGATGAGATTTGACACTGACGACCAGCCCCAGATCTGTCTCTCACGAACTGAAACTGAGGTTAAGTCAGTTCCCTGCTTTGAACCTCAGTGCTTTTATCTATAAAATGTGGTAACTATCAATTGTACCAAGTCAAATAAACAGTCTTTCATAATGACTTTGTAAACTATAAAAACTATAAAAATGTCAGCAATACAGGTATAAATTCAGAAGAAATACATATGGCTGTATTTGCTAACAGTGTGAATATTCTTTTTATTCACAGTCACTAAGAAACTCAGCCAGGAAGTTACTATAAAGAAAGGCTATTTATTTTTATTTTTATTTATTTATTTATTTATTTTTGAGACAAAGTCTCACTATGTTGCCCTCGGTAGAGTGCTGTGGCGTCACAGCTCACAGCAACCTCAAACTCTTGGTCTTAAGTGATTCTCTTGCTTCAGCCTCCCAGTAGATGGAACTATTATAGGCTCTTGCCACAATGCCCAGCTATTTTGTTGTTGTTGTTGTTGTAATTGCATTGTTGTTTGGCAAGCCCTGGGCTGGGTTCAAACCCACCAGCTCTGGTGTATGTGGCTGGCGGCCTAGCTGCTGAGCTACAGGCACCGAGCCAACAAAGGCTATTTAGGGTGAGCACAGTGGCTCACACCTATAAGCCTAGCACTTTTGGGAGGCTGAAGCAGAGGAAAGATTGCTTGAGGCCAAGAGTTAAAGACCAGCCTTGGCAACATAACCTGACCATCTCTACAAAAATTTAAAATATTATATTGAACATAGTCATGTATGCCTGTAGTGTAGTCCTAGCTACTCAGGAGGCTGAAGCAGGAGGATCACTGGAGCCCAGGAGTTTGAGGTTGCTGTGATCTATGATGATGCTATTGCGTTCAGCTCAGGTGATAGAGCAAGATTGTCCTAAGGGGAGTGGGTGGAGGCTATTCCCATACTATCCAATATTATACTTGAAAAGAGAAAATATTTAACTATTGCCTTTGGTGATCAATTTTTAGGATACCAAATTGCTTTATAATTTAAAAGTATTTTTAGTATTTTCATAATCTCCCAACACACTAGAGGAGAAAGTGAATTATAAAAGATTTTGTTGCTATTATTAATAATAGAAATAATACAGTAAACCTTTATTATGATAAGTGAAATATATATACACACACATATATATGATATATAAAATATCTTTCAATACTGACAACACCGTTATGAAGAAACTGAGAGACATAGTGGTTGACCATTGTGTACAGGGTACATGGCTAATTTTGTTTGAAGACAGGTCAGGTCTGCAGGACTGCAAAGCATATGATCCACAACACTTATTACTTTTCAAAATACACATGACCCACAGGCTATGGCCAAAAATCTGAAGTTCATACACTATAATTCCAGGCTCCGTGCATATTGAAAAGCCAGGATTTAGTGTCATATTAAAATTAAAAGTCAATAAAATTCAATTGTTTTGCAAGTAGGTAGTTAAAAACAAAGAAAAAACAAACTCACCTTTTGTGTAAGAAATTTTCATTTTGTACTTGGCAAAAGTCTTCAGAGAACAATCTAGAGTTTGTATTATATGATGTGAATAACACACTCTGTGGAGTTAAAAACATTCAGCCACCTGGCTCAGCCACTTTCTAGATGAGTGATTCTCGGTGAGTCATTAAATTTCCTTGGGCATCTGTGTTCTCTCCTACAAAACTGTGATACCATTATACCATTTCTTAGCTGAATGAGGATTAAGGCATGTGTTGAAAGCACTAGCCTACTCCAGCACAATAGGCACTCCTCCAATGAGTTCTGCTTACTTCTCTCTTCCATGATAAAAACAAACCAATTCTTTGGGTGCTTTGGCTGCCCAGTAGTTTGGTGAAGGTCATATTGATATTTATTATTTTTTATCTTAACTCTTAGCATATCAGTATGCTGTGAGCATAGCTAATGTTAGGCTCAAAAAAATACTTTTTGAATGAAAAGACCAACAGCTGAATGAATGACTACCTGATGATTTGTATTCTGATTTTGGTTATACATCTCAGGCTGCTGCTCCTGTCAAATCTTTGGTTGTAGCATAGTAAACAATAAATGTTTGAAAAATTGTTTGATAATCTTTGGACTAATAGTTTCTACTTTAGGATATAATATAGATGTGAGGCTTCTGACATAATTTGACAGCCTCTACACAAAGGGTAGTTGCACGTCTTTCATCCAAAGTTGTGGGGTGCCTTGTTGGAACTTCTTGGGTCAAAACTTATGGCAGGCTTGCCAGGTAAAATACAAGACTCTCAGTTAAATTTGAATTTCAGATGAAAAATGAATAATCTTTTAGCATTAGTGTGTCCAGAATATTGCACAGATCATTCTTATAGAACTAAAATTGTATTTGTTGTTTATGCAAAATTTAAATTTAACTTAGCATCTTATATTTTTATTAGCCAAATCTGGTAGCACTATTTGTCAGGCTACAATAAAGCTAAAATCTAAGTGTCTTATCACATCCTGTCGTCAGAGTCCACAGAGGAGGCCACAAGTAGCTGTTGTCATTCTTCTGTTTCTTCACATCTCCTAAAAATAAAGACCACCAAACAAAGTCAACACACTCCAAGGAGCTTTTATTTTAACTGAACTCACTGTCTTGATGCTTGACCCTCAATCCAAAGGGCACTTGGTGAAGGCTCAAGTATAGAGGCCTTCAGATACAGTTCTACCTTCTCCTACTCTTTGTGAGATCTTCTACAAGTCACTTAACCTTTGTAGTTTCTAAGGCCAATAAGCTAAAAAATGCACCACCCCCCATAATATTGGTCAAAGACAAAATTATATAGCATTTGTGAAAACATTATTTATAAAACTATCAGGTGATATGCAAGTGATAGAATTTCTCTCTGTCATCATCATTACTATACTATTTTGAATCTTATTTTATTTTATTTTTATTGTTTGGAATTCATTGAGAGTACATAGAATTATGTTACATTGATTGTATTTGTTAGATAAAGTCCCTCTTATAATAGTCTGCCCTCAAGATGTGTGCCATACACTGTGACTCCTGCATCCTTCTCCCTTCTCCCCTCTCCCCACTGATAATCAGAGAAATGCAAATAAAAACTACCCTGAGATATCACCTAATCCCAGTGGAGAATGGCCCACATCACAAAGTCTCAAAGCTGCAGATGCTGGCATTGATGTGGAGAGAAGGGAACACTTACACTGCTGGTGGGACTGCAAACTAATACAACCTTTTTGGAAGGAAGTATGGAGAATCCTCAAAGAACTCAAATTAGACCTCCCATTTGAACCTGAAATCCCATTACTGGGCATCTATCCAGAAGAAAAAAAAAAACATTTTATCATAAAGTCATGTGCACTAGACTGTTTATCATAGCTAAATTTACAATCGCCAAATTGTGGAAACATCCTAAATGCCCACCAACCCAGGAATGGATTAACAAACTGCAGTATATGTGTAACACAGAATACTATTCAGCCACTAAAAAAAGATGGAGACTTTACGTCTCTTGTATTAACCTGTATTAAGGTAGAACACATTCTTCTTAGTAAAGCACCACAAGAATGGAGAAGCAACGATCCAATGTATGCTATTCTAATATGAAGGCAGCAGATGAGCAAGTTGAATCTTATTTTTAAAGTACAAATTATATAATCTTTCTGTGAAAGGGTATTTAGTTTATCATAGCATGCTTTAGAATCTAGATTTTACCAGACAGACATGAATCACATGTCTTCCACTTACTAACTCTGTAATTTTGAATGAGCTTCCAAGCCTCTATCAAATTCTATATCTTTACCTTTAAATTGGGATAATTTTGTCTGCCTCACAGAGTTTTTGTGAGGATCAAATAAGACAATGGATTTAGATTATCTGTCATAGGTGTGTGCTCAAGAAATACTACCCACCAATATTTTGTCTTGATTATTATTACCATAGGCAACCTTCATTTCAATCCTGGAACTAGCACTTACTGCTTATCTCTGGGAAAGCTACTTAACCTCTGTGAATGTCAGTTTTCTTATTCACAAAATGGGGCCTGTATCTACCCACAGTATCAATGTCTATTGGTCTGCCTCTCTGTTTTTAGGAATAAATGATATAATGTATGTGAAGAGTTTAACCAGGCAGGCTTAGATGTTTAATGAATATAACAATATAAGGCTCCATAATTCACAAGAGAAATATAAGGGACCTCAGGTTTCCCTACATGCAAAAAAAGACTTCCTTGTTGCTGTGAATCACCTCTGAGATTCTGTTCTGTTTTTCAGATGATAAACCAGACAAGTCAGAAGACTCAGGCAAAAACCCAGAGCCAGATTTCCCCAAATTTCTAAATCTCTTGGGCACTGAGATCATTGAGAACGCTGTCGAATTCATCCTTCGCTCCATGAGCAGGAGCACGTAAGCACTGAGACAATCCTTGCTCTCTGTCCACTCTGCTGCTGGTACTGTCTGCATCATATTAAAAGGAATGAGAAACACAATTTGTGGCACATGTTTTATTGCAAAATGTTGCCCTACTTTAAGAGATACTTTGCATTGGAATGAATTGCCCTGAACTCTTGGGGTGAGCACATTCCCATCAAGTGGTTCCACAAAGCATTTGTTCATTTCGTGGGACCAGGGGACAGAAAGCCCAGTCCTGGTCTGCCTCAGGTGCACTCTCACTGTGTGGTTTGGGGCAGAGCCCTCCCTCAAGGACACCTCCGTTTGTTCATCTGTGTTATTAAAGTAAAGGAGTCCCCTCCAGTGCAAGCACCATGATTATGTGGTGAAGGCAAAGGTTCACTGGGGATGGGGGTCCTGAGTCCTGTCTTTATTTTCTAGCCTATGTAGCTCAAGAGGGTCAGCAGAGTCAAGAGATATACCTTCCTTGGAGACAATGTAGAGAAGCTGTCAACATGAGTGTTAGTTTGATCATAAGAGACTGCCTTAGGGGCAGATCACCCATCCCAGAGCATTCCCAGGGTTCTCAATCTGCTTCTGGGTCCGTGTGCCCAATCCTAACACATCTTATTTCACCTATATAGCACTGATTTTAAGCTACTATTTCACCCTATTCTTAACATCCCCACATTAACCTCTCCAATTCAGTGCCCCAGGGTCAAATTTACACTTCAGAAATTTCCAGGGGCTTTCAATCTCTATCACTTTAGCTTCTGCTTTCTAATTTTCACCTTCATAGTCCCCTAAGCAGAATTTGACTAAGTATGGTTTATTACCTACATGTTTTGGAATCCCATGAAGAACTCACCAAAAATTTCAGGTTCCTTGATCCCATCTTGCATTGGCCAAGCCTAAAGGCATGCTTTTAAACAATATTTCCAGGTAATTCTGGTGTACAGAAAATTTTGAAAACCATGCCATTAGTCAAACTCTCTAGGCTACATGCATGGGCCTTAAAGTTCCATATAGCATTTAAATTTGTATTCTGATGTTGTATAGATGAGAATTTTTATATATTTCTGGAGAAAATATTTCTGACTTCTATTAAATTTTCAAAGGTATGTATAATAAAAAAAGATTAAGAGCTACTTCTACATAAAAGCAATGGTGGTCATCTTGTAATCACTTACCTGCTTACATCAATTTCTTATCATCTGGGCAGCTTATGCATGCAACCCTTCTCCACAAATTGCTAAACTCATGATGTTTCTATTTTATCGTTACATTTCCTGTTGTGTTGACTTTTGCAACTGTTGTCTTGCCATAATTGTTAATGCAAACAAGAAGAAAAGTAAAAAGTAAACAATGAATACCACCCATTATGCACAAAGTACTAATTATATTCTAGTTAAATTAAAATTGTTATATTAACAACATAGCAAAACAAGGAGTGGGAACAATGATAGTTATTTTTTTATCCCTTCCCTTGACAATTTTCCAAGTATAAGATGGCACATTATTTCTGTGTGTTAACACTGAAAGTTGACTGTCTTATATGCCAAAAAAAAAATCATTGTTAGCTCTAGACTCAGAAATGGCACCTAATATCCCACCCTTACCTCTTTCTGCATAAATGCCCTTCTTTCTGTTGCTGAAACTCATGACCACTTTGCACTGTCTTCCCTTGCTCTCCCTTCTGCCTACAGTGTTCTTCTGTTCTTTTCTCACGGCTGGTGCTTGGTCCTGCAGCTCCACTAAGAGTCACTTCTTCAGAAAACTATTCTCTAACTACTCTCATTAATACTATTTTCTTTTATTCCCAGCCACAATTATTCTCTCTCACTTTTTCTTGTTATAGTGCCATTCTGATGTTTATTACTATCTGGAATATGTTGTTAAAATTTTTAACCATGTAGCTAAATGAAAGTAAAGACCAGAAAGATCTGCATAGCTCCTTGCAGGAGCACAGCACCTGTAGCACAGACAGTAGCTTGTGGTGTCAGACACCAGTAAATATGATCAAATTACTTAATTTAGGAGAGAGAACTTAGATATCAGACCTAAACCACATCTAACTCAATTTGAAGGATGAGTCCTGAAGGATTATTGTTTAAAGACATAGCAGTCTTTGCTCAAGAAAACAAATCTATCCAGTAGTAGAGCCAGGACCTAAGAGATACCTGTGATTCCCTGTCCAAGGGGAGACTGTAAATGTAGTGGGTGATGGGGATGAGAGGAGACCACCACAATTATCACTAAGCACTTACCATGCACAAAGTGGAATAGGAATTATAAAGGAAATGTCTAGACTATAAATCCTTTCTCTTCAAAGAATTTGCAGATCTTCTGGTAAAATGACACAAGCTAGTGCACAATGCGATGACATCTAAAAATGCCTAGCAAGGGGGCGGCACCTGTGGCTCAGTCAGTAGGGCGCCGGACCCATATGCCGAGGGTGGCGGGTTCAAACCCGGCCCCGGCCAAACTGCAATCAAAAAATAGGCGGGCGTTGTGGCGGGCGCCTGTAGTCCCAGCTACTCGGGAGGCTGAGGCAAGAGAATCGCTTAAACCCAGGAGTTGGAGGTTGCTGTGAACTGTGTGAGGCCACGGCACTCTACCGAGGGCCATAGAGTGAGACTCTGTCTCTACAAAAAAAAAAAAAAAATGCCTAGCAAGATCAAGGTCAGTGGAACACTGCAAGCAACTTCTAGAGAAAGGAGCTGTCACTGGGCCCAGTGTGCTTAGGAAAGCGTTTATGGCAAAGACGAGATATAATTTGGGCCTTGAAGGACTGAACGAGATTTGATTTGAAAGAGAATAAAAGAAATAATGAAAAATCACAAAAATATATATTTAGCTTTATTTACTCCAATATATCTGATGACCAAGTAGTGTGTCAGGTGCATAATAAATGTAGATAATGTTTTGGAGACATTGAATATAACAGATTCCTCCTTCAACTCGCTCTGGGTTACTTTGAAGCTATGCAGAGTCATCATTGTTCCAAAAAATATATTCTTAACTCTTCTCACCCTCTGAGGAGCCCCTAATTCTTGTGAGTATTTTCCCTTCTGGGTTTCCATGACATATTTTTCTGGTTCCTCTCTACTTCTAGCCATTTTTTCTCATTCTTTTTATTTGGCTTTTCCTTATGCACCTGCCCCTTCAAAAGGTGTCATTGCTCTTCAAAAGGCCAAATGTGCTTGGTATTCCACATTGCAGCTCCCACATCAAGAATATTCCCTATAGGGCGGCGCCTGTGGCTCAAGGAGTAGGGCGCCGGTCCCATATGCCGGAGGTGGCAGCTTCAAACCTAGCCCCGGCCAAAAACCAAAAAAAAAAGAATATTCCCTATAATTTAATGAATTCCTAATTCAAATTCCTATTGCATTTTTTCTGCTGGGTTCCATGCTGAAATGACTGATTTCTTGCTACAAAACTGCATCAGTTTTTCTACCAATATCTCAGTTTCAACAAGTCTAAATACAAGTCCATCGAGTCACTCAAAAACCCACCTCTGTATGTCATTAACTCATATCAACATCTACGCAGAATCCAGAAACATAAGGGTCTCATTGGATCCTTCATACTCATCATCACCTTTATCCAACTGCTGAATATTCTACCCTAAGCTTTTGTCCTATGCCATTCCTTATTCTCAACTCCACTGACTAATTGGTAAAATTGAGTACCCCATTATTTCTTTACCAAGTTTCTTTGATAATATTTCTAATAATTTCCACTGCACTGTTTTCTGTGTTTCCTCACTCCAATCCATCCTGTACCTACAACCAGAACAATATATCAAAAATGTAATTTTGGTCATACCACTGCCATGCTTGATCCTTTCATGAATTCCGTTGTCTACAAAATCCAGAGAAAATGCCTTAGGCTGATGTTGAAGATCCTTCCCAGATGCCAATGTATCTTTCAGGTACATTTCTCACTCCTGAAACCAAACATCTGATGCCTGGTGACAAATTTTTTGTTTGTTTTCAGAGCAAATAGCCTTTGTATAAACCTGCAATACCTATGCACATGTGTTTCTTTCTGCCAGCAATGCCTTGCCCCCCAGCTCCAACCCCATCTGTTCCCTTGCTGATCTAATATTTTATAGAGTCCATTTCAAATACCAAGTCTGTGAAGAGTTCATGGGTGCCTATAATTAGCAAATTCTATTTTTCATGCTCAGTGATTTAATCATGCTTTGCAGGAATCTTTATACCAAATTGTTTCCCCACAATGTGTTAACTTACTTGTGTCTAAGTGTGCCCTTTTCTCTGCTAGATCATAGTCCCTTTGCAAAGCCTATTTTGGTCACCTTTTTTTTTTTCTTTTTTTTTTATGAAGACAGGTATTTATTATAAGTACACTTATATGTACCGTGTATAAGTTATACCTCAGTAAAGGTGATTTATAAACACAATTTATGAAGACAGGTATTTATTATACTTATTACAATTGGGAACATGGAGATCAGAGAGATGATGCTATCTTGCCTAAGTTCATGTAGCAAGTGAGTGGCGTAGCCAAAGTTTGAACCTCCATCAGATGTTGATGCCAAAGGCCTTGTTCTTTCTGTGACACACAGAACTTAAAAACAATTGTTCCTGTGTATGTTACTCACACATGCTGATATCTTCCATTTCTTCAAGTAGCATGGAAGCTCTTCAAAGTCAAGGACTTTCCTATATACTAAGAGGTTTGGGGGTAGAGTCAGGGTGAGGGTCCAAAAGGAGAGGAGGCCAGTTCATGGATTGAGGAGAGGCTTTATTGAAAAGAGCAGAATGGAGTCTGACCAGAGTCAGCGCCCAGCTCACAATTTCTTTCTTTTTTTTTTTTTTTTTATTGTTGGGGATTCATTGAGGGTACAATAAGCCAGGTTACACTGATTGCAATTGTTAGGTAAAGTCCCTCTTGCAATCATGTCTTGCCCCCATAAAGTGTGACACACACCAAGGCCCCACCACCCTCCCTCCTTCCCTCTTTCTGCTTCCCCCCCCATAACCATAATTGTCATTAATTGTCCTCATATCAAAATTGAGTACATAGGATTCATGCTTCTCCATTCTTGTGATGCTTTACTAAGAATAATGTCTTCCACGTCCATCCAGGTTAATACGAAGGATGTAAAGTCTCCATTTTTTTTAATGGCTGAATAGTATTCCATGGTATACATATACCACAGCTTGTTAATCCATTCCTGGGTTGGTGGGCATTTAGGCTGTTTCCACATTTTGGCAATTGTAAATTGAGCTGCAATAAATAGTCTAGTACAAGTGTCCTTATGATAAAAGGATTTTTTTCCTTCTGGGTAGATGCCCAGTAATGGGATTGCAGGATCAAATGGGAGGTCTAGCTTGAGTGCTTTGAGGTTTCTCCATACTTCCTTCCAGAAAGGTTGTACTAGTTTGCAGTCCCACCAGCAGTGTAAAAGCGTTCCCTTCTCTCCACATCCACCCCAGCATCTCAATCCTGGAGAATTTGGTAATGACTCTAGAGAACTAAGTTTTAAAATTTTCTTTGACATTTATCTGCCATGTGGTTTGGACAGGTGGTTTAATCCACTTGAGCTTCAGACACTTCTTCACACTTAAAAAGAGATAAGAAAAATTTATTCAACCAAAATATGGAGTTTATGGTGTGTCAGGAGTTTATGTATGAAGAAACATCAAATTAATCAATTTGTTATCAGGTTCAAAAATTATGCCTAAATGGCTTGTCTATGATGAACTATAATGAAAATCTTAGGTCTTATTTCCTTTGGACATAGGAAAATCTGGAGAAGAAGAAAAATGTTGCTCAGGTGAGAAGACACCTAATGATCATTCTAACAATCTTGTTCCATCTAAATCATAACCCATTATTTTCTCTCTTTTTTTTATTTTCAAGAGGATTTATGGATTTTGGTGATAAACAAGGAGAGTATTCATCAAAGTGACCTCCCCAGGTGATTTTTAACTTACAATTTACATTATAATAGTAAAAAATTGGAAAAAGGGCCTGTGTGGTTTTGTTTAGTGGTTTTGGGTACTGATGTCTAGCCACAAGCAGAAATATATGTTTTTTTTATTCTTGCTGTAAATTGTTTTTACAATTAATTTGAAATTATTTCAAAGCTAGAAGCATTGAGATGACATAATAGGATTCTGTTAAAGGAGGAGGCAAAATTGTGGGAATAAAAATAGGAAAACCTTGGGAGTTAAGACAACTGTGCTAGGAAGTTACTTTGCTGATAACTTACTCCATATAAGTCAAGCCTGTGAAATGAGGGAATAGTATACACCAAAATCTAAGAACCCATGTAATTATGCAGCTAGTTACTCATGAGAAAAGTGAAATTTGCTGAACCTAATTAAAGGAGAAAGAAGTAGCAATGTCTCTATCCCACATGGTTAGATTTACATGCAAACAGTATGGTTTGAGTGCTCAGAAGTACTTCCTCTTTCCCTACTCAGCTCTCTGATATGGGACAGTAAATACTGAAATATAAAATCAGAAATATTCTAGCTAGAAAAGTAATAATAATTAATAGTACATACAAAATTTATTAAATGAAAATTCTTTTGTTTAGACTTTATTAGAACCACCTTTCAAATAGGGTTTTTCAATTTAGAATACTTAATAATGTCATTGATATATACAGTTTCATTCTTTAGGGTAATTGAAAGTACTTTTTTTTAAATGTGGGGTTTTTTTAATTTTAGATCAATATGAGGGTGCAAATGTTTAGGTTGCATTGTTTGGGCAGGTTCTCTCCTACTGCTCACAGTGTTAGGATGCACTATAACTTGAACTTAACCTTAGGCATTATTATTCTTAAATTTTATATACAAATGAAGGCTCAGGAGATTTTCTAACATTGCTGTATAAAGGAAGGAGGAGGGCTGGATTGGAACCCAAGCAACCTGATTCCAGAGTCTGTGCTCTACCTCTAACCCATAACGCTACTGGAGAACAAAGCAGAATACCCAGGAGCAGGCAGTAGATAACAATGGTTAGTCATGCCTCAAAATGTCTAGAAATGAAAAACTACTTTGATTAAACATAAGATGCATCTCCAGGAAGTATGGCCTTTCCAAGCTTGTGCTTGTAATCCAGCCTGAAGATGCTCCTTTTCCCTACTGGCTCCATTTCATAACTTGGCATGATCAGTGTAAACTCAGAAAGCTGCACTGTGCTATTACCTCAGAACTTAGCCCACCCTTTCCCATATGCATCTAAGGATGAAAATCAGCTTTGTGAATTGGAATTAAGACATGTTTAACCAGACGCTTCTGAATCTCACCCCAAAGCAGTGAGATTCCTAAACACATTTATCTTTGCATGTTTTCATTCCTATTTTCTCAGGAAGCAGCCTACCACTTATTGTAGGTGGCCTAACACCTTGCCTTCATTCAGCCTGCTGTACACAACTATAATCGTCAGCCCCCACATCCCAAACTTTTGGAGTATCCTAGAAGTTTGGTGTTTGAGGTAGTCCAATAGACAGAGAAACATGGAGGGGCATAAAGAGCAGAAGGCATAAAGAAGATGTAAGTTCTTCTAAATTGGCCACTTACTGGTTATGTGATAACCATGGGCAGGTCGTTCCATCTCCCTGAGCCTCACTTTTCTCCTAATGAATTTTTTAAATGTAAGGAAGGAATTGCTCCAGATCTTAATGTCAGAACTTTTTTTTAACAGGACCTAAAACCTGATTGGATTCTTTAACCAACTTTAGATGCCCTATTGAGCAGGAAGGAATGGCTTGATCTAGAGACGTAAAATAATTTATTGCACAAAATGGTAATTAGTAAAAAAAACAAAAAAAAAAAAAAAAAAAAACAATGGACTAGAGAGAAGGAAGCCTCTATGGGAGAGATTAAATAATTTGGGGTGGTTTGATCAGGAGTATCTCTTTCAACCCAAGTGAGTGTGCATTTAATAAGGAGCTTAAATTTTCATTTATGTGATAATTGCCTCATCTAATTGAAAGCAAGTCATCACTTCAGAATTAAGTGATTCACAGCAATACCTGTTTCTCTACTTTAGAAAATTTGTCCTCAGATAAAGATAAATAGACAGATGTCCTGTGTTTATCTTAGCAACATAGAAGCCTTTTTAAAAAACATTCTTTTAATGCTTTTTCAATCATTAGATTGGCCAGTGCTACTAAGATGAATAACACTAGCTAGCCATAAAGATTTTATAGTCTGGACTATTACATAACATAGCATTTCCCATAATTGTGGAAAGACATGATGAAGTTCTATATGAAAGGGTTTGGGGAATGCTTTAGAAAATAAGAGAGAATATTTGGAAGAAGTGGTGAGCACTATGAAGACTTCACAAAGGAGGTGAACTCTGTGATTCTGCATACAGCCTCAGGTGACGAGTGAAGAGTGGTACAGTACCTGAAACAAACATCATCTACTAAGTGGATACCTGATTAATCTGAGACCCCCTCACCCTGTCCTTACCACATTAGCATGATTTCCAATACACTAAAAATTTTCAATAGACTTAAAATTTCAACTCTCATGGCTCTGTATTCCTGAAACTATATGTAGTCACGTCATCCCACTTTGTGTCATAAGTCGTTTCACATCTTGAAGTACAAATTTCCTTTTCTGCATTAAAATAAAGCTGATGAACTTCACTAGATTATTAAAATTAAAAAGAAGCAGCAGATGGAAAATTTCCTTGTAAATTCTTAATTTCTATATAAATTTATTGTCTTAAAGAAAAATCTACTATGGACACGTTGTTCTCATGCTGAGATGTATTGAGTAAGAGGGGGCGGCGCCTGTGGCTCAGTCGGTAAGGCGCCGGCCCCATATACCGAGGGTGATGGGTTCAAACCCGCCCCGGCCAAACTGCAACCAAAAAATAGCCGAGCGTTGTGGCGGGCGCCTGTAGTCCCAGCTACTCGGGAGGCTGAGGCAAGAGAATCGCTTAAGCCCAGGAGTTGGAGGTTGCTGTGAGCTGTGTGATGCCACGGCACTTTACCGAGGGCTATAAAGTGAGACTCTGTCTCTACAAAAAAAAAAAAAAGAACTTCCTAGGAAGGGGTCTAGGAAGAAGTAAATTGAACAGAGAATTCTTATGCAGCTGCTGAGTGAAGCTACAACTGGGAATATCATCAGTTAATACTCCTTCCATGATGCTTTATGGAAAAATTTTCTTCTAGAATTTAAGAATAATAATAAAAAAAAATTGTCTCCCTAAGATCTGTTTTCTACTTTCTGATTACAAGATTTATGTGACTATTTCCTTTTTCTCCCATCTATCCAGAAACTCACAGTGAAACTAGTGGCTAAATTCAGCTCGATGTGTACTTGGTGCAAATTCTTCCTTCATCTGTGCTTCTGATTCTTTCCTTAGATACAGCCAAGATTTCTGTTTTTTTTGTTGATCATTTCCTCAAGCATGTATTATAGTTTATTTCATTATAAATCTTCTTACCTTTTAAAATGCAGAAGCAAAAACTTTTAAGGAAAATGTTTAACATTGTTTGTTTTTAAGTCTTAAACCCTCTCTGCTTTGTAATGTTTCCCTTTCTCTGGCTTGTGTTTCAAAGGACACACCTATCTGGCTCCTGGACAATCTAAGGGCAGCCGCATCCTGCTTTTCCAGTTCTTCTGCCTCGTGAGTACTCCAAGACAGAGGCCTCAAAGCAGCTCCAGGACTTCTCAGGAACAGGCCCAAGCTTTAACCAAACAACCCATTTTGAACACCCTGACTTTGCAATTTGGCTCTTAGAAAGTCAGAATAAATGTGTCCTCTTTGTCACATACCTTAGTTCATAGACAAGACCTTTGTTGGTGGCAGTAATTTTTCCTGGTCATATTCAAAGTTTTAATGATGAAAAAAAAAATCCCAGATTTATTACCCTGGCTAATAACAGAATAACCAAAGAATAATTCAAAATAAGAAAACTAAAGCCCAGCTGAAGAAACAACGTCAAAGGCCCAGAGCTAGTAAGTGCCAGAATTATCATTTGAAACTGACTCTCAGAAACAAACTCTTTAACTCTTAAAATTGTATGAAGTTTCAGGGTTAAAAGTTTTGCATGTCTTTTTTGGAAAGTCTTAAAAAAAAAAAAATCTGAGCCCATTCTTCTGTGCTAGTAAACTAAAACCCAACTTTTTAAAAACTAAAAAGTGAGTGTTGTTCCACAGTATTGTTATTTTTCTCATAGAATAGCAGAGTATCAGGGATGAAAGTGTCCTGGAAAAGTTTAGCCCTTGCATGCTACTGCCTCACTGCACAGAGGTGGGTCCTCTGCAGCCATTGCTGTGAGTGTTGCCCACTTATCGGAAGTAAAATCTGACCCAGCTGAGCTGGAAATACAATATTCTCCCAGAATTATTTAATGTGGACAGCAGGGCAATTGTCATAGAATAAGATGACAATTAAGGCAGTACTCTAGCCCAGAATAAAAAGTTCTGTATGCTTCTATTATGTTCTCAAAAGCTATCCTAGGTTCTGCCCTTCCCAAACTCACAGACTATGAAAGCAACTCCAGTGTATTTTCAATAAATCTTCTGTTTGTTGTCTTTCTTTTTTTACTTAGCAGAATAAATTTACATGAAATACAAAGAACATTTAATAATATAGGTGGATAAATTATAGGAGACACCTACTGAATATTGAAAAAAGTATGTTTTTTTCTCCAATGAATTCAGATAACCCATGCTCTGCATTTTCTAGGGATTATGGCAGTTTCAAATGTTATATCTCTCTGAACCAAATTACATAGGATGTCTATAATATTCACTATCTGGTACACAGCCTGCTCGCCCCCCAGCCCCCACCAAATGTGGCTGTAAAATGTCTTTTCAGGTTTTAAGTCACTAATTTGTGCTGGATTAATGCATTTGCTAACAGGCTACCTGTGTATATTGTAACAAACAAACTTTTCTAGAGCTTTTCTGCCTTTACCTTCGTGTGTCTGTTGCACATTTTGAATTTACTCCTTCATATTAAGAGGGGGGAGAAAACAGATACCAAATCAATACTGAATTTGGTTCACTGTCCAAGATTTCTGATGATCTATAGAGATTTTGGAGATGTCCTAATTGCTTTACAGAGCACATGTCTGCCCTTCCCACCTTTTGTTGACTTCTTTCCCTGCCCTCCAATAAGATTCAAGTCTTCAGACAAGAGGTATACTTGTATTTAGTGAGCAAGAATATTTTTTCTGCATAGTGTTTGTCTTTTGCGACCTTTTCACACTATCATCTCCCTGTAACCTTATAACTACAAAGTGATGGAAGCGAGCCAGTGAGGCATGATCTACTTCATTGACAGCTACACAAACTGAGGCTTAGGGAGGCTTAGGGAGGCATCATGCCCAAAATACCAGCACTGGTAGAGGCTACATGAGAGCTCCAACCACGTCTGTCAGACCCCCAATGCAGCATTCCTCTATGACACCCTGAAGGCACAGTCCACACCATCACTCTTCTGTCCTCAATCCCAAAGTTCCTACCATAACTCAAGTACCTGTAGGAATTAATTTACATCTTGCTTCTTACAGAAATGCTGAGCTGAAAGAGGACTTCTATTTAAATTAAAATCAAACAGGATTGTTGCCTTCTACCACTTTCTACCTTATTTGGAGCAGAAGCTATATTTTTAAATTCCCTTATAGTTATGCTTAAGGTTCTACCCACTTGCCATCTCGTCTCCTGTTACTTATTCCTTTGCTCTCTCCACTCCAACCACACCAAGCTTGTTTTTTTTTCCATAGGGACTGGAATTTACTCTTCCCTGGACCTAAAGTACTCTTTCCCAAGATAGCCACTTGGCTTGCTCCCTCCCTTCTTAAAGTCTTTTCTCAAATATCACCTTATCAGTGAGGCCTTTGTTAAGCATTTTACTTAAAATCACATCTTCTAGTCCAATATGTCATTCCCATGGGCTGCTTTTCTCCATAGCCTTCATCTTTTAACACAGCATTAAAACTTTACTTTACTTTTTCTCCATAGCCTTCATCTTTTAACACAGCATTAAAACTCTATTTATTTTGTTCTTTCTTCTGACTGAACCCTTTAGAATGTATGCTCCAGGAGGCAAGAATTTTGTCTCTTTTGTTCACTCTTCCTGACACAATGGTAAGTGACGAGACCAGTGTCCAGCAGCTATTCCATCAATATTTCCTGTATTCTGCATTAAGTGAGGAAATTGAAACAATAGAACTTCTTTGCAGGGCAAAGTAGTAAGGGTGAAAAGTGGAACATCCCATGGTTCCTGCCTTCAAGTAGCTCACTGCCTTGATGCAAAAGACCCCAGCACACAGTCAATGAACCGAACGCAGCATGGTATTGTATAATAGGCATAAATATGGGGACGCGGGAGCCAGGGCAAAGAGCCATTCATGCTCCCTTAGGAGATCTGGGAAGTTTCCTCAGAGGTAATAATATGGGAGCCATGTCTTGATAAATGATAGAAGGTTTGAAGACATGAAAAGGAGGAGGAAGCATATTTCCACCACAGAGGAAGGCTTAAACCAAAGCTCAGACTGTGGCCATGCTTGGCATTCAGGATGGCCCTACAACTCTTCAAGCCTACCTACCATTGCAAAGGAACAGATACTATTAGGATATCTCCCATTTTTCAGTCTTCATAAATGCTACCTCCTATAATCCTTATAGCAAATGTAAGAATCAGATATGATTATTCCCTCTGAAATGACGGAAGTGAGAATCTGACAGGGTTACCCAAATCAGTAACGCTGGAGCCCAAATTTGAACCAAACTCTGTGTAACTCAAAGCCCCTGGTTTTTACTTCACCATTTTTTAAGTCTGGGGTAGGATTCCCTGTGATTGATTTTGTTTTTGTTTTGAAAGGGAGCAGAAGTACTTTCTAGTATATACTGGTTGACAAATTTTTTTCTTCAAAATTCCTCTTCAGAAATTATTAAAGTAGCATGTTATTATCATGTGAGAGGAGAAGTGACAAAAACATAGAAATACATACACTCTTCCTTTAAAGTTACCTGCCTACTACTCTAACACCATTATCCCCAAACTAGCCCTACCAGCAGCCAGTATTGACTCACCTCCCCTTAGCTGTGCAGACTTTTGCAAATGTCTACACATGTAGAGGGGCCTGGGGATGAGCACTTCTCTCTGCAGCATAACTTTCTTATTTAATAATATTTTGTAATATTCAGTTTGCATAAATAGATACCTTAAAATTGTTACCCAATAGTTCATAATTTAAGATATAATTCCATTATGATGGACAATTTGCTTTTAATTTTTCTGCTCTTCAAAAGATGTTACAATAAACCTCTTTAAATGTATAAACTTGTGTTCTGACTTTTTTATTTTATAAAAGATTTCCAGAAATGTAATGCTACATCAAAGAGCATTTTAAAAAATGTTAAATGATATGAGAAATCCTTAAAATGTAGCTATGTAGCCCAAATTGATACCAAAAATAAAATTAGATTACATCTATATCTCACAGCATATAAGTAAGATTTATAACTTTATTGAAGCAAATTTATATAAAATAAACCATACTTGTTTAATATGTACATTTGAAGATTTATGACATAAGTATATGCTCACAAAACTATTAACAGAATTAAGAAAATGAACACATCCCTTTACCTTGAAAATTTTCTCTTGCCCCTTGTAATCCTTATACCAGCTCCTATTCCATCTATAATCAACAGCTAAACTGTTACCTGACACCACATGTTCTAGCTGTAAGACTGATTTTTAAATTAAGTTACCATGTGTTCAACCCTGTCTTAGGCACTGAGACAAACTTGGCAATATCATGTGACTCAGTGGCCCATGTGGGTCCTGATGTACCTTGGGGAACCCAAAATTTTCTATCCCCTTCAGCTCCAGATAAAGTTATAAGGAAATTAGGAATACCTTTTCCTGCCATCAGTGCAGTCTGCTTGCCAATTTGGGTGGAGAATATAGTTCCATAACTTAACATCAAATTCAGGCAGAAATTTAACTGGCAGATAATTCAATCTCCCATTCTTCTATAAAGCACCCATTATAGTGTCTAGAAGATGGAGCATCTAAGTCGTGTACATTAGAACATGTTACTCGTTTATTCATAAAATACTTGTTGTCTATTACTACGCTGCAACTCCTATCATAGGGCCTGGACTCTACTCTCTAGGAGTTCACAAACAGTGGACAAGAAAAGAATGATCAAATAATCACACATAATCATGTTTTTGAGAGATTTGCTTAGGAATGAAGGAAGATGGTTTTCTTGGAACTTAGAAACAAATATATTTTACCTGGAACAGGGAAGATTTCATAAGGAAGGGAGACACACAGAGATCTGACAAAAAAAAAAAAACAGGTGGCTAAGCAGGACAAAATTCAAGAGAAGAAAATACAGAAGAAGAGGCATGGCATTTGCAAAAGTCCTGTGTCAGGTATCCCATATTCCTGTCAGTAGAGAAGGCCTGAGAAGCAAATGAGAGCCAAAGAGGGAAACAAGTATGACAGGACTGTGTAGGTCATGGTCAGGATTTTACTCTTAATTTCAAGAACAAAAGAGAACCACCAAAGAGTTTGAAGCATTAGAACAAACATGATCATGGTTATATTTTTAAAAGATTACTTTGCTGTTGTACAGAATAGACTCAGGGGTCCAAAATAAAGCTGAAGGCCAGCTAGGAAGCTCTTGAGTGAGGGAGTGTCAGAGCATATAGAGGGATATGGGAGGATTCAAGAGCATATATTAGGAGGTGAAGTGGACAGGATGTGGTGATGAGCTGAATCTTACGTGTCAGGGAGAGGGAAGTATCAGCATGACTCCTGGGAGTCTGACTAATGCAGGTGGATGTGTGGGGGTGCCTTTTAGGGATATGGAGAACACTGGACACAAACCTGCCCAAGATTGTCCTGGGCTCGTAGGATAAAAACAGGACCCATGACAATGGAATTCACTGCACAGTTTTACCTCTGTCTCCCTGTCTACCTGTCTAGGCTCAGCTCATATTCTTCTGCTCTTACTCAGAGGACTTCAGACACTCAGATGATGTTTCAGTTCTTTGAACATCCCTAGCTCTCTATATCCTCAGGATATTCACACATTCAGTACCTTTCACTTAGAACATTATTTGCTTGAGATGGGATCTTCACCATCTCAAGTCCCAACTTAAATGACACTTCCATAAAAAATGATCCAAAATAAAGTAGGGAACTTCTTGTCATTATTACCATTATTAGAGTCTCAGTCTTTTATTTTATTGTTCTTACTATAATTATCTCTTTACTCATGTTTATTTTCATAGATTCTATGTCTCCCTTCACACAGTAAACTCTGTCGGGATGTGATTTATACCATTTTTTTACTATTGAATGCTCTATGTCTAGCAAAGATGCTGCTAGAATAATCAATAATATTTGATTAATCAATAATATTATCAATATCATTTGTTGAATCAAAAATATATAGAGAAAAATGATAAATAACTATTATTATATTGACATTACTATGATCTACTAGGAAAGTTTTTATTTGATAAAGATACACAGCAAACTAGTGACAGAGCAAAGGGTGCATCTTTTAAGAATGTTTGAAGAGAAGGTAGACATAATTATTAAAAAGGAGGAGTATTGTATGATTTCCGTTTAGTCGTGATTCTCTGGTGCTAGTTCTTTTATAGCTTAACATTCACACCTAAGTAAAATGGCCTCCTTTTGGTTCTGAAGAGGATTCCCTCCACTCCTGCATAGGCCTCATACCCATACTGTCTAAGAACTTTAAGAAGTTCTCGGAAAAAAGACAGCTATGGCAGCACAAGCATTGTATCCAGGTTTTTTTTTTTTTTTTTTTTCAGAACTAATCATAGACAAATGTGCTGATGTGGATAGGCTGTTTGCTATTTCATATTTTTTCAGTGATGACACCATGTCAGTGTTTGAACCTATAGAGAAGAATTCAGGGGTTACTGGTGGGAAGTTCTCAAATAGAAGCCATGTTAAGAAGCCTGGACAATAAGTCTTTAAAAGTGAACTATCAGAATATATCAAGGCTGAGGAGCTGTATGTTGGAGCAATAGTGAATAATAATGGCTACCTATTTCTTTTGCTCAAAGCTGTTGAGTACACCTTAAACTACATGGAGAAGAATTTACGTACATTTCCTTTGAGCAACTTTGAACTTGCCCTACAAAAGGTGAAGGAAGAAAAATCAAAACCCAGAGAAATCAAGCAGGTATTTACAGTTGCTGACTGTAGGCACACAAAGATGTTGGACTGTAATGCATTCAGAGACATATTGATGAGTCTAATCTTTGGAAAAATCATAGACCATGAGATTATAATCATTGCACATCACTACCATGTAGTTGATGAACCATGTCCAGGTTTGAGCGTCTTATTTGCACAGATTCATGAACAGCTCAAGAAAAACACTTTTGAGAATTTTGACAGATTACTTTCTACCTGTGTGTACCAAGATCAAGGCAAAATATACACATATTACCCAGCAAATACATTAGAAGGCTATACGAGTCCTCAGGATCACCTTTGAATGATGACCTTCTAGCATCCTTACTGTCAAGATTTGAACACAGTGAACAACAAATAAATTATGAGTTATTTTTCTCTGAACTAAAGAATGAATCCATTGCCTTAATTGGAACCGCAGTTGTACCTTAAAAAGAGGTGTGAAAATGTTTGAATTGGGGTGCCATCACCTATTCCCATGAAATACAGTGACTACATAAACCTTTTGAATGACATGTTTGATTCAGAGGAGGAGTGACCATGCCACTTTTTGTCAGTTCCCTTTGATTTACTACTCTAATTTTGCCAAGTTTATTTTAGTTGATATAATTTCATGTAAAAAAAGAAACAAAGTTCATATTGAATGAAAATCCATAAACCACAATTAATCTTTTGTCAAGTTAGTTTTTCAGAACATATTATATTGTTGATTACCACCACTATTAAAAATGCCATGAAAAGTTGAATATTTTATAATATTTATGATTCATTAATATTAAATAATCGTATAATAATTTTCCATCCAAAATAATTTAATTCATTAAAATATGAACAGAAAATGACTTTTGGTGGCTATGCATGATAGTATAAAATCAAATTAGAGCAGTAAGTTGTGATTCTATTAAAAATTTTTGAAATCTTTAAAATAAAAGCCTCCTTGATTTTGCTAATAACTCACAAGTGCCTCCTCTTGTCTTTAATCTGTGCTAACATCCTGAGAGATTTTCACCTCATTACTTTTTAAAATAAATAATGGGAGAAGAGGAAGGGAATGGCAGCGAAGGGGGGAGATTTGAGGGAGGGAGGAAAAACGGGGGTACCATACCTATGGAGCATATTGCAAGGGTAGAAGTCAAATCTATCAAGTATAGAACATAAATGTCTTAACATGATAATTAAGTAAATGAGGTGAAAGCTATATTAATTAGTTTGATGTAAGCATTCCAAATTGAATAAAAAATTAACACATTGTACTCCACAAATGCATAAATGTATTCATGATGTATGTGTATATGTCTTAATAAAAATAGAAAAATAATGTACCAGGAAGTACAGGCTATGAATCTCATTATTTCTAGATTCCATGTCTAATATAAGTAATACAAATAGACAAGTCCTTCATCATGTAATAAAAATGGATTTATAGCTAGTTCAGGCAGAATAATTATACACTAGGCATCATCTGTGGGCCCTAACTCCATTTTTGGCAATGGAATTTGTTTGACCTTAGTCACTTCAAATACTAACTTCTGTTTTCAATTAAAATTTGTAACTAGCTTTCAAAATTTCAAATATCACATAATTCTTGAACTTGCACTTTCATTTCCAAGATTTTTCTGGAGAGATAAAGGCAAAAATGTATGCAAATATGTAGATGTTCACTGTAGTACTTTTGTCACAGAAAAAAAGTATTAAAGCAATTTTAATATTCACATAAGTAATAGCTTAAATAGGTGTGTTCCTAATTATATTTCATATAATTATTTGTATGTATTAATAATTTTGATTAGATTTATAGTTTTTAAACTTTTAATTTTGAGATAATTATGATTCTCATGCAATTGTAAGACATATACAGAAAAATCTGGCATATTCTCTACTAATTTCTCTATTAATATTAGACCCTTACAAAATCATGTTACTATATCAAATATGTTATATTGACACTGATACAGACAAGCTATAAAACATATCCATTCCCACAAAGATCTCTCAAGTAGCCCTTATTTAGCACACTCACTTCTCTCCTGCCCATACCTTTGAAACTTTTGAAAATCACAAATCTGTTCATCATTTCTAAAGCTTGTCATTTTGAGAAAGTTATATAAATAAAATTATATAGTACTTAACCTTTAGTGAATGACTTTTTCTACTTAGCATAATTTTCTACAAATTCATTCAGATTATCATGTATATCAAGAGCTTTTTTTCCTTATTGTTGAGCAGTATTGCATCATAGAGATTTATGATAGTTTGTTTAACCACTTATTCACTGAAGGACAACTGAATTTTTTCCAATTTTTGGTGACTACAAATAAAATTTCTACCAGTTTTTGAGTAAACATAAGTTTTCAGTTTTCTGAGATAAATGCCCAGGAGTACAATTACTGAGTTGCATGTTAAGTTGTATAATTATTTTTTAAAGAAACTATCAAATTCTTTTTCCAGAGTGTCTGTACCATTTTATTTTCAGTGATCTTGTTTCTCTTTATCTTCTCCTGGACTTGGTGTTACCACCTTTATAATAATATTGATCACCAGTTTCTCTTTGTGTCATGTAGCTTCCCAAATATAGTCTGTCCTCAGATTCCCTCTTAAGTCAATCAAGGAAATCTCTTTGATATACCTATAGAAAAAGCCTCTATTCTCAATAGATTGCAAGTTTACTGCTATTACTCAGAGCTCAGTGACACAGAACTTCATACCCAGCCTTCTACATTTAGTATTTTCATGAAGGTATAGAGATATATACTACTCTAATATGTTAACAAACCAGGCTGGAAGAGAGAGCAATAAATAGCCTAATAATATGACTGGCAGGAGAGAACCATAGGGGCCAACCCAACAAGGTAAAACTTAACAGAAAGAAACCTATCCATTCAATGAGCACAGAGCCACCATCAGCCACCTGTAGATTCTGTATAATGTACCGAGAATACAGACATAGAAATTCTGGATCACTATGTATTTGACTGCCCTGTCTGAAAGGGAACTTTGAAATAAATATGTAAACAAATATGTCTCAATCTATGGAATGAATATGTCTGTTGATTTAAAATAGTGTGTGTATTTTTTCTTCAAACAGCATTGAAAAACTATAGAAGATTTTGAAGTTGGAGAATGATTCTTCTATTTTAGGAAACCATCTTTTATGCTGTGTGGCTGATGGATTGGAAGGAGATCTTTTGTAATACACAGGCCATTTGAGAGATTAATGCAGTAGTTTAATGAGTAATGACAAAGTTTAAAAAAAAAAACTAATGGCACAGAAGATTAAGAAAAATGTATGCAATTGACGTGAAAGGGTTTATAATTAACAGGGTTCGTCTACCAGTTAGAAGGAAAGGTTCATGAGAGAAAGTGCTTAAGATGATTCCCAAACTTCTATCTCAGGAACCGTAAATATAGTTGTACTATAAACTGAAATAGGAAATTGGATAGAAGAGTGTGTTTTGAAAGAGAGATAATTTTAGGTGGAAATGTGTTGAGTTGTGCATTAAAAAGAGCAAATTGTGGCACATGTATGCCATGGAATATTATGCAGCCTTAAAGAAAGATGGAGACTTTACCTCTTTCATGTTTACATGGATAGAGCTGGAACATATGCTTCTTAGCAAAGTATCTCAGGAATGGAAAAAAATGTATCCAATGTACTCAGCTCTACTATGAAGCTAAATTATAGCTTTCACATGAAGGCTATAACCCAACAATAGCACAAGACTATGGGGAAAGAGCCAAGGAAGGGGAAGAGAGGGGGGAGGTTTTGGTGAAGGGAGGGTAATAGGTGGGGCCACACCTACGGTGCATCTTAGAATGGGTAGAGGTGAAACTTACTAAATGCAGAATATAAATGTCTACATACTGTAACTAAGAAAATGCCATGAAGGCTACGTTGAACAGTTTGATGAGAATATTTCAGATTGTATATGAAACCCGCACATTGTACCCCTTGATTGCACCAATGTACACAGCTATGATTTAACAATAAAAATAAATAAATAAATAAATAAATAAGAGCATCCTGGAAGGTATCTTATCTTATATCCCAATCTCTTCTCCTAATTAAGGATATATAAATTACAGCGATATATGTTCCTAAAAAAGGGATTATATTGGCATCCATTGGTAGTACATAAGGTCCCCAACAAAGGTTATATGCAAACTATAAAAAGAAGAGGAATCAAGTTAAGAATTTTTGGAAACAAGTCAGAATAATAAGGCTCTCTCTTTCAGCCTGGTGTGGTGACATATGAGAGTAGTATGTATCTCTATACCGTCTTGAAAATACTAAATGTACAAGACTGGGAATAAAGTTCTGTGTCACTGAGCTCTGAGTAATAGCAGTAAACTTGCAGTCTATTGAGAATAGAGTTTTTTTCTATTGCAATAATAATAATAAGAAACCAAAAAATAATGGTCAAATAGAAAAATACTCAGGGTAAGTGGACGGATAGCACGTAATTCATGAGAACAATAAATTTCAAGTAGCATGGAGGCATCCCAGGTGAAGATTACTTTTGAGTAATTAAGTAATGTTGAAAATTACACTATAGCAGTCCATCCTGATGCCTTCTTTTTCCTAAAGAAGTCAGGAATGGTCGGATGACTTGCTTTGGCCAAGGAAACATGACTGGAATGATAGCCATCTCTTTTAAGAAGTGTTAAGAGTTACCCATGGTTCACCAAATTCTCTTTTCCCGTGGCCATGATAATTTGAAATGCTCTTGACAAAGAGTATTCCATCAGTTTTAATTATAAAACTTAGACAAGTTAGGGCAGAGCTACAGCCAACCAGAGTAGTCCATATAATGTGAGGGAAAATACAAATGTGCATGTAAGCTACTGAAATTTGGGATTATTTATTACTATAGCTAGCAACTCAATCTATTACCACAGAGACAGGTTGAATACGAAAGTAAAACATAAAGGTTCATAAATTTCAATTACAGTAGAACCTCTGGAAGTTGACCACCGAAGGGGGTACAACAAACTGGTCAACACTTAGAGGTGGTCAACAATAGGAACAAGGCCTACTGTACTTTTTTTTTTTTATTGTTGGGGATTCATTGAGGGTACAATAAGCCAGGTTACACTGATTGCAATTGTTAGGTAAAGTCCCTCTTGCAATCATGTCTTGCCCCCATAAAGTGTGACACACACCAAGGCACCACCCCCCTCCCTCCTTCCCTCTTACTGTTCCCCCCCATAACCATAATTGTCATTAATTGTCCTCATGTCAGAATTGAGTACATAGGATTCATGCTTCTCCATTCTTGTGATGCTTTACTAAGAATAATGTCTTCCACGTCCATCCAGGTTAATACGAAGGATGTAAAGTCTCCATTTTTTTTAATGGCTGAATAGTATTTCATGGTATACATATACCACAGCTTGTTAATCCATTCCTGGGTTGGTGGGCATTTAAGCTGTTTCCACATTTTGGCGATTGTAAATTGAGCTGCAATAAACAGTCTAGTACAAGTGTCCTTATGATAAAAGGATTTTGTTCCTTCTGGGTAGATGCCCAGTAATGGGATTGCAGGATCAAATGGGAGGTCTAGCTTGAGTGCTTTGAGGTTTCTCCATACTTCCTTCCAAAAAGGTTGTACTAGTTTGCAGTCCCACCATCAGTGTAAAAGTGTTCCCTTCTCTCCACATCCACGCCAGCATCTGCAGTTTTGAGATTTTGTGATGTGGGCCATACTCACTGGGGTTAGATGATATCTCAGGGTTGTTTTGATTTGCATTTCTCTAACATACAGAGATGATGAACATTTTTTCATGTGTTTGTTAGCCATTCGTCTGTCGTCTTTAGAGAAAGTTCTATTCATGTCTCTTGCCCATTGATATATGGGATTGTTGGCTTTTTTCATGTGGATTAATTTGAGCTCTCTATAGATCCTAGTTATCAAGCTTTTGTCTGATTGAAAATATGCAAATATCCTTTCCCATTGTGTAGGTTGTCTCTTTGCTTTGGTTATTGTGTCCTTAGCTGTACAGAAGCTTTTCAGTTTAATGAAGTCCCATTTGTTTATTTTTGTTGTTGTTGCAATTGCCATGGCAGTCTTCTTCATGAAGTCTTTCCCAGGCCAATATCTTCCAGTGTTTTCCTGTTTTCTTGGAGTATTTTTATTGTTTCATGCCTTAAATTTAAGTCCTTTATCCATCTTGAATCAATTTTTGTGAGTGGGGAAAGGTGTGGGTCCAGTTTCCGTCTTTTACATGTAGACATCCAGTTCTCCCAACACCATTTATTGAATAGGGAGTCTTTCCCCCAAGGTATGTTCTTGTTTGGTTTATCAAAGATTAGGTGGTTGTAAAATGTTAGTTTCATTTCTTGGTTTTCAATTCGATTCGAACTGTCTATGTCTCTGTTTTTGTGCCAGTACCATGCTGTCTTGAGCACTATGGCTTTGTAGTACAGACTAAAATCTGGTATGCTGATGCCCCCACCTTTATTTTTGTTACTAAGGACTGCCTTAGCTACACGGGGTTTTTTCCGGTTCCATACAAAACGCAGAATCATTTTTTCCAAATCTTGAAAGTACGATGTTGGTATTTTGATAGGAATGGCATTGAATAGGTAGATTGCTTTGGGAAGTATAGACATTTTAACAATGTTGATTCTTCCCATCCATGAGCATGGTATGTTCTTCCATTTGTTAATATCCTCTGCTATTTCCTTTCTGCGCATTTCACAGTTTTCTTCATAGAGGTCCTTCACCTCCTTCGTTAGGTATATTCCAAGGTATTTCATTTTCTTTGAAACTATGGTGAAGGGAGTTGTGTCCTTAATTAACTTCTCATCTTGACTGTTATTGGTGTATACAAAGGCTACTGACTTGTGGACATTGATTTTATATCCTGAAACATTACTGTATTTTTTGATGACTTCTAGGAGTCTTGTGGTTGAGTATTTGGGGTTCTCTAAGTATAAGATCATGTCGTCAGCAAAGAGGGAGAGTTTGGCCTCCTCTGCTCCCATTTGGATTCCCTTTATTTCCTTGTCTTGCCTAATTGTATTGGCTAGAACTTCCAGCACTACGTTGAATAGTAAAGGTGACAGAGGACAACCTTGTCTGGTTCCAGTTCTAAGAGGAAAAGCTTTCAGTTTTACTCCATTCAGTAAAATATTGGCTGTGGGTTTGTCATAGATAGCTTCAATCAGTTTTAGAAGTTTGCCACCTATGCCTATACTCTTCAGTGTTCTAATTAGAAAAGGATGCTGGATTTTATCAAATGCTTTTTCTGTATCTATTCAGAGGATCATGTGATCTTTATTTTTGCCTCTGTTAATATGGTGGATAACGTTTATAGACTTGCGTATGTTAAACGAGCCTTGCATCCCTGGGATGAAGCCTACTTGATCATGATGAATGACTTTTTTGATGATAAGCTGTAATCTATTGGCTAGGATTTTGTTGAGAATTTTTGCATCTATATTCATGAGTGAGATTGGTCTGAAATTCTCCTTTTTGTTTGGGTCTTTTCCTGGTTTTGGTATCAGGGTGATGTTTGCTTCATAGAATGTGTTGGGGAAGATTCCTTCTTCGTCAATTTTTTGGAATAATTTCTGCAGTACAGGAATAAGCTCTTCCTTGAAGGTTTGATAGAATTCTAGTGTGAAGCCATCTGGACCAGGGCATTTTTTGGTTGGAAGTTTTTTTATTGTTTCTTTGATCTCAGTGCTTGAAATTGGTCTGTTCAGGAGCTCTATTTCTTCCTGGCTGAGTCTAGGGAGAGGGTGTGATTCCAAATATTGATCCATTTCCTTCACATTGTCAAATTTTTGGGCATAGAGTTTCTGGTAGTATTCAGAGATGATCTCTTGTATCTCTGTGGGATCAGTTGTTATTTTCCCTTTATCATTTCTGATTGAGGTTACTAGAGATTTTACTTTTCTATTCCTCGTTAGTCTGGCCAATGGTTTATCTATTTTATTTATTTTTTCAAAAAACAAACTCCTTGTTTCATTAATTTTCTGAATGATTCTTTTGTTTTCAATTTCATTGATCTCTGATTTGATTTTGGAGATTTCTTTTCTTCTACTGAGTTTAGGCTTAGATTGTTCTTCTTTTTCCAATTCCATAAGATCTCTTGTGAGATTGTTGATATGCTATCCTTCTGTTTTTCGAATGTACGCATCTAAAGCGATGAATTTTCCTCTCAAAACTGCTTTTGCAGTATCCCACAGGTTTTGGTAGCTTGTGTCTTCATTGTTGTTATTCTCAAGGAAGTTAATGATTTCCTGTTTTATTTCTTCCTGCACCTATCTGTTATTCAACAGAAGATTGTTTAATTTCCATGCCTTTGGGTGGGGTCGAGCATTTTTGTTAGAGCTGAGTTCCACCTTTAGTGCCTTATGGTCTGAGAAGATACAAGGTAAAATTTCGATTCTTTTGATTCTGTTGATATTTGTTTTGTGTCCCAGGATATGATCAGTTTTGGAGAATGTTCCATGGGGTGATGAGAAGAATGTATATTCTTTATCTTTGGGGTGGAGTGTTCTATATGTGTCTGTCAAGCACAGTTGTTCTACGGTCTCATTTAAATCTCTTATATCCTTGTTTAATTTCTGTTTAGAGGATCTGTCCAGCTCTTTAAGAGGAGTGTTAAGGTCCCCTGTTATTATGGTATTATCAGATATCATATTGCTCAGACTGAGTAAGGTCTGTTTCAAGAATCTGGGAGCATTTAAATTGGGTGCATAAATATTTAGAATTGAAATGTCTTCTTGTTGTGTTTTTCCCTTGACCAATATAAAGTGACCATCTTTGTCTTTTTTGACTTTAGTTGCTTTAAATCCACATGTATCTGAAAATAAGATTGCAACTCCTCTTTTCTTCTGAATTCCATTTGCCTGAAAAATTGTCTTCCAACCCTTGATTCAGAGCTTTAATTTGTCTTTTGAAGCCAGGTGTGTTTCTTGCAGACAGCAAATAGATGGCTTGTGTTTTTTAATCCAGTCAGCCAATCTATGTCTCTTCAGTGGCGAATTCAAGCCATTAACATTTATTGAGATAATTGATAAGTGTGGTAGTGTTCTATTCATCTTATTTTGTGAGAGTCCATTGCTTAGTTTTATCTTTTGCATCAGTGTGGAGGTTAGGTTCTGTCCTTTAATTTCTGAGTTCTTACTTTGATGCTGATTCATTTTGGTGGTCAGTGTGCAAAACAGGTTGAAATATTTCCTGTAGAGCTGGTCTTGTTGTGGCGAATTTCCTCAATGTTTGTATATCCGTAAATGATTTGATTTCTCCGTCAATTTCGAAGCTTCGCGTAGCAGGGTACAGAATTCTGGGCTGGAAATTGTTCTGTTTAAGTAGATTAAAGGTAGATGACCATTGTCTTCTTGCTTGGAAAGTTTCATTAGAGAAGTCTGCCATCACTCTGATGGATTTGCCCCTGTAGGTCAACTGGCGCTTACTCCTGGCAGCTTGCAGAATCTTTTCTTTTGTCCTGACTTTGGACAGGTTCATCACAATGTGTCTTGGAGAAGCTTGGTTACAGTTGAGGTGACCTGGGCTCCGATATCCCTCTGAAAGCAGTGTGTCAGAATCTTTGGTGATATTTGGGAAATTTTCTTTTATAATATTCTCTAGTATGGCTTTCATTCCTCTGGGGCATTCTTCTTCCCCTTCTGGAATTCCTATAACTCGTATGTTGGAACACTTCATAAAGTCCCATAATTCTGACAGTGAACGTTCTGCTTTCTCTCTTTTCTTTTCTGCCTCTTTTACTATCTGAGTTATCTCAAAAACTTTGTCCTCTACCTCTGAAATTCTTTGTTCTGCATGGTTTAACCTGTTGCTGATACTTTCCATTGCATCTTTAAGTTCCCTAATTGACTGTTTCTGTTCCTTCAGCTCTACTATATCCTTTTTATATTCTTCATATCATTCATCTCTTATTTCATTCTGTTTTTGAATTTCCTTTTGGTTATTTTCCACTTTATTAGTAGTTTCCTTCATTGTTTCCATCATTTCTTTCATTGTTTTCAACATGTGTATTCTAAATTCCCTTTCTGTCATTCCTAACATTTCTCTATAGGTGGATTCCTCTGCAGTAGCTACCTCACGGTCCCTTGGCGGGGTTGTTCTGGACTGGTTCTTCATGTTGCCTGGAGTTTTCTGCTGATTCTTCCTCATGAGTGATTTCTTTTATCTGTTTCCTTGCCCTAATTTTCCTTTCACTTCCTCTTGCTCTTTAAATTCTCGTGCCTGTGGAAGTTGTGGGCGGGTTTAGACGGATTGAACACACGTGACCACTTGCCGGTTTTCCACTGTTTTAGTCCTCCTTTGGGGTCCAGAAGTCTCTCGCTGACTCCCTGTATCCTCTCAGGGGTGATGATAGGCAGATCCCACCAGCCAGAGATGCCTGGAGTCCTATCTTCCCAGACTCATGGTGCCCAGATGCAAGGAAGCTGTTACTCAGCTGCCATCTTTGGCCTACTGTACTTTTATCTGCACATACTTTAATTTCTGGTACAGATTTTATTAGAGAATATTGTATGAAATCATGCATAATCAAAACATAGTAAAATCATGCATACAGTATCATATATAATCAATACATTTACTGTTTCACATGGTTTAATTTTTCTTTCTGAAGAAGAGTCAATGTTAGTCTGTTTCTTATTCTTATTACAAACATAAGGGGAGAAACCATTCTCAATGCTGTCTACACCATTCAGCATACCTGGGAATTTTTTCACAGCAAATGACTTCAATTGCATTATCAGATGCATGACATCCTCCTTTTTCTGGGAGTTTTTGAAATTTCTGTGTCACCTTCACTTGCTTATTCCACTTCATCAGCTGCTTCATGCACTTTTATGTGGGTCTGTACTGAAAGTCAGTATCACTTGAAAAACTGCTACTGGGTCAGGTTCATTACAGGTTGCCACCTCATCATCTATTGTAACAAAACCTTCAAAATCTACTCCTTTGAATTCTTCCATGGGAGATGAACTCTCTGATGGGGCCAAAACATCATATTCTTGGGCTGCGACAAATCCAACTTTGTTGAAACACTGCATGATTTCTGTCTGAACTTTATCTCAGACAGAACTTATCCAGAGAACAGCATCCAGAGCCATTAACTGATGCAGCAAATAAAATTGCTTCCACAGATGGACCACAGGTTTTTGTTTTAGTAACGATTCACTGCAGGAGCTGGGCTGGGTAGTGCATTTTAAATGTTTTGATGATGCATTAGTCAAGAGATTACATTCTTGCGGTCATGTTTGGAGGCAGAAATTTCATTGTCAGGTTTGTAAGATGATCCACTTATGGGTAGCTAAGGTAATTGTCTACTGTTAGTAGAATAGACCGTTTCTTCTTCTTTATTTCTTAGTTGATACCCCTAACCCATTCTTCCAATAGGGCATGAAGCATCCATGTACATTTGTTTGATCTACAAGTGACAGGGAGGTTTTCAGGGTTCAAGTTCTTGAATGCACATTGCTTTGCCACATTACCAATCATCTAGGGCTTTAATTTCTCTCCAATTGAACTAGCCAAAAGCAGAATCGTGAAACATTCTTTGTAAAGTTTTCCACTCTTACATTTCTCACCCCCCATGACTAGGCTTCTGTCAGGCATCTCCTTGAAAAAGCGTCCCCAATTGAAAGAGTTAAAGATATTGCCTCTGGCAAAGTCTAAGAACTTTTTGATGAACTCTTTCAACAACTTCTACTAGAACTTCATTGGATTCACCATACAAGACTTTCTGGGAGATCTCATGTCACAGTTTAAATTTGTCAAGGGTAGGCAGCTCCTGTGGCTCAAGGAGTAGGGCGCTGGCCCCATATAGCAGAGGTGGTGGGTTCAAACCCAGCCCTGGCAAAAAAAAAAAAAAAAAAAAATCGTCAAGGCAACCACGCAATGATTGAAAATCTGCTACGCCAAATTCCTATGTGAACATCTTAGCAACTTCTTGGATCACTGACCTGGAAATTCAGGTGTTAACTGTCCTCATTTGTTTAACCAGCTTATGTGGCTTCATTGAATTCACTGTGGGATGTTACATTATTTGTATTTGTTATGTAAAATTCCAAGTTGCAGTTGAGCCCTTTATCCAGGAGGTGTGTCTTATACCTCTACAATGTACATGATAGGTGAGAGCTTACCACATCCTCCTCCTTCTCTCCCTTTCTTGAATTTAAATATGTTTTAATCTAATGTGGGCATGTAATTGTTCATGTACTACTTTCATATTAATACTGAGTACATTGAATCCTTGCTTTTCCATTCTTGTGAAACTTAGGAGGATGCTCTCCAAATCTTTCTAAGCAAATGAAAAAGATGGAAACTCTTCATCTTTCTTTTTTACTGAATAGTATTCCATGATTTACATATACCACAGTTTATTTATCCCTTCATGGGTTGATGGGCACTTAGGTTCTTTCCACATCTTTTCAATTGTGTATTGACCTGTGATAAACAATATAGTGAAAACATCCTTCTGATAAAATAATTTGTTTTCTTCTGGGTAGATACCTAGTAATGGGATTTCAGTATTAAATGGAAGGTCAACTTCTAGCATTTTGAAGATTCTCCATATTTTTTTCCCAAAAAGACTTTATTAGTTTGCAATCCAACCAACAGTGTGTAGGTGTACCCTTCTCTACATACTCATCCCAGCATTTGCAGCATTGGAACTTTGTGATGTGGGCTATTATTGCTCCTGGGGTTAGGTGATTATCTCATGTTGGTTTTGATTTGCATTTCTCTGATGATTAGCAATGATGAAAGTTTTTTCATGTGTTTTTTGGATTCCTTTCTGGTTCCAGATGAAATGAAAAACTATATTTTCAGGTTCTCTGAAGTATGACATTAGCACTTTAATAGGTATTGCACTAAATCTGTAAATTGCTTTGGAAGTATGAACATTTTAACAATATTAATTCTTCCCAGCCATGAGCACGATATGCTCTTTCTTCTATTTGTTAATGTTTTCTGCTCTTTCTTTTCTCACTGCATAGTTCTCATTGTATAGATCCTTCACGTCCTTTGTTAGGTATATTCCAAGGTATTTCAATATCTTTGAAACTATTGTGAGGGGTATTGTGTCTTTGATTTGATTTTCACCTTGACTGTTATTGAAGTATATAAAGATACTCATTTGTGGTCATTGATTTTGTATCCTGAGACATTACTGTGTTCTATGATCACTTCCACGAGCCTTGTGGTTGAGTCCCTGGGGTTTTCTAAGTATAAGATCATATCATCAGCCAACAGCAAGAGTTTGACCTCTTCTGAACCTATTTCAATACCCTTGATATTCTTCTGTTGCCTGATTGCATTTAGAACTTCCGGCACTATCTTGAATAGCAGTGATGATAGTCAACATCCTTGTCTGGTTCCAGTTCTAAGTGGAAATGCTTTCAGTTTTATTCCATTCAGTATGATACTGGCTGTGGGTTTGTTGTAGATGACCTGTATCAATTTAAGAAATGTCCCATCTATGTCTGTTTTCTTAAGTGTTCTTGTCAGAAAAAGATGCTGAATTTTGTAAAATGCTTTTTCTGCATCTATTGACAGGATCATTTAGTCTTTGTTTTTGCTTCTATTTATATGGTGAATTACATTGGTGGATTTACATATGTTGAACAAAACTTGCATCCCTGGGATAAAACCCAACTAATCACTATGTATACATTTTTTTAGTGTGTAGCTATACTGTGTTTTCTAGGATTTAATTGACTATTTTGGGATGATATTTATTATGACACTGGTCTGTTATTTTTCTTTTTTTCTTGAGTCCTTTCCTGGTTTTGGTATCAGGGTGATGTGTGCCTCATAGAATGAGTTGGGGATGGTTCCTTCCTTCTCTGAATTTTGGAATAGGTTCTGTAATATATGTATTAGTGCCACTTTGAAGGTTTGGTAAAATTCTGGTATGAAAATGTCTGGTCCAGGGTTTTTTGTTGTTGTTGTTGGAAGTTTTCTTTATTGTTGTTAAAATGTTAGTGCTTTTTATTGGTCTATTGAAAAGTTCTAATTCTTTCTGGTTAAAATTGGAAATGTAATGCAATTTCAGTTATTGGTCCTTTTCCTCCCATTTTGAAATTTCTGGGCATAGAGTTTTTGTAGTAATCAATGATGATCTGTTGTATCTCCGTTATATATGTTGTTATTTCCCCCTTTTCATTTCTTTTTCTGGCCGGGGCTGGGTTTGAACCCATCACCTCCAGCATATGGGGCTTACTCCCTACTCCTTTGAGCCACAGATGCCGCCCCCTTATCATTTCTGATTGAAGTTATTTGAGATCTTACCTTCCTGTTTCTAGCTAATCTGGCCAAAGATTTATCAATTTTATTCATCTCTTCAGGTAAACAACTTATTGTTTTGCTAATTATCTGAATGGTCCCATTGTTCTTTATATTGTTTAATTCTGATCTAATTTTTATTATTTCTTTTCTTCTGTTAGGTTTGCTCTTCCCCTTCTAGTTCCTTGAGATGATTTATTACTTTGTTGATTTGAGCTCTATCTATTTTTTGGATGCGGGCATTTAATGGGATAAATTTCCCTTTAAAGACTGTCTTTGCAGTATCCCACAGGTTTTAATAGCTTTTGTCTTCTTCATTTTGTATGATGAATCTGATGATTTCCTTCCTTATCTCCTCCTTGACCCAGTTATCAATCATCATAAGGTTGTTTAGTTTCCATGACTTTGTGTGGGGAGAAAATGTTTATTAGAGTTGAGTTCATTTTATATATCTGGGAGCATTTAAATTGGGTTCATAGGTATTTAGGATTGAAATGTCTTCTTGTTGTATTGTTCCCTTGACAAGTTGGTGGTGTCCACATTTGTCTCTCTTTACTTTTGCTGCTTTGAAGCCTAATTTATCTGCAAACAGTAGTGACTCCGGCTCTTTTCTGATTTCCATTTGCCTAAAATATTGATTTCTAACCCTCCACTCTGAGTCTTGTTTTGTCCTTGGAAGTTATATGGGTTTCATAAAGACAACATAGAAGTGACTTGTGCCTTTTTATCCGGTCAGCCAGCTTGTGCTTCTTCAGTGGAGAATGTAAGCCATTCACATTTATTGAGAGGATTGTTAATTATCATGATGTTCTATTCATCTTGTTTTGTGGAGGTCTGTTGCCTAGATTTTAAACTTGGGCCATTGTGGAAGCAAGGTTTTGACATTTAATTTCTGGGTATCTTTATTTTGCTGACGGTCAATTTTGATGGTCTGCATATAATACGAGTCTGAGTGCTTCCTGCAGAGCTGGTCTCATATTGGCTAATTTCCTCAATGTTTATATGTCAGTAAAAGATTTGATTTCTATATTGAATATGAAACTTAATTTAGCAGGATGCAGAATCCTGGGCTTAAAGTTGTTTTTCTAAAGAAGATTGAAAACAGGTGACCATGATTTTTTGGCTTGTAAAGTCTCTGCTGAAAAGTCCACTGTCACCCTAATGTTTTTCCCCTTGAAAGTAAGAGGTCGCTTATGGCCAGATGCATGTAGCATTTTCTCTTTCATTTTAACTCTTGCCCACTTAGCAATACTGTGTTGTGAAGCTGCTTTATTTCAATTGATTCATTCTGGAATTCTGTAACTATCTAGTATCTATATTTCTAGGTCTCTAGCAATGCTTGTGAAATTCTCCACAATGATATCTTGAAGTAGAGCTTCCATGCTCCTAAGACTCTCGTCTTAGCAGCACCTGTGACTCAAAGGAGTAGGGCGCCAGCCCCATATCCAGAGGTGGCGGGTTCAAACCCAGCCCCAGACAAAAACTGCAAACAAAACCAAAACCAAACAAACAAAAAAAAACCCTCTCTTCTTCTTCTTCAGGATACCAATGATTTTTACGTATGCTTTGTGTAGTCCAATATCTCTCCAAGAGATTGCTCTGCTTTTGCTCTTTTCTTTTTTGTCACTTGAAATGCTTGGGTTAGTTCAAATGTCTTATATTTAAGTTCTGAGATTCTTTCTTTCCCATGTTCTACTCTATTGGTGAGACTCTCTACTGTGTTTTGAAGTACCTTGAGTAACGTCTTTCATTTCTTTAAGCTCTTTTATATACTTCCTGATTGTGTCTAGGTCCTTGGTGACTTTGTCTTCAATTTCATTGATTTCTTGAGACAGTTTTTAGAATTTTTTCATTGCATTCAACCTATTTGGCATTCAAATTTCTGTCATTTCAACACCTTCTTTACGGGTGGTATTTCTAGCTGTAGCTCCATTGTAATCCCTTGAGGGAGTTGACCATCTCTGATTTCTCCTGTTGCTAGGTGTCTGTGATGATTCCTCCACAGGTGTGTCTTGTTTGTTCGTTTTATTTTTTATTACAAATTAATATGAGAGTACAAAGTTTCAGGTTACACTGTTCTCACTTCCAAGGTAAAGTTTCAGTTGTAAAAGAGCCCTTCACCCAGGGGTCATGTTATGTACCCTCACTATGTGCACATTAGGTGATATCCCACCTCATGCCCTCCCTCCTTCTGCCAATTGTCCTCCCCCTACTCTCTCCTATCTCCCTCTATCCTCGTATTAGACTGCGTTTGTGTTTTATGGTTGATATGAGTATGTATTGTTTTTATGTTGCTTTCATAACAGTATGGAGTATATTGGATATTTATTTTTCCATTCTTGCAATACTTTACTAAGAAGGATGTCTTTCAACTCCATTCAGGTAAATGTAAAAGATGTAAAGTCTCCATTTTTTTAATGGCTGAATAGTATTCCATGGTATACATAGATGATGGTTTGTTGATCCATTAACAGGTTGATGGACACTTATGTTGCTTTTATGAACTGAGCTTCAATAAACATTCTGGTGCAAATGTCTTTGTGGTAAAATAATTATTGTTCTTCTGTGTAGATACCTAGTAATAGGATTGCAGGACCAAATGCAAGTTCTACTTTTAGATCTTTGAGGATTCTCCATACTTTTCTCCAAAAAAGCTGTATTAGTTTGCAAACCCACCAGCAGTATAGAAGCGTTCTCTTCTCTCCACATCCATACAAGCATCTAGTGTTTTGGGACTTTGTGATGTGGGCTAATCTTGCTGGGGTTAAGTAATATCTTACAGGGGTTTGGATTTGCATTTCTCTGATAAAGATGATGAGCATTTTTTTCATGTGTTTGCTGGCCATTCGTCTCTCATCCTTGGAGAAGTTTCAGTTCAAGTCTCTTGCTCACTTATAGAAGGGGGTTGTTTGTACTTTCATTATTGTTTAATTTGAATTCTCTGTAGATTCTAATTATCAGGCCTTTGTCAGATTGATAACATGCAAAAATCTTATTCCAAAGGCTGTCTGTTTGTTTTGCTTGTGGTACTCTTAGTAGTGCAAAAGTTATTTTTAGCTTGATCAAATCCCAATTATTTATTTTTGGTTGCTCAATTGCCAGAGGTTCTTCCTCATAAAGTCCCCCCCCCGCACCCCCAGGACAATATCTTCAAGTGTTTTCCCCATGCTCTCTTCTAGAATTTTTATTGTTTCATGTCTTAAATTTAAATTTTTTATCAAGTGAGAATCAATTTTTGTCACTGATGGGAGATGTGTGTCCAGTTTCAGTTTTCTACATGTGGATAACCAGTTCTCCCAGCACCATTTGTTAAATAAAGATTCTTTTCTCCAGTGAATGTTTTTGTTAGACTTATGGAAGATGAAATGATATATGTGTCTGGGTTAATCTCTAGATTCTCTATCCTATTCCATAGATCTACATCTCTATTTTTGTGCCAATACTATACTGTTGTGATCACCATACACTTGTAGTATAATCTGAAATCTGGCAACATGATGCCTCCAGATTTGTTTTTATTTGTAAGAACTGTACTTGCTATTCAGGGTTTTTTTCTGGTCCATTTGAATCAAAGTAGTACTTTTTCAAGTTCTTTAAAGTATGATGTTGGTGCTTTGATGGGAATGGCATTAAATCTACAGATTGCTTTTAGCAGTACAAACAGTTTAACAATGTTGATTTTTCCCAGCCACGAACATGGTATGTTCTTCCATTTGTTGACATCTTTTGCTATTTCCTTTCTCAAAGTTTCATAATTTTCTTTATAGTGATATGTTACAAAGCTCTTAGAAGTGATCAAGGAATATAGCAGAGTCTCAGGATACAAAATCAATATAAACAGATCAGTTGCCTTCATATATACCAACAATTGTCAAATTAAGAATAAAATCAAAGACTCAATTCCTTTTACAATAGTACTCAAGAAGATGAAATACTTGGGAATATATCTAACAAAAGACATGAAAGATCTCTATAAAGAGAATTATGAAACTTTTTTTTTAACCTCTAAGCTAAAAGTTTAGGGTTTCTGTAAATTAAAAGTAAGAGATATTCCATTTGGGTTTTATTACTTAGTTACAGGAAGCAGTAAGGGCCTAGAAGTTGGAGTCTGGACCAAGTTAATGGCATTCCAGTCTGCCAGTTTAAGCGCTGTTCAGCAGGCTCTAAGACAGCTGTGGGCACTGACATCCCCAGAATGCAGAGTCTTTATTCCCCTTCTAGGCTTTGCTAGAGTAAGTGGCAGCTCCTTGTTCCACCTAATGTTCAGAGAATTTTAATGTTGTTTGTCTGCCAGAATGGAGCAGGCCAGTGTCAGTTTCAGAGGCTCTGAGGAAGCAGAGTTTACCACCCACCTTCCCAGACCCATAAGAAACAAAGGGGCAGTTGGCCGCTCTGCTGGCTAGTGAAATTTCAAATATATTGGGCCAATGTCAGTTGCAGAGTACCTGGGTTTTGAAGAGTTCATCTCACCCCTTCATTGACCTGGTAGAGGTAAAACAGCAGTTCTCTACTGCTGGCCACTCTGTAGGCTTCAAGGCCTCTGGGGTGCTAGCTCTGGCTGGCAGTTGTCATTCACAGAGGCTCTGAGAAAGGAGAAATAGGGTCTGTCACATCCCTTTTAGGACCTACCTGTAGAGAGGCCCCACTCTGTTGTCTCACAGTTCATAACTGGCTGTGCCCCACTCCCATCTGTTCCCTTGCTTATCTCCCTTTATGCTCTATGGGGAAAGGCTTGACTTCAAGTTACAAGATAGCTAATGGCACCCACCAGTTAAGCCAATCCCCCATTCGCACTGTAGTGGAGGATCAGTGTGGCTTACCCAAGAGTTGAGCCTGGCATCAGCTGCTATCTGATTCCCACTGTGCCTGGCAACTAGTTCTGTAGTTCTGAATAGATTTTAGTTGGATCTCACTCAGGCCCAGCAGCAGCCCAAGGCTTAACTTGCCCAGCACCAGCAGAGTGAATGCAATGCTTCAGCACTCCACTGTTGTCTGAGGAGGACTCCAGAATTGTTATCAGTGACTTCCTTTCACCTGCTTCCCAGGAACTCCTCCACTTCCTTGTCTCTCTCTCTCTTTTTTTTTTTATTCTTTTTTCTTTTCTTCCTTTCTTTCTTTCTTTCTTTTTTTTTTTTTTTCAATCTGAGTGTTCCTAATTGCCTCTCTGCACTTTCATGCTGCTATTTCTATGAAGAGTAGTTCAAATAAAGGCAGCTGCCTGGAACTTGCCCCAATATCTTTAGGAATGGCAAGTTTGGTGGCAGTTTCCATCAGCCATTTTACAGCCCTCTTTAGTGACTTTTTATTTGTTGAAAAGCAAAAATCTGTATTATTCCTTTTTCTTGAGAACATGTTTTATTATGTACATGTCCCATATTTTAAACTAAAAGTTAGCTACTGTGTAAACAATAAAAGAAAACAAAGGAAGTTGTTGGCAGTACTGGAAATTATAAAAATAAGAGCTTTGTACATTCTTAATTGCTCCCTTTACTTATGCAAATAAATATTACCTCTAAACAGTTGGAATAACCCTAATGTTTTTTTTTTTTTTTAACTTTTTTTTGTAGAGACAGAGTCTCACTGTACCGCCCTCGGGTAGAGTGCCGTGGCGTCACACGGCTCACAGCAACCTCTAACTCTTGGGCTTACCTGATTCTCTTGCCTCAGCCTCCCAAGCAGCTGGGACTACAGGCGCCCGCCACAACACCCGGCTATTTTTTTGTTGCAGTTTGGCCAGTGCTGGGTTTGAACCCGCCACCCTCAGCATATGGGGCCGGCGCCCTACCCACTGAGCCACAAGTGCCGCCCAACCCTAATGTTTTTTAAAGAATGAATTTGGTCAGTTTGTCCTTTAAATGGAAATAAATGTCAATATTTTTCATGTTATTATTCCTCAGGAACCTTAAAGTGATTTATTTTTAACAAAATGTTTAATTCCATACAAATTTACTTCTCCAGTAGGGCAAAGAAAAATTCTTTTAAAATATACTGTGTTCTTCAGATAGCTACATGTTTCAAATACTCTGAAACCAATAACAGAAACCATAAAGAATATGTTAGTCCTTTGACTGCCCTCTTGGAATTTCCTAGAGTACTGTGATCTTGCAATTAGAGAGTGATAACAGTTTTTTCTTTATCCAGGGATGAAGATCTAATAATGTGAGCTAGGTTTATCACACATTCCTTCCTAGGACTACAAAACCCTGTTCTGTCCACAAAATGGTTCTCAGTCAAAACCCTTCTCTGTCTACAAAATGGTTCTCAGTCACGACTTTTTGAATTTCACCTTGGAGGTATGGTTTATAATTCTGGAAGTTTTTATAGTTCAAAGCACAGAGACTTTAGTCCAATCTTGTGTCGAGTTGGGGAATGTTTTCCGTAAAATCCCTGATAATTTGATAATGCAATAAACTGTTACACGAAGAAGTAAGTTCAGAGAAGTGTGTATGTACCAGGAGAAATTAATTTAGTGACCTCGAAGGGTTACAATATAATGACTAAAACAGTATTAGCTAAAATATTTCCTGAACGGGTAATATATGTTAGCATTATGCTCATTGCTCTATGAGGGAATTGTTATCATTAACTCAATGTCAGAGGTAAGGAAACTGAGATTTGAGAATTCTGTGACTTCTCCCAGGGTACAGGCTAGATAGAAGAAGAGCCAGCTTCAAGCCCAGGCTCTCTAAATTTGAGCCTCTAATCTTAAACATTATAGTGTACGTTTTCCTCCTGAGCCAACATTAGTATATTTTTAATCTTCACTCAATTAGTCTAAATTCTATCCTTTAGGGGCAACCAGAACATTTTCATTCATCTTCCCCCTTCATTCATGCAGAAAAAATATTCATGGTTCACCTTCTGGGTATTAGATACTATCTTTGAGCTGGTAATACAGCACTAACAAAGCACAAACTTTCTGCTTTCATGGTGTTAACATTATCACTTAAATTCTTTCAAAAGACTCACTACCTTCAAAGGGTTTTTCTTTCACACATTTTCTTACATCTTTCAATGACTCATCACAGGCAAAGTTTCTGATTCTTATCAACATGGTAATTGACTTCCTCTAAACCCACCCCAGTTTGTAAGCCATCTCTTTTCAAATATAACAACCATACATGAACATAGCCATCTTCATGTTTTCTAATGGGTCAAAGAGAAAGCAGAACTATTTAAAGAAGACAGTCTGGGTTATGGTCTGCCTCTGCTTATCATCTCCAAGCCTCTTCTCTCCAGATTTCTAGAATGATCCAATTAGGCATGACAATTTGTAACATCCAATGATTTAAATTCCATTTGTTGTGAACAGTTCCTTGATATTAGAGGTGCCCTTCAAGTGTTTTCTGGCTTCACCAACTAGAAGCCATCTTGCATTCCTAACTCTTGATATCCTGCTATTTGCTGAGAGCTGAGGCTCTGGCTCAGGAGAGCCACTTTACAGACCACAGCATCCCCTAGCGGTCAGATTGAAACTTCATGACATGTACATTGTGAGTATCACAAGAAATTAACCTACACTTTAGCGTGTCAGGTAACAGTGTTTTGCAAGTGTGGAGTCTCCTTGATAGGTTATTTCTAGTTCAATAGATGATCTATTTCCTGCTATAAATCAGAAAATTTGATGCATCACAGGATCCATTAGCCTGATACCTGTCTCTATATTCTCAGTGTGTTAGTTCTCTGTAACCTCCGATATGCACACTGCTTTTCCTTGTTTTTTGTTTTTTTTTTTTTTTTTACTTTTGGGGTTTTTCTTATGTTGTTGTTTTGTTTTGTTTTTTAGCTTTACAGAGATTTTTTTCCTTTGAAGGCACTTCTTTATTTCTGGTCCTTGAAATAAAGGATCTTCTGCCTTATTTTTGGTCCTTGAATACAAATTCACAGGCCTTTTTTTTTTTCAGATTAATATAAGGGTACATAATATTAGTTTGCACTGTTTATGTTTGTTAGAAAAAGTCCATTTTGTGTTTGAGTCCTTCACTAAGGAGGTGTACCATATAGCCCTACAATGTATCTATTAGATGGGAGCTTACTGAACTTCTTCCTCCACTCCTCCTCCTTTCTTGAATTTAATTGTTTTTCTTGTCACATGGGCCTGAGGTTGTTCATCTACTAGTTTCTACTAGTTTCAAATTAGTATTGAGTAGCTGGGATGGTTGCTTTTTCCATTCTTCAGATACTTTACTAAGGAGAACGTTCTTCAGCCCCAACTGGGTAAATCAAAAGATACAAAGTCTCCATCATTTTTAAATGGCTCCTTCAATACAAAGATGTTATGTAAGTTCCTCTAGAAGGAAACAGTGAGGGGAAAGCTATGTGAGGTGATTGTGGTTTGTACCTGAAGGCAGCCCTGAATGAAAAGCCTCACTCTACCACTTTGTTTGCTGGTGATATTAGTCAGCTGATTTCACAAGACAGGGATAATATAAGAGAAGACCATGTCTAACCCATGGTGTACCTTCTGAGACACCAAATGGAAAATCACAAGTTCTAAACTATTTTCCACCAGACAGCTCTATGCTCATGTAGGTAGACCTGCACCAGGCACAATAGATACTCAATTTGATCCCAAGGAACCCTAATTTCTTTTTTATTCTTTCTTTATTTCTTTTTATTTTTATTTATTTATTTATTTTTTTGAGACAGTCTCAAGCTGTCATCCTGGGTAGAGTGCTGTGGCATCACAGCTCACAGCAACCTCCAACTCCTGGGCTCAAGCAAATCTCCTGCCTCCACCTCCCAAGTACCTGGGACTACAGACACCCACCACAGTGCCTGGCTACTTTTTGGTTGTAGTTGTCTTTGTTTTTTGGCAGGCCCAGGCTGGATTCAAACCCGCCAGGTCAGGTGTATGTGGCTGGCGCCTTAGCTGCTTGAGCCATGGGTGCTGAGCCAGAACTCTGATTTCAATCAGCTAAATGTGAAGAGTAACATGCTTCTGGATTGAGAATTTTTCAATTATTCTTTAAAATGGTAATCCTGTTTTCTTCACAATTACACATGATCAACTGTGTCCTGACACTATCTGTAAGAATGAGGTCTCAGAATGTGAGGAAGGTGGGGGGAAGAGATATTGTGAGGGAAATTGTCTGAAATTATGAAAGTTCTGCATTTTGGAAATATTAGTTCATTCTGAGTCTTACTCAGGGCCCCTGTCCCTGAGCTAATCAAACACACCTTTGAAGAAAAAGTTCATAAGACAAGAAGAAGGGTTCAGATGCATTTATTCAGTAACAAGTCCAGCCATTGCAGTGACATTATCAGGTCTCAGAATCTTGATTTTCAGCACTCTCCATTATGTCTGATGTGGACATTAGAGTTGAACTGCCTGTAGTAGAGATTGAAAAAAAAAAGCTTAAATTTTACTGACAGAAGAGTGACTGTGGTAGAAAAATACCTTCATTTAAAATAGAGAGGTTTGAGAGGGGAGGGAGACAAGATGGCGGACTGAAGCCAGCTTTCAACAAAGGCTCCCGTCCAGAAGGAGAGTTAAGGGACAGGAATTTAGTAAGTATCCTGGTGGACTTGAGCCTCACCAAGAGAGAAGGCTGAAGAACGCACATCAACACCGCTGAGGCAAGTTGTGATCACAAGGACGCAAACAAAAGGTACAAAATCCACCACCAAGCGGACGGGAGTCCCCCTCCCCCATGAGACCGGCTCTGGAGCCCCACAATTGAACAAGCGGGCAGAAATTAAAGGCCCTCCCACTACACTCCACGGGAGAGACCTTCTAAAAACGGGACCTACCTCCCCTACTGGGGTGCCGTGGCGTTCTCCTGCCGGACATAGGGCTGAATAAAACTTTGGGAATCCTTTGCCGGCAACCCTGAATCCCCGGCGCTCCCCTCCCGCCCACTGAGGTCTGGAGGCCTGTCCCCCAGGACTTCGGATCCTTGGGTGATTTCTCAAGGGGAGTGGACAGTCCCCGAGTTGCGACTGGTCAGCATTGACTCTGAGGCGCGCCGAGTGAGGAGAGGGCACCGGGCTGAGGGGGAGTCACGCCTCGCGGCACTTCCCTGCGGTGCAGTGCACCAACCCTCCCCGGGCATACGGGGCCCAAGACTGAATAAGACTCTGGCCTCCCCGCTGAGAGCTGAGAACCCCTACTCTCACTCGGGGTCTGAGGGCCTATCCCCCAGGAGTTCGGCTCCTTGGGTGATTTCTTGAGGGGAGTGCACAGTGCCTGAGCTGCGTCAGGTCAGCGCTGACTCTGGGATACGTGAGCGAGGAGAGGGCACTCCGCTGAGGGGAAATCAAGCCTTGGCGGCACTTCCCTGCAGTGCAGTGCAGGAGCCCTCCCCGGGCACAAGACTGAATAAGACTCTGGCCTCCCCGCTGAGAGCTGAGAGCCCCTACTCTCACTCGGGGTCTGAGGGCCTATCCCTCCGGAGTTCGGCTCCTTGGGTGATTTCTCGAGGGGAGTGCACAGTGCCTGAGCTGCGTCAGGTCAGCGCTGACTCTGGGATACGTGAGCGAGGAGAGGGCACTCTGCTGAGGGAAAATCAAGCCTTGGCGGCACTTCCCTGCGGTGCAGTGCAGGAGCCCTCCCCGGACCGTAGTATTGCGTGAAACTGAATGAAATTCTAGCTTCCCCCCGCCCCACTCCCAATCCAGGTCTGGGGGCCCATCCCCCAAAAGTTCTGATTCTTGGGGGATCTCTTAAGGGGTGTGGACCCAGCACAAACTGCGGCCGCTCAGTGCTGACTCTGGGGCGCGGGACAGAGGAGAAAAGGGTCGCCTGAGTGCCCACACCAGAGCAGCAGTTCCCTGGAGGTAGATCAACAGCCGTTTTTTCTTTAACGGCAGAACGCTCACTTCTGGATATTCTGAGGCCACACCCCCTGTCTCCCTGGGCAACCAGAGGAGGCCACCGGTGTCACGGCTCACAAACCCAGAAGCCTCCAGGGCGGGGCCGACCCAGAGAGGTGTTCAGACGCAATTCTCCAGCAGCAAAGACGTTTGAACTCAAAACAGCCCGTCTCCTGTAGGCGACGACAGGAACAGAGACAGAACCTCACAAAGTTGTCTGTTCTGTTCTGTTTTGTTAGCAGCATCCATCAGGGACGGGGCTAAGCCTGAGTGAACACCTCCTTCCCATCACCTGCATCAAACACTCAAAGATGTCAGGCCCCATCTCCTCCTGCTAGATAGCGGCAGTCTGCGGGGGCCTGGCAGACTTCCTCGCGATTCAGGCAGGTACAAACCCCTGGAGTGTCTGTTCACTGCAGGCAACTGGGTTAGCCATCTGCAGAGATACCAGTGACTGGGTCCGACGGAGGGGCAAAGTGGGGAAGGAGACATCAACCTTCCCAGACTGCTCTGTTTGCGGGGTGGCTCCTCCTGACTCCACGCTGCACTGGGGTGAGCTGTCTCAGAGGAGTCACCAGGCCCCTGTGATCCAGTTCCCAGAGACCTCTTGAACCCTTCCACCTGAGACAAGTGCCGATTGAGACAGTTGATTCGGACCTTTTGAACTGGGCTAATAGACTGAGGACTTTTCAGGTGGTACCCTGGGTGTGCGATTGTAGGAAGGTTTCATTCTCCTTTTCCAACTGGGGCCAGAGGTGGGCAGGTGGGGTGACTTAATTGCTGATTTTTTCACACAGCTGAGACTTCAAGCCAGAGTAGAAGTTGCAATAGGATCGAACAGAAACCAGCTGAAAACAAGACAGAACCACTTTGCTCCACCACACCAGACAGGGCCCCAGTTTCTCAGGCCACAACACTGTACGGGCCCTCGATAAAACCCCAGGGGAAAAACCAAAGGGAGTAAACCATGGGGCGGAATCAGCGGAAAAACTCTGGTAACATGAATAACCAGAATAGATCAACCCCCCCAAGAAAAGATACGGCAGATGTGATTGAAGATCCCATTCATAAACAACTGGCTGAGATGTCAGAAGTTGAATTCAGAATTTGGTTTGCAGACAAGATTAATAAAATGGAATTAGGAATTCGAGGAGAAATTCAAAAACTGTCTCAAGAATTTAACGAATTTAAAGACAAAACCACCAAAGACTTAGACACACTGAAACAAGAACTTACAGCCCTCAAAGATATGAAAAATACAGTAGAATCCCTCAGTAACAGAATGGAGCAAGCAGAAGAAAGGATTTCTGACATTGAAGATAAAGTCTTCGAACGCTCCCAATCTCTCAAAGAGGAAGAGAAATGGAGAGCAAAAACGGATCACTCACTCAGAGAGCTCTCAGATAATTCGAAAAAAAATAACATAAGGGTTATAGGAATTTCGGAGGCTGATGACGTGGCAGCCAAGGGCACAGAGGCCCTTCTACATGAAATTATGAAAGAAAATTTTCCAGACATGCCTAGAGAATCTGAAATTCAGATAGCAGACAGCTTCAGAACCTCAGCACGATTCAACCCCAATAAGCCATCTCCCAGACATATCATAATTAGCTTCACTAAAGTTAACATGAAAGAGAAGATTCTCAAAGCAGCCCGGCGAAAGAAAACTATAACGTACAAAGGTAAGAATATTAGAATAACTGCAGATCTCTCTGCTGAAACTTTTCAAGCCAGAAGAGGCTGGTCATCAACTTTTAATCTCCTAAAGCAAAAAAACTTTCAACCCAGGATCTTGTATCCAGCTAAACTGAGTTTCATCTATGATGGAGAAATTAAATACTTCAATGACATTCATATGTTGAAAAAATTTGCCATAAGTAAACCAGCTCTTCAGGATGTTCTCAGACCTATCCTCCACAATGACCAACCCAATCCTATACCACAAAAGTAAACTCACTCAGAAACTTCGGATCAAACTCCAACTTCCACACTGGCGAAAGGATTAAAAATGTCCACTGGACCTTTGAAAAACTCGATACCCAAAATTCCACCAGACTTATCCTTACTCTCCATCAATGTGAATGGCTTAAACTGTCCTCTAAAGAGGCATAGGTTAGCTGACTGGATACAAAAACTTAAGCCAGATATTTGTTGCATACAAGAGTCACATCTCAACTTAAAAGACAAATACAGACTCAGGGTGAAAGGATGGTCATCCATATTTCAGGCAAATGGTAATCAGAAAAAAGCAGGTGTTGCAATTTTATTTGCAGATACAGTAGGCTTTAAACCATCAAAAGTAAGGAAGGACAAGAATGGTCACTTCATATTTGTTAAGGGTAATACTCAATATGACGAGATCTCAATTATTAATATCTATGCACCCAACCAGAATGCACCTCAATTTATAAGAGAAACTCTAACAGACATGAGTAACTTGATTTCCTCCAGCTCCATAATCGTTGGAGATTTCAACACTCCCTTGGCAGTGTTGGATCGATCCTCCAGAAAGAAGCTGAGCAAAGAAATCTTAGATTTAAACCTAACCATCCAGTATTTAGATTTAGCAGACATCTACAGAACATTTCATCCCAACAAAACTGAATACACATACTTCTCATCAGCCCACGGAACTTACTCCAAAATTGATCACATTTTAGGTCACAAGTCTAACCTCAGTAAATTTAAAGGAATAGAAATTATTCCATGCATCTTCTCGGACCATCATGGAATAAAACTTGAATTGAGTAACAACAGGAATCTGCATACCCATACAAAAACATGGAAGTTAAATAACCTTATGCTGAATGATAGCTGGGTCAGAGATGAGATTAAGAAAGAAATCACCAATTTTTTGGAACAAAATGACAATGAAGACACAAGCTATCAGAACCTCTGGGACACTGCAAAGGCAGTTCTAAGAGGGAAATTTATAGCACTGCAAGCCTTCCTCAAGAGAACGGAAAGAGAGGAAGTTAACAACTTAATGGGACATCTCACGCAACTGGAAAAGGAAGAACATTCCAACCCCAAACCAGTCGAAGAAAAGAAATAACCAAAATTAGAGCAGAATTAAATGAAATTGAAAACAAAAGAATAATACAACAGATCAATAAATCAAAAAGCTGGTTTTTTGAAAAGGTCAATAAAATAGATAAACCTCTGGCCAACCTAAGCAGGAAAAAAAGAGTAAAATCTCTAATATCATCAATCAGAAACAACAAAGACAAAATAACCACAGACTCATCAGAAATCCAAAAAATCCTTAATGAATATTACAAGAAACTTTATTCTCAGAAATATGAAAATCTGAAGGAAATAGACCGATACTTGGAAGCACGCCACCTTCCAAGACTTAACCAGAATCAAGTGGAAATGTTGAACAGACCCATATCAAGTTCAGAAATAGCATCAACTATACAAAACCTCCCTAAAAAGAAAAGCCCGGGACCAGATGGTTTCACGTCAGAATTCTACCAAACCTTTAAAGAGGAATTAGTACCTATATTACTCAACCTGTTCCAAAATGTAGAAAAAGAAGGAAGACTACCCAACACGTTCTATGAAGCAAATATCACCCTGATCCCCAAACCAGGAAAAGACCCAACAAGAAAAGAAAATTATAGACCAATATCACTAATGAATATAGATGCAAAAATATTCAACAAGATCCTAACAAACAGAATCCAGCAACACATCAAACAAATTATACATCATGACCAAGTTGGTTTTATCCCAGGGTCTCAAGGCTGGTTCAATATACGTAAATCTATAAATGTAATTCAGCACATAAACAAATTAAAAAACAAAGACCATATGATTCTCTCAATTGATGCAGAAAAAGCTTTTGATAATATCCAGCATCCCTTCATGATCAGAACACTCAAGAAAATTGGTCTAGAAGGGACTTTTCTTAAACTGATAGAGGCTATCTACAGCAAACCCACAGCCAATATCATATTGAATGGAGTTAAATTGGAATCATTTCCACTCAGATCAGGAACCAGACAAGGCTGCCCATTGTCTCCATTGCTTTTCAACATTGTAATGGAAGTTTTAGCCACCGCAATTAGGGAAGAAAAGGCGATCAAGGGTATCCATATAGGGTCAGAAGAGATCAAACTCTCGCTCTTCACAGATGATATGATTGTGTATCTGGAAAACACTAGGGACTCTACTACAAAACTCCTAGAAGTGATCAAGGAATACAGCAGCGTCTCAGGTTACAAAATCAACATTCATAAATCGGTAGCCTTTATATACACCAACAACAGTCAAATTGAAAAAGCAGTTAAGGACTCTATCCCATTCACAGTAGTGCCAAAGAAGATGAAATATTTGGGAATTTACCTAACAAAAGACGTGAAAGATCTCTATAAAGAGAACTATGAAACTCTAAGAAAAGAAATAGCTGAAAATGTTAACAAATGGAAAAACATACCATGCTCATGGCTAGGAAGAATCAACATTATCAAAATGTCCATACTACCCAAAGCAATATATACTTTCAACGCACTCCCTATTAAAGCTCCACTGTCATATTTTAAAGATCTTGAAAAAACATTACTTCGTTTTATATGGAATCAGAAAAAACCTCGAATAGCCAAGACATTACTCAGAAATAAAAACAAAACAGGAGGAATCACACTACCAGACCTCAGACTTTACTACAAATCGATAGTGATCAAAACAGCATGGTATTGGCACAAAAACAGAGAAGTAGATATCTGGAATAGAATAGAGAACCAAGAGATGAATCCAGCTACTTACCGCTATTTGAGTTTTGACAAGCCAATTAAAAACATTCAGTGGGGAAAAGATTCCCTATTTAACAAATGGTGCTGGGTGAACTGGCTGGCAACCTGCAGAAGACTGAAATTAGACCCACACCTTTCACCATTAACTAAGATAGACTCTCATTGGATTAAAGATTTAAACTTAAGACATGAAACTATAAAAATACTAGAGGAGAATGCAGGGAAAACCCTTGAAGAAATTGGTCTGGGTGAGTATTTCATGAGGAGAACCCCCCGGGCAATTGAAGCAGCTTCAAAAATACACTACTGGGACTTGATCAAACTAAAAAGCTTCTGCACAGCTAAGAACACAGTAAGCAGAGCAAGCAGACAGCCCTCAGAATGGGAGAAGATATTTGCAGGGTATAACTCTGACAAAGGTTTAATAACTAGAATCCACAGAGAACTCAAACGCATCAGCAAGAAAAAAACAAGGGATCCCATCGCAGGCTGGGCAAGGGATTTGAAGAGAAACTTCTCTGAAGAAGACAGGCGCACGGCCTTCAGACATATGAAAAAATGCTCATCATCTTTAATCATCAGAGAAATGCAAATCAAAACTACTTTGAGATATCATCTAACTCCAATGAGACTAGCCTATATCACAAAATCTCAAGACCAGAGATGTTGGCGTGGATGCGGAGAAAAGGGAACACTTCTGCACTGCTGGTGGGAATGCAAATTAATACATTCCTTTTGGAGGGATATATGGAGAACACTCAGAGATCTAAAAATAGATCTGCCATTCAATCCTGTAATTCCTCTGCTGGGCATATACCCAGAAGACCAAAAATCACAACATAACAAAGATATTTGTACCAGAATGTTTATTGCAGCCCAATTCATAATTGCTAAGTCATGGAAAAAGCCGAAGTGCCCATCGATCCACGAATGGATTAATAAATTGTGGTATATGTATACCATGGAATACTATGCAGCCTTAAAGAAAGATGGAGACTTTACCTCTTTCATGTTTACATGGATGGAGCTGGAACATATTCTTCTTAGTAAAGTATCCCAAGAATGGAAGAAAAAATATCCAATGTACACAGCCCTACTATGAAACTAATTTGGGACTCTCACATGAAAGCTATAACCCAGCTACAACTTAACAATAGGAGGAAGTGGTAAAGGGGGGGGTGGGTAGAGGGAGGGGAATCGGTGGGATCACACCTGTGGTGCATATTACAGGGGTATTTGCGAAACTTGGTAAATGTAGAATATAAATGTTTTGGCACAGTAACTGAGATAACGCCGGAAAGGCTATGTTAACCACTGTGATAAAAATGTGTCAAATGGTTTATGAAGTGAGTGTATGATGCCCCATAATCATATCATTGTATACACTTATGATTTAATAAAAAAATTAAAAAAATAAAAAAATAAAAAAAAATAAAATAGAGAGGTTTGGGGCAGAGACAAGATGGCTGACTAAAGCCAGCTTTCTACAGAGACTCCCGTCCAGAAGGAGAGTTAAAGGACAGAAATTTAGCAAGTAACCTGGTGGATTAGAGCTGCACCAAGAGACAAGGTGAAAGAATGCACATCAACCACACTGAGGCAAGCTGCGACCCCAAGGATACAAACAAAAGGTACAAAATCCATCCAGAAGCAGACAGGAGTCCCCTCCCCCATGAGAATACCTCAGAGTGCCCCACAAACAAATGAGCAGAGTTCAAAGGTCCTCCCACTATACTCCATGGGAGAGACCCTCTAAAACCTGGACCTACCTCCCCTAATAAGGTGCCACGGTGTTCTCCTCCAAGGCATAAAACTGTATAAAACTGTAAATATTCTCTACCTGCAATCTGAGCTCCCAGCACTCCCCTCCCCTCTCACTCTGAGGTCCAGAGGCCTGTCTCCTAGGATTCCAGATTCTTGGGTGATTTCTCAAGGGGTATGAACGAGGCCTAAACCGCAGCTGGTCAGTGCTGCCTCTGGGGCACGGGAGTGAGGAGAGGACAGTCGACTGAGAGGGAACCACACCGGAGTGGCAGTGCCCAGAAGTGCAGAGCAGCAGCCGTCTTTTGGCAAAAATAGGGCTCACTCCCGGATATTCTAAAGACACACCCCTTGTCTCCCTGGGCAACCAGAGGAGGCGGGGCATCTACTCAGGTGGCAACCACCATGGAACAGATCTGGGATGGAAATGCAGGCCCCGTGAGTAAAGGGTTTGCCTAAGGCGGTACCAGCCTGGGTGGAGCACAGCGACTAGAAACGCACGCACAGAGCCAGGAAGTTCTCAGGCTGGGGATGACCCAGAGGACCACTTTACTGAGCCTAAGACACACGTGGCCCTCAGGGGATCATCAGCCTATAGAAAAAGGAAAACAGGAGGCTAGAAGTGACAGGTAACTGAATACAAACCTAGAGGAGCAAAGACAGGGCATGAGGCACAGGCTCTGGGAACTCAAAACAGCTTCTCTTCTGCAGGGGAATTTAGCAGGGACAGAAACAAATTCCCACAAAGTTGTTCTGTTCTGTTCTGTCAGTAACATCAATCAGAGGTGGGGCTGGCACTGAGTGAACACCCCCCAGCCTCCATCAAGCACCTGAGGTTGTCAGGCCTCATCTCCCTCTGCTAAACAGAGGCAGAGCGCAGCGGCCTGGCTGAGCAGAAATAGATTTCCTTGTGATTCAGGCAGGTGCAAACCCCTGGAGTATCTGTTCACTACAGACAACTGGGTCAAAGCCCTGTGGGACTATCAGTGACTGGGTGAGATAAAGGTGCAACGTGGGGAAGGAGGCATCAATCTTCCCAGACTGATACATTTGCTGGGTAGGTCCTCCTGACTCCACGGAGCCTGGAGAAAACCATATCTGAGTAGTCACCAGACCCCTGCCATCCATTTGCCAGAGACCTTTTAAACTCTCCAACCTAAGACAGGTGCTGACTGAGAAAATTGATTTGGACCTTTTAAACTGAGCCAATCGCCCAAGGAATATTCAGGTGGTACCCTGGGTGTGTGGTTGTAAGAAGGTTTGATTTTCCTTTTCCAATTGTTGCCTGTGGGGCATGGGGTGACTTAATTGCTGGTATTTCTCCACAGCTGAGACTTCAACCCAGAGTAACTGTTTCACTCAGGTCGAACAGAGACGAGCGGAAAACAAGAGAGAACCACTTAGCTCCACAAAACCAAACAGGTCCCCAGTTTCTCAGGCCATAGCACTGTACAGGTCCTCGACAAAGCTCCAGTGGAAAAATCAAACGGTATAAAACAATCATGGGGCAGAATCAGTGGAAAAACTCTGGTAACATAAATAACCAGAATAGAGCAACCCCCCCAAGGAAAGATATGGCAGATGTAAATGAAGATCCCACTCATAAACAGCTGGCCCAGATGTCAGAAATCAAATCCAGAATTTTTTTTTGCAAACAAGATTAATAAAATGGAGGAAAATTTGGAATTAGAAATTCGAGCAGCAATTCAAAAGTCTGAATTAGAAATTTGATGAGAAATTCAAAAGTTGTCTCAAGAATTTAACCAATTTAAAGACAAAACCACCAAAGATTTTGACTTACTGAAGCAAGAATTTGTAGCCCTCAAAGATCTGAAAAATACAGCAGAATCCTTCAGTAACAGAGTGGAGCAAGCAGAAGAAAGGATTTCTGACATTGAAGACAAAGCCTTTGAACACTCCCAAACTCTCAAAGAGGAAGAGAAATGGAGAGCAAAAATAGATCATTCTCTCAGACCTCTGGGCTAATTCAAAGAAGGCTAATATCCACCACATTGGAATCCCTGAAAGTGATGAAGTGGCCTTGAAAGACACAGAGGCCTTTCTCCATGAAATTGTGAAAGAGAATTTTCCAGACATGCCTAGAGATTCTAAAATTCAGATAGCAGACAGTTTCAGAACCCCAGCACGACTCAATCCCAATGAGACATCCCCCAGACATATGATAATTAACTTCACTAAAGTTAATATGATGAAGAAAATTCTGAAAGGAGCCAGACGTAAGAAATCTATTACCTACAAAGGGAAGAATAATAGAATGACTGCAGATCTCTCTGCTGAAACTTTTCAAGCCATAAGAGTAGTCACCAGACCCCTGCGATCCATTTGCCAGAGACCATAAGAGGGTGGACATCGACTTTTAATCTCCTAAAGTAAAATAACTTTCAACCCCGGTTCCTGTATCCAGCTAAACTGAGTTTCATTTATGATGAAGAAATTAAATACTTTAATGACATTCATCTTGAAGATATTTGCCATATGCAAACCAGCTCTTCAGGATATTCTTAGACCTATCTTCCATAATGACCATCCCAATCCTCTACCACAAAAGTAAACTTACTCAGAAGCTTTTGATCAAACTCCAACTTCCACAGTGGTGAAAGGATTAAAAATTTCCACTGGACTTTCGAAAAACTCGATACCCAAAATTTTACCAGACTTATCAATATTTTCCATTAATGTAAATGGCTTAAACTGTCCTCTAAAGAGGCACAGGTTAGCTGACTGCATACAAAAACTCAGGCCAGAAATTTGTTGCATACAAGAGTCACATCTTACCTTAAAAGACAAATACAGACTCAGGGTGAAAGGATGGTCATCCATATTTCAGGCAAATGGAAATCAGAAAAAAGCAGGTGTTGCAATTCTATTTGCAGACACAATAGGCTTTAAACCAACAAAAGTAAGGAAGGAGAAGAATGGTCATTTCATATTTGTTAAGGGTAAGACTCAATATGATGAGATTTCAATTGTTAATATCTATGCACCCAACCAGAATCCACCTCAATTTATAAGAGAAACTCTAACAGACATGAGTGACTTGATTTCCTCCAGCTCCACAATAGTTGGAAATTTCAACATTCCTTTGACAGTGTTAGATTGATCCTCTAATAACAAGCTGAGCAAAGAAATTTTAGATTTAAACCTAACCATTCAACATTTGGATTTAGCAGACATCTACAGAACATTTCCTCCCAACAAAAATGAATACACATACTTCTCATCAGCCCATGGAATATACTCCAAAATCGATCACATTGTAGGTCACAAGTCTAAACTCAGTAAATTGAAAAGAGTAGAAATTACTCCTTGCATCTTCTTGGACCACCATGGAATAAAAGTTGAACTCAGTAACAACAGGAATCTGCATACTCATACAAAAACATGGAAGTTAAATAACCTTGTGTTGAATGATAGCTGGGTCAGAGATGAGATTAAGAAGGAAATTGCAAAATTTTTGGAACAAAATGACAATGAAGACACGAATTATCAGAACCTCTGAGATACTGCAAAGGCAATGCTAAGAGGGAAATTTATAGTACTGCAAGCCTTCCTCAAGAGAACGGAAAGAGAGAAAGTTAACAACTTAATGGGACATCTCAAACAACTGGAAATGGAAGAACATTCCAACCCCAGACCCAGTAGAAGAAAAGAAATAACCAAAATTAGAGCAGAATTAAGTGAAATTGAAAACAAAAGAATTATGCAACAGATCGGTAAATTAAAAAGTTGGTTTCTTGAAAAGGTCAATAAAATAGATAAACCTTTGCCTAACCTAACCAGAAAAAAAAAAACACAGTAAAACCTCTAATCTCATCAATCAGAAATGAAAAGGATGAAATAACAATAGACTCCTCAGAAATTAAAAAAAATCCTTAATGAATGTTACAAGAAACTTTATTCTTAGAAATATGAAAATCAGAAGGAAATTGACCAATACTTGGAAGCACGTCACCTTCCAAGACTTAGCCAGAATTAAGCGGAAATGTTGAACAGGCCCATATCAAGTTCTGAAATAGCATCAACTATACAAAACCTCCCAAAAAAGAAAAGCCCAGGAGCAGATGGCGTCACATCAGAATTCTACCAAAATTTTAAAGAAGAATTAGTACCTATATTACTCAACCTGTTTCAAAAGGTAGAAAAAGAAAGAAGACTACCCAACACGTTCTATGAAGCAAACATCACCCTGATCCCCAAACCAGGAAAAGACCCAACAAGAAAAGAAAATTATAGACAAATATCACTAATGAACATAGACGTAAAAATGTTCAACAAGATCCTAACAAACAGAATCCAGCAACACATCAAACAAATTATACATCATGACCAAGTTGGTTTTAACCCAGGGTCTCAAGGCTGGTTCAATATCTGTAAATCTATAAGTGTAATTCAGCACATAAACAAATTAAAAAACAAAGACCATATGATTCTCTCAGTTGATGCAGAAAAAGCTTTTGATAATATACAGCATCCCCTCATGATCAGAACACTTAAGAAAATTGGTAGAGAAGGGACATTCCTTAAACTGATAGAGGCCATCTACAGCAAACCTTCAGTCAATATCATATTGAATGGAGTTAAGTTGAAATCATTTCCACTCAGACCAGGAACCAGACAAGGTTTCCCATTGTCTCCACTGTTCTTTAACATTGTAATGGAAGTTTTAGCCACTATAATTAGGGAAGAAAAGGCGATCAAGGGTATACATATAGGGTCAGAAGAGATCGAACTTTCACCCTTCGCAGATGATATGATTGTATATCTGGAAAACAGCAGGGATTCTACTACAAAACTCTTAGAAGTGATCAAGGAATACAGCAGTGTCTCAGGTTACAAAATCAACATTCATAAATTGGTAGACTTTATATATACCAACAATAGTCAAGTTGAAAAAACAGTTAAGGACTCTATTTCATTCACAGTAGTGCCAAAGAAGATGAAATATTTTGGAATTTATCTAACAAAGGTCGTGAAAGATCTCTATAAAAAGAACTATGAAACTCTAAGAAAAGAAATAGCTGAAAATATTAACAATTGGAAAAACATACCATGCTCATAGCTGGGAAGAATCAACTTTGTTAAAATGTCCATACTACCCAAAGCAATATATAATTTTAACGCAATCCCTATTAAAGCTCCACTGTCATACTTTAAAGAGCTTGAAAAAATAATACTTCATTTTATATGAAATCAGAAAAAACCTCTAGTAGCCAAGATATTACTCAGAAATAAAAACAAAGTAGGAGGAATCACGCTACCAGACCTCAGACTATACTACGTATAGATAATGATCAAAACAGCATGGTACTGGCACAAAAACAAAGAAGTAAATGTCTGGAATAGAATAGAGAACCAAGAGATGAATCCAGCTTCTTACCATTATTTCATCTTTGACAAGCCAATTAAAAACATTCAGTGGGGAAGATTCCCTATTTAACAAATGGTGCTGGGTGAACTGGCTGGCAACCTGTAGAAGATTGAAACTGTACCCACACCTTTTACCATTAACTACGATAGACTCTCACTAGATTAAAGATTTAAACTTAAGACATTAAACTATAAAAATACTAGAAAAGAATGCAGGGAAAACCCTTGAAGAAATAGGCCTGGTCAAGTATTTTATGAGGAGGACCCCCCGTGCAATTGAAGCAGCTTCAAAAATACACTACTGGGACCTGATCAAACTAAAATCTTCTGCACAGACAAGAACACAGTAAGTAAGGCAAGCAAACAGCCATCAGAATGAGAGAAGATGTTCGCAGATTATGTCTCCGACAAAGGTTTAATAACCAGAATCCACAGAGAACTCAAACGTATAAGCAAGAAAAGAACAAGTGATCCCATTGCAGGCTGGGCAAGGGCCTTGAAGAGAAACTTCTCTGAAGAAGACAGGCACACGGCCTACAGACATATGAAAAAATGCTCATCATCTTTAATCATCAGAGTAATGCAAATCAAAACTACTTTGAGATATCATCTAACTCCAGTAAGATTAGCCTATATCACAAAATCCCAAGACCAGAGATGTTGGCGTGGATGTGGAGAAAAGGGAACACTTCTACACTGCTGGTGGGAATGCAAATTAATACATTCCTTTTGGAAAGATGTTTGGAGAACACTTAGAGATCTAAAAATAGATCTGCCATTCAATCCTATAATTCCTCTACTAGGCATATACCCAGAAGACCAAAAATCACATCATAAGAAAGAAATTTGTACCAGAATGTTTATTGCAGCCCTGTTCATAATTGCTAAGTCATGGAAAAAGCCCAAGTGCCCATCGATCCATGAATGAATTAATAAATTGTGGTATATGTACACCATGGAATATTATGCAGCCTTAAAGAAAGATGGAGCCTTTACCTCTTTCATGTTTACATGGATGGAACTGAAACATATTCTTCTTAGTAAAGTATCTCAAGAATGGAAGAAAAAGTATCCAATGTACTCAGCCCTACTATGAAACTGATTTATGGCTTTCACATGAAAGCTATAACCCAGTTACAACCTAAGAATAGGGGAAAAGGGAGGGGAGGGAGGGGGGAGGTGAGCAGAGGGAGGGAGATTGGTGGGATTACACCTGCAGTGCATCTTACAAAGGGTACATATGAAACTTAGTATGTAAATGTCTTAGCACAATAACTAAGAAAATGCCACGAAGGCTATGTTAACCAGTGTGATGAAAATGTGTCAAACGGTCTATGAAACCAGTGTATGGTGCCCCATTATCACATTAATGTACACAGCAATGATTTAATAAAAAAAAATTAACAAGTGATTACAAATACTTAATTATGGAAAGAGAGTCACCACAAAGCAGAACACTAAATATGTTGGATATAAAACTTCAGGATGTTAGACCTCTTGGCCCGGGGACCTATTTCCACAATTTGCTAAACTCTGAGAGTTTAGTTTCTGAAGTTGTTTAAACAACCCAAGATGAGTGTTTGTCTAATAAGAAAGTGAATTTATGCAGTGGAATAATGGAAGTATATGCAGTCATTTGAGCTTGAGTTAATGTCTTTCATATAAAGTCAATCCTAGAATAAGTGAGGTCACTTGTAAAAGTTCTTTTATTAGTTTTCCTCATTTCACACCTTTATTTAACTTGACTGCTCTTTCTTTTCTTTTCTTTTTTGAGACAGATTCTTAAGCTGTCACCCTAGGTAGAGTGTTGTGGTGTCACAACTCACACAACCTCAAACTCTTGGATGTACGAGATTCTCTTGCCTCAGCCTCCCAAGTAGCTGGGGCTACAGGCGCCCACCACAACGCCTGGCTATTTTTTGTTGTTGTTGGAGTTGTCATTGTTGTTTTAGCTGGCCTGGGCAGTGTTTGAACCCACCAACCTTGGTGGTAGGTGGCCAGCACCCTACCCACTGAGCTACAGGCACCACTCAGAATGCTCTTTTCAATGCTGCCAAAATTCAGAACTGCATTTTAATGACATGATTTTCCTGAATCCTTCTTGGCTCTTTTCAATAAGAAGAGATCTATATCTTGCTTCACTCCTGCAGCAATTTACTTACACCTCATTTTCTGACATTTGCCCTAACTTACAAAAAAAATCTTGTATGTACTCATGACACTTTTCTCTTGGTCATAAGCACAGTGAGGGCAGTGGGGTTAGGCATAATGCTTGACCCACATCAGTGCTCAGTTGCTGAGGGAGACGGAAAATCTATGATAAATCTATTCCTCTGTGGGACCTAAATGTGATCACTGACTTAAGGGTACTTCAGAAAATGAAGCTTTATGGAGGCCAGCTCTATATCCACAAACAAAATGTTACAAAAATGCATTTAAACCCACTCAGCCTTTACAGTTCATATTTGATATTTGAAGGCTTTAGAAAGCACAATTACTGGTATCACCAAGAATTCTTTTTTAAAGTTAAAGTTATTTTGTGAGTATGAGTTTCTTAAAATATTCAAACTATCTACTGTTTTTCTATAAGAAAAGTAATATTTTATTATACAAGTCACTTTTCAAAAGCAGATTATCACACAAGATAGAGAAAGAGGAGGAAAAGGGAAATGTAAATATTTTGTTTCTATGGGGTAAGGTTCATGTTATTAGTAGTTTGGAGATTTAGAGGGATAGATATATAAAAATGTGAAGCCAACTAACTTAAAATACATTTTAAAAATTCAAGTGTGTACATACTCATTTTTGTCACATAAAATGCACTCATTGGAATAAGTAAGTCCATCAGTTCCACAGACAGGTACCCACGTCCTGGGGCATCCAGGGTGTTTGGGACAGTTAGGCTAAAAGTAGAATTAAACAGAATCACTTTCCATTATTGTCCATTCTCCAAAATTTATAACAAAATCTTCAAATTAATTTTAAATTTCCTAGGGCACATCTGTGGTTAGGAGAATATCATTACATGTTGCAAGAGAAAAAAATCCAAGATCTTGAGTCAGAAAACCTGGTTTTAAGTAATGACTCTGCTATTTCCAAGTTATTTGATACTGGAAGTTGTTTGGCCTCACTGAAACTCAGTCACTACATGAGCAAAACGGGAATAAAATGATCATTTTCCCACCTAACTCATAGTGTTGTTGTGAGGTTTGCCTAATACTAGTGAGATAGTGTTCAAGTTCACAATCACTGCAGGTAGTGGCTCTGCTCAGGTCAGCCATATCTTGGGGTATATTTTTTGCACACTGCAGATCCCAGAAGGTCTACTCTAAGGGACGAAAATGTGCATTCTTGGAGTCTTCACACTCTATTCCAGTAACAGTCATCAAATGACTGTTCTAGTCCAGACATTATGTGCTTCTTATATATTACTCTATTTACACCTCACAACTCTGCTACAAACTTGTTATTTTTGTTATACTCTTCTCTGGGTGAAGATAATAAGGCATGAAGTGCTGAAATAATCCATGGACATACAGCTAGGTAATTCCTGAATTCTGAATACACACTTAGTATTCTTGTTCCTAAATTTTAGCTCTTAACATTTTCATTCTACTCCCCACACCATCAGTTGGGTTTTGTGAACACACACTTATCTTTTATGGCACAATGACCTTTTTATTTTAATTATTATTTTTTTTAATGACGGGTTCTGGAGTTCAGTGGCCTCATCAAAGTTCACTGTGAATTTGAACTCCTGAACTCAAAGAATCATCCTGCCTTGGCTTCCCAAAGTGTTAGGGTTGCAGGCATGAGCCACTGATCCCAGCCTCGAAAACTTCTTCGTAACTTATCTTAATGTAATCATGTATTAATGCATGAACTTTTGGTTTATCAGCTTCCTCCTTCTAGATATAAATGTGATGAGAGGGGAACCCTTCTTCCTTTGGTCTCAAAATTTACTGAAATTACCTTCTAAACCAGCGGTTCTCAATACCAATCCTGTTGTGACCCACAGGAATGGTATTAAAGGGCCATGGCATTAAGAAGGTTGAGAACCACTGTTTTAAACAAAGGCAAACATGGAAAAGTTAGATTTAGAATGCTTTTATAAAGGGATTAACCTCTAGAGGGAGTAACTAGTTTATTACTTTCAGAGCTGCACCGTTCTCTGACTATGAGAACTGCATGCCAACATCATCAAACTGGCTCTAAGGAGGAAGGGCTCCTTGGAGTGGAGAAAGCTCCCACCCAAAAGACTTGTCCTACAGCTAGGACTGGTATAAATTTAAAAAACATACAAATAATAACAAGAAAAAGAAAAAACACCTTCACAGCAAGAATTATACATGTACATAGCACTTGTCTATTCATCACTGAGTTTGTCCTTCAGTATAAGCCCACGGAGGAAAACAGCTATGCTATTTGTATTTCATAGGTTAAGCCTCTCTAGCATTCATACTTCTCATCTTAACTTCAGGTGAAAGGTGTCAGACTGTGCTTTGGTTGGATCAAACAGCTCAAGCCTGAGAAATAAGAATTACAAATTCTCTTTACCTTTCTTCCTGGGGACTCATCTTCAAGGCTTCCTACAAGACATAAATCAGACATGTTAAGATAGGCCCCCATGAGAGGAGCCAGATCTATTCTTATTCAGAGTTCTCTGCTTTGAATGAAGGCTGTGACTTCTCTGTCGGCCTTCTGATTTCTGTCTCCAAGTCTCAACCCTTCTGATTTCTGTCCTCTTTCAAGGATGTCTGACTTGTTTTCATCTACTCCTTGCCTGCTGAAACCTTGAAACAAATTAAGTAAAAATCTGAGTATGACCAAAGCATCTCAATTTGCTACTTCAGAAAAGTTCATCCCTTTCCTTTATGATGGAAAATATGTACTTATGTCTTGAAATGTATTAGGCACTGTGAAATATCTTTTGAATATTCCCTAACATTTTCACATCAATTAGTTACTAGACTTTTGATTTCACAATTAGTGAGGTATAAGGAACTTTATACCAATTTACAGATAAGAGTATGAGTATTTTATATGACTAGCTATGAAACATTTACCATTTTATAAGCAGTATCCAGATCTTCTGATGCAAAATTTAAGTAATGTCAAAAAAAAAAAAGGAGCTCTTTTGCCAACTCATCATCAGTTGTCAAAGAGCTGTTTCACACAGTTGCATTCCACTGAGTGTAAGACCAGTTTATAGCTTATGAACTTACAGAGAGTTAAAATAGTCATTCCCCATCTCCCAGATTATAGCAGGACTTGCTGACCATAAGTAGCAAATGGTAACTGTTGATAAATTCATTAGAGACAAAGGAAATGAATCTGACAACACCCAAAGGAAAAAAGTGAGATTTAATTTTACTATCAACACTTTAATTTTACTATCAACAGGTAATTCTTTTTATCTGAATGTAGTGAAAAGTAGTGAGGCCTCTATGGGCTTGGTGAACATCCCCTGGCATGTTCAGAACCTGATGTTGTTGGGGACCCATTGGATTTTAGTGGAGTCAAAAACTGGATGAACAGATGCTCACAGAGACATCTGTTTGTATGGATTAGTATGCAGGAAGAGAGAAAAAGGGAACACTGCTTGCATGAGTATGTAACAAAAACAACAAACAATATTCTTACTCATCTAAAACAACATGCTGATTCTGCTCCCAGGAGGATCCTTTGGTAGGTCAGAGATGACACTGAAAATGTTAATCAGTCCCAGTGTTAGAAAGGAAACTAATCTTTTTTTTTTTTTTTTTTATGTAGAGACAGAGTCTCACTTTATGGCTCTCGGTAGAGTGCCGTGGCATCACACAGCTCACAGCAACCTCCAACTCCTGGGCTTAAGCGATTCTCTTTCCTCAGCCTCCCGAGTAGCTGGGACTACAGGCGCCCACCACAACGCCCAGCTATTTTTTGGTTGCAGTTCAGCAGGGGCCGGGTTTGAACCCGCCACCCTCAGTATATGGGGCTGGCGCCTTACCGACTAAGCCACAGGCGCTGCCCAAGGAAACTAATCTTAATTCCGTGGTCAGAATTGTCTGTAGACATTGTCAAGATGTAGTTTGGGTATATGTGTACACCATGTATTCCAGCAGAATATTTTCACTCAGAAACATTCTGCTGGTCAAAATAACTTTTTTTGTTCTTTGTTTTTTAATTTGAGGTTAATGTTAGGAGGGTACAAACAATCAGGTCACAATATTTGAATTAGTTAGGTAAAGTCCCTCATTTAATTGTGTTCTGCACCCATGAGCTATGCTATACACCTCTACATTGTGCCCATTAAGTGGGAGCACACTGCAAAAATGCATTTTTTAATCAAGCTGTGGCTTTTGTATTGAATAACCAAAAGCCATTATTCCCTGTTTTATGCAATCCCATGAATATTTAAAATTTTTAAATTGGCCCTAGACATTTACAGAATTATTTGGGTGTTTATGATTGAATATTTTCACTGCTTTTTTTTTTTTTTTCCTTTACCATATCCCTGACAAAGGTTTCCATCACTAGAGGAAAATTATTTTGCTCTAGACAGTTCTTACTACTATACTACTAGGATTGTTTTCCTCATTTTATGTTAAAAACTCCTCTTTCTGTAATTCTCATCTATTGAATTCATTTCAGTGAGAATTGGAACCAAATGAACTGCCGATGACAAGCTGTATCTAAAGTTCAGAAAGTAAGGTGCGCAGCAAAGCAACAGGTCAAAAACATTTTTACTCACATTTGAAAAAGAAGCAAAGTTACCTACCAGATATTTGTAAACTCAACAGGACCAAGACAGCTAGAGGAAAGGTGCTCATTACCTTCATGGCTGAAGTTCTGTGCCCAGAGGTCAGTTGAAACCTGCACAGAACTTACCACCACTCTTCAGAACCCTGGGTCATATAAGCAGAGGACAACAAGGCCCCACCCACTGTGCCTTGTGACAGGTCTCCTGGGTTATTGATTAACTGTGTGTCATAGCTGGGCCTCCTGGAATAAGGGGACCTGGAATAAGAAAGGTGAAAGGAGCCAGGAGAGGCTGACATATGCAAGGACAAAATTTGTCAGGAAAATCATTGTGGTGGTTAGTTTATTTGGTCCCTAACTCCCTGTGTAGTTATGAGAAGGCCCTTTCCCTCCTTGAGCCCCTGCCTTCGGTTCAGACTCTCTTTTCAAGGGTGTTTGCATAGAAAACACTCTTGAAAAATAAAATAGTGTGTCTTTCTGGAGCAACAGGCAGGTTTGCTCAAAGTCTAGTATATTATAGATGCTATCTTTTTCCAGGGCACGTTCACATGAGTTTACTGACCTTTTAAAAATATTTGAGATTTTTAAAGCTTGGCCTCCTTTTCCTGTAACACACTGTGCTTTCTGTGTAGGTGTCACTGGGTGCTCTTCACAAAACCTTGTGGCAATAGGGGCCTGGGAAACAGAATAAGGAATCTGTGTCTTCTGCCAGCATCCATTCTACTGCGGCAGGCTAACTGGTAGCGTAAAATCTCAGCCCCTTCCCAGGTCTTGACAAGAACTGTAATAATCACTTGGGACAAATCCGCAAATAAAAATTCCAAAGTCTGTGTCTTCATAGTGCTTCTATATCATCTTACGTGAGGGAGACAGATAACAAAAAAATAATAAATGGTAGAAAGTAGTCTGAGCGCACTGGCTCACGCCTGTAATCCAGGCACTCTGGGACACTCAGGCAGGTGCATCACCTCAGCTCAGGAGTTTGAGACCAGACTGAGCAAAAGCAAGACTGCATTTACTTAAAAAAAAAACACAAAAAAAACAGCCAGGCATTGTGGTAGACGCCTGTAGTCCCGCTACTCAGGTAAGATGATTGCTCCAAACCAGGAGTTTGAGGTTGCTGTGAGCTATGATACCACATCACTCTACCCATGGTAACTCTATTTTGAATAAACAAACAAACAAATAAATAAAATGATAGAAAATATATCATTCTATGATGAAAATCATGGAGATAAGAATGGAGAGGACAGATTGCTTGAAGATTTGGGAAATATTTATTATAGAGTTTTCAGAGAAGTTCCTACTCATTAGGTGACATTCAAACAGAGACGTGGAAAAAGTGATGAATTGAACCATATGAATATCCAGAATGTGCCTTCACTACAGACAGACTGGTAAGTGCAAAGGGCTTGAGGTGGAAGCTGGCTTGACATGCTTGAGAAACATTCAGAACAACAGTATACCTGGATCAAATGATAGAGAGAGAAAGGAGAGATGAGATAAATGGAGCAGGAAGGACCTAGACTGTGAAGTGCCATGAAGGCTACAGTAAGGACCTTGGTTTTGACCAAAGGAAAAAACTTTGCAGACAGTAAGTGCCTTGTCAACATCTTCATCTGGATATTCTATAGGCACCTCAAACCTAATACATCAAATCCTACTGTCTAGAACATTCATCACAATATTTTTACCTTTGTTCTCCCCACTACTTCTTTCCTTTCTTCCTAAATGTGTAAGCTGAAACTTCAGTATCCTCCCTAACACTTCTTCCCCTTTCCACACACCATCTTCCACACTTATTTTGTTACCAAGTTTTCTTCTTGGGTCTACATCCAAGATAACCTCAATTCTCATCACCTTCAACTGTCATATCTGAGATGTTACCCTCATTTCCCCCTGGGTGTCTGAAGATGATTTCCCAACATGTGTTGTTTTTTATCTCAAAGCTGTTGCCCTTACAACAGTGAAGGAATCTTTATAGAGTACAAATATGATGGTGTTTTCCCTGGTTTCTCATTGCTCAGAATCCTCAGGAAGGCTAGGCTCTGAGAGATTTGGTCCCCTCCTCCCTCTCTTGCTTTATTCTTCCTCATCAATTTCCTCCTTGTTCATTCTCCAAGTAACATTGGTTATCTTTCTAATTTTCTTGAAGACCACGGGTTATACCTTATTCATTTCTGTGTTTCCAAAGTCTCTCAATTGACTAGTCATTCATTGGTTATACTCAGTATTTTATTCATGTACATATTGATACACTCTAAATATTCATTCAGTTCCTACTACTTAAAGGCTCTTAACATAGTGCTAGGGAAATGGATGTGATTTCTGCCTTTAGACTTTAGTCTTAGCATTGATAGACATTGGGTGAGTGAATAAAGTTTTCTACTTTGCATCTGAAATCATTATTTAAATAGAAGTTTTATTGCTAGTAAGAAAGTTCCAATAGCCATTGTTAAGGAAGATTAATATTTGAGAAGAGGGTCCTTTTCCTTGGATCTGACAAGCAGTATAGGGAGAAGGGAGTGGCTGGGGTTTGGTTGCAGGAAGTCTTTAGATAAGAGAAGCAGCAATGAAAGCATTCAGAATTCAGCTTGCCTGATGCCAAAGCTTTGGCTCTTTCTACCAAATAGTTATTTTTAAACATTTTGACTGTGAATTGGGAGTAAAAAATAATTTTGTGTATGGCCTAGTATATGTATACATATGAGCAGAAAACACAATTCTTAGAAGACAAAAGATAGTCTTGTAGGTGATGGTTCTTGGTACTTTTTTGCTTTTTCTTCTGTTCTTTCTCATAGTTCACCAATCCTGATGTGCAGTTTGAAAAATATTTCACTACAGTGCTATCCTCTGGATGTCAAAGTCTTTTATTTTTTAATTTCAACAAAACTGAGATATAGTTGAAAACTGGTCCTAAAATTGTGATGGCAAATGGTACTTTGGAGACAGCAAGTTGAAGGTGGTAAACAAAACCAGGGTGAGATATCCGGACCCGAAGTAGAAATCTGCCACTTTAACCATTACATGACTCTTGGTAAATCAGTTCTCTCAACTATCAAATTGCATATTATTATGTATACATTTGTTGAGAGTATATACCTAGACATTATAAATAAATATTTTGCAAAAATATTACTCTCCATTTCCCCTGAAATTATAATTGCTAGCTAATAGTGATATCATCCCTCATCCATGGATTGGAACAAAAGATCACATATTTACGCTTCATATGAACAGAGTCTTAAACAAAAAAGTATTGTCTTTTTGGGGGTATTGGCAGTGCATTGATTGAGCAGCCCTTCTCCTGTGCAAGACTGTTAACTATATTTAATATGTTTACATTGCCTAGCCTTGTGCAAATTTCTCCCTTTTCTACTCTACCTCCCTGGGTACATATTTATCCATATAATATTTTTGGAACTCAAGAAACATATTATGACCTGCTCCTCTCCAGTTTAAGAACTAATTATTCTCCTGGATAAATAATTATGACAAAACTTAAGAGAGTTGCTATCATGGATGCTGACAATACCTGCCCTAATGGAAATGTTTCACATGCTGTGCACTAACAAGAAAAATGACTGAAACTAGACACAGAGTCTAATTATTCAGTCCTCCATTGAAGCCCTCTTTGACATAGCTGCATCTTAACACTTCAATCACATTTTTCATTATTCAGGGAACTCCACGACTTTTCTTCAACTGCATCTTCTTTTTATTCTGCAGCTCACTCTCCAACTGGCTGTCATGGTTTCCATCACGTTAAAATGTTGTATCTATGGGTTTTGATTCAATTAGTGATAATTCTCCAATTTTTTTGTTTCTCAGGGCAGTTTGTAAAGTCATTGCTAATAATAATATTTATTACATCATCCTCATCACTACCACTAAAAGCACTGCTTCTAAAATTTTTCAAAATTTTCTATTTACCACTCACTGTGATATTTTATTTTCATCATTTTAATTACTGCAGAATTGCTATGTCTCTTTTATAAGTAAAAAAACTGAGGCACAGATTTCAATTTTCTTATTCCTAGTCACAGAGTTCCTATATATAATTGGACTTCATGGTATTGTTAGAACACTGGCTTTAACTTCAGGATATCAGGATTCCTAATTTAATACTGTCACTGACAACTTGTGTGATAATTTTCTCTTTATTCTGCTGGCTTCAGTTCCCATATAATTGTGCGTGTATATGTGTGTGTATATGTGTGTGTGTATGTATCTTCTACTAAGAGACTTAATTTCATATTCTTTTCTTTTTTTTCTTTTTGAGACAGAGCCTCAATCTGTCACCCTGGATAGAGTGCCATGGCATCACAGCTCACAGCAACCTCCAACTCCTGGGCTCAAGCGATTCTCCTGCCTCCGCCTCCCAAGTAGCTGGGACTACAGGTGCCTGCCACAATGCCTGGCAGCTGTCATTGTTTTTTGGCAGGCCGGGCTGGATTTGAACTCGCCAGCTCAGGGGGAGTGTGGCTGGCGCCTTAGCCACTTGAGCCACAGGCGCGGACCCTTAATTTCATATTCTTAATGGTGTCTTTTAAAGAGCAAAGGTTTTTAACTGACTCAAATTTAGTAATCTTTTCCTTATTATTAGTGTATGTAAGTACATGTGAAAAGAAAATTTTGCCTGTCAGAAGATCATGAAGATATTCTATATAATTCTAGGAAATCTACAATCTATTGTAAGTAATACTTGTATGTGATATAAATGGATGTCCAAATTTAATCTTTTCCAATGTAGGTTTGGAAGCGATTGAAAATATTCCATTTTCAGTAATCGAAAATATCATTAATATCATTTACTCCCATTACAGTACAGTGTCACTCTTGTCAGAAACAATTTGACTATGTAATAGTGGGTGTGTGAATTCTATTCCCTAAAATCTATCCTTGCTCAGGTACCATTGCACTTTTCATCAAACATGGTTTTCTATATATATAACCTCTGCTTGCTCCCCACTTCACCCATTCTCCCCTCACGGAGGCACTGCCTTTGTTTACTGTTGTGCACACTAGATGGCAGCCTTCTCTTCCATGATGTCTTTGCTGTTGCCTAATGTTTCTCCACTTTGAAGATTCCCATAGAAGATGGGGAAATCCAACCTGACATGTCTATCAAACTACTTTGAAGTCATTGAAACAAATTCTTTGGTACTACTAAGATTCTAACCAAAGTTGAAATGTTCTTCCTTTTCGGCTTCCTTATTGATAGCCAAAGAGCATTCAAGGTACTGCATAGGAGTCAGTGAGGGAGTGAGTATACGCTCTTCTTCGTTCCAATCAACTGGCTGTTTTAGTATCAACATCATCATTACCTTCATGAAAGTCCCAAATTTAGTCTTAGAGGATGTGAATTCTGTTTTTTAAACAACACAGGTTTAAAGCATAGTAAATGTCACCTGGCTGTCTCAACTTGCCTTTCCAGGGTTTATCATTGTTCTCTGGAACAACCATGTTCCTCACGGTATGAGGAAGGATGAGGATGATCTATTCCAGCTAACTAGAAGGCTTAAATGTCATCTCTTTGCTAGGGGACACCTAGACAAGACTTGATTACTTCAGGTGTAGAAAACAGTATCTCCTTATAATGAACTGAAACTTGTCCTTCTGGAATGTCCACCTATTTGTCCTAATCTTTGATTTCAGAGCAATTCTTCCTTAATATCTCCATGGTCTTTCTTCAAATACTTGTTAATAATGACCAGAGTGAGCATCGGCACAGTAACCAGTGCCTTCCTAGAAGAGTTCAGAGGCTGTCTGGGGCAAGCACCTAGATTTTACACTCACCCAGATGACTTACCTTCAGTTTGGAGGCCTTCATTGTGTTTCACTAGACCTCTGTCTGTATGGGCCCAGTTTCTTTAGCATGGAAAGATCATAACAAAGATATGATTGAAGATGACTTCCTTGTTTGTTCAAGAAATTTTCCTCTCTGAAAGACACGAAGAAACAGTATCACAAAGATTAATGTTACTTCAACAAATGGACGATGAATTCAGAGATCAAAACATGGAAAAGGCATTTCAACTGCAAACAGCTGAGACTGCTTTTAAAAGGTACCTTAGTCTTTTAAAAGATGTAGGAATAGCAGAAAAGTCTCTAGAGATCAGGATTTACCCAATTCCACAGCCTGAGGTGGTTTCTCTTGGGATTCCTTACTGGGCATTAGTAGAAGAACATATTCCCAAATGGGAACAGTTTCTTTTAAGAAGAGCACCATATTCTCTTGGTGTTGAAAATCAAAATGAAGCAGAAAATACCATTCCACATGGGGCAGAGTGATAACTTTATCACATGTGACTTCATAAAACTTGTTTAATAAAGCTGACTATTAAAAACTATTCAGATGATTGCATGAACTTTAGGAACTGAATATGTTCATATTGTTCCATTATCCCCTAAATAACAATGAAGGTATGAAAATCTATTGGTAAATCTCAGGTTATCACCTCTGACTATATCAAGGTCATGAATTTGCTTTCTACCAAAACCATGGACACATTAAAAACTAATATTAAGAGATAGGAAGTTTTTAAATGAAAAAAATAAAGAAAATTTAAAAAATAATAGTGACTTCAGTCCACTCTAAGTCTTCCCTTTTTTGACAGAACCAAGTACATTAACTACTTCTCATTTGATGTTGTTTATAGTTTTTCTTCCTCAGAACGATGTCATTTAGTCTTTGTGCTTGTTAAAGGGGATGGCCCAGAAGTCTATTCCAGGACATTTTTACCAGCACATGGTCTGCAGAGCTCTGCTGGCTTCATCCATACCCACCACTAAAGGGGAATCTAGAAAGTTTCAAGGAGCTACACCAAGGCATAGGCCCCTTGAGGTGCAAGGCCAGAGGTGAAACCTTGATCCCTTCTGGTAATGTGGTATTATTAAAAGGATTTAACAAAATTATGTAGATAGAGTATGCAACTGTGCCAAACCAAGATTAATACTTAATAAGTGCCACCTGGTATTAATTTCTGCAAGTTACCAAGTTGTAACTGCCATATTTTTGTCTTTCTGCTACCTCATAAACTGCATGAAAGAGACCATCAATTTCTGCCATGAACACACAATCTTGCCAATTCTATTGCTTTCTCGCCAGTTCCTGCCTCTCTTTCTCCTGCATATTCCCACATCAGCCAGTGATGTTCACAATGCCAAGCTCCTTGAAGGGCCCAGGTTAAATGCAAGCATGCTGATAAAGTTGATTCCACATCTTAGCTTTATGTTATGATCTCTTTGGAGATACTAAATCTTCACTGCCTTCATCCAGGCTTGTCATTTTCTCATTTGCTTTCAAATCTTTTCACTGCACTTATCTCCATTTCTCTATTTTGTAGGAATCTGAGTTTTCTAAGTGTGGTTTGTAGGCTTCCCTGCCAACCATATCTGGCTAATTTAAGGCAATGGAAGGCACTGGTAAAACTTGTAGAGAGAGACAGAAAGAGAAATCAGGATTTTCTCTATCTGCTTCATGAGACATGGTGAGCAGGGACTATACCTTCTCCATAGCTCCATCTCCTTCCAGAGAGGCCACTCATATGTGGTCCCAGCTGTGGCATACATACCCATTATTGTTCTAGCATCTACTGTGTAGCTCTAATTCCTGGGTTCCACCTCCTCATCATTCTGTCCCTGCTGACCTAGAAGCAATAGTAACTCTTGAATTTTCTAATCTCACAGTTGACTCATCTTCCCCCTTGGTTTCTTTAACTGCATTTCTAGCACCTTTAAATTATCCTCCATGTTAAACTCTTCCTAATTGATCATTTGATATGGTTTTGAATTTCCAACTGGACTGTGACTGACAGAGCATCCAAAAATACTCAAAGTAGAACTTGAATAAAAACAAGACCTCTCCATTTGAAACAACAGACTTCTGTCTCATAAGTGCCAAATTATGTGTCCATAAGGGACAAGTCTAAAGCTTATCCAAGAGAAATACAGCATTCCACACACAGAAATTCTTTTTCCGTCTAACCTCTGAAATGTTTGGTACTGTCTCAAGCTTATCTACTGGTCTCAGAAAGTGAGTTATTTCCCAGGAGGCTCCTCATATCCCTGTGTATACTGATTTCTGTTGGGTCTACCTGGTTGTCATCCAGACACACAGTCTTGATTGAAACCTAGTGGTGGACCTGGATAATCTAGGCCAATACCAGATACACACATACACATACACCTAAAATACCCACAGATACCCACAAATGTGCATATGTATAGACAATAATGTTTATGTGTATACACATGAGTCATAAACACATGCACTCTTGTTTTCACTCCTTAGTTCAACAAATGTTTATTGAATATGTTGTGTGCCAGGCACTATGTCAGGGATTAGGGCTAGAGTAGTAAACTAGGCAAGCAAATCTTGCCCTTCTGTAGTAGATAGTGTAGTGAGATACACAGACAATAAACAGGTGAACAAACACACACACAAAAAACACATCTAGGTAAGTGCTAGGAAGTGACAAATAGGGTGCTGTGATAGGAAATAAATGGACTGGGGGTAAAGTCAGACTTGAAAAGGGACAGATACTTTCATGCTTCCTGTGTTCCAAGCCATTGTATTAATCACATCTTTTATTTAATATTTTTGATGCTTTGATATTATGAGGCTTTGTTGAGAGGACTTTTACTCCCAAGGCTAACTAATTCCTAGAGATAACAAACAAGTCACCTGCAAGTATGCCTTTACCAAGCAAAGAAACCACATCAGGCCAATGCTTCCAACCACCTTTATGAATCTCTTACATTCTAGGCCACTATTCCCCTGCTCTAATCATCACAGTATCAGATACTAGACAATTAAAGACATTCCCCAAACCCCAGAGTCCACAGAAATTATTTATAATAGCCCATTTTAAACCTGATTACAATATATTCTCTGTCCCTAAAGCCACAGTAAATACCTTTGCTCCTTTGGCTTCTGACCAATACTGTGTGCCCCTAACCCCTGTGGTGTGGTATGCTCCTGACAATTTGGATCTGTGAGTATTTTAAACTGTCTTTTTAATTGCAATGTTCTCCTGATCTGTTGGCAAGCATGATAATAAAATCTACATTTTAATTAATTATTTTTTATTTCAGATTAATATGGGGATACAAACAATTAGGTTGCATGTTTGCATTTGTTAGGTAAAGTTCCTGTTAGAGTTAGAACAGCCATCTAGCTTTTTCTTGTGACTTTGTTATGGCACTGCTACTCTCTTACAGCATAAATATTTGTAAACAACTTGAGGGACTGTATCTGGTTCATGTCTGGTCCCAGCACAGAGCCCAACACAGTTGATAATATTATCAGGAACCACTCATTCATGCCAAGTGCTATGCTTTGAGTATATTATCCATTTCCTTGTCACAAATGATGATAAGATCTTTTATCCCACTTTATAAATCATAAATCTGAAGCTGGGAGCATTAAAGTAATTGCCAAGGTCATTAAGATAATAAACAATGCAGCCAACAGTTCTGCTCTTTTTTTCCCCTTATTCATATTTATTACTTTTATTTCATTTTTTTGTTTGCTTTTTTTTTTTTTTGTAGAGACAGAGTCTCACTTTATGGCCCTCGGTAGAGTGCCGTGGCCTCACACAGCTCACAGCAACCTCCAACTCCTGGGCTTAAGTGATTCTCTTGCCTCAGCCTCCCGAGTAGCTGGACTACAGGCGCCCGCCACAACGCCCGGCTATTTTTTGGTTGCAGTTTGGCCGGGGCCGGGTTTGAACCCGCCACCCTCGGCATATGGGGCCGGCGCCCTACGGACTGAGCCACAGGCGCCGCCCTACTTTTATTTTATTATTTTGTATTTTGGATTAATATAGCTACAAAAATTCGGTTACATTGTTTGCATTTATAAAGTCCATGATGTAGTTGAATACTTCACCCAGGAGGTGAGCAATATACACCTACATTGTACCTGTAATTTGGATCTTTCCAAACTCACTGCTTCCCTTTCTCCACAGTGGCCTCACTCTCCTCTCTCCACTTCTTGAATTTAACTGTGCTTTCCTTTTATGTAGGCCTATAGTTGTTCATCTCATAGTTTAAAAATAGAATTAAGTACATGGCCCAGGAATAAATTAACAAGCTGTGGTATATGTATACCATAGAACACTATTCAGCCATTAAAAAAGATGGGGACTTTACATCCTTTATATTAACCTAGATGGAGTTGGAACACATGCTTCTTAGTAAAACATCACAAGAATGGAGAATTAAGATCCAATGTACTCATTTCTAATACGAAGGCAATAGATGATCTAATACAAAGTGGGGGGTAGGGAAATGAGGGATTGGGGAGAGGGGAGGAGGGAGGGAGTTTGGGAGTCATGGCGTATGGCACACCTGTTGGGGGTGAGACACAATTACAAGAGGGACTTTACCTATCAAACCCAATCAATGTAATCTAATTGTTTTTACCCTCAATGAACCCCAATTGATTAAAAAAAAGAGAAAGAAAAAAAGAATTCAGTACATGAGATACTTACTTTTTAATTCTTAGACACTTTACTGAGGAGAATGTTCTTCAATGACATCCAGGTAAATGCAAAAGATGTAAAGTCCCATCTTTTTATAGCTAAAAAGTATTCTATGGTGTATTCATTTGTGTGTGGGTTGATGGGAACTCGGGTTGTTTCCAATCTTTGCCTTTGTGAATTCAATGGCTATAAACATTCAGGTGCGAAAGTCCTTATGATAAATATTTTTTTTTTTACTTCTGGGTAGTACCTAGTAATGGGATAACAGGATCATATGGAAGGTCAAACTTTATCTTTTTGAGAATTCTTCATACTTCTTTTCAAAAAGGCTGTATTAGTTTGCAGTCCCACAGTATGTAACTGCTCCTTTGCCTCTGCACCCATGCCAGCATCTGCAGCTTTGGGACTTTTTGATGTGGGCTATACTCACTGGGGATAAGTGATATCTCAGGGTATTTTTCATTTGCATTTCTCTGATGATTAGGGACTGTGAGCATTTTTGCAAGTGTTTTTTGGCCCATTGTCTGTTTTGTTGAGAATCTGTTCACATCTCTTGCCCAATGATTAATGGGGTTGTTTGTTCTTTTCTTGTTAATTTGCTTGAGTAATTTGTAGATTCTGGTTACTTAGCCCTTTGTCAGATATGTAAAATATTAATATCTCATTCCATTCTGAGATTGTCTGTTTGCTTTGTTGATTGTGTTCAGAACTGTGCAGAAGCTTTTTTACCTGGATTAGGTCCCATTTATTTATTTTTATTGTTGCTACAATTGCCAATGGGGTCTGACTCATAAAATCTTTCCCTAGGGAGATATCATTAAGAGTTTTCCCACACTTTCTTTTAGAGTTTTTATCATTTTATGTCTTAGGGTTAAATCTTTTAACCAACTTGAAATAATGTATGTAAACTGTGACAGGTACGAGTATTTTGTTACTTTTAAACACTTTATGAATGTAAATTTCTAGTAAGCATTTCATATATCTTCTGAAAGAGAAATGAAACAGAAAGGGAATGAATGACAGTTTTTTAAAAATAATTTGCATATCCCTTTCAAACAGTTGAACTTGTAATCAACTGGAGTGGAAATTCACTTAGCCATCTAAAAGATATTTGTTATGCATGTTCGATGTGCCCAACTCTGTGATAGATCCTAAGGAAAAACAGTAAGAAAAATGGCAATGAGTCTTGCTTCACTTTAACTGTACAAAAGAAAGCTATTAGAAGTGAGCCAGTGAGTACCTTTCCTCTCTGAGAGGGAAATGAAAATCATGAAGAGGCCAGCATGCAGCTGATAGACATTGGTCACGAAGGAGAAAAGAATTAGCCTGAGATTTCATCTAACATCCTTCCTTCCAGTTGAAAAGGAGACAGGCTCTGGGAAGAGTTTATGTGCTCTCTTTTATTTGCTGCAAATGTCATAGTCCAAAGGGGCCTAAATCTAAGCCTGTACAAGAGGAAGTAAATAGTCTTAAACTTCTCTTTATAAACACAAACATATAAAATATAGTAAACAGTCACAGCTCACTTTATCAACCTCACAAAACTTGGAAAGGAGCAAAAGATTCTATCACTAGTTTTCTTCCAGATTGATTGAGCCCCAGTTAGTGAATTTCAGGATTATGCCATTTGAAGTTAACTTTAGCTACTCTCTAAGCAATGAAGGGAAACCCCAGTGGAATGAATGTAAGCCTAGGAAGATGAAATACAAGGAATGACAGGCAAATGAAGAGAGAGTCAAAGCAAAATCTAGGGAAAATCAGAAGAAGAGTTAAATTCTAAATGTAGGCCAGATTTTTCAATAAAGGTCTCATTCATTCAAGTTGTTCTTGAATTCAAAGAGTAGATAAGCATAGAGGTGAAAAATAAAACTACATTCTACAAAGGCTTATTTCAGATGCAAACAGATAATTTAGTGGGCAAAAAGAGAAATGCATGGGATAGTTTCTCTCAACTTTCTCTCAACTTTCTATGCCTGCAATTATTCATGCACAGCAATCTGCCATGGGCAGATTTCAAATAAATGTTTAGCTCACAATCACACAAGCCAAGAGTGTGTCAGATGAGTGAGATGGACACGTGTGGCTCCAAAAACCTAAACTCAGATTGACTAAGTGAAAATTGCACTTGATTGGTCAAGACCAGGTCAATAGGAAGAAATATGGCTTCCTGGGTGGAGGGTGGGGTGGAATCTAGTCATGCATATTATGAAGCAGATTAATGGAAAACAAGGCAGAAAGATCTTTCAGTGTCCAGGAAGATTCTGGGCCCACACACTGCTAATCCAAACCTCTCAGCTGCAGGCTGCATTTGGGTCCTCAGCAACAGGGTGTCAAACTACTTATGGTACAGTCATCTAGCCCCTATGGGTGTGATCCTTTCTGACGTGTGGAACAAGAGTGACAGAGAGCTAGCACCTTTGGTTTATTCTTTTTCTAAGTAACAAACTGGCTAAATCTCAAAGTGGCTTCTTATATCTTTATAAGATAAATCTGTTAGCCTTTGGCACTGACTTGTCATATATGTGTGAGCTCTACATCCTTCCAATAAACTTCCAAGCCTCACGTTCATCATGTGGGTGTTATTCAAAGACAAACATCAAAAGTTTATGGTGCACATTGCCCAATTAGAGGTAGTTGATTAGTGCCTCTACTGTTAATCATCTACCCATTTCTGAATGTTTACAATCACTGTGATTCTTTTGATCAGGAGGACTTTTCACTAAGGCAATGTGGTCTCCTGAAAAGCCTTATATAGTTCAACACTGTCCTCGCCTTCTCCAAATCTTCCTCAAGTTGAGCTGTTCTTTTGTTGTTTGAGTGTTCTTATTCATAGGCTAGTGATTAATTGCTTATGTTGTGAAGCCAGGCTGCCTAAATTTATGGCCCAGCACCTCCACTGGGAAAGTTATTTTACATTTATGGGCCTTAGTTTTATCAGCTATGTTATAGTTGGGCTGGCAAAACTTACTTGCAAGAATATTACGAGGGGTCAGCATATACAAAATGTTTATCGAAATTACCATCTCTCAAAATGATCATTCAACATGTTAGAGATTGTTATGACCAGCCTCAATATCTCTAGATTTAGTTTTCCACCTTCCTAATCTTAACCTGAGTCTCAGCAGCCACCATTACCAAAAAAAATCATGAATACTACTTCTCAATGATTTAATTTTGAGTGATACTTGCAGAATTTTATTTATAATTTCTCCTTAAAGAATTACTTATTTCTTTGGTTCTAAACAGACTAGAAGGAGGAAATTGAATAATTGGTGTACCCAGTAAACACATTAAAAAATATTTTTTTTTGGATAAGCATTTTAGTTTGAGATGCTTTCAGACTTACAAAAAATTCTGAGTATAGGGAAAAGAACATTATTTCCAGAACCATTGGAGAGTCACTCACAAAATTTTAGTGTTAAAGCATCATTAATATTATCATATGTGGCTTTGTGGATTAATTGAGATGATGTATGTGCAAATCCTTGGTTTATAGCTGAGTATTATACTTGTGAAATCATGATTGTCATTCCATGAAGTCTAGAAAAATTCAGGATGAATTTCTTGATTGCTGGAAAGGGGAACTAAGAAACAAGTTACAGACTCAATTTCGATAGTATTTCGTTTTAAGTCAACATGAGTAATGGCAATTCTGGTCTTAGAAATCATTTCAAACACCATAGGTTATGAAAACATAACTGTACAAATCTATTAGAATTATATAAATGTCTTTGCAAAATCAAAGAAAAAAACTCATTTTACATGTTATTAGTCACAGCTAACTTGTAATTTAGATCTGAACTCAATACTTTGAGGCGATTTGTCAGATTATGAACAGATTATGTCAGATGAAAGAAACACTTTCTCAAATGCTACCAGTTTGGCAACTTTTAAACTGGATTTGGGGCATTAAGAGGGTGAGGGGTCCACAGACTGAAGGCAGAGTAGTCAAATAAGTTGATATGGAAGAGATTAAGAATCTTGTAATCCTTGGGGATTTTTACAACATCCCCTAAATATTTAGCAGTGTAGGGGAGACTGTCAGGATCCTTCTGTCATGCTAGGCCCTTGATAAATAAGCAGATATTCTGGTGAATATAGGCTGCATTAATATTAAAACTTTTCTGGATTCATTAGTCCATGGGTACCAACTCAGGGCTTTCAAAATATTATCACCAGCAATTATGAAAATCATTTAAGAAGAATAGAGCAAAGTTTAAGCTCTGGGCAGAAAAACTTAAAAGGAAGCACTAATATTAAGAGGTACAGGTCACATACTCTTATATCTGAGACCAAAGATGATTACCACTCCTTACTTACCATGACCAGAGGAGTTCCCAGTTATCTCCAAAGTGATACCATAGCTCAAGGTAACACTTCAGATGATCTTGGTCAGCACAGAACATAACAAGTCTACCAGCTCCTTTTAATTAGACACTAAAGTCTATTAATAGACCTCAGATTACATTTGGCATTTGTAGTTCATGTAACAGCTGCCAGAATCAAGTATAAAGCCTCATAAGCACTGCTAAAATATCAGGCTAAAAATAAAGTAGCCAAAGATTCACAAAATGTATTGGCCTGCTAATATTTACCAGATAAGCCTAGTATGGGATGAACAGATTAGGAGCATTTATTTGACTTCATGTTTATTTTCATTTTACTTTTGAATGACTACAACACTTGACTACCATCTATTGACATGACTTTCTCTTATAATTCTCTGTCCTTCTTCTTCCATGTTCCTCTGCTATAGGATGAAAAAAGAATTCAATAGGTACCTAAGTATTTACCAAAGTATACTATTTTATTTTTTAATTTAATTTTTAATAAATCATAACTGTTTACACTTATGGAGTACAATATGATTTGATATACAATATGGAATGCCTAAATCAAACTAATTAACATAAACATCACCTCACTTACTTATTTTTTGTGATAAGACATTTATAATTTACTCTAAGTTATTTTGAAATACATCCTCACATTGTGCACTGGTTTCTGGATGACAGTTTTAGTCAAAGATATATTTGAACCCCTTCAGTGTGTAATCACGGTCATTTGTGATGATGTAATGGAAGAGATTTTGTATACCAGACCCCCTTATCAGAGAGAGATATGTTCCATACCTCCAGTTCATGTCTGAAACCTCACATAGTAATGAACTCTAAGTATACAGTTTTATCCTATACATACAGACTTGCAATAAACTTTAATTTATAAAGAAGGCACAGTAAAAGATTAAAAAATAACTAATAAAAGAGAACAATCACAAAAAATACTGCAATAAACATGATCACACATTATAATCACAACTTTTGCAATTTGAATTATGAAAGAAAAACTAACACAATTTTTTTTTCTTCTGCATCATATTGTGGCATTTGGATGCTTCTCCTTAGGGACAGGAGGCAGTACAGGAACCAGAAACAGCATTGCAGCTTCTTTCTTCCCACTGGTGCCTCCTAGTGACAGGGAAGTTCACCCAACCTAGCCATGAACTGCCTTGTCCCACTCCCCACTTTCATGGTGGTGGATATCAAGAAACTTCCTGGGAGATGCTGAGTCTCTCCTAAAGCTTAAGGTATTTAAGTACTCCATGAAAGGACAAGAGTCTACCACAGTTATAAAAGAATATCATGGCTGCTGGCTCACTCACACAAATATCAACCAAGAACTGGTAGAACAATGACATAGCTATTCAAAGTGTTTTCCAACTTAAGCAAACAGAATGTGTCTGACTCACACCCACAGGTACCACCACAATCACTGAGAGTAAGCTGGGAGGGCTTATCTGTTTACACTCTGTCAGAAAGAGATGAAGACACTATCAGTTCAAAGGTAACCTGACAGTTTCATTAAACCTGGCAGAGCAACCAATAAGAAACTCAGGACCAGTACTCTTCTTCATGATACAAACAGGAACCAATCTTCAAGGTCTCAGAGACAAGACAATAAGCCAGCCCCAACACTCTTGCCTCTTGATAGAGATGCCAGATAAGAAGGAAGTACTGAAATAACTCAGGTAATATGAAAAATGAAAGTGATATTTTATCCCCTAAAGAGAATAACCCCTTAAAGCAGATACAACCAACAAAGTGATAAAAATAACAGATGAAGAATTTGAAACATGAATTGCACTTAAGCTCATGGAAATACAAAATGAAATGGAAAGCAAACCCTACAAATACAATGTAGAAAATAAATAAAAAGAAAAACCAAACAGAACTCCTGGAAGTGAAAAATTCCTTCAAGGAATTACAAAGTACAATGGAGAACCTTAATAGCAGGCTAAATCAGGCAGAAGAAAGAATCTCAGAGCTTAAAGATAATGCATTTGTGCCAAACAAGGCAAAAGCCAAAAAGAAATGCAGGACTATGAAGGGAGAACAAACATAAAAATCAGGCATCCCTGAGGGCAAAGAAGAAAATTAACAAGGGTTGAATAACTTATTTGAGGGAACTATTGAAATGTTTTCAGAACTTGCTAGAAATCTTGATATTCAGGTATAAGAAGCCCATGGGACTACTGGTAGGTTCATCATAATTAAGAGATAGTCACCATTATAAGATAGTCACTATCTCATAATTAAGAGATGGACACAATAATCCTGGTGGCCTAAGTAAATATGAAACAGGCACCCTGGTGAGCAGTAATGTAAAAAACCCTTGTGAGTAAGTAGGTAACTTACAAAGGAAAACTGATCAAACTAATTACTGACTTCTAAACTATAGCCCTATAAACCAGAATGGAGTGGAGACTCATCGTCAGCCTTTTAAAACAGAATCTTCAGTCTGTATTTTGAGTCCTGTATCCAATAAAACTAAATTCCATATCCAAGGGGAGTAACACACTTCTATAGTCAAGCTGCTTGGGTCACTGCAGCAAGAGGATTGCCCAAGCCCAAAAGTTTAAAGTTACTGTGAGCTATGATGTCACAGCACTCTACCTAGGGCAACAGAGTGAGACTCTGTCTCAAAAACAAAACAAAACAAACAAACAAACAAACAAAAAATAAAATAAAATAAACACCCCCAAGTTCTTATATGAAGGAGAAATAAAGATTTTTCTCAGAAAAGTAATCACTGAGGGAATTTGGGAAGACCAGACCTACCTTGCAAAAATTACTCAGACCTGCCTCATATAATGATAAGGACAGAGTAAAATTATTTAAAAGTTAAAAGTTGGGAGCCCAAATACTACAGTGCTTCAAATGGCAATAAAAAGTAATAAGGATCAACCGAACAACATGTACAGACATCCACCATATGCATCAATACTTTCAATAAATGTGAATGACTTGAACTTCACACTGAAGAGAGAGAGGCTGGCAAAAGGAATTAAAAAAAAAAATCAACCCATAACCTATGTATCTTATGTCTGCAGTAAATGCATACAAACCACAGGGGCTCTTTTGGACTTGAGGTGAAAGGATGGAAAACAGTATTCCATGCCAATGGAAACCAAAAGAAAGCTGCTGTAGCCATTCTCATATCAATTGACCATAAATCAACCAAAATAAAGAAAAACAAAGATGGGCACTACATAATGGTGAAAGGAGCAAATAAGAAGGCTTAACAATCATAAATATTTATGCACCTAACTCAGGAACACCCAGATTCACAAACAAAATTCTTCTCAACTTAAGCCAAATGATATAAAGCATCATCATAATGACTGGAGATTTAAACATGCCACTGACAGAAAAGAACAGATCCTCCAAACAGTAAACAAGCAAAGAAACAGAACTCTAGAATAAATGTATAGGACATAATACCCCAACAGTCCTGAATATACATTCTTCTCATCAGTTTATGGAAGATTCTCTAAGATTGATCACATCCTAGGCCAAAAGAAATATCAGAAAAAAAAATTAAAAGAAATAGAAATTATACCATGTGTCTTCTCATATCACAGTGTATTAAAACCAGAAGTTAGTTCCAACAGAACCATTCATCCCTACACATAATTATGAAAACGAAACAAACTGTTATTTAATGATAGCTGAGTCAATGAGGAGATAAAGATGGAAAGATTCTTTGCACTAAATGGTAATGGTACAAAAGATATCAAAACCTGTGGGGTACAGCAAAAGCACTACTGAGAGGAAAATTTATAGCCATTAATGCTGGCATTTAATAGACAGAAAGTCAACAAACTAGCAATCTAATGAATCATGTCAAGACAATGGAAAAGGAAAAGAAGGCTAATGCTAAATTCAGCAGAATAGAAATAACCAAGATCAGAGCAGAACTAAATGAAATAGAGAACTGAACAACAATAAAGAAGATTAATGAAGAAAAGTTTGGTGCTTTAAAAAAATAATGAAAAAATCCTGATAAGTCTCTGGCTGGATTAATCAGAAACAGAAGAGAATGTACTGTAATAAGCACAATTAAAAGCGAAAAAAGGGGAAGAGGAAGAAGGCCAACTGGAGCCAGCTTTCAACAGAATCTCCCATCCAGAGGGAAAGATAATGGCCAGAAAAACCCCAATAAAGATGAAGATTGGGAGCTGAGCTGAGAGAGAAAATGGATAACTACACATCATCCCTGCTGAAGCAAGCTGCAACTCCAAGGAAGCAAATTTCAGGTACAAAACCTATGCCAAAGAGGATGAGCATCCATCCCTTCCCCCAAGAAGGTGACTTGCTGTGTGATCTCTACAAGTGAGCAGTAAACTGCACAGGAAGAGTTGCTGGAGGCTGGGGCTTCTTCTCTGCTATGAGCCTGGGAATTCTCTTGCTCAGCATGAAAGCTGAACAAATACTTTCCCTGCCACTTTGAAATCTCAGTCCACCCTTCCCCCCCTCACCTGGCAGTCTAAAAGCCCAAACCCTACAGAGACAGGAATGTTCATGGTTCTTTGCCAGGACTGGGCATTGCGTGGGCTGCAGCAGCACAGCTGCACTGAAACAGTGAATCCAGTAGCAGTGCAGAAAGACATGGGGGAAAGTGTCTGGCCTGGCTCTGCAAAAGTACAAATCAGGAGCCATCAGAGACTCGGGAACCTACCCAGAGGTTCAGGTGCCTGCACGGAGGCACCTGCCACACAGCATCAGCAATAGTAGAGGAATCCCACTGGGGTCAATTTTTGGAGAGATACCTCCCCAATTCTGTGGACTGCCAGAGGGAGCCAGACCTCGCCCTACAGGGTTACTAGAGGAGTAGTGCAGCTAGGGCAGAGGCATGGTCTCTGAGGGAGAAAAACATTTGCTGCTTTGTTAACCTCTGGCTTGGAACAAACTCAGAACACTCCCCAGTTTCCATTGATTCCCTGAGGTAGTCAGGCTTCAGCTCCCTCTGCCAGCTGCTGGCTGAGTGTGGAGGCCTGGCTGAAGAGGCATTGACTCTCCTTTGATTCAGGAAGGTGAAAATCCCTGGTGCATTTGCTCATTGGAGGTAACTGGGCTACAGCCTCATGGGTTACCAGAGACTGGGCATGATGGAGGTACAAGGTAGGGGAGGAGGCACCAGCCACCCTGGACTAACTCTTTTGCTGGGCAAGGCCTTCTGACTCCACAGAGCACTGGAGGGAGTCACACTTGAGCTGACAGTGGGGAGTGAGGCACACTTGACCTGCCAGTAGACCCCTGCTGTCTAGGTGCTGGAGACCTTTTGAACTCTCCCACTTGATCTGCATTTGTGCTGATTGGGATAATTGGTTTGGTACTCTCGACCTGGGCCAATCAGCCAGGGACCCTCCAAGGTTATGCCCTGGTTGTGTTGCAGTGTGAGGATCTCATTCTCCTCTTCCAGTTGTTACCTGGGGCAGGGTGGCTTAGTTGCTTGTATTTCTCCACAGTTGAGATTTCAGACCAAAGCCACTGATTCACTAGAATTAGATACAGACTAGCTGAATACAAGACAGAATCATCTAGACCCATCACACCAAGCTGGTCCCCAGAATCTCAGACTGCAGTACTGAACGGGACCTTTGTAAAGCTGTAGGGAAAAAGCCACATATACCAGGCCCAGATTTTTCATGAAGGGCTGGTTAATTACAACTGCAGGAGTCCTCAATCCAATTGCACCTTGCCAGCTTTCTAGCCAAGTGGTGAAAAATAAATGTAGAGGACACGAAAAGCCAGATGACTCTAAGCAAGATGATTTTCAACTGGAGAGCGGACCCTCAGGAAATTCCTCTGCAGGTGCTCATTGTGAAGAAAGAGCCCAAGTCCATGGCGACCCTTAGGCACATAGTTATTGTCTAATACTCTCCTCATTTGTCTTGCACTGTTTCAGAAAAAGACTACTGCAGAGGATGCTTGGGGCTACCCTGCAATCAAGGTTAGCCCACTTCCTGCAAGCTTATACTTCTAATCTGCATCATGCCTAGTTCCTTCCTGTGGAGATCAAGACCAGAGCCATAGGGGATGCAACATCTGATGTATCCGGCAGGATCCAACAGGACACAAGGGACATGGACCAAAGTGGAAAGTGACACTCAAAAGTAAGTGAGGCCTTTGCAAGACAGTGGGAAGAAGTCCAAATGGAAATTCTTCTCAGAGCAAGAGGGACCTTTGAAAAATCTAGAATCTAGGGAACCTCACTCGTAATAAGTGAGGTCTTCAGTAAGTAAGCAAAGACATTTAGAGAAAACAATGGGTAACTTCCTGTTTGAGGAGTCATGAGAATTAGAAACTGAGGAAGAAGGCGATGTTCAAGAAGAATTTGAAAGTGAAGGGAATAGTGAGGTTCAGTGGGAATCTGGAAAAATGAACAGGGGGTGGAAACAGTGGAAAAACTATAACAAGAATAATGAGATTAGATCAACTCCCCCAAGAATGACAAAGGAGACAGAACAGAAGATCCCATTTGTAAACAAATGGCTGAGATGTCAGAAATCAAGTTCAGAATTTGGATGGCAAATAAGATTAATAGAATGAAGTAATGTTAGAATTAGAAATTCTAGGAGTAATTCAAAAGTTGTCTCAAGAATTCAATGAATTCAAAGACAAAATCTCCGAAGATTTGCTCATGAGGCAAGAAATTGCAGCCCCCAATGATCTGAGAAATGCAGTAGAATCCCTCAGTAACAGAATGGAGCAGGCAGATGAAAAGATCTCTGACATTGAACAAAGCTTTTGAATGCCCCCAATTGCTCAAAGAGGCAGAGAAGTGTAGAGCAAAAACAGATCATTTCCTGACAGAATTGTGGGACTACCCCAAAAGAGCAAACATTCGCCCTATAGGAGAAGAGGATGCTCCTAAAGGCACAGGTGCTGTACTCCCAGATGTAATTGAGAACTTCCCAAGCATGGTAAGAGATACTGAAATTCAGACAGCAGACAGTTCAAAGCCCCAGCATGACTCAATCCAAATAAAGCATCTCCTAGACACATTGTAATTAACTTTGCCAAAGTTAATATGACAGAGAAAATTCCACAAGCAGCCAGACATAAGAAAATTAATACCCACAAGGGGAAGAATATTAGAATGACTGCAGATCTCTCAACTGAAACATTTCAAGCCAAAAGAGGATGGTCATTGACCTTTGATTTCCTAAAACAAAACAACTTTCAGCCCAGAATCCTGTATCCAGCTAAACTGAGTTTCATTTGTAAAGGAGAAATCAGATACTTTAATGACATACACATATTGAAGAAATTTGTCATAACTAAACCAGCTCTTCAGGATATTCTCAGAACCATTCACCACAATAACCAGCACAATCCTTTCACAATAGTGAAAGGATTAAAAACACCCACTGGACTTTCCAAAAACTTGACACCCAAAACACTACCAGGCTTATCAATTGTCTCAATTAATGTGAATGGTTTAAATTTTTTTCTAAAGAGGCACAGGTTGGCTGACTGGATACATAAACTCAGACCAGATATCTGCAACATATAAGAATGTCATCTTACCTTAAAGAATAAACATAGACTCAGGGTGAAGGGATGGACATCTATAATTCAGGCAAACAGAAATGAGAAAAAGCAGGGGTTACAATTTATTTGCTGATACAATAGGCTTTAAACCAACAAAAGTAAGGAAAGATAAGGATGGTCACTTCATATTTGTCAAGGGAAACACTCATAAGGAAGAAATTTCATTATTAACACTTATATGTCCAACCAGGTCGCTCCTCAATTTATAAAGGAGACCCTAACAGACATCAACAATTTGATATCTTCCAACATAAAAATACCCAGGGATTTTAACACCCCTTTGGAAGTGTTGGATATTTCCTCTAACAAGAAACTAAGCAAAGAAATATTGGACTTAAACTTGATCCTGCAACAAATGGACATAACAGACATGTACAGAAAATTTCATACTAAAAAACTGAGTACACATTCTTCTCATCAGCCCATAGAACATCCTCCAAAATTGACCACATCTTAGGTCACAAGTCGAACCTGAGCAAATGTAAAAGAATAGAAATTATTCCTTGTATTTTCTTGGACTGTCACAGAATAAAAATTGAACTCAACAACAATAGGAATATTCATACTCATACAAAGACATGGAAACTAAATAATCTTATGCTGAATGATAGATGGATCATAGATGAGACTAAGAAGGAAATTACCAAATTTTTGGAACAAAATGATAATGAAGACACGAGTTAAAAGAACCTGTGGGATACTGCAAAGGCAGTCACAAGAGGGAAATTTATAGCATTGCAAGCCATACACAAGAGAACAGAAAGAGAGGAAGTCAACAACTTAATGGGACATCTCAAGCAACTAGAAAAGGAAGAACATTGCATCCATAAACCCAGCAGAAGATAATGAATAACTGAAATAAGGGCAGGATTAAATTAAATTGAAAACAAAAGAATCATTTATAAAATCAATAAATCAAAAAGTTATTTTTCTGAAAAGATTAACAAAATTGATAAACCTTTTGGTAACTTAACCAGAAGCCGAAAAGTAAAATCTCTAATATCATCTATCAGAAATGATAAAAGAGAAATAACAAGAGACTCCTCAGAAATTAAAAAAATCCTCAAAGATTAATACAAAAATCTCTATTCCCAGAAATATAAAAATTTGAAGAAAATGGACCAATACTTGAGGACACACCGCTTTCCTAGACTCAACCAGAAAAATTTGGAAATCTTGAAAGACCTATATCAATCACTGACATAGCATCAACAATATGAAGTCTCCAAAATAAGAAAATTCCAGGACTAGATGGCTTCACATCTGAATTCTATCAGACCTTTGAAGAGGAACTAGTACCTATATTATACAGTCTTTTCTAAAGCATAGAAAAAGAAGGAATACTTCCAAACACATTCTATAAAGAAATTATCGCCCTAATTCCCAAATCAGGAAAAGACACAACAAGGAAAGAAAATTATAGACTAATATCTTTAATGAATATAGATGCAAAAATACTCAATAAGATTCTATCAAACAGAATCCAGCAACACATCAAACCAATTATACATTATGACCACTTGGGTTTTATCCCATGGTCTGAAGGTTGGTGCAATATAAGTAAATCTATAAATATAATGCATCACATAAACAAAATGAAAAACAAAGACCATATGAATTTCTCAGTTGATGCAGAAAAAGCTTTAGGCAATATTCAGCATCCTTTCATGATCAGAATACTTAAGAAAATAGGTATAGAAGGGATTTCTTAAATGGATGGAAACCCACAGCAAATATCATATTGAATGGAGTAAAATTGAAAACATTTCAACTCAGATCTGGAATGAGACAAGGTTGCCCATTGTCTCCACTGCTTTTTAACATTGTAACAGAAGTCTTAGCCATCACAATTAGGAGGAAAAGGCGGTCAAGGGTATCCATGTAGGGTCAGAGGAGAGCAAACTTTCACTCTCTGCAGATGATATGATTTTATACCTGGAAAACCCCAGGGACTCAACTACAAAACTCTTGGAACTGATCAAAGAATACAGCAGCAGCATATCAGGATACAAAATCTATACTCACAAATCAGTATCTTTTATACATACTAACAATACTCAAGCTGAAAAAATAGTCAAGTACTCTGTTTCTTTTACAGTAGTTGCAAAGAAGGTGAAACATTTGGGAATTTACCAAACAAAGGACATGAAAGTTCTCTATAAATAGAACTATGAAACTGTAAGAAAATAAATAGCTGATAATGTTAACAAATGGAAAAACATACCATGCTCATGGTTGGGAAAATCAACGTTGTTAAAATGTCCATACTACCCCAATCAATATACAATTTTAATGCAATCCCCATTAAAGCGCCACTGTCATATTTAAAGATCTGGAGAGATGGGGAGACAAGATGGCGGACTGAAGCCAGCTTTCAACAAAGGCTCCCGTCCAGAAGGAGAGTTAAGGGACAGGAATTTAGTAAGTATCCTGGTGGACTTGAGCCTCACAAAGAGAGAAGGCTGAAGAACACACATCAACACCGCTGAGGCAAGCTGTGATCACAAGGACGCAAACAAAAGGTACAAAATCCACCACCAAGCGGACGGGAGTCCCCCTCCCCCATGAGACCGGCTCTAGAGCCCCACAATTGAACAAGCGGGCAGAAATTAAAGGCCCTCCCACTACACTCCACGGGAGAGACCTTCTAAAAACTGGACCTACCTCCCCTACTGGGGTGCCGTGGCGTTCTCCTGCCGGACATAGGGCTGAATAAAACTTTGGGAATCCTTTGCCGGCAACCCTGAATCCCCGGTGCTCCCCTCCCGCCCACTGAGGTCTGGAGGCCTGTCCCCCAGGACTTCGGATCCTTGGGTGATTTCTCAAGGGGAGTGGACAGTCCCCGAGTTGCGACTCGTCAGCATTGACTCTGAGGCGCACCGAGTGAGGAGAGGGCACCGGGCTGAGGGGGAGTCACGCCTCGCGGCACTTCCCTGCGGTGCAGTGCAGCAACCCTCCCCGGGCATATGGGGCCCAAGACTGAATCAGACTCTGGCCTCCCCGCTGAGAGCTGAGAACCCCTACTCTCACTCGGGGTAAGAGGGCCTACTCCCCAGGAGTTCGGCTCCTTGGGTGATTTCTTGAGGGGAGTACACAGTGCCTGAGCTGCGTCAGGTCAGCGCTGACTCTGGGACACGTGAGCAAGGAGAGGGCACTCTGCTGAGGGGAAATCAAGCCTTGGCGGCACTTCCCTGTGGTGCAGTGCAGGAGCCCTCCCTGGACCGTAGTATTGCGTGAAACTGAATGAAACTCTAGCTTCCCCCCGCCCCACTCCCAATCGGGGTCTGGGGGCCCATCCCCCAAGAGTTCTGATTCTTGGGGGATCTCTTAAGGGGTGTGGACCCAGCACAAACTGCGGCCACTCAGTGCTGACTCTGGGGCACGGGACAGAGGAGAAAAGGGTCGCCTGAGTGCCCACACCAGAGCAGCAGTTCCCTGGAGGTAGATCAACAGCCGTTTTTTCTTTAACGGCAGAACGCTCACTTCTGGATATTCTGAGGCCACACCCCCTGTCTCCCTGGGAAACCAGAGGAGGCCACCGGTGACACGGCTCACAAACCCGGAAGCCTCCAGGGCGGGGCCAACCTAGAGAGGTGTTCAGACGCAATTCTCCAGCAGCAAAGACGTTTGAACTCAAAACAGCCCGTCTCCTGTAGGCGACGACAGGAACAGAGACAGAACCTCACAAAGTTGTCTGTTCTGTTCTGTTCTGTTAGCAGCATCCATCAGGGACGGGGCTAAGCCTGAGTGAACACCTCCTTCCCATCACCTGCATCAAACACTCAAAGATGTCAGGCCCCATCTCCTCCTGCTAGATAGCGGCAGTCTGCGGGGGCCTGGCAGACTTCCTTGCGATTCAGGCAGGTGCAAACATCTGGAGTGTCTGTTCACTGCAGGCAACTGGGTTAGCCATCTGCAGAGATACCAGTGACTGGGTCCGACGGAGGGGCAAAGTGGGGAAGGAGACGTCAACCTTCCCAGACTGCTCTGTTTGCTGGGTGGCTCCTCCTGACTCCACGCTGCACTGGGGTGAACTGTGTCAGAGGAGTCACCAGGTCCCTGTGATCCAGTTCCCAGAGACCTCTTGAACCCTTCCACCCGAGACAAGTGCCGATTGAGACAGTTGATTCGGACCTTTTGAACTGGGCTAATAGACTGAGGACTTTTCAGGCGGTGCCCTGGGTGTGCGATTGTAGGAAGGTATGATTCTCCTTTTCCAACTGGGGCCAGAGGTGGGCAGGCGGGGTGACTTAATTGCTGATTTTTCCACACAGCTGAGACTTCAAGCCAGAGTAGAAGTTGCAATAGGATCGAACAGAAACCAGCTGAAAACAAGACAGAACCACTTTGCTCCACCACACCAGACAGGGCCCCAGTTTCTCAGGCCACAGCACTGTACGGGCCCTCGATAAAACCCCAGGGGAAAAACCAAAGGGAGTAAACCATGGGGCGGAATCAGCGGAAAAACTCTGGTAACATGAATAACCAGAATAGATCAACCCCCCCAAGAAAAGATATGGCAGATGTGATTGAAGATCCCATTCATAAACAACTGGCTGAGATGTCAGAAGTCGAATTCAGAATTTGGTTTGCAGACAAGATTAATAAAATGAAATTAGGAATTGGAGGAGAAATTCAAAAATTGTCTCAAGAATTTAACGAATTTAAAGACAAAACCACCAAAGACTTAGACACACTGAAACAAGAACTTACAGCCCTCAAAGATATGAAAAATACAGTAGAATCCCTCAGTAACAGAATGGAGCAAGCAGAAGAAAGGATTTCTGACATTGAAGATAAAGTCTTCGAACGCTCCCAATCTCTCAAAGAGGAAGAGAAATGGAGAGCAAAAATGGATCACTCACTCAGAGAGCTCTCAGATAATTCGAAAAAAAACAACATAAGGGTTATAGGAAATTCGGAGAATGATGAAGTGGCTGCCAAGGGCACAGAGGCCCTTCTACATGAAATTATGAAAGAAAATTTTCCAGACATGCCTAGAGAATCTGAAATTCAGATAGCAGACAGCTTCAGAACCCCAGCACGATTCAACCCCAATAAGCCATCTCCCAGACATATCATAATTAGCTTCACTAAAGTTAACATGAAAGAGAAGATTCTCAAAGCAGCCCGGTGAAAGAAAACTATAATGTACAAAGGTAAGAATATTAGAATAACTGCAGATCTCTCTGCTGAAACTTTTCAAGCAAGAAGAAGCTGGTCATCAACTTTTAATCTCCTAAAGCAAAAAAACTTTCAACCCAGGATCTTGTATCCAGCTAAACTGAGTTTCATCTATGATGGAGAAATTAAACACTTCAATGACATTCATATGTTGAAAAAATTTGCCATAAGTAAACCAGCTCTTCAGGATGTTCTCAGACCTATCCTCCACAATGACCAACCCAATCCTATACCACAAAAATAAACTCACTCAGAAACTTCGGATCAAACTCCAACTTCCACACTGGCGAAAGGATTAAAAATGTCCACTGGACCTTTGAAAAACTCGATACCCAAAATTCCACCAGACTTATCAATACTCTCCATCAATGTGAATGGCTTAAACTGTCCTCTAAAGAGGCATAGGTTAGCTGACTGGATACAAAAACTCAAGCCAGATATTTGTTGCATACAAGAGTCACATCTCAACTTAAAAGACAAATACAGACTCAGGGTGAAAGGATGGTCATCCATATTTCAGGCAAATGGTAATCAGAAAAAAGCAGGTGTTGCAATTTTATTTGCAGATACAGTAGGCTTTAAACCATCAAAAGTAAGGAAGGACAAGAATGGTCACTTCATATTTGTTAAGGGTAATACTCAATATGACGAGATCTCAATTATTAATATCTATGCACCCAACCAGAATGCACCTCAATTTATAAGAGAAACTCTAACAGACATGAGTAACTTGATTTCCTCCAGCTCCATAATTGTTGGAGATTTCAACACTCCCTTGGCAGTGTTGGATCGATCCTCCACAAAGAAGCTGAGCAAAGAAATCTTAGATTTAAACCTAACCATCCAATATTTAGATTTAGCAGACATCTACAGAACATTTCATCCCAACAAAACTGAATACACATACTTCTCATCAGCCCACGGAACTTACTCCAAAATTGACCACATTTTAGGTCACAAGTCTAACCTCAGTAAATTTAAAGGAATAGAAATTATTCCATGCATCTTCTCGGACCATCATGGAATAAAACTTGAATTGAGTAACAACAGGAATCTGCATACCCATACAAAAACATGGAAGTTAAATAACCTTATGCTGAATGATAGCTGGGTCAGAGATGAGATTAAGAAAGAAATCACCAATTTTTTGGAACAAAATGACAATGAAGACACAAGCTATCAGAACCTCTGGGACACTGCAAAGGCAGTTCTAAGAGGGAAATTTATAGCACTGCAAGCCTTCCTCAAGAGAACGGAAAGAGAGGAAGTTAACAACTTAATGGGACATCTCAAGCAACTGGAAAAGGAAGAACATTCCAACCCCAAACCCAGTAGAAGAAAAGAAATAACCAAAATTAGAGCAGAATTAAATGAAATTGAAAACAAAAGAATAATACAATAGATCAATAAATCAAAAAGCTGGTTTTTTGAAAAGGTCAATAAAATAGATAAACCTCTGGCCAACCTGATCAGGAAAAATAGAGTAAAATCTCTAATATCATCAATCAGAAACAACAAAGACGAAATAACCACAGACTCATCAGAAATCCAAAAAATCCTTAATGAATATTACAAGAAACTTTATTCTCAGAAATATGAAAATCTGAAGGAAATAGACCGATACTTGGAAGCACGCCACCTTCCAAGACTTAACCAGAATCAAGTGGAAATGTTGAACAGACCCATATCAAGTTCAGAAATAGCATCAATTATACAAAACCTCCCTAAAAAGAAAAGCCCGGGACCAGATGGTTTCACGTCAGAATTCTACCAAACCTTTAAAGAGGAATTAGTACCTATATTACTCAACCTGTTCCAAAATGTAGAAAAAGAAGGAAGACTACCCAACACGTTCTATGAAGCAAATATCACCCTGATCCCCAAACCAGGAAAAGACCCAACAAGAAAAGAAAATTATAGACCAATATCACTAATGAATATAGATGCAAAAATATTCAACAAGATCCTAACAAACAGAATCCAGCAACACATCAAATAAATTATACATCATGACCAAGTTGGTTTTATCCCAGGGTCTCAAGGCTGGTTCAATATATGTAAATCTATAAATGTAATTCAGCACATAAACAAATTAAAAAACAAAGACCATATGATTCTCTCAATTGATGCAGAAAAAGCTTTTGATAATATCCAGCATCCCTTCATGATCAGAACACTCAAGAAAATTGGTCTAGAAGGGACTTTTCTTAAACTGATAGAGGCTATCTACAGCAAACCCACAGCCAATATCATATTGAATGGAGTGAGTTAAATTGGAATCATTTCCACTCAGATCAGGAACCAGACAAGGCTGCCCATTGTCTCCATTTTCAACATTGTAATGGAAGTTTTAGCCACCGCAATTAGGGAAGAAAAGGCGATCAAGGGTATCCATATAGGGTCAGAAGAGATCAAACTCTCGCTCTTCGCAGATGATATGATTGTGTATCTGGAAAACACTAGGGACTCTACTACAAAACTCCTAGAAGTGATCAAGGAATACAGCAGCGTCTCAGGTTACAAAATCAACATCCATAAATCGGTAGCCTTTATATACACCAACAACAGTCAAACTGAAAAAGCAGTTAAGGACTCTATCCCATTCACAGTAGTGCCAAAGAAGATGAAATATTTGGGAATTCACCTAACAAAAGACGTGAAAGATCTCTATAAAGAGAACTATGAAACTCTAAGAAAAGAAATAGCTGAAAATGTTAACAAATGGAAAAACATACCATGCTCATGGCTAGGAAGAATCAACATTATCAAAATGTCCATACTACCCAAAGCAATATATAATTTCAACGCACTCCCTATTAAAGCTCCACTGTCATATTTTAAAGATCTTGAAAAAACATTACTTCGTTTTATATGGAATCAGAAAAAACCTCGAATAGCCAAGACATTACTCAGAAATAAAAACAAAACAGGAGGAATCATACTACCAGACCTCAGACTTTACTACAAATGGATAGTGATCAAAACAGCATGGTATTGGCACAAAAACAGAGAAGTAGATATCTGGAATAGAATAGAGAACCAAGAGATGAATCCAGCTACTTACCGCTATTTGATTTTTGACAAGCCAATTAAAAACATTCAGTGGGGAAAAGATTCCCTATTTAACAAATTGTGCTGGGTGAACTGGCTGGCAACCTGCAGAAGACTGAAATTGGACCCACACCTTTCACCATTAACTAAGATAGACTCTCATTGGATTAAAGATTTAAACTTAAGACATGAAACTATAAAAATACTAGAGGAGAATGCAGGGAAAACCCTTGAAGAAATTGGTCTGGGTGAGTATTTCATGAGGAGAACACCCTGGGCAATTGAAGCAGCTTCAAAAATACACTACTGGGACTTGATCAAACTAAAAAGCTTCTGCACAGCTAAGAACACAGTAAGCAGAGCAAGCAGACAGCCTTCAGAATGGGAGAAGATATTTGCAGGGTATAACTCTGACAAAGGTTTAATAACCAGAATCCACAGAGAACTCAAACGCATCAGCAAGAAAAAAACAAGGGATCCCATCGCAGGCTGGGCAAGAGATTTGAAGAGAAACTTCTCTGAAGAAGACAGGCGCACGGCCTTCAGACATATGAAAAAATGCTCATCATCTTTAATCATCAGAGAAATGCAAATCAAAACTACTTTGAGATATCATCTAACTGCAATGAGACTAGCCTATATCACAAAATCTCAAGACCAGAGATGTTGGCGTGGATGCGGAGAAAAGGGAACACTTCTGCACTGCTGGTGGGAATGCAAATTAATACATTCCTTTTGGAAAGATATATGGAGAACACTCAGAGATCTAAAAATAGATCTGCCATTCAATCCTGTAATTCCTCTGCTGGGCATATACCCAGAAGACCAAAAATCACAACATAACAAAGATATTTGTACCAGAAAGTTTATTGCAGCCCAATTCATAATAGCTAAGTCATGGAAAAAGCCCAAGTGCCCATCGATCCACGAATGGATTAATAAATTGTGGTATATGTATACCATGGAATAGTATGCAGCCTTAAAGAAAGATGGAGACTTTACCTCTTTCATGTTTACATGGATGGAGCTGGAACATATTCTTCTTAGTAAAGTATCCCAAGAATGGAAGAAAAAATACCCAATGTACACAGCCCTACTATGAAACTAATTTGGGACTCTCACATGAAAGCTATAACCCAGCTACAACTTAACAATAGGGGGAAGTGGGAAAGGGGGGGTGGGTAGAGGGAGGGGAATCGGTGGGATCATACCTGTGGTGCATATTACAGGGGTATTTGCGAAACTTGGTAAATGTAGAATGTAAATGTTTTGGCACAGTAACCGAGATAACGCCGGAAAGGCTATGTTAACCACTGTGATAAAAATGTGTCAAATGGTTTATGAAGTGAGTGTATGATGCCCCATAATCATATCATTGTATACAGTTATGATTTAATAAAAAAATTAAAAAAAAAAGATCTGGAAAAAATTGTACTTTATTTTATATGGAATCAGAAAAAAAACTTGAATAGCCAAGACATTACTCAGAAATAAAAACAAATCAGGAGGAATTACTCTACCAGACTTCAGACTATAGTATAAATCTATAGTGATCAAAAAAACATAGTACTGGCACAAAAACAGAGAAGTGGATGTCTGGAACAGAATAGAGAACCGAGAAATGAATCCAGCTACTTACAATTATCTGATCTTTGACAAGCCAATTAAAAACATTTGATGGGGAAAAGATTTCCTATTTAACAAATGGTGCTGGGTGAATTGGCTGGTGACTTGTAGAAGACTGAAACCAGACCTCTACCTATCAGCATTAATAAAAATTAACTCTCATTGGATAAAAGATTTAAACTTAAGACATTAAATTATAAAGATACTTAGAGAGAGTGCAAGGGAAACACTTAAAAAAAATTGACCTGGGAGAATACTTTATGAAATTGAAGGAATACACTAGTGATATGTGATCAAACTCAAAAGCTTCTGAACAGCCAAGAACACAGTAAGTAAAGCAAGCAGACAGCCCTAAGAATGGGAGAAGATATTTGCAGGTTATGTTTCTGAGAAAGGTTTGATAACCAGACTACACAGAGAATTCAAACTTATTAATAAGAAAAGAATAAGTGATCCTATTTCATTCTGGTCAAGAGACTTGAACTTTAATCATCAAAGAAATGCAAATCAAAAACCACTTTGCGATATCATCTAACTCCTGTAAGGTGGCCCACAAAACAAAATCCCAAAACTACAGATGTTGGTGTGAATGTGGAGAAAAGGGAACACTTCAGAACTGCTGGTGGGAGTGCAAGCTAATACTCTCCTTTTGGAAAAAAGTAGACCTGCCATTTGATTCTGCTATTCCTCTACTAGGTGTATATCCAAAAGATCAAAAATCACTTTAAAACAAAGATATTTACACCAGATTGTTTATTGCAGCTCAATTCATAATTGCCAAGTCATAGAAGAAGCCCAAGTGCCCATTGACTCATGAATGGATTAATAAATTGTGTTATACGCATACCATAGAATATTACGCAGCCTTAAAAAGATGGAGATTTTACCTTTTACTTGGCCATCCTAACCAAGTGGGCTTCCTTCCTTAGACATAGGGATGGTTCAACATATGCAAATCGATAAAAGTAATACAAATCTAAATAGATTGAAAAACAAGGACTACATGATCCTTTCAATAGAGGCAAAAAAAGCATCAGGCAACATTTATCACTCTTTTATAGTAATAATGCTTAACAAAATAGGCATAAATGGCATTTACCTCAAAATTATTAAGGCTGTATGTGACAAACAAACAATATTACATAAAAGTGTGGAAAAAAATAAGGATTTATGCTTCAAATGGGAAATAGGAAAGGTTGCCTACTACATACATGTCTGTTCAACATAGTGCTGAAAGTCCTGAGGCTGAGATATCAGACAAGAGAAGGAAATCAAGGGTATTGAAATGTGGAAAGAAGTAAAATGATTGCATTTTGTTGTTGGCATAATTTTGTATCCAGAAAACCTCAAATATTCAAACAGGAGGATACTGGAAGGGATAAAAATATTCAGTAGAAGTTAGCCATAAAATAAATGTACTAAAATCAGTAACTCATATATATGCCAATAAAAGTCAAGCAGAGAATCAAATAAAAGATGTAATACCTTTCTCAGTGGAAATCAATAAAATAAAATAACTAGGAATAACTTCCTTTACAAAGGAAGTAAAAGACCTCTATAGGGACAACTACAAAACACTGAGGAAAAAAGTTGTGGAGGATAAACAAATGGGAAAACATACTTGTGGAATAAACATTGTTAAAATGCCTATAGTACCCAAAGATATTTGATCTAATCCCTAATAAAATACAAATGCAGTTTTTTACAGGTCTATAACAAATAGATCTACACTTCATATAGAGGGAAGAAAATCACTAATATCAAAAACAATCTTTCTTCAAATGAATAAAGTGAGTAGAATCACTTTACCAGACTTCAAGCTATACTACAAAGCTATATTTAAAAAAAAAAAAAAAGTATGGTACTGGTACCAAAATAGACACATAAACCTATGAACCAGAACAGAGACTCCAGACATGGAATCACCTGATATTCTCCTTTGATTTTTGACAAGATAGATAAAAACATACATTGAGGAAAAGAATCTTTGTTCAGTAGTGGTACTGAGAAACTGGATATTCACATTTAAAAAACTGAAAGAGATGTTACCTCCAGGAAACACACCTAGCCATGAAGGGCAAATAAAGACTCACGTTTAAAAGATAGAAAAGAGTATTTCAAGCAAAAGGAAAGCAGAGAAAGGAGGAGTTGCATTATTATTTTCAGATAAAAGCAAGCAACTAAATTTAAGAAATAAATATGGACACTTTATACTGGTCAAAAGTACAATAAAACAAGAAGACATTTCAATTAAAAAAAAAATATATATATATATAGAGAGAGAATCACTTTGTTGCACTTGGTAGAGTGCCATGGCATCATAGGTCACAGCAATCTCAAACTGTTAGGCTGAAGCAAGAGAATTGCTTCAGCCTCACAAATAGCTGGGACTACACAATGCCCAGCTATTTTTAGAGACAGGGTTTCCTTCTGGCTCAGGCTGATCTTGAACTCATGATCTCAGGCAATCCACCCACCTTGGCCACCCAGAGTGCTAGGACTACAGGCATGAGCCACCATGCCCAGTTCAATTAGAAATATTTATGCACCCAACTTAAATGCTCCTAAATTTATGAAACAGACCTTGATGGGTCTGTGCAATATGATATCCAATAACATCATAATAGCCAGGGACTGTAAAATCCCTCTGAGAGAACTGGTCAGATCCTCTAAACAATAACGATACAAAGGACTTAAATGTGACCCTAGAACAAATAGGATTTATGGACATACACAGAACACAGTATCCCAAAGCTTAAGAATATATATTATTCTCATCAGCCCATAGTACATACTCCAAAATAGACCATATCCTAGATAAAAATAAAACCTCAGCAAAATTAAAGAGTAGAAATTATATCTTGTATCTTCTCAGACCACAAGACAATAAAGGTGGAACTCAACTCCAATAGAAACATTCATTCCCACAAAAAGACATGGAAATTAAACAAACTTATGCTGAATTATAGTTGGATTCAGGAAGAGATAAAAGGAAATCATTAAATTTCTCAAAGATAACAACAGTGAAGACACAAGTTACCATAACTTGTGGGATATAGCAAAAGAAGTCTTAAGAGGAAGTTTATCGAATTTTGCATTTGAAAAACAAAAAAAGAGTGCATCATTAAACTCATGAACCATCTTATGGAATTGGAAAAAGAAGAACAGTCTAATCCCAAACCCAGCAGAAAAAAAAGAAATAACTAAACTTAAATCAGAGATTAATGAAATTGAAACCAAAGACTCATTCAGAAAATTAACAAAACAAACAGTTGGATTTTGAAGAGATGAAGAAAATTGATAAACCTTGGGCCAGATTAACTAGAAACAGAAAAGTAAAATCTCTAATAACCTGAATCAGAAATGATAAAGGGGAAATAAGAACAAATTCCACATATATAGATCATCTCTAAGTACTACAAGAAACTCTATACCCATAAATTTGACAATTTGGAGGAAACGGACCAATACCTGGAATTACACCCTCTCCCTGGAGTTAAACAAGAAGACATAAATCTCTTGGACAGACCGATTTCAGAAACTAAGATAGAATTAAAAACAAACAAAAAAGCCCTGGTCCCGATGGCTTCACACCAAAATTCTATCAAACCTTTAAAGAAGAGCTTATGGATGGTGAGTCTGGGGTGATAAGATTCCAGGCATCTCTGGCTGGTGGAATCTGCCTATAATCATCCCTTTGAGGATACAGGGAGTCAGCGAGGGACTTCTGGACCCAAAGAGGAGGACAAAAACAGTGGAAAACTGGCAAGTGGTTGTGTGCGTTCGATTAACCTAATCCCACCAGCAACTGTAAGTACAAGCAGCAATGAGACTGCAAACCGGAAAGGCCTTACCTGTGAACTGTTTCAGTGTTTTTGGACTTGGCACTCAGTTGAACTACTTTGGGGAGAGCTTGAGCAGGAGTGCAGAGAAATTTGGGCACTGTCTAGGGTGCCAGACTGAGACACTGAGCTGGATGGAGCTAATAGTATTTGGCTATGGGCCACAGGGAGCCATTGTGAGAGAACTGCCCTGGCTAGCTCCCCCCTCGGGGTCCTAGAGCAAGGATTGGGTGGGAGCTAGTAACCTAGTAACTGAGCAGCCTAAAGGCAGGGACTGAGCTTCCTTCAAGCCTTAACCCTTAGGGGCAGAGTGAGACCCGTATTGGCACACTGGAGACTTGGGCTATTGCTCTGGGTGGAGTGCCATGATGTCACAGCTCATAGCAACCTTAAACTCCTGGGCTTGGTGCCTCCAGGACCGCCATAAGGCTGTGCCATGACACCCGACCCTCAACCCATGCCCACTGGGACTCCGCATGCCCTGACCAGGAACTGCGGGGGCCGCACAACCCCATGTCCTCCCTCCTGTACCCTCCCTGCCTCCACACTGGCCCACTCATCTGGGCAGGGACACTGGTAGCCACGTGCCCTCTGGAGACCTTCCTGCCTCTGCGCAGAGCCCTTCTCCTGGCCATTGACTGCTGAGGCCTTGGGCTTTCTGTGTCAAATTCACTGGGCACCAGGCACTCCCAGAACCATATGCACCACCTCCCGCCCTCTTGCTGGATCAGGGTGTGTCACATGCCAGAGCTGCTTCCACAACCCGAACTCCCTAGCTGGGGCAGCCCCAGAGTAACTACACAGGGTCACTCCCTACAAAGATCCAGCAACAATAGAGTGATCCCACTGGAGTCTAATCTTGGAGAGCCACCTACTCAACTCTGAGGACAACCAGAGGCAATGGTGAAAAACAATCATGAGATGAAATCAACAGAAAAACTCTGGCAATATGAATAATCAGAGTAGATCAACTCCCCCAAGAATCAATGGGGCAGACACAGCACAAGATCCCATGCACAAAATAGCTGAGATGTCAGAAATCAAATTCAGAATCTACATAGCACATAAGATCAAATTGGAATGCCAAGCAGTAACCCAAAATATATCTCAAGAATTCAACAAATACAAAGGACAAATGTCCAAAGATTTTGACATTGAGACAAGAAGTTGCAGCCCTCAAAGATCTGAGAAACACAGTAGAATCCCTCAGTAACAGAATGGAGTAAGCAGAAAAAAGGATTTCTGACATTGAAGACAAAGCTTTTCAACGCTCCCAAACTCTCAAAGACAGAGAGAAATGGAGGGCAAAAGCAGATCACTCTCTCAGACAGCTCTGTGACAATTAAAAGAAAAAGAATATTTGTCTTATAGGGATCCCCAAAAGTGACGAAGTGGCTTCACAAGGCACAGAGTCTCTTCTACATGAGATTATGAATGAGAACTTTCCAGACATGCCAAGAGATTGTGAAATTCAGATAGCAGACAGTTTCAGAACTTCAGCACGACTCAACCCAAATAAGACATCTCCCAGACACATCATAATCAATTTCTCTAAAGTTAATATGAAGGAGAAAATTCTGAAAGCAGCCAGACTAAATAAAACCATCACCTACAAGGGGAAGAATATTAGAATAACTGCAGATCTCTCTGCTGAAACCTATCAAGCTAGAAGAGAATGGTCATTGACATTTAATCTCCTAAAACAAAATAACTTTCAACCCAGGAGCCTGTACCCAGCTAAACTGAGTTTCATTTATGACGTAGAAATTAAATACTTCAATGACATTCACATGTTGAAGAAATATCGCATAACTAAACTAACTCTCCAGGACATTCTCAGACCTATCCTCCATAAAGACCAGCACAATCTTCCACCAGAAAAGTAAATCCACACAGAAAATTTTGATCAAATTCCAACTTCTACAGTCGCAAAAGGATTAAAAATGTCCACCAGACTCTTAAAAGGCTTATCAATATTCTCAATTAATGTCAATTGTTTAAACTGTCCTCTAGAGAGGCACAGGTTGCCTGACTGGATACAAAAACTCAAGCCAGATATCTGCTGCATACAAAAATTGCATCTTCCATTAAAAGGCACATATAGACTCAAGGTGAAGGGATGGTCATCTATATTCCAGACAAATGGAAAACAGAAAAAAGCAGGCATTACAATCCTAGTTGCAGACACAATAGTCTTTAAACCAACCAAAATAAGGAAGGATAAGGATGGACACTTAATATTTGTTAAAGGTAATACTCAATATGATGAGATCTCAATTATTAATATTTATGCACGCAACCAGAATGCACCTCAATTTATAAGAGAAACTCTAACAGACATGAGCAACTTGATTTCATCCAGTTCCATAGTAGTGGGAGATTTTAACACGCCTCTAGCAATGCTGGACAGATCCTCCAAAAAGAATATAAGCAAAGAAATTTTCAATTTAAACTCAACCATTGAACAGCTGGACTTAACAGACATCTACATAATATTTCATCAAAACAAAACTGAATACACATTCTTCTCATCAGCCCACGGAACATACTCCAAAATTGACCACATACTAGGCCACAAATCTAACCTGAACAAATTTTAAAAAATAGAAATTATTCCTTGCATCTTCTCAGACCATCATGGAATAAAAGTTGAACTCAATAACAACAGCAACCTGCATACCCATACAATAACATGGAAGCTATACAACCTTATGCTGAAGAATAGATGAGTTACAGACGAGATTAAGAAGGAAATCACCAAACTTCTGCACAGCCAAGAACATAGTAAGTAAAGCAAGCAGACATCCCTCAGAATGGGAGAAAATATTTGTAGGTTATATCTCCGATAATGGTCTAATGACCAGAATCCACAGAGAACTCAAATGTATTAGCAAGAAAAGAACATGTGAACCCATCTCAGGGTGGGGAAAGGACTTGAAGAGAAACTTCTCTAAAGAAGACAGATGCATGATCTACAAACACATGAAAAAAAGCTCTGATCCTTCATCATCAGAGAAATGCAAATCAAAACTACTTTGAGATATCACCTAACCCCAGTAAGAGTAGCCCACATAACAAAATCCCCAAACCAGAGATGTTGGTGTGGATGTGGAGAAAAGGGCACACTTCTACACTGCTGGTGGGAATGCACACTAATACATTCCTTCTGGAAGGATGTTTGGAGAATACTTAGAGACCTAAAAATAGACCTGCCATTTGATCCTATCATTCCTTTACTAGGTTTATACCCAGAAGACCAAAAATCACCATATAACAAAGACATCTGTACCAGAATGTTTATTGAAGCCCAATTCATAATTACTAAGTCATGGAAGAAGCCCTAGTGCCCATCGATCCACGAATGGTCTAGCAAATTGTGGTACATGTATACCATGGAATTTTATGCAGCCTTAAAGAAAGATGGAGACTTTACCTCTTTCATGTATACATGGATGGAGCTGGAACATATTCTTCTTAGCAAAGTATCTCAGGAATGGAAGAAAAAGTATCCAATGTACTCAGCCCTACTATGAAGCTAAATTATAGCTTTCACATGAAAGCTATAACCCAACTATATCACAAGACTATGGGGAAAGGGCTAAAGAAAGGGAAGGGAGTGGGGAGGTTAGGGTGGAGGGAGGGAAATGGGTGGGGCCATACCTAGGATGCATCTTTGAATAGGTACAGGGGAAACTTACTAAATGAAGAGTACAAGTGCCTACATACAATAAGAAAATACCATGAAGGCTAAGTTGAACAGTTTGATGGGAATATTTCAGATTGTATATGAAACCAGCACATTGATTGCAGTAATGTACACAGCTATGATTTAACAATAAAGATAAACTAATTTATAAAAAAAATAAACAAATGTAAAATGAGACAAAAAAAGAAAATGAAATAAAAATAAATAAATAATAAAAAAAGAAGAGCTTATGCCTATGCTGCTCAAATTATTCAAAAAAAATTGAGAAGGAAGGAATCTTCCCCAACTCATTCTATATGCAAACATTACCTTGATACCAAACCCAGGGGAAAAAAACACAACTAAAAAGGAGACTTCATACCAATTTTTAAAATGAATATTGATATATGAATGAATATATCAAATATAATGAATATTGAATTCTCAATAAAATCCTAGCCAATAGTTTACAGCTACCCATTCAAAAAATCATTGATCACAATCCAAGTAGGTTTCATCCCAGGTATGCAAGGCTGGATTACACACTCAAGTCCATAAACATAGTTCACCATATCAACAGATGCAAAAATAAAGATCATATGATCCTCTCAATAGATGCAGAAATAGCATTTCATAAAATTCAGCATCCTTTTCTATTTGGAACACTTAATAATATAGACATAGGTGTCACATTTCTTAATCTAATAGAAGCCTTCTACAATAAACCTTCAATAATACTATACTGAATGGAGTAAAACTGAAAGCTTTTCCACTTCGAACTGGACACAGATAAGGTTGTCATATATAAGTAGTACTATTTACTCAACATAGTGCTAGATGTTATTGCCAATACAATCAGGCAAGAGAAGAAAATAAAAGAAATCCAAATGGGGCAAGAGAGGTCAAACTTTCACTTTTTGCTGATGATATGATCTTATACTTAGAGAACCCCAAAGACTCAACAACTTGAAACCTAGAATTTATCAACAAAATACAGTAATGTCTCAGGGTATAAAATCAATGTCCACAAATCAGTAGCATTTGTGTACTCCAACAAGAGCCAAGTTTAGAAGCAAATTAAGGGCACGATACCATTCACAGTAAATTAAAAAAAAAAATCAAATACTCAGTAATATACCAACAAAAAAGGTGAAAGATATCTACAAAGAGAATTATGAAACCCTGAGAAAAGAAATTGCAGAAGACATTATTAATAAATGGAAGAACAGGGGGCAGAGGGAAGATGGGTGACTGAAACCACCTTTCCACAGAGGCTCCTGTATAGAAAGTGAGTTAAAGGACAGAAGTTTAGCAAGTAAGCTGGTGGATTAGAGCTGAGCCAAGAGAGAAGGTTGAAGAATGCACATCAACTGTGTTGAGGAAAGCTGTGACCCCAAGGATACAAACAAAAGGAAAAAATCCATCACCAAGAGGACGGGGGTCCCTTCCCAAAGAGAACGACTCACAGTACTCCATACAAACAAGCAAGCAGAGTTCAAAAGTCCTCCCATTTTATCCCACGGGGGAGACCCTCAAAAAACTGGACCTACTTCCCCTATTAGTGTGCCATGGCACTCTCCTGCCAAGCATAAGACTGTATAAAACTATATGTATCCTCTACCTGCAAATCTGAACTTCCAGCACTCCCCTCTGCTCTCACTCTGAGGTCTGGAAGCCTGTCCTCCAGGAGTCCATATTCTGGGGTATTTTCTCTAGAGGTATGGACAGGGCATGGACTGCTGATTCTGTGGCACAGGTGTAAGGAGAGGATGGTCAGCTGAGAAGGAACCATACAGGAGCGGTGGTGCCCTGAGGCACAGAGCAGCAGCTACAGTGGCAACAATAGGGCTCACCCCTGGATATTCCAGAGTCAAACCTCCTGTCTCTCTGGGCAACCAGAGGAAGCTGTGCATCTTCTCTGGTTGCAGCCACTGACAGAACAGATCTGGAACGGAAACACAGGCCAGTGAGTAAAGGGTTTGCCTGAGACGGTACCGGCCTAGGCAGAGCATGGGGACTAGAATACGCACGCACAGAACTGGCAGATTTCAAGGGCAGGGCTGACCCAGAGGACTGCTTTGCTGAGCCTTAGATGCACCCAACCCTCAGGGGATCATTACCTGAGACAAAGGAGGGAAGGAAGAGGCTTGTACTGACAGCTAACCATGCAGCTCCAATACAAACTCCAGGGGAGACTGGGCAGCGGCATAGACAGGGCCTGAGTCACAGGTTCTGTGAACTAAAACAGTGTCTCTTCTGCAGCAGAATATAGCTGGGACAGAAATAAATTCTGCAAAGTTGTTCTCTTCTGTCAGTAACATTAACATCAATAAGGGGTAGGGCTGGAACAGAATGAACAGCCCCAGCCTCCATTAAGCAACTGAGGTTGTCATGCCTGACCTTCCCCTGCTGGATAGTGTCAGAGAGCAGTGGCCTGGCTGAGGAGACATAGATTTCCCTGTGATTCAGGCAGGTGCAAATCCCTGGAATATCTGCTCATTGGAGGCAACTTGGTCACAGCCCTGCAGGGTTATCTGTGACTGGGTATGACAGAGGGGCAAGGAGGGGAAGGAGGCACCAACATTGTCAGATTAATCTACTTGTGAGGTGGGTCCTTCTGACCTCACGGAGCACCAGAGCAAGTCATATTTGAGTTCTCAGCAGACCCCTGCGATCTAGTTGCCATAAAGGTTTTGAACTCTCCCACCTGAGACAGGTGCTCACTGAGACAATTGATTTGGACCTCTTGAACAGGACAAATCAACCAAGGACTATCCAAGTGGTACCCTGGGTGTGTGGTTGTGGTAAATGTTTGATTTTACTTTTCCAGTTGGGGAGTACTTTCCCTGTGGGGGGAGGGGTGACTTAATTGCTGATATTTCTCCACAGCTGATACTTCAACCCAGAGTAACTGATTCACTAGGCTAGGATAGAGACCAGCTTGAAACAAGAAAGAGCCACTTAGTCCCACCACACCAAACAGTTCCCCAGTTTCTCAGACCATAGCACTGTACAGGTCCTTGGCAAAGCTCCAGGGGAAAAGGGACAGACACCACTCCCAGCTTTTGGGCAAAGGGCTGGTTAATCACTACTCCTGGAGCCCCCAACCCAACTACACTTTATCTGATCATCTCTTCAAACAGTATAAAATTATCAGGGGGCAGAAACAGTGGAAAAACTCTGGTAAAATTAATAACCAGAATAGATCACCCTCTCAAGGAAAGATATGGCAGATGCAACTGAAGATCCCAATCATAAACAGAAGGCAGAGATGTCAGAAATTGAATTCAGGATTTGGATTGCAAACAAGATTGATAGAAGAAAATTTGGAATTAGAAATTCGAGGAGCAATTCAATAGTTCTCTCAAGAATTCAATAAACTTAAAGACAAAATCATCACATATTTTGACACATTGAGACAAAAATTTCTAGCCCTCAAAGATCTGAAAAATACAGTACAATACATCAGTAACAGAGTGAAGCAAGCAGAAGAAAGGATTTCTGACGTTGAAGACAAAGCTTTTGAATGCTCTCAAACTCTCAAAGAGGAAGAAAAATGGAGATAAAAAAGGATCATTCTCTCAGAGACCTCTGGGATAATTCAAAGAAAGCTAATACTAACCTCATAGGAATCCCTAAAAGTGACAATGTGGCTTTGCAAGATATCGAGGCTCTTCTCCATGAATTTATTAAAGAGAATTTTCCAGACATGCCAAGAGATTTTGACATTCAGATAGCAGACAGTTTCACAACCCCAGCATGACTCAACATGAATAAGACATCCCGTAGGCACATCTTAACTAATGTCACTAAAGTTAATATGAAGGAGAAAATTCTGAAACCAGCCAGAAGTAAGAATACCATAACCAACAAAGGGAAGAATATTAGAATGACTGCAGATCTCTCTGCTGAAATATTTCAAGCCAGAAAAGGGTGGTCATCGACTTTTAATCTCCTAAAACAAAATACTATCAGCCCAAGATCCTGTATCCAGCTAAACTGACTTTCATTTATCATGGAGAAATTAAATACTTTAATGACATTCATATTTTGAAGAAATTTGCCATAACCAAACCAGCTCTTCAGGATATTCTCAGACTTATCCTCCATAAGGACCAGCCCAATCCTCCACCACAAAAGCAAACTTTTCATCAAACTTCAACTTCCACAGTGGAGAAAAGATTAAAAATCTCCACTGGACTTTCAAAAACCACAATACCTAAAATTCTACTACGCTTATCAATATTCTCAGTGAATGTGAAAGACTGAAATTGTCCTCTAAAGAGGCACAGGTTGGCTGACTGGATACAAAAATTCATGCCAGATATCTTCTGCATACAAAAATCTCATCTTACTTTAAAAGGTAAATATAGACTCAGGGTGAAAGGATGGTTGTCCATATTTCAGGGAAATGGTAATCAGAGAAAAGCAGGTATTGCAATTCTATTTGCTGACACAATAGGCTTTAAACCAACAAAAGTAAAGAAAGATAAGAATGGTCACCTCATATTTGTTAAGGGTAATACTCAATATGCTGAGATTTCAATAATGAATATTTATGCACCCAACCAAAATGCACCACAATTTATAAGAGAAATTCTAACAGACTTGAGCAACTTGATTTCCTCCAGCTCCATAATAGTCGGGGATTTCAACACTCCTTTGGCAATATGGGATAGATCCTCCAAAAAGAAGCTGAACAAAGAAAATTTAGATTTAAACCTAAACATTAAACATTTGAATTTAGCAGACATCTACAGAACATTTCATCCCCCAAAACTGAATACACATACTTCTCCTCAGCCCACGGAACATACTCCAAAATTGATCACATCTTAGGTCACAAGTCTAACCTCAGTGAATTTAAAGGAATAGAAATTATTCCTTGCACCCTGTTGGACCACCATGGAATAAAAAATGAACTCAGTAACAACAGGAATCTGCACACTCATACAAAAACATGGAAGTTAAATAACCTTATGCTGAATGATAGCTGGGTCAGAGATGAGATTAAGAAGGAAATTGCCAAATTTTTGGAAGAAAACGACAATGAAGACATGAATTATCAGAACTTCTAGGATATCGCAAAGGCAGTCCTAAGAGGGAAATTTATAGCACTGCAAGCCTTCCTCAAAAAAATTCAAAGAGAAGTTAAAAACTTAATGGGACATCTCAAGCAACTGGAAAAGGAAGAACATTCCAACCCCAAACCCAGTACAAGAAAAGAAATAACCAAAATTAGAGCAGAATTAAATGAAATTGAAAACAAAAGAATAATACAACAGATCAATAAATCAAAAAGTTGGTTTTTCGAAAAGGTCAATAAAATAGATAAACCTTTGGCTAACCTAATCAGAAAAAAAAAGAGTAAAATCTCTAATCTCATCAATCAGAAACGACAAAGATGAAATAACAACAGACTCCTCAGAAATTCAAAAAATCCTTAATGAATATTACAAGGAACTTTATTCTCAGAAATATGAAGATCTGAAAAAAATTGACCAGTACCTGGAAGCACGTAACCTTCCAAGACTTAGCCAGAATCAAGTGGAAATGTTGAACAGGTCAGTATCAAGTTCTGAAATAGCATCAACCATACAAAACCTCCCTAAAAAGAAAAGGAATTAATACCTATATAACTCAACCTGTTCCAAAATGTAGTAAAAGAAGGAAGACTACCCAACACATTCTATGAAGCAAACATCACCTTTATCCCCAAACCAGAAAAAGACCCAACAAGAAAAGAAAATTATAGACCAATATCACTAAAGAATATAAAGGCAAAAATACTCAACAAGATCCTAACAAAGAGAATCCAGAACATATGAAACAAATTATACATCATGACCAAGTCGGTTTTATCCCAAGGTCTCAAAACTTGTTTAATATATGTAAATCCATATATATAATTCAGAACATAAACAAATTAAAAAACAAAGACTATATGACTCTATCAATTGATGCAGAAAAAGCTTTTGATAACATCCAGCATCCCTTCATGATCAGAACACTTAGGAAAATCGGTATAGAAGGGACATTTCTTAAACTGATAGAGGCGATCTACAGCAAACCCACTGCCAATATCATATTAAATGGATTTAAATTGAAGTCATTTCCACTCAGATCAGGATCTATACAAGTCTGCCCATTGTCTCCACTGCTCTTTAACATTGTGATGGAAGTTTTAGCCATCGCAATTAGGGAACAAAAGGCAACCAAGGGTATCCACATACAGTCAGAAGAGATCAAACTTTCACTCTTCGCAGATGATATGATTGTATATCTGGAAAACACCAAGGATTCTACTACAAAACTTTTAGAAATGATCAAGGAATACAGCAGTGTCTCAGGTTACAAAATCAACATTCATAAATCGGAAGCCTTTATATATACCAAGAATAGTCAAGCTGAAAAAATAGTTAAGGACAATATTCCATTCACAGTAGTGCCAAAGAAGATGAAGTATTTGGGAGTTTATCTAAAAAAAGACGTGAAAGAAAAGAAACAGCTGAAAACATTAACAAATGGAAAAACATACCATGCTCATGGCTGGGAAGCATCAACATTGTTAAAATATCCATACTACCCAAAGCAATATAGAATTTTAATGCAATCCCTATTAAAGCCACACTATCACACTTTAAAGATCTTAAAAAAATGATACTTAGTTTTATATGGAATAAAAAAAAAAACCCTCAAATAGCCAAGACATTACTCAGAAATAAAAACAAAGCAGGAGGAATTACACTACAAGACCTCAGACTGTACTATAAATCAAAAGTGATCAAAACAGCATGGTACTGGCACAAAAACAGAAGTGGATGTCCGGAACAGAATAGATAACCAAGAGATGAATCCAGCTACTTACCATTATCTGATCTTTGACAAGCCAATTAAAAACTTTCAGTGGGGAAAAGATTCCCTATTTAACAAATGGTGCTGGATGAACTGGCTGGCAACCTGTAGAAGATTGAAACTGGACCCACACCTTTCACCATTAACTAAGATAGACTTTCACTGGATAAAAGATTTAAACTTAAGATATGAAACTACAAGAATACTTGAAGAAAGTGCAGACAAAACTCTTAAATCGGTCTGGGTGAGTATTTTATGAAGAGGACCCCCTTGGCAATTGAAGCAGCTACACTACTGGAACCTGATCAAACTAAAAAGCTTCTGCGCAGCCAAAAAGACAGTAAGTAAAGCAAGCAGACAGCCCTCAGAATGGGAGAAGATATTTGCAGGTTATGTCTCTGACAAAGGTTTAATAACCAGAATCCACAGAGAACTCAAATGTATAAGCAAGAGAACATGTGATCCCATCACAGGCTAGGCAAGAAACTTGAAGAGAAACTTCTCTGAAGAAGACAGGTGATTGACCTACAGACATATGAAAAAATGCTCATCATCTTTAATCATTAGAGAAATGCAAATAAAAACTACCTTGAGATACCATCTAACTCCAGTAGGATTAGCTCATATCACAAAATCCCAAGACCACAGATGTTGGCCTGGATGTGGAGAAAAGGGAACACGTCTGCACTGCTGGTGGGAATGCAAATTAATACATACCTTTTGGAAAGATGTTTGGAGAACACTTAGAGATCTAAAAATAGACCTGCCATTCAATCCTATAATTCCTCTACTAGGTATATACCCAGAAGACCAAAAATAACATTATAACAAAGATATTTGCATCAGAATGTTTATTGCAGCCCAATCCACAATTGCTAAGTCATGGAAGAAGCCCAAGTGCCCATCGATCCACAAATGGATTAATAAATTGTGGTATATGTACACCATGGAATATTATGCAGCCTTAAAGAAAGATGGAGAATTTACCTCTTCCATGTTTACATGAATGGAGCTGGAACATATACTTCTTAGTAAAGTATCTCAAGAATGGAAGAAAAAGTATCCAATGTACTCAGCCCTACTATGAAAATAATTTTTGGCTTTCATATGAAAGCTATAACCCAGTTATAACAAAAGAATATGGGGAATAGTGAGAGGAAGGGGAGGGAGGGGAAAGGATGGGTGTAGGGAAGGTGATAGGTGGGATTACACCTGCAGTGCATTTTACAAGTGTACATGTGAAACTTAGTAAATGTGGAATATAATTGTCTTAACACAATAACTAAGATAATGCCATGAAGGCTATGTTAACCAGTGTGATGAAAATGTGTCAAACTATTTATAAAACCAATATATGGTGCCCCATGATCTCATTAATGTACACAGCTATCATTTAATATTAATTTTTTAAAAAAAGAAAACTAGTAAGTAGAATATGGGCAACCAAGGCATGAGGTGAGCACTGGAGTTTTATATGCAGAACAGAATAGATAACCAAAGAACTGAAGGTTACAAAACAGAAATATAACTTGACTTTGTAAAAATGATAGCATAACCAATAAAAAATATTTTTCATAGCAGAAGAATCTGTTAGCATTTCTGAGTTTTCACATAACAGATAAACAAATCTTGAAAGTCTTAACTTTTTAAACCTTGGATATTTGAGGAACTCATCCATCTTATGGCAAAAAAACATTTTCATAAAAGCTTTGCAATTCCTTCAGTTTCTTTTACCAAATTCAAATAATTTTATTATTTTACTTTTTTTGAGACAGGGTCTTCCTCTGTCTCCCGCGCTAGAGTTCACTGGAATCATCATAGCTCACTGCAATATCAAAACTCCTGAGCTGAAGTGTTCCTCTTGCTTCAGCCTCCTAAGTAGGTGGGGCTACAGGCACAAGCCACCATGCCTCTCTGATTTTTCCTCCTCTTCATCTTTTTTTCTTTTTTGTAGAAACAGGGTCTCATTCTTGCTCAGTCTGGTCCCCTACTCCTGGCCTCCCAAAGAGCTAAGATTACAGGCATGAGCCAAGGCATCTGGCCTCAAATAATTTTAAATTCAATACTTTTTATTTAAAAGTAATATAAAAACAAAATGAAATAGGGCAGTGCTGGTGGCTCAAAGGAGTAGGGCACCAGCCCCATATAACAGAAGTGGTGGGTTCAAACACGGCCCCAGCCAAAAACTGCAAAAAAAAAAAAAAAAAGAAATAAAATAATAAAAGTAATATGATATTCTCATGTTAAATAATATTATTTACATAAATGCATTGAAATATGCCTAACAGAATATTCATTTAATATTGATGGTGAGATATGGTATCAGAGATTTTATACTTTCCTTTAACTTCTATATTGCTGCAATTATTTACAAATGAGCATGTATTGTTTTTATAAAACCAATAAAGGCGTTATACAGAAATAGAAAGCAAACAAAAGATAAATATAGACTCAGGGTGAAAGGATGGTCGTCCATATTTCAGGCAAATGGAAATCAGAAAAGAACAGGTGTTGCAATTCTACTTGCAGATACAATAGGCTTTAAACCAACAAAAGTAAGGAAGAATAAGAGTGGTCACTTCATATTTGTTAAGGGTAATGCTCAATATGATGAGATTTATTAATATCAGTTATTAATATTTATGCACCCAACCAGAATGTGCCTCAATTTATAAGAGAAACTCTAACAGACATGAGCAACTTGCTTTCCTCCAGCTCCATGATAGTAGGAGATTTTAACACTGCTTTGGTAGTGTTGGATAGATCTTCCAATAAGAAGCTAAGCAAACAATTATTAATATCTATGCACCCAACCAGAATGCACCTCAATTTATAAGAGAAACTCTAACAGACATGAGTAACTTGATTTCCTCCAGCTCCATAATCGTCGGAGATTTCAACACTCCCTTGGCAGTGTTGGATCGATCCTCCAGAAAGAAGCTGAGCAAAGAAATCTTAGATTTAAACCTAACCATCCAATATTTAGATTTAGCAGACATCTACAGAACATTTCATCCCAACAAAACTGAATACACATACTTCTCATCAGCCCACGGAACTTACTCCAAAATTGGCCACATTTTAGGTCACAAGTCTAACCTCAGTAAATTTAAAGGAATAGAAATTATTCCATGCATCTTCTCGGACCACCATGGAATAAAAGTTGAACTCAGTAACAACAGGTATCTTCACACTCATGCAAAAACATGGAAGATAAATAACCTTATGCTGAATGATAATTGGGTCATAGACGAGATAAGAAGAAAATTACCAAATTTTTGGAACAAAATGACCATAAAGACATGATTTATAAGAACCTGTGGGATACCACAAAAGCAGTCCTAAGAAGGAAATTTGTAGCACTGGAAGTCTTCCTCAAAAAAATGAAAAGAGAAGAAGTTAACAACTTAATGGGACATCTCAAGCAACTGGAAAAAGAAGAACATTCCAACCCCAAAACCAGTAGAAGAAAAGAAATAACCAAAATTAGAGCAGAATTAAATGAAATTGAAAACAAAAGGATTATACAACAGATTACTAAATCAAAAAGTTGTTTTTTAAAAAAGGACAATAAAATAAACCTTTGGCTAACCTAACCAGGAAAAAAAGAGTAAATTCTCTAATTTCTTCAATCAGAAATGACAAAGATGAAATAACAACAGACTCCTCAGAAATTCAGAAAATCCTTAATGAATATTACAAGAAACTTTATTCTCAGAAATCTGAGAATTCTTCAGAAAATCTGAAGGAAGTTGACCAATACTTGGAAGCACGTCACCTTCCAAGACTTAGCCAGAATCAAGTAGAAATGTTGAACAGGCCTATATCAAGTTCTGAAATAGCATCACCATATAAAAAATCCCTAAAAAGAAAAGCCCGGGACAAGATGGCTTCACATCAGAATTCTACCAAAACTTTACAGAGGAACTAGTACCTATATTACTCAACCTTTTCCAAAATATAGAAAAGAAAGGAATACTACCCAACAGGTTCTATGAAGCAAACATCACCCCGATCTCCAAACAAGGAAAATACTCAATAAGAAAAGAAAATTATAGACCAATATCACTAATGAATATTGATTCAAAAATATTCAACAAGATCCTAACAAACAGAATCCAGCAACACATCAAAAAAATTATACACCGTGACCAAGTGGGATTTATCCCAGGGTCTCAAGGCTGTTTAATATACATAAATCTATAAATATAATTCTGCATATAAACAACTTAAAAAACAAAGACCATATGATTCTCTCAATTGATGCAGAAAAATCTTTGGATAATATCCAGCATCCCTTCATGATCAGAACACTTAAGAAAATTGGTATAGAAGGGACATTTCTTAAACCGATAGAGGCCATCTACAGTAAACCGACAGCCAATATCATATTGAAAGTAGTTAAATTGAAATCATTTCCACTCAGATCAGGAATCAGAAGGGGTTGCCTATTGTCTCCACTGCTCTGTTACATTGTAATGTAAGTCTTAGCCATCGCAATTAGGGAAGAAAAGGCAATCAATGTATCCATATAGGGTCAGAAGAAATCAAATTTTCACTCTTCATAGATGATATGATTATATATCTGGAAAACACCAGGGATTCTAGTACAAAACTCTTAGATTTGATCAAGGAATACAGCAGAGTCTCAGTTTAGAAAATCAACATTCATAAATTGATAGCCTTTATATATACCAACAATAGTCAAACTGAAAAAACAGTCAAGGACTCTATTCTGTTCACAGTAATGCCAAAGAAGATGATATATTTGGGAGTTTATCTAACAAAGAATGTGAAAGATCTCTAAAAAGAGAACTATGAAACTCTAAGAAAGGAAATAGCTGAAAATGTTAGCAAATGGAAAAACATACCATGCTCATGGCTGAGAAGCATCAACATTGTTAAAATGTCCATACTGCCCAAAGCAATATACAATTTTAATGCAATCCCTATTAAAGCTCTACTGTCATATATTAAAGATCTTGAAAAAATAATACTTAGTTTTATATGGAATCAGAAAAAAACTCAAATATCCAAGATATTACTCAGAAATAAAAACAAAGCAGGAGGAATCATGCTACGGGACCTCAGACTCTACTATAAATCGATAGAGATCAAAACAGCATGGTACTGGCACAAAAACAGAGAGGTAGATATATGGAACAGAATAGAGAACCAAGAGATGACCCAGCTACTTACTGTTATTTGATCTTTGACAAGCAATTAAAAACATTCAGTGGGAAAATGATTCCCTATTTAACAAATGGTGCTGAGTGAACTGGCTGGCGACCTAGAAGACTGAAACTAGACCCACACCTTTCACCATTAACTAAGATAGGCTCTCTCTGGATTGAAGATTTAAACTTAAGACATGAAATATAAAAATATTAGAAGAAAGTGCAGGGAAAACTCTTGAAGAATTCAACATGGGTGGATATTTTATGAGGACTGCCTGGGCAATTGAAGAAGCATCAAAAATACACTACTGGGACCTGATCAAACTTAACAGCTTCTGCACAGCCAAGAAGACAGTAAGTAAAGCAAGCAGACAGCCCTCAGAATGGGAGAAAGATATTTGCATGTTAGGTTTCCAACAAAGGTTCAATAACCAGAATCCACAGAGAACTCAAACGTATTAGCAAGAAAAGAACAAGTGGTCCCTTCTCAGGCTGGGCAAGGGACTTGAAGAGAAACTTCTCTGAAGAAGACAGGTGATTGGCCTACAGCCATATGAAAAAATGCTCATCATCCTTAATTATCAGAGAAATGCAAATCAAAACTACTTTGAGATATCCTCTAACTCCAGTAATATTAGCCCACATTACAAAATCCCAAGTCCAGAGATGTTGGCATGGATGTGGAGAAAAGGGAACATTTCTACACTGCTGGGAATGCAAACTAATATGTTCCTTTTGTAAAGATGTTTGGAGAACACTTAGAGATCTAAAAATAGACCTGCCATTATATCCTACAATTTCTCTACTAAGTATATACCCAGCAGACCAAAAATCACATTATAACAAGGATATTTGTACCAGAAGGTTTATTGCAGCCCAATTCATAATGGCTAAGTCACAGAAGAAGCCCTAGTGCCCATCGATCCACGAATGGATTAATAAACTGTGGTATATGTACACCATGGAATATTATGCAGCCTTAAAGAAAGATGGAGACTTTACCTCTTTCATGTTTACATGAATGGAGCTGGAACATATACTTCTTAGTAAAGTATCTCAAGAATGGAAGAAAAAGTATCCAATGTACTCAGCCCTACTATGAAAATAATTTACAGGTTTCATATGAAAGCTATAACCAGTTATAACCTAAGAATATGGGGAAAGAGGAAAGGGAGGGGAGGGGATGAAGAAGGCTGGGCGGAGGAAGGGTAATTCGTGGGACCACACCTATGGTGCATCTTACAAGGGTATATGTGAAACTTGATAAATGTAGAATATAAATGTCTTAACACAATAACTAAGAAAATGCCAGGAAGGCTATGTTAACCAGTGTGATGAAAATATGTCAAATTGTATATAAAACCAGTGTATGGTGCCCCATGATTGAATTAATGTACCCAGTTGTGATTTAATAATAAATAAATTAAAACAACAACAAAAAGACAAATGGAAGAACAAGCCATGTTCATGGCTGGGGAGAAACAAGATAATCAAAATTCCTATGCTACCAAAAGCAATCTACAGATTCAATGCAATCTCCATTAAAATACCTTGATCATGGCTTGGCATCTGTAGCACAGTGGTTACAGCACAAGCTACATGCACCAAGGCTGGCAGGTTCGAGCCCAGCCCTGGTCACCTAAACAACAATGACAATTGCAACAACAACAACAACAACAAAAGCCGCGTGTTGTGGTGGGTGCATGTAGTCCCAGCTACTTGGGAGGCTGAGGCAAAAGAATCACTTAAGCCCAAGATTTTGAGGTGAGCTGTGAGCTGTGACACCTCAGCACTTTACTGAGGGTGAAGTAGTGAGGCTCTGTCTCAAGAAAAAAAAAATGCCATCATCAAACTTTCAAGATTTGAAAAAAATAATTCTTCATTTTGAATGGAACCAAAAAAAGAAAAAACCATATAGCCAAGGCAATTAATACTTAGTAATAAAAACAAATCTGGGGTTATCTCTGTATAAGACTTTTGGCCATAGAAAACCAAACAGCAGACTTTGAACACAGAAATAGAGATTTTGACAATTGGAATAGAATTGCAAACCATAAGATGAAACTACTATCTTACAGCTTCCTGACATTTGATAAAACAAACAAGAATATACACTGGAGAAAAGAATCCCTATTCAATAAATGGTGCTGGGATAACTGATGACCACATGTCAAAGAATGAAACTGGACCTGCATCTGTCACCACACACAAAATTGACTCAAGATGGATAAAAGATTTAAATCTAAAGCACAAAACAATAAAAATCCTTGAAGAAAGTCTGGCTGGTCTTACACATGAGCGATGTACCCAGGCAGGAATGCCATCCATTTACTGCTGTTGATGTAGACAGAATCATCAAATAGGGGCCTTTCCACCGTGGTTTCAGCAGGCTGATGCTCCAATCTTTAATCCACACAACGGGTTACCAAGAGAATAGAGATGGACTGAGGGAGATAACCCATCTATGACATCTATCATTCACACCTTCTGAAACTTTTTTCAATATTTTGTCCAGTGGCATTCGCTGGTAAGATAGTAAGTTCTGTTTTCCCAGTTCTCTTGGGTCCCTGGTAAATTTCTTTTTCTTTCTCTCTCTCTTTTTTTTTTATTTGTGTGTGTGTGTGTGTGTGTCCACCACACTTTATCAGGAGGCCAGTGATTCTGGTGAACACTGAGGGGAGCCCCTCTGACACTGTTCTGTTCTTCCATTTCCAAAATCACAGTTTTATAAATAAAATTTCAAAGCAAAGACTACATCAAGTCCTATTTTTAACAATAATCACTACAAATCAGTGACCTATTACAGCATTTCTAATTCAAAAGTTAATTTCCTAAATCAATCATCCTGAAGTAAAGATCATAATAATCACTATTTTAAATAATAATCAGCATAACTCAGTGACCTATTGCAACATTTCCTAAATTGATTTTCCTAAACTATTCAAGATGAGTATCTTTAGGGTGGGGGCCAACTTTACAAACCACTCCCCGGGCCCTACAAACAACCCCCCACAGTGTACTAGGTCATTAATTGTCCTCATATCAGAATTGAGAACGGAGGATTCTTGCTTCTTCATTCTTGTGATGCTTTACTAAGAATAATGTGTTCCACCTCCATCCAGGTTAATACAAAAGATGTAAAGTCTCCATCTTTTTTAATAGCTGAATAGTATTCCATGGTGCACATATACCATAGCTTCTTAATCCATTCCAGGGTTGGTAGACATTTAAGCTTTTTCCACATTTTGGTAATTATAAATTGAGCTGCGATAAACAGTCTAGTGCAAGTATCCTTATGATAAAAGAATTTTTTTTCTTCTGGGTAGATGCCCAGTAATGGGATTTCAAGATCAAATGGGGGGTCTAGTTTGAGTTCCTTGAGGGTTCTCCATACTTCCTTCCAAAAGGGTTGTATTAGTTTGCAGTCCCAGAAGCAGTATAAAAGTGTTCCCCTTTTTCCACATCTGCATCTGCAGTTTTGAGATTTTTGTTATGTGGGCCATTCTCACTTGGGTTAGGTGATATCTCAGGGTTGCATTTTGATTTTAATTTCTCTAATTATTAGAGACAACCAGCATTTTTTCATGTTTGTTAGCCATCTGTCTTCTTTAGAGAAGGTTCTATTCATGTTTCCTGACCATTGATACAAAAAATTGTTAGCTTTTTCATGTTGATTAGTTTGAGTTCTCTATACTTCCTAGTTATCAAGCTTTTGTCTGATTCAAAATATGTTAATATCCTTTCCCATTGTGTAGGTTGCCTATTTGCTTTGTTGTCTCCTTAGCTGTACATAAAATTTTTGGTCTAATTAAGTCCCATCTGTTTATTTTTGTTGTTGTTGCAATTGCCATGGAAGTCTTCTTCATAAAGTCTTTCCCAAGGCTGATATTTTCAAGTGTTTTTTCCCACACTATCCTTGAGGATTTTTATTGTTTCATGCCTTAAATTTTGGTCTTTTGTTCATCTTGAATCAATTTTTGTAAGTGGAGAAATCTGTGAGTCCAGTTTCAGTCTTTTACATGTGGATATCCAGTTCTCCCAGCACCATTTACTAAATAAGGATTCTTTCACCCAGTGTATGTGATTGTTTGATTTATTGAACCTGAGGTGGCTGTAAGATGTTAGTTTCATCTCTTAGTTTTCTATTCAGTTCCAGATGTCTATGTCTCTATTTTTGTTCCAATACTATGCTGTTTTGATCACTATGGCCTTCTAGTACAGCCTAAAGTCTAGTAGGCTGATGTCCCTGTCTTTGTTGTTATTACTAAGAACTGCCTTAGCTATACAGGTTTTTTCTGGTTCCATACAAAATGAAGAATTATTTTTTTCCAAGTCTTGAGATTACGATGTTGGTATTTTAGGCATGGCATGGAATCTGTAGATTGTTTTGGGAAGCATAGATGTTTTAACAATGTTGATTCTTCCAAACCATGAGCATGGTATGTTTTTCCATTTGTTAATATTGTCTGCTATTTCTTTTCTTAGGGTTTCATAGTTTTCTTTATAGAGCTCCTTCACCTCTTTTGTTAGGTATACGCCTAAGTATTTCATTTACTTTGAAACCACTGTGAAGGTGATTGTGTCTTTAATTTGCTTCTCATCTTGGCTGTTATTGGCATATACAAAGGTTACTGATTTGTGGACATTGGTTTTATACCCTGAGATATTACTGTATTTTTTGATCACTTCTAGGAGTCTTGTGGTTGAGTCTTTGGGTTCTCTAAGTATAAGATCCCATATCATCATCAAAAAGTGAAAGTTTGACTTCTCTACTTATTTGGATGCCCTTTATTTCCTTCTCCTGACTGATTGTATTGGCAAGAACTTCCAGCTCTATGTTGAAAACTAGTGGTGATTGAGAACAACCTTGTGTGGTTCCAGTTCTAAGGGGAAAAGCTTTCAGTTTTACTACATTCAGTAAAATATTAGCTGTGGGTTTGTCATAGATGGCTTTGATTAGGTTAAGAAATGTACCACTTATGCCTATAATCTTCAGTGTTCTCATTAGAAAAGGGTGTTGAATTTTATCAATGCTTTTTCTGCATCTATTGGGAGGATCATGTGGTCTTTATTTTTGCTTCTGTTGATATGGTGGATTACATTTATGGAGTTGGGTCCCTGGGATGAAACCTATTTGATTGTGGTATATGATTTTGTTGATGATAAGCTATTATCTAATGGCTAGAATTTTGTTGAGTTTTTTTGCATCTATATTCATTAGTGAAATTGGTCTGAAGATCTCCTTTTTAGTTGGGTCTTTTCTTGGTTTTGGTAACAAGGTAATGTTTGCTTCATAAAATGTGTTGGGGAAGATTACTTTCTCCTCAGTTTTTTGGAATAATTTCTGCAGTATGGGAATAAGCTCCTTGGAGGTTTGATAGAATTCTGGTATAAAGCCATCTGGACCAGGGCATTTTTTGGGGGGGGGGATATTTTATTGTTTCTTTGATCTCAGTGCTTGAAATTGGTCTGTTCAGGAGCTATTTCTTCCTGGCTAAGTCCAAGAAGAGGGTGTGATTCCAAATATTGATCTATTTCCTTCACATTGTCTAATTTCTGGGCATAGAGTTTCTTGTAGAATTCAAAGATAATCTCTTGTATATATGTGGCACCTGTTGTTATTTCCCATTATCATTTCTGATTGTGGTTATTAAGATTTTACTTTACTATTTCTAGTCAGTCTGGCCAAAGGTTTATCTATTTTATTTATTTTTTCAAAAACCAACTTCTTGATTGACAGAGACAAGATGGCGGACTGAACCCAGCTTTCAACAGAGGCTCCTGTCCAGAAGGAGAGTTAAGGGACAGGAATTTAGTAAGTATCCTGGTGGACTTGAGCCTCACCAAGAGAGAAGGTTGAAGAATGCACATCAACACCGCTGAGGCAAGCTGTGATCACAAGGACGCAAACAAAAGGTACAAAATCCACCACCAAGAGGACGGGAGTCCCCCTCCCCCATGGGACCGGCTCAAGAGCCCCACAATTAAACAAGCGGGCAGAAATTAAAGGCCCTCCCACTACACTCCACGGGAGAGACCTTCTAAAAACGGGACCTACCTCCCCTACTGGGGTGCCGTGGCGTTCTCCTGCCGGGCATAAAACTGAATAAAACTTTAAAAATCCTTTGCCGGCAACCCTCAATCCCCAACAATCCCCTCGCGCCCACTAAGGTCTGGAGGCCTGTCCCCCAGGAGTTCGGATCCTTGAGTGATTTCTCAAGGGGAGTGGACAGTCCCCGAGTTGCGACTGGTCAGCATTGACTCTGAGGCACGCGAGTGAGGAGAGGGCACCAGGCTGAGGGGGAGACACACCTCGGCGGCACTTCCCTGTGGTGCGGTGCAGCAGCCCTCCCCGTGCATCAATACAGCCAGACATAAAACTGAATGAAACTCTAGCTTCCCCCCCCACTCTCACTCGGGGTCTGGGGACCTGTTCCCCAGGAGTTCAGATCCTTGGGTGATTTCTTGAGGGGAGCGCACAGTGCCCGAGCCGCGACTGGTCAGCCCTGACTCTGAGACATGCAGGTGAGGAGAAAGCACTCTACTGAGGGGGAGTCATGCCTTGGCGGCACTTCCCTGCAGATTAGGTGCAGCAGCCCTCCCCGGGCAACATTACGGGGCCGGGCACAAAACTGAATAAAACTCTAGCTTCCCCGCTGAGAGCTGAGAGCCCCTACTCTCACTCGGGGTCTGGAGGCCTATCCCCCAGGAGTTCGGATCCTTGGGTGATTTCTCGAGGGGAGTGCACAGTGCCCGAGCTGCGTCAGGTCAGCACTGACTCTGAGATAGGTGAGCAAGGAGAGGGCACTCTCCTGAGGGGAAATCAAGCCTTGGCGGCACCTCCCTGTGGTGCGGTGCAACAGCCCTCCCTGGGCGGGCGTAAAACTGAATGAAACTCTAGCTTCCCCCCCACTCCCAATCAGGGTCTGGGGGCCTATCCCCCAAGAGTTCGGATTCTTGGGGGATCTCTTGAGGGGTGTGGACCCAGCATAAACTGCGGCCACTCAGTGCTGACTCTGGGGCGAGAGACAGAGGAGAAAAGGGTCGGCTGAGTGCCCACACCAGAGCAGCAGTTCCCTGGAGGTAGATCAACAGCCGTTTTTTCTTTAATGGAAGAACGCTCACTTCTGGATATTCTGAGGCCACAACCCCTGTCTCCCTGGGCAACCAGAGGAGGCCACCGGTGAGCGGGGGATTTCCTGACACTGCTCACAAACCCGGGAAGCTTCCAGGGCGGGGCCGACCCAGAGAGGTGATCGGACGCAAACCTCCAGTAGCAAAGAGGACACAAACCTCCAGCAGCAAAGACGTTTGAACTCAGAACAGCCCGTCTTCTGTAGGCGATTTCGTCAGGAACAGAGACAGAACCCCGCAAAGTTGTCTGTTCTGTTCTGTTCTGTTAGCAGCATCCATCAGGGACGCGGCTAAGCCTGAGTGAACACCTCCTTCCCATCACCTGCATCAAGCACTCAAAGATGTCAGGCCCCATCTCCTCCTGCTAGATAGCGGCAGTCTGCGGGGGCCTGGCAGACTTCCTTGCCATTCGGGCAGGTGCAAACTCCTGGAGTATCTGTTCGCTGCAGGCAACTGGGTTAGCCATCTGCAGAGATACCAGTGACTGGGTCCGACGGAGGGGCAAAGTGGGGAAGGAGACGTCAACCTTCCCAGACTGCTCTGTTTGCTGGGTGGCTCCTCCTGACTCCACGCTGCACTGGGGTGAGCCGTGTCAGAGGAGTCACCAGGCTCCTGTGATCCAGTTCCCAGAGACCTCTTGAACTCTCCCACCCGAGACAGGTGCCGATTGAGACAGTTGATTTCGACTTTTTGAACTGGGCTAATAGATTGAGGACTTTTCAGGCGGAGCCCTGGGTGTGCGGTTGTAGGAAGGTTTGATTCTCCTTTTCCAACTAGGGCCAGAGATGGGCGGGCAGGGTAACTTAATCGCTGATTTTTCCACACAGCTGAGACTTCAAGCCAGAGTAGAAGTTGCAATAGGCTCGAACAGAAACCAGCTGAAAACAAGACAGAACCACTTTGCTCCACCACACCAGACAGGGCCCCAGTTTCTCAGGCCACAACACTGTATGGCCCCTCGATAAAGCCCAAGGGGAAAAACCAAAGGGAGTAAAATAACCATGGGGAAGAATCAGCGGAAAAACTCTGGTAACATGAATAACCACAATAGATCAACCCCCCGAAGAAAAGATACGGCAGATGTGATTGAAGATCCCATTCATAAACAACTGGCTGAGATGTCAGAAATCGAATTCAGAATTTGGATTGCAGACAAGATTAATAAAATGGAATTAGGAATTCGAGGATAAATTCAAAAGTTGTCTCAAGAATTTAACGAATTTAAAGACAAAACCACCAAAGACTTAGACACACTGAAGCAAGAATTTACAGCCCTCAAAGATATGAAAAATACAGTAGAATCCCTCAGCAACAGAATGGAGCAAGCAGAAGAAAGGATTTCTGACATTGAAGATAAAGTCTTCGAACGCTCCCAATCTCTCAAAGAGGAAGAGAAATGGAGAGCAAAAACAGATCACTCACTCAGAGAGCTCTCAGATAATTCGAAAAAAAGCAATATAAGAATTATAGGGATTTCTGAGAATGATGAAGTGGCCTCCAATTGCACAGAGGCCCTTATGCATGAAATTATGAAAGAAAATTTTCCAGACATGCCTAGAGAATCTGAAATTCAGATAGCAGACAGCTACAGAACCCCAGCACGATTCAACCCCAATAAGTCATCCTCCAGACATATCATAATTAGCTTCACTAAAGTTAACATGAAAGAGAAAATTCTCAAAGCAGTCAGGCGAAAGAAAACAATTACGTACAAAGGAAAGAATATTAGAATAACTGCAGATCTCTCTGCTGAAACTTTTCAAGCCAGAAGAGGCTGGTCATCAACTTTTAATCTCCTAAAGCAAAAGAACTTTCAACCCAGGATCTTGTATCCACTCAAACTGAGTTTCATCTATGATGGAGAAATTAAATACTTCAATGACATTCATATGTTGAAAAAATTTGCCATAAGTAAACCAGCTCTTCAGGACGTTCTCAGACCTATCCTCCACAATGAACAACCCAATCCTATACCACAAAAGTAAACTCACTCAGAAACTTCGGATCAAACTCCAACTTCCACACTGGTGAAAGGATTAAAAATGTCCACTGGGCCTTTGAAAAACTCGATACCCAAAATTCCACCAGACTTATCAATACTCTCCATCAATGTGAATGGCTTAAACTGTCCTCTAAAGAGGCATAGGTTAGCTGCCTGGATACAAAAACTCAAGCCAGATATTTGTTGCATACAAGAGTCACATCTCAACTTAAAAGACAAATACAGACTCAGGGTGAAAGGATGGCCATCCATATTTCAGGTAAATGGTAATCAGAAAAAAGCAGGTGTTGCAATTTTATTTGCAGATACAGTAGGCTTTAAACCATCAAAAGTAAGTAAAGACAAGAATGGTCACTTCATATTTGTTAAGGGTAATACTCAATATGATGAGATCTCAAATATTAATATCTATGCACCCAACCAGAATGCACCTCAATTTATAAGAGAAACTCTAACAGACATGAGTAACTTGATTTCCTCCAGCTCCATAATCATCGGAGATTTCAACACTCCTTTGGCAGTGTTGGATCGATCCTCCAGCAAGAAGCTGAGCAAAGAAAATTTAGATTTAAACCTAACCATCCCATATTTAGATTTAGCAGACATCTACAGAACATTTCATCCCAACAAAACTGAATACACATACTTCTCACCAGCCCACGGAACTTACTCCAAAATTGACCACATTTTAGGTCACAAGTCTAACCTCAGTAAATTTAAAGGAATAGAAATTATTCCATGCTTCTTCTCGGACAATCATGGAATAAAACTTGAATTGAGTAACAACAGGAATCTGCATACTCATACAAAAACATGGAAGTTAAATAACCTTATGCTGAATGATAGCTGGGTCAGAGATGAGATTAAGAAAGAAATCACCAATTTTTTGGAACAAAACGACAATGAAGACATGAACTATCAGAACCTCTGGGACACTGCAAAGGCAGTTCTAAGAGGGAAATTTATAGCACTGCAAGCCTTCCTCAAGAGAACGGAAAGAGAGGAAGTTAACAACTTAATGGGACATCTCAAGCAACTGGAAAAGGAAGAACAGTCCAACCCCAAACCCAGTAGAAGAAAAGAAATAACCAAAATTAGAGCTGAATTAAATGAAATTGAAAACAAAAGAATAATACAACAGATCAATAAATCAAAAAGTTGGTTTTTTGAAAAGGTCAATAAAATAGATAAACCTCTGGCCAACCTAATCAGGAAAAAAAGAGTAAAATCTCTAATCTCATCAATCAGAAACAACAAAGACGAAATAACCACAGACTCATCAGAAATCCAAAAAATCCTTAATGAATATCACAAGAAACTTTATTCTCAGAAATATGAAAATCTGAAGGAAATAGACCGATACTTGGAAGCACGCCACCTTCCAAGACTTAACCAGAATCAAGTGGAAATGTTGAACAGACCCATATCAAGTTCAGAAATAGCATCAACTATACAAAACCTCCCTAAAAAGAAAAGCCCGGGACCAGATGGTTTCACGTCAGAATTCTACCAAACCTTTAAAGAGGAATTAGTACCTATATTACTCAACCTGTTCCAAAATGTAGAAAAAGAAGGAAGACTACCCAACACGTTCTATGAAGCAAACATCACCCTGATCCCCAAACCAGGAAAAGACCCAACAAGAAAAGAAAATTATAGACCAATATCACTAATGAATATAGATGCAAAAATATTCAACAAGATCCTGACAAACAGAATCCAGCAACACATCAAACAAATTATACATCATGACCAAGTTGGTTTTATCCCAGGGTCTCAAGGCTGGTTCAATATACATAAATCTATAAATGTAATTCAGCACATAAACAAATTAAAAAACAAAAACCATATGATTCTCTCAATTGATGCAGAAAAAGCTTTTGATAATATCCAGCATCCCTTCATGAACAGATCACTCAAGAAAATTGGTCTAGAAGGGACTTTCCTTAAACTGATAGAGGCCATCTACAGCAAACCCACAGCTAATATCATATTGAATGGAGTGAGTTAAATTGGAATCATTTCCATTCAGATCAGGAACCAGACAAGGCTGACCATTGTCTCCATTGCTTTTCAACATTGTAATGGAAGTTTTAGCCACTGCAATTAGGGAAGAAAAGGTGATCAAGGGTATCCATATAGGGTCAGAAAAGATCAAAGTTTTGCTCTTCGCAGATGATATGATTATGTATCTGGAAAACTCTAGGGACTCTACTACAAAACTCGTAGAAGTGATCAAGGAATACAGCAGCGTCTCAGGTTACAAAATCAACATCCATAAATCGGTAGCCTTTATATACACCAACAACAGTCAAGTTGAAAAAGCAGTTAAGGACTCTATCCCATTCACAGTAGTGCCAAAGAAGATGAAATATTTGGGAATTTACCTAACAAAAGACGTGAAAGATCTCTATAAAGAGAACTATGAAACTCTAAGAAAAGAAATAGCTGAAAATGTTAACAAATGGAAAAACATACCATGCTCATGGCTAGGAAGAACCAACATTATCAAAATGTCCATACTACCCAAAGCAATATATAATTTCAACGCACTCCCTATTAAAGCTCCACTGTCATATTTTAAAGATCTTGAAAAAACATTACTTCGTTGTATATGGAATCAGAAAAAACCTCGAATATCCAAGACATTACTCAGAAATAAAAACAAAACAAGAGGAATCACACTGCCAGACCTCAGACTTTACTACAAATCGATAGTGATCAAAACAGCATAGTATTGGCACAAAAACAGAGAAGTAGATATCTGGAATAGAATAGAGAACCAAGAGATGAATCCAGCTACTTACCGCTATTTGATTTTTGACAAGCCAATTAAAAACATTCAGTGGGGAAAAGATTCCCTATTTAACAAATGGTGCTGGGTGAACTGGCTGGCAACCTGCAGAAGACTGAAATTGGACCCACACCTTTCACCATTAACTAAGATAGACTCTCATTGGATTAAAGATTTAAACTTAAGACATGAAACTATAAAAATACTAGAGGAGAATGCAGGGAAAACCCTTGAAGAAATTGGTCTGGGTGAGTATTTCATGAGGAGAACCCCCCGGGCAATTGAAACAGCTTCAAAAATACACTACTGGGACTTGATCAAACTAAAAAGCTTCTGCACAGCTAAGAACACAGTAAGCAGAGCAAGCAGACAGCCCTCAGAATGGGAGAAGATATTTGCAGGGTATATCTCTGACAAAGGTTTAATAACCAGAATCCACAGAGAACTCAAACGCATCAGCAAGAAAAAAACAAGGGATCCCATCTCAGGCTGGGCAAGAGATTTGAAGAGAAACTTCTCTGAAGAAGACAGGCGCACGGCCTTCAGACATATCAAAAAATGCTCATCATCTTTAATCATCAGAGAAATGCAAATCAAAACTACTTTGAGATATCATCTAACTCCAATGAGACTAGCCTATATCACAAAATCTCAAGACCAGAGATGTTGGCGTGGATGTGGAGAAAAGGGAACACTTCTGCACTGCTTGTGGGAATGCAAATTAATACATTCCTTTTGGAAAGATATATGGAGAACACTCAGAGATCTAAAAATAGATCTGCCATTCAATCCTGTAATTCCTCTGCTGGGCATATACCCAGAAAACCAAAAATCACAACATAACAAAGATATTTGTACCAGAATGTTGATTGCATCCCAATTCATAATAGCTAAGTCATGGAAAAAGCCCAAGTGCCCATCGATCCACGAATGGATTAATAAATTGTGGTATATGTATACCATGGAATAGTATGCAGCCTTAAAGAAAGATGGAGACTTTACCTCTTTCATGTTTACATGGATGGAGCTGGAACATTTTCTTCTTAGTAAAGTATCTCAAGCATGGAAGAAAAAGTACCCAATGTACTCAGCCCTACTATGAAACTAATTTGGGGCTCTCACATGAAAGCTATAACCCAGTTACAACTTAACAATAGGGGGAAGTGGGAAAGGGGTGGGTGGGTAGAGGGAGGGGGATGGGTGGGTTCACACCTGTGGTGCATCTTACAGGGGTATTTGCGAAACTTGGTAGATGTAGAATGTAAAGGTTTTGGCACAGTAACTGAGATAACGCCGGAAAGGCTATGTTAACCACTGTGATAAAAATGTGTCAAATGGTCTATGAAGCGAGTGTATGATGCCCCATGATCATATCAATGTATACAGTTATGATTTAATGAAAAAAAAATAAATAAATGAACCAACTTCTTGTTTTATTTATTTTCTGATTTTTTTTTCAATTTCATTAGTCTCTGATTTAATTTTGGCTGTTTATTTTCTTCTGGGTTTAGGCTCAGATTGTCCTTCTGTTTCCAATTCTGTAAGATGGTTTGTGAGTTTGTTGATGTGTGCTCTTTCTGTTGTTTGGATATAGGTATTTAAAGTGATAAATTTTCCTCTCAGAACTGCATTTGCTGTATCCCACAGGTTTTGGTAACTTGTGTCTTCATTATTGTTGTGCTCAAGGAAGTTAATGATTTTCTCTTTTATCTCTCACTGCACCCAACTTTCATTCATCGTAAGGTTGTTTAATTTCCATGCCTTTGTGTGGGGTTTAACATTTTTGACAGAGTTGAGTGCTACCTTTAATGTTTTTTGGTCTAAGAAGATACATGGTAAAATTTTAATTCTTCTGATTCTGTTGAGGTTTGTTTGAGTCCTAGGATACAATCAATTTTGGAGAATGTTCCATGGGCCAATGAGAAGAAGATATACTGTTTAGCTTTGGGATGGAATGTTCTATATATGTCTATCAAGCACAATTGTTCTAGGGTCACATTTAAGTCCCTTGAATATTTGTTTAGTGTAGTTTAGATGGTATGTCCAGCTCTATAAGAGTAGTGTTAAAGTCCCCTGCTATTATGCTAGTATGAAATGTCATATTTCTCAGATTAATGAAGGTCTGTTTCAGGAATCCGGGAATATTTAAGTTGGGTGCTTAAATATTTGGAATTGAAATGTCTTCTTGTTTTATTTTTTCCCTAGACCAATATGAAGTGTCCATCATTGTCTTTTTTTGACTTTAGTTGCTTTAAATTCACTTGTATCTAAAAATTATATTGCAACCCCTCTTTTCTTCTGAATTCTGTTTGCCTGAAAAATTGTATTCCATTCCTTGGCTCTAAGTTTTAATTTGTCCTTTAAGGCTAAGTGTGTCTCTTGCAGACAGCAAATAGGTGGCTTGCATTTTTTTTATTCAATCAGCCAGTCTATGCCTTTTCAGTGTGGAATTCAAGCTATTAACATTTATTGAGAGAACTGATAAGTGTAATGGTGTTCCAGTCATCTTATTTTGAGAAAGTCCATTGCTTGCTTTTATCTTTTGCATCATTTTGGAGGCTAGGTTTTGTCCTTTACTTTCCTGATGGTCCATTGTGATAGTCAGTGTGTGGAACAGGTTGAAGTATTTCCTGTAAAGCTGGTCTTGTGGCAAACTTTCTTAATGCATGAATGTCAGTAAAATATTTGATTTCTCCATCAATTTTGAAGCTTACCAGGATATAGATTTCTGAGCTGGAAATCATTTTGTTTAAGTAGATTAAAAGTAGATGACCACTGTCTTCTGGCTTGAAAAGTTTTATTTGAGAAGTCTGCAGTCACTCTGATGGATTTTCCCATGTAGAGCAATTGCACTTACTTGTTGTGTTCTACAGAATCTTTTCTTTTGTCTTGACTTCTCACAGATTTATTACAATGTGTCTTGGAGAAGCTCAATTTGAGTTGAGACAACCTGGGGTCTGATATCCCTCTGAAAGGCGAGTATCAGAATCTTTGGTGATATTTAGGAATTTTTCATTTATAATATTCTGAAGTATGGCTTCCATTCCTTTGGGGGATCCTTTTTCCTCTTCAGGGATACTTATAACTCGCATGTTTGAACACTTCATGAAGTCTCATAGTTCTGTCAGTAAACGTTCTACTTTTTGTCTGACTCTTTAACTATCTGAGTTAGCTCAAGAGCTGTATCCTCTACCTCTGAGATTCTTTCTTCTGCATGATCTAACCTGTTACTGATACATTCTACTGCACCTTTAAGTTCCCTAATTGACTGCTTTAATTCCATTAGATCTGCTGTATCCTTTCTATATTCTTCATATGATTCATCTTGTATTTGATTCTGTTTTTAGATTTACTTTTGGTTATTTCCACTTTTTCAGAAATTTCCTTCATTTTTTTATCATCCATATTTTAAATTCCTGTTTTGTCATTTCTAACATTTCTAATGCAAACTCTTTAAACAAAATATATATACTCTGTAATCTGAAATAAAAGTGAGCAAAACCAACAGATATTTAGTGGACCTCAATAAGGAGCAGACAGAGGAGCTGATCCAAAAGGAATCCCTTTCCAGCACCAATTTGAATGACATTTTACCTTGAGTAGATCCCTATTTTTCAGACTCCTAAACATCAATTCAACAAATTTTGATTGTTACCATGTTTAGACTGAAAATGGGAACTCAGTTTGTCAGATAGTTGACAGAATGGGTCATTGCCTTCAGGTACATGATGAGCTATCATTAAGAAAATGACAATGTGGAGGGACAGAGCAAGATGGTGAACTAGAGACATCTCCCTGCCAGCTACTCATGGTGAGACAAGGGCAAGTGTTCATCAGGTACCTCTAGCAAGAGAAATCTGCATCAAAGCATCACTCTGAGGGCATAGTAAAGCTGCAGGAAAATTCAGGAGCCAATAAGGAGGTCTGGAGCTGAGGAAAACCAAGTTGGAAGGCAGGTATTTGTTGTGTCCAGAGACCAGGGGGTTGGCCAGCTCTCCTGCAGAAGGCTTGTTGGGAAAGGGTTGTCCAGTAGTATTTTGGACTGGGCTGTTCACTGGAGGGCCAAGAAGACTGGAACAGCATCTGGCAGCTGGGGTGGAATACCAGGCTGGTGTTGGTGCTGGTGGGGTGCCACCATTGTGGGAAAACTGCTTGAATGGGAGGATCAGTTCATAGGGTCCTACTGCCCGTCTAGCACTGGTATACCTGCTGAGCTCCAGTGGCCATCCTCAGGGTGACCTGAGCACCCCTGTACTCCCTGAGTGGCCTGGTTTGCTGTCAGGGGATACTGTATGATGGGTTGCCTAGGAAATCTGGTGAATGTTTGGGGCCCAGTCTTGTCCAGACTGAACACTGAGGAAGTCAACAGGCCCAGATTGCAGGCAAAGAAGCCAAGAAGACACAATTGGCCTCCTTTGAAAATAGAAAATGTCTTCCAAATCATATCATATACAGAAAATCCAGCATATTCTCTCCATCTCCAAAAACTACAGTGCCACCTGGCGTCCAGGCAATATGTTACAAATGAAGCGTAATACACACATACATTGTTTTACATTTTTGACTTATTTTTTCAATTTTTTTCCTTAGGATTTTTTTTTGTTGTTGAAATTTTATTTTTCACTTATATTTTTGTCTATAGCTCCTCCATTTTCATGATGATTTTTCACCCTCTTTATTCTTTCTTTCTGTTTTGTTTCTCTCCTTTGTCTCTCTTTTGGCAGAAAGCCTGTGATTTTGAGAGACTTGCCCTTCTCCCCCCCTCAAAGTCCTAGGGCTATGGATGTGATTAAAGCACCCCAATAAATACCACCATTTCTCCCATTGCTTTTTCCCTTACTCTCCTATTTCTTTCTCTTTCTTCAATTTGTTTCTTCTATCACCCCTTTTTTCTTTATCTTTTTCTTTTCTTTCTCCCTTATTCCTTTACCCCATCTTCCTTTTAGTCTTATACCAACAGGTCACATGAACACCTAAGCTCTGAGACAAGCTAATTTAAAGCAAAGGACATAGTGAGATGGGAAAAGTAAGTGAGAGAAGTGAACAAAAACGCAGGAGGAGAAATCAACAGAAAAATTCTGGCAATGTGAAAACCCAGAATAAAGCACACTCTCCAGGGATCATGAGGTAGGTACCACATATAATTCCACCTATAAATAATTAATGTAAATGACAGAAAGGGAATTTAAAACATAGATGGCAAAAAATAAGCAAAAGAAATTGATAAGAAGGTGGAAAAACAGAACCAAAATGAATGAAAGATATGAAGAATATACAAATGCACTGCAGCTTACGAACTTAAAGGAGTTAATCAGGTAACTTAAAGATGCAGTAAAAAGCATCCTTAACAGATTAGACCATGGAAAATAAAGAAATTCAGAGCTAACGGATAAAGCTGTTTAGCTAGCCCAAGCAGTTAAGGAGTCAGAAAAGATAGAGAGAAAGAAGAATATTCACTCAGAGAATTATTGAACAGTATGAAGCATTCAAACATACAAATTATAGGTGTTCCTAAAGGGGAAGAAGAATGTACAAAAGGAGTGGAAGCTCTACTGGACCATATCATACATGAAAACTTCCCAAGTATCACTAATGATTATGAAACACTTCTTTTAGAGGGATATCAAATTGCAGGTCAACTCAACACAAATTGATAATCTCCACAACACATTGTAATGAGCCTATCTAAAGACAAGATGAAAGAGAAAATTCTGCAATCAGTCAGGATTAAGCACCAATTGACCTACAGGAGTAGAACCATCAGGGTGACAGGGACTTCTCAGCTGAAAGTTTCCAAGTCAGAAGAGAATGGTAACTTTCTTTCCTTTTTTTGGGGGGGGGATTCATTGAGGGTACAAAAAAACAGGTAACACTGATTGCATTTGTTAGGCAAATTCCCTCTTGCAATCGTGTCTTGCCCCCAAAACCTTTGAAATAATTTTCAGTCCAGAATTCTGTATCCTACTAAACAAAGCTTAAAAATCAATGTAGAAATCAAAATTATTATTGATATGCAAACAATGAGGAAATTCACAAGACCAGTTCTACGGGAAATACTTAGAATGATGCTTCACACTGAATATCACAATGGACCACCAGCAAAGTAAACACCCAGAAAGTAAAGGACAAAAATTAGCTTCACAGTGGCACAAGAGACAAAACTAAACAACAAGACCTTCAGAAAATAATATGAATAGAACTCCACCACACTTATCAATTCTCTCAATAAATGTTAATAAGTTGGATTCCTCACTAAAGAGTCACAGGCTGGTGGATTGGATAAAAGAAGCACAAGCCATTCTTATGCTGTCTCCAGAAATCACATTTAACATTGACAAAGACAAAAAAGGACTCAGGGGAAAGGGTGGCAAAACAATATTTCAGGCAATTGAAAACCAGAAGAAAGGAAGGGATGCAATCTTATTTTCAGATATAAGTGGATTTCTAATGTTAAGAAAGACAAAGATGGTCACTTCATACTGGTCAAGGGAACAATATATCAAGGGAACTTTTTAATTCTAGATATTCATGCACCCAATTTAAATGCTCCTAGATTTATAAAATAGACATACATTTACATTGGTCTGAGCAATATTATGACGTCTTATAACATAAGGAAGACTTAACACCCCTCTGGTTGAACTGGACAGATCATCTGAACAAAAACAAAACAAAGATACAAGAGACTTAAATGCAACCCTAGAACAAATGGGCTTTATAGACAAATATAGAACACACCATCTCAAAGCTAAGGGCTGTGTGTTCTTCTTATTGGCCCACGGAAAATACTCAAAAGTAGAACATATCCTGGCTCACAAGTCAATACTCAACAAAATTTAAAGAATTGTAATTATAACTTGTATCTCTCAGATCACAAGACCATAAAGGTGGTATTCAGCTCTAAAAAAATTATGCACCACACACAAAAGCATGGAAGTTAAACAACCTTATGCTGAAAGACAGTTGCATGGGTTAAGAAAGAGATAAATGTTTGGTTATTTGAAAATATAAATAAAATTGATAAAACTTGGCCATATTAAGCAGAAACAGAAAAGTAAAATGTCCAATAACCTCAGTCAGGAATGAAAAAGAAGAAATAACAACAGATACCAGAGTGATTCAGAGATTATCTCTGAGTACCACAAGAAACTGTACCACCAGAAATTTGACAATGTGGAGGAAATGGACCAATACCTGGAATCATATCATCTCCCTACACTTAACCAGGAAGAAATACATCTCTTGAACAGACCAATAGCAAGCACTAAGATGAAAGAAACAATCAGAAATTTTCCAACAATAAAAGTCATTGACCAGATGGCTTTCCATTAATTCTACCAAACATTCAAAGATGAGGTTACACTTACTCTGCAGAAGCTATTCTGAAACATTGAGAAAAAAGGAACCTTCCCTAACACATTTTATGAAGCAAACCTCACCATAACTCAAAAGCAAGAAGGGACACAACTAGAAAGGACAAATACAGACCAATTTCACTAATGCATATTGATGCAAAACTACTCAATAAAATATTAGCCAATAGATTACAGTAACCCATTAAAAAAATATACATCACAGTCAAGTAGGCTTCATCCCAGTGATGCAAAACTAGTTTAATGCACACAAATCCTTTAATGTAATTCACTAGATCCTCTTGATTGATGCAAAAAAAGCATTTGATAAAATCCATCATTCTTTTCTTTTCTGGGTTTTTTTTTTTTTTTTTTTAGACAGAGTCTCACTCTGCCACTCTCAGTAGAGTGCTCTTTCCTCACCTCCCTAGTCTCTGGGACTACAGGAGCCCACCACCATACCTGTCTATTTTGGTGGTGGGGGGATGGGGTCTTACTCTAGCTCTGACTGATCTTGAATTCCAGAGCTCAGGCAATCCACCCACCTGGGCCTCCTACTCTGCATCTTTTCCAACAAGAACACTTAAGAATATAGGTATAGGTGACACATTTCTTAAATGATTGAAGCAATCTACAGACAAACACACAGCATATATCATGCTTACTGGAGTAGCCTGAAAGGTTTTCCACTTAGAATTGGAACCAGAAAAGGATGTGTGTCCTCTATCATCACTACTATGCAACATAGTGCCAGAAGTTCTAGCAATGCAATCAGACAGGATAAAAATATAAAGGGCATCCAAATGGGGGAGAGGAGGTTAAACTTTCACTCTTTGCTGATGATATGATGTTATACTTAGACAATCCCAGAGACTCAACCACAAGACTCCTGGAAGTTATCAAGAAACACAGTAACAACTCAGGGTATAAAGTCTATGTCCACAAATCATTAGTCTCTGCATATGTCAAAAACAGCCAAAGTGAGAAGGTAATATCAAAATTTCAATTCCCTTCACAGTAGCTTCAAGGAAAATGAAATACCTAAGAATGTATCTGATAAAAGAGGTGAAGTACCTCTAAAAAGAGAATTATGAAATCCTAAGGAAAAAAATAACAGAAAACATCAAAAAATTAAATAACATGCCATGCTCCTGGCTTGGAAGAATCAACATTGTTAAAATGACAATACTACCCAAAGCAGCGTACAGATTCAATGCAATCCTCACTAAAATACCAACATCATACTTTGAAGAAATTAAAACATAGTTCTTTGTTTTGTATGGAACCAGAAAAAAAAATATATAGCAAAGGCAATTCTTAGTAACAAAAACAAAGAAAGAAACATCAACCTACCAGACTTCAGGTTGCATTACAAGTACATAGTAATCAAAATAGCATGTTATTGGCACACACACAAAAAAAAAAACCAGACATGAACACAAAGAACCAAATAGAAAACCAAGAGATGAAACCAATCTTTATAGCCATCTCATATTTGATAAATAAACAAAAGCATGTACTATGGAAAAGAACCACTATTTAATAAAGGGTGCTGGATAATCATAGGTAAAAGACTGAAATTAGACTCACACTTTTCACCACTTACAAAAATTGACTCATGTTGAATGAAAGATTTAAATCTAAGACATTAAATGATAAAATTCTACAAGAAAGTGTGGTAAAAACTCTTGAGGATGTGAGCATGGGGAAAGATTTTATGAAGAAGACTTCAGTGGCAATTGTCACAACAAAAATATACAAATGTGACTTAATTACACTAAATATCTTTTGCACAGCTAAAGACATAGCAATTAAAGCAAATAGACAACCTTCAGAATGGGAAAATTTATTTGCATATTATGAATCTGACAAAGGCTTGATAAATAGGAAGTACAGAGAACTCAAATTAATCAACAAAAAAAGAGTTAAATCCCATCTATCACTGGGCAAGAGACATGAAAAGAATGTTCTTTGAGGAAAACAGTTGAATGGCTACCAAACATATGACAAAATGCTCATCATCCCTAATCATCAAAAAAATGATAATCAAAACCACCATGAGATGTCACCTAAAACCAGTGAGAACAGCCCACATCACAAATTCCCAGAGTTCCAGACGCTGGAATGGGTGTGAGAGAGGTTTCCTTTTACACTATTGGCAACACTGTAAACTAATAAAGCCTCTATGGAAGTCAATATGGAGAATACTCAAATAACTCTAATTAGACCTCCCATTTGACCCTGCAATTCCACTACTAGGCATCTACACAGAGGAAAAAAATCCTTTCATCAAAAAGACATTTGCACTAGAATGTTTGTAACAGCTCAATTTACAATTACCAAGATTTGGAAACAATCTAAATGCCCATCAACTCAAGAATAGATTAACAAGTTGTGGTATTGTATATCATGGAGTGCTACTCAGCCGTATGAAAAGATGTTGACTTTACATCTTTTGTATTAACCTGGATGGAGTTGAAACAAATTCTTCTTAGTGAGTATCACAAGAATGTAAAAGAAAGTATTCAATGTACTTAATTTTATTATGACTCCAGTATATGATCTTGCACACACCCATATAGAAGAAAAACTTAATTCTGTTCAAATTTTGAGGGGAGGGAGAATAAGCGGGGGATTGGTGAGCTCCTGATTATAGAGCACAAGGAAAGGGTGTATGGCACACCTTTTAAGTTTGGTACACAACTACAAAAGAAACTCAACCTAACAAACTCAAAAATTGTGACCTGGTTTTTTTGTACCCTCACAATAACCAGAAAATTTTAGAAATGAAAAAAAAAAAGTTCTTTTTCACATGTCTCAGAACTAACTCTCAGAAGTTACATGATCTTTCAGGGCTTACATAAATAAGGCTTTTCTAGCAACTAAATGTAATCAAAGATGACATTTACCTTGCAATATAGTGATCCCTCTGGCAATGGTGATGTTCAATTTATTTCAGGTAAACAATATAAATCTCTAATGTTATCTCCTAGAGTAAGCATTGATATTCTGATAAGAGATGATAAAATCAGTGTCCTAAAGGAGTCAACAATCATGCTTTCCTTTGTGTACCATGCACTGTTGGCCACAGTTCCTTCAGACCTTATCCCTGCACACGGAGGACATGTATGTGCCTGCCTGCCTTTCTCTGGACCTGAGTTCCCTAGAACATAGAGTCAGCATCTTCTTTTTCCCACATCTAATATATCAACAAACACATAGCAGATGCTCAAATAGTGAATGTCTGGACCCAGAAAAACTGTGTTTAAAAATTATTCAGGCTTCTAGAGACATAAGAAACAAGCCTATTTTATTTTTATTACAATACCTCATTATTTACCTGAGGGCGGTGACCCATTTCTCTCTCTCCTGGACATCCTGGGCCTTCTCCTCTTCCATCTAAACATAATAAGAATGAAATGTTTTGAATTGAGGTTTTGGGTTTAAAAAACAAGAACCAACTCAAGGAAAAATGCCATTCAATGGGAGAGATCAGCTTCTGTGTCGGCTCTCTCTTGCTGGCCACAAGTTTGCTGGCTTTTAAGGCCACTCTGATTTATCACAGCTTCATTCTTTCTCCCAAAATGCCCAAGAGCTTCAAAAGAGCAGAACTGAGGATTCTAGAACAAATGCAGGTTTTTGATAAGCACTCTTTTGGGAATGAGAAAGTCTGTCTCTGTGTTTTTAAAAAAGATAAATATTACACATTGCAGTATTTTTCCTGGAGCAGAACCTGACCACTCTTAACAATGGTGAACAAGTTTCTATTCCTCAATGATTCAGAAAATATTTATTCAATGAAAACAAGTTTTTGCTAACTAGCATTTTGTGATAAGGACTATGTTGATTTATGTGGCAGCCATAAAGGTACATAAACAAAATTACGGTCCTAAATTGGCTTTAGATTTCTTAGAGGAATAAAAATTTGTGCACAAATATACAACTCTAAAAATATCTTTGCATAGGAGAGCCTATTGGAGTAGCTTCACTATTACATAAGGAAATGCCACACAGACATGCCCTAAGGTCCTTCCCCTGTGCACTTTAAAGGAACTTTGGAAAAGACTCAGATACTCAGTGGAACTACTATAAAGGTCTACGTGAAATTATACATGCAAAAATAGATAAATAAATAAATAAAGTGATGTAGACAATCTGGATACTTATCAAAAGTGAAAGGATACAACTGGATGCCAAACAACCTCTAAATCATTGATCAGTAGTCAGCCACCAAAACTCTGAGTCTGGTCTGTTCTATTTTCTCATTCCCATTAAAATACCCTGCTGTTCCCCATTCATGCTACTCAATGCAGAAATTCTGTCTGATGTTTAAGGTAAACTTTCATTCTAAAAACTTCCTTTCGAATAGTTCTCCTAGTCTTAACTGATTCGTGATTCCAAGGAGACTCGAGGAAAAATAACAAGGAATATTAGTCACTCATTAGGAGGAAGTTAGATGCCTTTAGATGTGCTCAGACTGAAACTAAAATAGTTCATGAAAAGGGTGGTCATTTAAATATAAATCACATCAACATTGGGGGATGGTTAAGAGCACTGGCACTCATACTATAGAGGACAGAATCTGATCACCAGTTTGCCTTTTATTAGCTACATAACATTAGGCAAGTTACTTTACCTCTCTGAGCCTCAGTTCTACCTTATTGTAAATAGATAAAGTGGTAGAAACAATACAATAGGAATACTGTGAGGAGTAAGTTTAGCCATCCATATCTGTGGATTCCTCATCCTCAGATTCAACCTACCACCAATCAAAAATATTTGAAAGATTAAGAAAACAGGAGATGACACAAAAATACTACAAATTTTAAAAATACATAGTATAATAACTAATTACATAGCATTTATATTATTAGGTATTAAAAGGAAATTAGAATTGATGTAAAGTATGTGGGAAGATATGCATAGGTTATATGCAAATATAATGGCATTTTGTATAAGGGATTTAAGCTTTCCTAGATTTTTTGTATCCACCAGGAGCTATATATGCAATCCCCCAAAGAGACTACATTATAAATAGTGCATGTAAAGTGTTATATAGATGGCAAAGGTAAAATCTGAAATATAAGAAGCGTTGAATGAATTATCTCTACAGTTATTATTGTTTTTATTTTGACATAACAGATGATAAAAGAGTCCAGTTGGCTTGAAGATCACTTTTAATTCAAGAAGGTTATGATTTTTTGATTGATTCAAGGATCATGGGGAAGGTTCCCTGGTATTCTGTAATTAGGCTCAAGATAATGTCAGAACATAATCCTTTGCCTGCATGTCATTTTTTGGTATTCAAGTCTTGGCTTAGCTGTTTCTCTACATATCAGTAATTCCACGGCCTTTAATCTAAAATAAAGTCTACCTCTTACCCTGGTCATTCTGTATTACCTCACTTAGTTTTATTTTCTTTTATTTGTTTATATATATTTTTCCTTTTCTTTGAGACATATGTACATATACCATGAATACATATATGTATTTGTGGGTTACAATGTGTTGAGTTTTTATACAATTTTGAATGCTTACATCAAACTAATTAATGTAGCTTTTGCCTCATTTACTTAATTATTGTGTTAAGACATTGATAGATTTGACTTTTACCTTTGTGACATGCTCCATAGGTGTGGACCCCAAGTTTACCCTCCCTCTTCAAAACCCCCCCCTCCCCTCCTATCTTCTTCCTCTTCCCTCCTTCATCCTGGGCTACAGTTGTGATTTATCTTTCATAAGAAAGTGTGAGTAATTATAAATTTTTTCATAAAAGTACTGAGTACATGGGATACTTTTTCTTCCATTCTTGAGATACTTTACTAAGAAGAATATGTTACCGCTACATCCATGTAAACATAAAAGAGGTAAAGTATCCATATTTTTAAGGCTATATAGTATTCCATGATATATATATATATATATATCACAATTTATTAATCCATTAATAGGTTGATGAGCACTTCAGCTTCTTCCATGACTTTGCAGTTATGAATTGAACTGCAATGAACAATCTGGTACAAATATGTTTGTTGCAAAGTGATTTTTGGTCTTTTGGATACACACGTAGTAGAGGAATTGCAGGATCAAATGGCAGGTCTACTTTTAGATCCCTGAGTGATCTCCATACTTCTTTCCAAAAGGATTGTATTAGCTTGCATTACCACCAGCAGTGCAGAAGTGTTCCCTTTTCTCCACATCCATGCCAACATCTGTAGTTGTGGGATTTTGTGATGTGGGATAATCTTACTGGAGTTAGATGACATCTCAAAGTGGTTTTTGATTTGCATTTCTCTGATGATTAAAGATGATGAGCATTTTTTCATGTGTCTGTTGTAGACCATTCTCCTGTCTTCTTCAGAGAAGCTTCTGTTCAAGTCTCTTGCCCACAATGAAATGAGATCACTTGTTCTTTTCTTATTAGTAAGTTTGAATTCTCTGTGGATTCTGATTATCAAACCTTTGTCAGAAACATAACCCGCAAATATCCTCTCCCATTCTGAGGTCTGTCTGCTTGCTTTACTTACTGTGTTCTTGGCAGTGCAAAAGCTTTTTATTTTGATCAGATCCCAGTAGTGTATTTTTGGTGTTATTTCAATTGCCCAGGGGGTGCTCCTCGTAAAGTATTCTCCCAGGCCAGTTTCTTGAAGTGTTTACCCTGCTCTCACTCAAAGAATATTTAGAGTTTCGTGTATTGTGTTTAAGTCCTTTATTCAATGAGAGCCAATTTTTGTTAGAGGTGAAAGGTGTGGGTCCAGTTTCAGTTTACTACAAGTCACCAATTTACCCAGCGCCATTTGCTAAATAGGGAATCTTCCCCAAATTTATATTTTTGATAGGCTCATCAAAGATCAAATGATGAAAAGTGTCTGGGTTCATCTCTTGGTTCTCAATTCTTTTTCATAACTCCATCTCTATTTTTGTGTCAGTATGATGCTGTTGTGATCACTATAGATTTATAGTATAGTGTGAAGTTTGGTACTGTGATTCCTCCTCATTTGTTTTTATTTCTGAATAATGTCTTGTATTTCTTGTATTTATTTCTGTTTCCAGATAAAATGAAGTACTAATTTTTTTATATCTTAAAGTATGACAGAGGTGCTTTAATAGGGATTGCATTAAATCTGTAGATTGCTTTGGGTAGTATAAACATTTTAGCAATATTGATTCTTCCCAGCCATGACCATGGTATGTTTTTCCATTTGTTAACATCTTCAGCTATTTCTTTTCTCAGAGTTTCCTGGTTTCTTTTGTAGAGATCTTTCATGTCCTATGTTAGGTACACTCCTGGATATTTTATCTTCTTTGGCACTACTGTAAAAGGAATAGAGTCCTTGACGGTTTTTCAGCTTGACTATTGTTGGTATAAATAAATGCTGATTTGTAAGTATTGATTTTGTATCCTGAGATGCTGCTGTATTCCTTGATCACTTCTAAGAGTTTTGTAGTTGAGTCCCTGGGGTTTTCCAGGTATACAATCATATCATCTGCAAACAGTGAAAGTTTGATCTCTTCTGACCCTATTTAGACATATTTGATCACCTTATCTTGCCTAATTGCAATGGCTAAGACTTCCATTATAATGTTAAAAAGCAGTGGTATCAGTGGGCAATCTTGCCTGGTTTCAGATCTCAGTGGAAATATTTTCAATTTTACACTATTTAATATGATATTGGCTGTAGATTTGCTGTAGATGGCCTCTATCAGTTTAAGAAACGTCCCATCTATACCTATTTTCTTACATGTTCTGATCATGAAAGGGTGCTGGATATTATCAAAAGATTTTTCTGCATCAATTGAGACAATCATATGGTCTTTGTTTTTTATTTTGTTCATGTGATGTATTTTATTTATAGATTTACATATAATGAACTAGCCTTGTGACACTGGGATAAAACCCACTTGGTCATGGTGTATAATTTGTTTGAGGTGTTGCAGATTCTGTTTGCTAGAATCTTATGGAATATTTTGCATCAATATTTATTAGAGATATTGGTCTACAATTTTGTTTTCTTTTTGAGTCTTTTGCTGGTTTGGGGATCAGGGTGACATTTGCTTCATATAATGTGTTGGGAAGTATTACTTCTTTTTGTATGTTTTGGAAAAGGTTAAGTAATATAGGCACTAGTTCCTCCTTAAAGGTTTGGTAGAATTCAGATTTGAAGCCATCTGGTCCTGGACATTTTGGGGAGATTTTGCATAGTTGATGCTATTTCAGTATTTGAAATAGGCCTGTTCAAGAATTCCATTTTTTCTGGCTAAATCTAGGAAGGTGGCATGCTTCCAAGTATTGGTCTATTTCTTTCAGACTGTCATATTTCTGAAAATAGAATTTTTTTATAATATCCATTAAGGATTTTTTGAATTTCTGAGGAGTCTGTTGTTATTTCACCTCTGTCATTTCTTATTGATGAACTCAGAAATTTTACTCTTTTATTTCTGGTTAGGCTAAGCAACGGTTTAACTATTTTATTAAGCTTTCCAAAAAACCAAGTTTTTGATTCATTGATCTATTATATAATTCTTTTGTTTTCAATTTCATTTTCATTTAATTCTGCTCTAATTTTGGTTATTTCTTTTCTTCTACTGGGTTTGGGGATTCAGTGCTCTCCCTTCTGCAATTTCTTGAGGTGTCCCATTACGTTGTTGACTTCCTGTCTTTCCATTCTACTGAGGAAGGCTAGCAATGCTATAAATTGCCCTCTTAGGACTGCCTTTGCAGTATCCCACAGGTTCTGATAATTTTTCTTCATTATCATTTTGCTCCAAAAATTTGGTAATTTCTTCTTAATCTCATCTATGACCCAGCTATCATTCACTATAAGGTTATTTAGTTTCCATGTCTTTGTATGAATATGCAGATTCCTGTTGTTGCTGAATTTAACTCTTATTCCATGATGGCCAAAGAAGACACAAGGAATAATTTCTATTCTTTTAAATATTCTGAGGTTAGACTTGTGACCTAAGATGTGATCAATTTTGGAGGATTTTCCATGGGCTGATGAGAAGAATATGTATTCAGTTTTGTTAGGATGAAATGTTCTGTAGATGTCTATTAAATCCAATTGTTTAATGGTTAAGTTTATGTCTAAAATGTCTTTGCTCAGTTTCTTATTGGAGGATCTATCCAGCACTGCCAAAGGAGTGTTAAAATCTCTGACAATTCTGGTGCTAGAGGATATAAAGTTGCTCATATCTGTTACGGTCTCTCTTATAAATTGAGGAACATTCTGGTTGGGAACATAAATGTTATTAATTGAAGTCTCATCCTGTTGAGTGTTTCCCTTAACAACTATGAAGTGACCATCCTTATCTTTCCTTACTTTTGTTGGTTTAAAGCCTATTGTATCAGCGAATAAAATTGCAATACCTGCTTTTTTCTGATTTCCATTTGCCAGAATTACAGATGTATATCCCTTCACTCTGAGTCTATAGTTATCCTTTAAGGCAGCAGTTCTTAACCCCTGTGTTGCAACCCACTGTAACAATGAAAATGCATCATGACATTAGGAAGGTTGAGAACCACTGCTTTAAAGTAAGGAGAGATTCTTGTATGCAGCAGATATCTGGCCTGAGTTTTTGTATCCAGTTAGCCAACCTGTGCCTCTTTAGAGGACAATTTAAACCATTCACATTAATTAAGAGTATTGATAAGCCTGGAATTATTTTGGATGTCAAGGTTTTTGAAAGTGCAGTGGACATTTTTAATTCTTTCAGTGCTGTGGCAATTGGGATTTGATCAAAAGTGTCTGAATGAGTTTACTTTAGTGGTAGAGCATTGTGCTGGTCATTGTGGAGGATGGGTCTAAGAATATCCTGGAGAGCTGGTTTATGGCAAATTTCTTCAACATGTGAATGTCATTAAGTATTTAATTTCTCTATTATAAATGAAACTTAGTTTAGCTGGGTATAGGATCCTGGGTTGAAAGTTGTTGCATTTTAGGAGGTTGAAGTTCGATTACCATTCTCTTCTGGCTTAAAAAGTTTCATCAGAGAGATAGGCAGTCATTCTAATACTCTTCCCCGTGTAGGTTATGATTTTCTTACATCTGGTTGCTTGCAGAATTTTCTTCTTCATATTAACTTTGGCAAAATTAATTATAATGTGTCTAGAAGATGCTTTATTTGTACTGAGTCATTCTGGGGTTCTGAAACTGACTGCTTTCTGAATTTCAGTACCTCTTGCCATGTTTGGGAATTTCTCCTTGATTATCTCTTGGAGTAGAGCATCTGTGCCTTTTGTAAGATCCTCTTCTCTTTCAGAAATTCCTATAAGGTGAATGTTTGCTTTTTTGAAGGTCCCACAGATCACTCAGAGAATGCTCTGTTTTTGCTCTCCACTTCTCTTCCTCTTTGAGTATGTGGGATTGTTCAAAAGCTTTGTCATCAATGGGAAAGAAAGGGATCCTTTCTTCTGCCTGCTCCATTCTGTTACTGAGGGATTCTACTACATTTCTCATATCTTGGAGGGCTGCAAATTATTTTCTCAATGTGTCAAAATCTTCGGTGACTTTGTCTTCGAATTCATTGAATTCTTGAGAAAACTTCTGAATTATTCCTAGAATTTCTAATTCCAACTTTACTTCCATTCTGTTAATCTTATTTACCATCCAAATTCTAAACTCGATGTTTGACATCTTAGCCATTTTTTTATAAATGGGATCTTCTGATGTCCCTCCCTTGTCATTCCTTGGGAGAGTTGATCTACTCTGATTATTCATTTTGCCAGAGTTTTTCCACTGATTCCACCCCATGATTATTTTTCACCATTTGAGTAGATAAGCAGGAAAGGTGAATTTGTATTGAGGGCTTCTGATGTTATAATTAACCAGCCCTTTGCCAAAGAGCTGGGACTGGTGACTGCAGCTTTTCCTCTATAGCTTTGCAAAGGACCCATACAGTACTACAGCCTGAGTCTTGGGGGTCTGCTTGGTGTGGTGGGGCTAGTTGGCTCTGTCTTATATTCATCTGGTCTCTGTCAGATCCTAGTGAATCAGTGACTCTTGGTTGAAATCTCAGTTCTGGAGAAATTCAAGCAAGTAAGACACCCCCCCGCCCCTGCCCCCATGGACAACAACTCTAAGAGGAAAATCAAACCTTCCCACTACAACACAACCAGGGTACTACCTTGGAGGGTCCTCAGTTGATTGGCCCCAGTCAAGTGTTCCAAAACAATTGTCCAAGTCAGCACCCACTCTCAAGTGAGAGAGTTCAAAAATCTCCAGCAACTAGATAGCAGGGGTCTATTGGCAGTTCAAGTGCGGCTTGCTTGGGTGTTCTGTGGAGTCAGAAAGGCCTGCCCAGCAAATGAATTAGTCTGGGGAGGCTGGTGTCTCTTTATCCACCTTGCACCTCCACCATACCCGGTCACTGGTAACCCTGCGGGGCTGTGGTCCAGTTCCCTCCAATGAGCAAATGCACCAGGGGTTTACACCTGCCTGAGTCAATCTCTTCTTCTTGAGGAAAATCAATGCCTCCTTGGACAGGCCGCCACACTCTGCCACCAGCCTGACTTCCTCAGGTGCTCAATGGAAGCTGGAAGTGGAACTCAGTTCCAGACCTGCCCTGGGCTGATGCTGCTGCCACTTATATTCTCACGGAATTTGTGATTCTGTCCCGGCTATGCTCCACCGCCAGAGTTCACAGAAGCTGGAACTGAGCCCCACCTTGTGCTGCTGCTGCCAGGCCTATTTTTGTGGAGCTGGCATCTTTGTCTCCACTGTACTCTGTGTTGGGGCGGGCACAATTAGAGCTCACAATTAGTGCCCTGAGCTGATGCTGTTGCCACTTGCACTATTGTCCCAGTTATGCTCCACTGGTGGCTATGCTCAGTTTCCACCTTGCCCCAACCAGGCAGATACCACTGCAGGCATACCCCTTGCTCACGGGGCCTATGTTTCCATTCCAGATCTGCTCCACAGGTGGCTGCCCCCCAGAGTAGAAGCCCAGCTCCCTCTGGCTGCTAAGAGAAAGGAAAGTGTTTCTCTAAAATACCACCTGGGGTGTGATTGTTCCCAAGACTGCCACTGTACTCTGCCGTGGAGCACTGTTTCTCCCTCTCCTGCTTGGCTGCCTCACTCCACTGTCCCCACTTCACACCTTTGCTGCTGATTCAGCACAGACTTGTAGCAGCCCATGCCTTGCCTGTACCTCTCGAGAAATTGCCCAGGAATCTGGACTCTGTGGGAGACAGTCTTCCACAACTCTGGGTGGGAGTTCAGGGGAGTACCTGGCATTCAGAATTGCAGGTAGAATATATGCTCAGTTTTATGTCTGGCAGGAGAATTCCAAGGCACAGGGTGGTTCGTTATGGGAAAGAAGATCTGGTTTTTAGCAGCTCTCTCCCATGGGATAAAATAAGAGGAGATCAGAACTCTGCTCACTTGATTGGAGAAAGTTCACTGTGAGCTATAATCATGGGGGGGGGACTCCCATCCACTTGGGGATGGGTTTTGTACCTATTGTTATTTCCTTGGGGTTGCAGCTCACCTCAGGGGTGATGCGCACTCCTCAATCTTCTCTTTTGGCTCAGCTCCAAACCATCAGCTTACTTGAGAAACTTCTGTCCTTTAACTCTCCTTCTAGACAGGACTCTCTGTGGAAAGCTGGCTCCACTTGGCCATCTTGCCCCTCCCATCACTTAGTTTTATTTTCATCATACCAACCACCACTAACGGACACTTACTTAGAGAATTATTTGTTTATTTTATTTGTAAAATTATTTGTTTATTTTATTTGTACACCCACAGTCATTCAATTGCCAGCTCTTGAGAATAGGGTCTTTGTGAATTTCATATCTATCTGTATTTCTGGAATTGGTAAAGACTGGGACATATCATGAATCATTTTTTTTCGTAATAAATGAATGAATAAACATAACCTATGGGAAAAAGGTGTATATATCTACTTTTTAAGTTCTTACCCAGATGCCTTCTTCTTTGTGAGTCTGTCCAAACTCTCTATTAAAACTTGTACACTGGCTCTCTCCTCACACCCAAATACAACCTCTTTCTTCCTTTCTAATATAGAAAAATAATAACCTCCTCACTTATTTAAGGCACAAACAACTATTTTTCCCTAGACACACACAGGTTATTTCACCTACACCAATTTTTTGAGTTGGGATGCTGGTCTTTAAGGTAGTAAAGAATATGCTTATGGACTCATTCAGACCTGCTGTTGAAGTGTGACCAGCAAGATTCTAATTCTGATAGAATTAGGCCTCAAGTGTGACCAGCAAGATTCTTAGCCTATATAACTTTGCTTCTCACATCTGTTAAATGGGGTTAATAACAGTCCATAATGTGTTTGTGCAGTATCAAATGAAATGATGGAATTTTGCATAGTTCTTAGCACATAAACATTTTCTTTTGTTATTATTTTGCTTTTTATCACATTGTAGAATGCCTGAGAGGTTTTGAGATTTCCTTTTGGTAAATGTAAATGTATACTGAAACCATTATTTTCATTGTCATTTGACTTCTCTTATACATCTGAGCTTTACTCAAATTGGGGGAAAAATAGTCTGCAGGCATTGGTGGTCTCTAAATATGGTAAATGCTTGATTCAGATATTTTCAAAGGCAGATCTCCAAATGTACTGAGTTCAGTAAAATACCTACCTCATAACATGAGGATACTTGGTAGAAAAACTGAAAAGGTGGCCTGTGTTATTGGTAATTCTTTAGCCTTAGAAGGCAAATGTAACTTGTCTTCATTCAAAACAGATCAATTCCCTGAAGAGACCACAATGGAGATGCTACAAATAATTCCAATCATAACAAAATATTTGAAGAAAGAATCTTAGAGCTTTCAGACAATATTCTTGTACTAACTCAATCATTTAAAGAGGAAGAAAAGAAGATAGTAAAATCAGAACAATTTCTCAGGCAGATATGAGCCTATGCAAAGCATACAAATATATGAATGATAAGTATTCCAAAGTGAGTAGAAAAGAGTGCCAAAGGTATGGAACCTCTGTGTGATGTGCCTTCTAAGGAATCTGGTGAGAGCTTTGGGATCACAATCCTGCAGGGATTGATGGCTGACAAAGCAACCAGGTCCTGACTGAGGGCAACAAAGTCAGGAAGACAGGACCAATCTCCTCTGCCACTAGAGAGTGGCTTCTGGCTATAACTTTTCACAGAACAATGAGCAGGTGTTGTCCATCTCCTAACTTGACAGTGCCACCTGTTGTCCAGGCAATGCACACACATGCACATACACATATATACACATATGTATATATATCATATATGTGTGTGTTGTGTGTGTTTCTTTCATTTTGATCCTTTTCCTAATTTTTTCCTTAGGTTTTCATTTTCTCTTTTTTGTTCTCATTATTGTGGTTTTGGGAGGCTTTTTCTTTGCTTATATTCTTATTTTTTCATTTTATTATTTTCTTCAATAGCAAGAGCTCCTCAGATTTTGTAATGGGTTTTCACCCCTTTTATTCTCCCTTTCTTTTTTTTTATCTCTTTCTCCTCTTTTGAGAAAAATTTTTTGACGTTTTTCATCTTTCCCACTTAAATTTCTCATGCAACAGCTAAGATATCCCCTTTCTTCTTTATCTTATATGATTGTATTTTTAATTTTACATTACTATTTGCATTAATTTTTTTTCTTTTTCCTGACTGCTTAGGGTAATGCCATTGGTATGGCTCAAGGAAGTCACGAGCTTATTATCCAGCGTGTTGTTCTAGCCATGGCCTTTGGAAAGAAAATATTGGTAGGTCCCTTCTGAGACACAATGCTGATTTTTTTCCCTTTCTCTATTTGGCAGAGGTGGGGTCTTGCTTTTGCCCAGGCTAGTAAGGAGCTCCTGACTTTGAGGGACCCACCCAGCATGGCTCCCAAAGTCCTTGAATTGTGGGTGTGGCCATAACACTCAGAAAACACCACCATTGCTCACCACCATTCACTCTCTTTTTCTCTTTCGTTCTGTTTCTCTCCTGTATGTTTTGTGTTACTTTTTTTTTTTGCTCTAACCTAACAGGTTACAGTGTCTCTAAGTTGAGGAAATAATTACGTTTGAGTTTGCTTAGCTAGCTTCCAGGAAGCAGTAAGGCCCTGGAAGGCAGAGTCTGGACCAAGCTAACAGCATTCCCTTCTGCTGCATAGAAGCTGGCACCAGGGCTGCTGTGGACACTGGCTTCACCAGAATGCAGAGCTCTCCATGTACCTTCTAGGCCTTGCCAGAGTGAAGTGGCAGCTCCTTTTCCCATCTTCTACTTAACCTATTTCAAGGCTGTTGTATACCAGAATGAGCAGGCCAATGTCCATTTCAGAAACACCAGGCATGCAGAGCTCACCATGCCCCATCCTAAACCTACCAATAGTAAAGCAGCAGAACTTCCCTTCCCAGACCTACCAGAAGCAAAGAACCAGTTTTGTTCTTCCAGCCTAACTAGTGCCTAGTCAATGGGCTGCTATAGTTTCAGAAGCCCTAAGTATGCAGCATTCACCTTGACCTTCCTCAATGGGCCAGAGGCAAAACGGCAGTTGGCTTCTCTGCTGGCCCTGGCCAGTAGGATGTACTTAAGACAGGTAGGATGCAAAGTCTGTTGGTTTGATGTCAGGTTCAGAGTCCCTGGGGTTACACAGTTCATCTTACCCTTTCTTGGACCTGCCTAAGGCAAAGCGGTGTTTCACTTATCTGTTGATCTTTCAACAGGTCTCCATGCCATAGGGCTGCTAGCTCTACCTGGCAATTGTCACTCCCAGACAGTCCAAGAAACTGGGCCTGTCACATTGCCACTGGGAGCTGCTAGTTGAGAAGCTGCACACTGCTGTCTCATAATTCCAGACCTGCTTTGTATCCATCTGTTCCCAAGTTCAGCTCCCTTTGTGCTTTATAGAGGAAATGCTTGGTTTCAAGTTACCAGAGATAGCTCATGATACCTACCAGTTGATCCAATCCCCAACCCTCACTCTAGTGGAGGAGCAGTGTGGCTCACCCAAGAGCTCAGGCTGGCTTCAGCTGCTGTCTGATTCCCACTGCAACCACCCACTAGTTCTGTAGTTCTGCACAGATTTTAGTTGGGTCTCAGTCAGGGCCAGCAGCAACCTAAGGTTCAGCCCAACCAGCACCAGCAGAGGAGTGAATGCAGTTTCCACTCCCTTCTCTCTCTGTCTCTCTCTCTCTCTCTCTCTCTCTCTCTCTCTCTCTCTCTCTCTCTATGTGTGTTCCTCCTCATTGCCTCTTTGCACTTCCATGCTGCTATTTCTATGAAGAGTAGTTCAAATAAAGGCAGCTGTCTGGAACTTTCCCCATTTCCTTAGGAATGGCAAGTTTGGTGGCTGCTTCTCTTAGCCTTTGTATACCCCTCTTAGTGACTTTTGATTTGTTTAATAGCAAAATTTATATTGTTCCTTTTTCTGAGAACATCATTTTATTATCTACATATTCCATATTTTTAGCTAAAACTCAAGTTACTGTTTAAACAATAAAAGAAAACAAATGAAGTTTTTGGCAGTGCTAGAAATTGCAAAAATAAGAGCTTTGCACATTCGTATTTAATTTCCCCCTTTACTTATGCAAATAAATGTTATTTCTGCATACTTGGAATAATCTAATGTTTCGTAAAGAATAAATTTGGTCAATTTATCCTTTAAATAGAAATAAAGGGTTAATATTTTTCATGTTCTTATTTCTCAGGAAGCTCATTATCATTTACTTTTAACAAAATGTTTAATTCAATACAAATTTACTACTCCAATGGGGTAAAAAAAAAAATGTTTTTTAAATAGACTGTTCCCTTCAGATAGCTTCATATTTCAGAACTCTGAAACTAATAACAGAAACTATAAAAATGCATTTATCCTGTGACTGCCCTTTCAAATTTCCTGTAATACTGTGGTATTGCATTTAGTAGCGATCATGGTCTTTTCTTAATCCAGAGATGGGGACCTAATCATGTTTGCTACCCTGTTTTCCCCAAAATAAGACAGTGTCTTATATTAAAGTGTGCTCCCAAAGATGCACTAGGTCTTATTTTCAGTGCACATCTTATCTTTCCTGTGAGTATGTCTTATTTTCAGAGGATGTCTTATTTTTGGGGAAACAGGGTAGGTTTATCATCATATTCCTTCCTAGGACTACAAAACTCTTCTCATTCCACAAATGGTTCTCTTCTCAGTCATTATTAATTTCTACTTTAGAGGTATGGTTTATAAGTCTGGAGATTATTACAGTTAGCAGCAGAGAGACTTTAGTTCAATCCTGTATCCAGTTAGGGAATGTCTTCCACAAAATCCTAATAATTTGATAATGCAATGCATTGTTACATGAAGAAGCAAGTTCCTGTCAGAGAAGTGTGTAGGTATTAATTGCCTGTTTAGTGACCTCACATGGTTACAAGATAATAACAAAAATAATATTAGCTAAAATACTTTTTGAAAGTTACTATGTACTGGCATTGTGCTAACCACTGTCTGAGGGAATTATTATCATTAACTCCATGTTAGAGGTGAAGAAACTGAGACTTTGAGAATTGTGTGACTTCTCCTAGGATACAGGCTAGATCACAGCAGGGCCAGCTTCAAGCTTAGGCTCTCTAAATCAGAGCTGCTGACTTTATTTATTTATTTTTCTTTTTTGTGACAGAATCTTACTCAGTCACCCTGGGGTTAAGTGCCCTGGCATCATAGCTCACAGCAACCTCAAACTCTTGGGCTCAAGTGAGTCTCTTGCCTCAGCTGCCTGAGTAGCTGGAATTACAGGCACTGGCCACACTGCCCGGCTGTTTTTAGTGAAGGGATCTTACTCTGGCTCCAGCAATCTATCTGTCTCAGCCTTCCAAAGTGCTGGGATTAAAGGCATGAGCCACTATGCCTGGCCCACGACTTTAAACACTATTTTCCTACTCAGCCAACACTAGTATTTCTTTAATCTTTATCCAATTATTCCTAAATTCTACCTTTTATGCATAACCAGAACATTTTAATTTATATTCTCCTTTCATTCAGGTAGCAAAAATCATATTCATTGAGTACCTTCTAGGTGTTAGATACTATCTTTGAGCCAGTAATACTGCATTAACAAAGCTTTCATGGTGTTAACATCCTTATCACTTAAATTTTTACAAAAGACCCACCACATTCAAAGAATTTTCCTGTCACAGATTTTCGTATATCTTTCAAAGACTCATCATAGGCAAATTTTCTGATTCTTGTCAACATTGGTAGTTGTCCTCCTCTAAACCCATCCCAGTTTGTAAATCGTCTTTTTTAAAACTTAACAACTATGCATTAAGACAGCCTTCCTCGTGTTTTCTGATGGGTCAGAGAGAATGCACAGCTATTTAAGGGAGATAGTCTGGTTTATGGTCTGCCTCTATTAATAATCTCTAAGCCTCTTCTCTCCAGACTTTTAGAATGGTCAAATTAGACTCGACAATTTGAAACACTCAATGATTTAAATTCCATTTATTATGAAAAGTTCCTTGGTATTAGAGGTGTCCTCTGGCATCACCAAGAGTTGCTAGAAGCCATCTTGTATTCCTAACTCCTGATATCCTGGTATTTGCTGAGAGCTGAGGCTCTGGCTCAGCTGAGTCATTTGGTAGACTACAGCATCCCCTAGTGGTCAAGTTGAAACCTCAAGACAGATACACTGGGAGTATCGCAAGAAATTAACCTACACTTTAGAGTGTAGGAAATGTGGAATTTCCTTGGTTGATTATTATTACTTCAGCAAATTTCCTGCTATAAATCAGCAAATTTGATGCATCCCAGGCTCTATTAGCCTACTACCCATCTCTCCATTCTCACTGTGTTGGTTCTCCATGAGCTCCGATATTCAAACTGCTTTTCCTTGTTTTTTGTTTGTTTATTTGTTTTGTTTTGTGTTATTTTTAGCTTTGCAAAGATTTTTTCCTTGGGGACATTTATTTCTTTCTTACTTTTGTTCCTTCAATACAAAGGCACAGGCCTTCTTTTTCGGATTAATATAAGTGTGCATATGATTAGGTTATACTTCATGTCTATTAGAAGAGGTCCAAGGTATATTTTAGTCCTTCATCCAGGAGGTGTGCCATATACCCCTACATTGCACCTGTTAGATAAAAGCTAATGAGTCCCTTCCTGTCTTCCCCTAGCTCCCTTTTTTGAATTTGTGTTTTCCTTGCATGTGGGTCTGGAGTTGTTCATCTACTAGTCTTAAATTAACATTGAAAGGCCAGCACAGTGGCTCATGCCTGTAATCTCAGCACTCTGGGAGGCAGAGGTAGCTGCATTGCCTGAGCTCACAGGTTTGAGACCAGCTTGAGCCAGAGCAAGATCTCATCTCTAAAAATAGCCGGGTGTTGTGGAGACACCCGTAGTCCCAGCTACTTTGGAGGCTGACGTAAGAGAATCACTTAAGCTTAGGAGTTTGAGGTTGCTGTGAGCCATGAATCTACAGCACTCTATGCAGGGTGACAAAGTGAGACTCTGTCTCAAAAAAGAAAAAAAAGAAAGAAAGAAATGAAACAAAACAAAAACAAGTTTGTATTGAGTACATAAGATCCTTGTTTTCCCATTCCTGAGATATTTTACGAGGAAAATATTCTTCAACTCTATCCAGGTGAAGACAAAAGATATAAAGTTTCCATCTTTATGTCCCTTTTAATAGGAAGATGTTATTTAAGTTCCTATAGAAGAAACAAGTGAGGGGTAAGCTGGGAAGTGATGGTGCTGTGGACTTGAGGGCAGCCCTGAATTAAAAGCCTCACTTTGCTGCTTTGTTTGCTGGTGACTTTAGCCAGCTGATTTCTCTTTTCTATGTTTAGTAACAAAACAATGATAATCTGTGAAGAGACCATGTTTAACCCACAGTCTACCTCCTCAGACTCTTTTCCAACACACGAAGCTCTATATTCATGTACGTAGACCCACACCAGGCACAATAGATACTCAATTAAATCCCAAGGAAACCTAATTTCAGTCAGCTAAATGTGATAGGTAACGTGTCTGGGCTGAGAATTTTCTAAAATAGTGTAGTCTAATTCTCTATTACACATGATCAACTGTGTCCTGTCACTTAATATCTGCAAGAAAGAGGCCTCAGAATTTGTGGGGTGAGTGGGAGATATTGTGAGGGAAACTATCTGAAATTATGGGATTTTTTATTTTGTGAACCTTTGTCTATTCTGAGTCTTGCTCAGGTCCCTGTCACTGATCTAATGAAACAAAACTTTGAAGAGAAAAACACATAAGAACAAGAAAGATTCAGATGCATTTATTCAGCAATCAGTGCTGCTAGGGATTGGAGCAGCATTTGGGTAGTTTTGGGCAAGGCCCATCATTTCGAATGCGAATAGAAGTTCCATATCTCCTGTAGTAGAGATATAAAAAAAAAAATCAAAAAACAACAAATGAAATAGCATCTATTCTACTGACAATAGCATGACTATGGGAGGAAAAACAGCTTCATTTCAATAGAGAGGTCTGAGATTATTCTCATCTCTCTTTCTTACATTCATTTATTATTTTTTAATTTACCAAATAGTCATTGATTATTATCACATACACTAACAGTGCAACAGAAAAAAAAAGATATTTGTTTGTACACAATTTACAGTCTAGTCAGGTGCTGTAATGAACTCCTGAAATTAATCCTCAATTTATTGTTGTTTCTTCTGCTTCTAGTGTCCCAGTCCTTGGCCCAGGTTGCCGTGTTAGCTGGTGCTTGGGCTAGTGCAAGACCTTCTAATTGACTGATCTTTCTTCTTAGAACTTTGGGGATCCATATATGTGAGGTCATGAAAAAGTAAACCATATCTTTAGCCCATATCATATCTGCCAGTTCAAAGCATCCTCTTCTTTATATAAATACCTCTTTACTGGCCCGCACATCACCTTTCCCAGACCAGTTTTCTCTCCTAAGCTAAATATTTCTGTGGGCACACTTATAACTTTGACCCAGATGGCACAAACACAAAGTAAGTGAACAAAATATCTGTACCTCCTAATAGTCTGAATGTAATTAAGGAAATTAAAACAAAAAAATAAGATCAATCAAATATTCTAATTCCAATAATTGTTCCTTAGATGACCTCTTCCAGATTTCTCATTTTTTAACCATCCTTTCCTTGAATATAATGGCTTAGGAAAATTGTATTTATCTCTCACAGGAAAATGTCGGCTCCCATATATTTCTAAATATGCATTTCTCAAGATGTTGATGACATTTCCTTAGGAGTATTTAATGCCTTCAGTATTAGCCTCATAATACTGATCTCTAAAACAGTGAGCATAATAAGCCAAACATCTAAAAGGAGTAAAGAAGAGTTGATTGTCTACAGCAACGCTGTGCACTGTGGATTATATGTTCACTATCCACATATAGATACTTCAATTTAAATTAGCTAAAGTTAAGTAATGTTAAATATTCAGTTTCTCAGTTGGACTAGCCACATGTAAGTGCTAGTAATCTAGTACATGGTGGCCAGTGGTTACATATTCAGTAGCATAGATATAGAACATTTCTGCCCCTACAGAAAGTTCTACCAGACAATGCTGATTTATGGATGAGAATTTTCCAGTACAAATTGCCTAAGAAGACATAGAAAAAGTAGAAAAAATCTTTTTGAATAACTCTGCCAAGTACCTAATGGCCAAACAGATCACTACCTGCAAGCCTTTGTTTGGTATTATATTCTTTTTTTTTTTTTGAAACAGAGTCTCACTATGTCACCCTTGGTAGAGTGCTGTGGTGTCACAGCTCACAGCAATCTCAAACACTTGGGCTTAAGCCATTCTCTTGCCTCAGCCTCCCAAGTAACTGGGCCTATAGGGGCCCACCACAATGCCCAGCTATTTTTTGTTGCAGTTGGCACTGTGATTTAGCTGTCCCAGGCTGGGTTCGAACCTGCCAGCCTGGATGTATGTAGCTGGTACAGTAACCACTGTGCAATGTGCACCGGAGCCTAGTATTATATTCTTATCTCACAACCTAATATCTAGAGTCTGAGCCTGTCTGTAGTTACTATGGAATGAATTTGTTTGAGACTTTTCATGGACAATAGAATGGCAATATTGAAATAAAAATTAATGTTTAAGTAATGTACTTCGGTCAAAATTAAATCCAATTTATGTGAGAATTAGTCATTCTTTTCTTTTCTTTTCTTTTTTCTTTCTTGCTAATATGTTTTTTAGGATATTGAATTCTCATTTGTAAGTGAAATATGTTTATAATTTCCCTTTATAATAATATATTTTCTCCAATTTTAATATCAGGTGTGTCCAAATTAATTAGAATGATTTTGAAGTATTTCTTCTTTTTCTATTGTCTATAAGATTTGGCATGATCTGTTTTTTGAAATTATCTTTTACTTTTATTTATAAATATTAGTTGTCTATTTTTTGAGACTTTGGGAAAAAAGTAAGAAGAAGAAGGTAACTGATGACTCCATACTGAACCTCAGAGTCAAAGCATTCTATAATAGACATACTCTTATTTGACAATGTGAATGTTACTTTCTTTGCATTATTATTATCATTATTGCTTAATATTTTGATGCAGCAATCATCTGATTTCTGAATGTATTTATCTTTGTTCTTTTTTTACAAGGTTTTTGTTTCTAGTCCTTAACTTAAACATTGTTATTGTTATTAAATTTTAAGCCTTTTTAATTTTGTAAAGGCAAAAAGTGAAAACCTAATAAACACATGTATATGTAAAAAAAAAAAAAGAAAGGCAATATTATACATTAAGAGACATGTTATAGTTGAGATGGCCACATCGTGTCTCTAGACCTATGTTTTCTTATCTAAGCAACACACATAGGAACAGAGGTCACGGCTTTGGGCATACAAATGTTCCTCTCATATCTACATACTGATAGTTTTGGAAATAGACACAGATAAATTGTAAAGGCTAAGAGAATAGGGTATCCCAGCCCTCTGCTCATATTTTCCTGACATTTGACTGTAAACTATATATTGGTTCTTTTGGTCTTAGCACTGGAAAATTTCTCAAGTCTCAAGGATGTTGTATTGCTTCCTTCTCCCCTTGGATGGACATATGATGTTGACTTTAATGTCAGCAACATAGTTTATGATAAAATTGACACGTGATTACAAATTCCTTTTACAAGTCTTAATTGTGGAAACAGCATCACCATGAAGCAGAACAACAAATGTTTTGGAGACAAAACTTCAGACAATTAAACCTCTTAACCTGAGGACCTATGTCCACAATATGCTAAACTCTGAGACCTTCCAGAAGTTGTTTAAAACAGCTCAAGAAAAGGGTTTGTGTAACTGGAAAGAGAATGTATGCAGTGAAATAATGGAAATGTATACAGTCCAGCAGAGCTTGGCTCAAAGTCTTTCATATCAAGTCAATCCCAGAATAACTGAGGTCACTTGTAAAAGCTTTTTTATTAGTTTTCCTCATTTCACATCTATGTTTAACCTGAATGCTCTTTCAGTGCTGCCAAACTTCAGAACCACATTTAAATGGCTTAATTTTCCTGAATCCTTTTTTGACCCTTTTCCTTAAGAAGAAATCTGTATTTCTGCTTCACTCATGCAGAAATTTGCTTACACCTCATTTTCTGACATTTGCCCTAACTTACAAAAAATATATGTGCTCAGGACCCTTTTCTCTTGGTCATAAGCACAGTGAGGGCAGTGGGGGTAGGCATAATGCTTGACCCACATCAGGGCTCAGTTGCTGAGGGAGACTAAAAACCTGTGGTGAATCTATTCCTCTGTGGGACCTAAATGGGATCACCGACTTAAGGTAACTTCAGAAATGAAGCTTTATGGAGGCTGGCTCTATATCCACAAACAAAAATGTTACAAAAATGCATTTCTGTTCACTCAGTCTATCCAATTCATTTTGGATATTTACAGGCTTTAGAAAGCACAGTTACTGCTATCACCGAGAATTATTTTTAAAGTAAAAGCGTTTTGTGTTCAAGACCTTTTTAAAAAATCAAACTATCTCTTGTTTTGCTGTAAGAAATGTGACATTCTATTTTATAAGTCACTTCTCAAAATCAGATTATAATACTCAATATATGAGAAAGAAAAAGAGAGAGAGAGATTCCTTTGGGGGGAAAGTAGATTATTTTGTGCTCCCATAGTAAGGTTCACATCATCAGTATATGGTGGAGATTTACAGGGATAGGATAGATATAAGAAAATGTGAAGCGAATTAATTTAAAAAATACTTTTAAAAATTCAAGTTTTACTTACTCATTGATACTACATAGGACGCACTCACTGAAATAAGTCTTTCCGTTAGTTCCACAGACAGGGTCCTCCGTTCTGCCGCACATTAGAGGTGATGGACAGAAAGGCTAAAAATGGAAATAAACGGAATCACATTACATCACTGTCTATTCTTTAGATTTATAGCAACATTACCAAAATAGTTTTAATTTCCCTGGGGCATGACTGTGATTTGGAGAATATCATTGCATGTTGCAAGAGAAAGAATCCAAGATCTAGAGTCAGAAAACCTGTTTTTAAGTAATGATTCGGCTATTTCCAAGTTATTTGACACTGGAAGTTCTTTGGCCTCACTGAAACTCAGTCACTACATCAGCAAAAAGGGAATAAAATGATCATTTTCCCACCTAACTCATAGTGTTGTTGTGAGGTTTCATAAGACGAGTGAGATAGTGTTCGAGTTCAGAATCACTGCAGGTGCTGGCTCTGCTCAGGTCAGCCACACCTTGGGGCATGTCCTTCCTCACACACTGCAGACCCCAAAGGTCAACTCCTAGGCATGTAAATGTACTAGGCATCTTGCATTCTTGGAGTCTTCACACTCTATTCCAGTAACAGTTAATTACCATCACATGACGGTTCTAGGCCAGGTACGGACCTATGTGCTTCTTATATATTACTCTATTTAAACCTCACAATTCTCCTACAAACTTGTTATAATTATTAGACTCTTCTCTGGGTGAAGATCATAAGACATGAAGCACTGAAATAATCCATGGTTATACAGCCAAGTAATTCCTGAATTCTGAATTCAAACTTAGTCATTCTAGTTTCTAAGCTTTAGCTCTTAACATCTTCATTCTATTCACCGCACCATCATTTAGGTTTTGCTAACACACACTTATAAATTGTGGCACAAGAACCATCTTATTTGTGTTTGTTTGTTTTTGTTTTTTAATGACAGGTCCTGGAGTTCAGTGGTCTCAGCAAAGCTGTCTGGAAATTCAAACTTCTGAACTCAAAGGACCCTTCTGTCTTGGCTTTCCAAAATGCTAGGAGCAGGCATGAACCACTGAGCCTGGCTGGCCTCTAAAACCTCGTAAATAACATACCACATTGTAATAATGTTTTAATGCATGAACTTTTGGTTTATCAGCTTCCTCCCTCTAGAAATAAATGTAATGAGAAGGGGAACCCTTCTTCCTTTGGTCTCCAAATTAACTGAAATTACCTTTTAAACAAAGAAAAATATGAAGGGGGAAACTAGTTTCTTACTTTCACTTCTTCACTGTGAGTTAGAGCTGTGAAAAGTGGGAAAAGTGGGAAAGTGCACTTTTCACTGGGAAAAGGGCATGGCAGCATCATCAAACTGGCTCTAAGGAGGAATAGCTCCTGGGAGTGGACCTGAGTTGTCTCCCACCCAAAATACTTGTCCTACAGCTAGGACTAGTATAAATTTAAAAACCAAAACATCAACAACAACAAAAATACCTTCACAGCAAGCATTATACATGTATGTAGAACTTGTCTAGGCATCAGTGAGTTTATCCTTCAGTATAAGCCCGTGGGGGGAAACTGCTACACTCTTTATATTTTACATGTTAAGCTTCTCTAGAATTCTGTATTCCTTGAAGATCTGAACTTCAGGGTCGGCAAAAGGTGCATTGGTTGGATCAACCAACTCAATCCTGAGAAATAAGAAATTACAAATTTCTCTTTACCTCTCTTCCTGGGATATCATCCAGGGTACCTAGAAGACATAAATCAGGCATGTTAAGTTAGGTCCTCAATGACAGGAGTCAGATCTATTCTTATTCAGAATTCCCTGCTTTGATTGAAGACTGTGACTTCTCTCTGGCTGATTCCAAGTCCCAACCATTCTGATTTCTCCCTTCTCTCAAGGACATCTGACTTATTTTCTTCTACTCTTTGCCTGCTGAAACCTTAAAATGAATTAAGTAAAAATTTGAGTATGGCCAAAGTATCTCAGTTTGGTGTTTAAGAAACGTTCTTCCATTTCCATGAAAATAAAAATTATATACTTACCACTTGAAATGTATAAGGCATCATGTAAATGTCTTTGGAATGTTGACTAACATTCTCACATCCATTAGTAACTACGCCTATGATTTCACATTTACTAAGATATAAGGATCTTAATATCCATATACAGATAGAAGTATAGGAACTCTATCTAACTAGCTATGAAACACCATTTTTTAATCAATAACCAGATCTTCTGATGCAAAATTTAAGTAATGTCAAAAAAAAAAAGAAGTGGAGCTCTTTTACCAACTCATTGTCAGTTCTCAAGGACCTGTTTCCCACAGTTGCATTCCACTGACTGTAGGTTCAACATATATCTTATGAACTTACTCTTATGAGAGTCAAAATAGACAGCCTCTATCTCCCAAATTAAAAAGGTCTTGCTGACACTAGTAGCAAACGGTAGCTGTTGACAAATTCATTAAAGAGAAAGGAAATGAATCTACTAGCCTCCAAAGGAAAAGAGTTGGTGAGATTTAATTTTACTATCAACAGTCATGGAGGTGATGTAGCTAAGGAGGTAATTCTTTTTATCTGAACGTAGTGAATAGTAGTGAGGCTTCATGGGCTTGGAATGGGCATGACAATCCCTGTCATGGTCAGAATCTGATGTTATTGGGGCCCACTTGACTTCTGTGGAGTCAAAATCTTGATGAGTAGATGCTCCCAGAGGCATCTGTTTGTATGGATTAATATGCAGGAAGAGAGAAAATTTAGCAAATGGAGTGGCGCTTGTGGCTCAAGGAGTAGGGCGCCGGTCCCATATGCTGGAGGTGGCAGGTTCAAACCTAGCCCCAGCCAAAAACCACAAAAAAAAAAAAGACAATTTAGCAAATGCAACAAACAATATTCTTACTCATCTTAACAAAGTATATATTCTACTCCCAGGAGGATTCATTGGTAGGTCACAGATTAAGTTTAAACTGTTAATCATTTCCAGTGATGGGAAGGAAATTGATCTGAATTCTGTGGGATCAGAATGATCTGTAGACATTGTCTACAGTTTGGGTATATGTGTACACCATGTATTCCAGCAAAATATTTTCCTGCAAAAATTCTACAGGTCAATATAAATTTTTTAATCAGGATATGCCTTGGTACCGAATATCCAGAAGCCATTATTTTCTATTTTGTGCAATTCCATGAGAATTTAAAATCTGCAAATTTCCCCTAGATATATTTAGAATTAGAAGGGCATTTATGGTTGAAATATTTCCACTGTTTTATTCTCTACCATCACCCTGACAAAGGTTTCCATGAGTAGAGGAAAAAAATTATGCTCTGGACAGTTCTTACTACTAGGATTGTTTTCTTCATCTTATGTTAAAAACTCCTCTTTATGTAATTCTTATCTATTGTATTGATTTAATCTCAATGTAACCAAAAGATCTATTGATGACAAGCTATATCCAACATTCAGAAGGAATGTGCTCACCAAAGCAACAGGTCAAAAAAGATTTTACTCACATTTCATAGGGCAGAATCGTCGTAAACGTCCAGATACTTGTAAATTCAACAAGGCCAAGACAGTGAGAAGAAAGATGCTTGTTACCTTCATGGCTGAAATTCTATGTCCAGTGGTCAGTTGAAACCTGCACAGAACTTACCACCACTCTTCAGAACCCTGGGCCTAGAAGGGTCATATAAGCAGATGGTGGCAAGGCCCCACCCACTGTGCCCTATGACAGATCTTCTTGGTTATTGATTAACTCTGTGTCATAGCTGGGCCTCCTGGCTAGGGAGGAAAAAGAAAGGTGGAAGGAGCCAGGAGACACTGAAATATGCAAGGCCAAGATTCTGTCAGGAAAGTCACTGTGGTGGTTAGTTCGTTTACTCACTAACTCCCTGTGTGGTTATGGGAAGGCCTTTCCCTCTTTGCACCCCAGTTTTTTCATCTGTGAGGTCAACTCAAAGCTAGTTTCTACCATGAAGTTCTGGATAGCTGGGTGGCTATGGATAGCTAATAGAGCCTCTCTATTCTGTATTCCTTTATTCTAATCTTTCCCTATAATTCTTCTTTCTCTTCTCTCTTTTTCTGTCAATGATTCAGAAAGCTTAAGTGGCTTATGGAGATGCGGGTTAGAGTAAGAGAGGACTCAGACCCGTCAAGTGTGTAGTGTGGAGCTAACATGTGGTTACTGGAGCTACTCAATAGCTGTCTCTTTTTGGAAAGTCAGTTCACTTTTGTTATGTTTCTATTTACCTGAATATGACATAATAATAGTACCTAACTCAAAGAGTTCATCTTTGTATTGTGTGTCTACCACATGTTGTTAGGAGACAATTCTCTATTCTCTCTCACGTTTTGCATGTCTTGTGTGTAGAAGTACTGATAGCCTTTGGTTCAGACACTTTTTTCCAGGGCATTTACACAAAAATACTCTTGAAAAATAAAATAGTGTGTCCCTTTGGAACAAAGGCAAGTTTGTTTAAAGTCTAGTATATTAAAGGTAATATCTCCTTTTTATAGATGATGACTCTTGTTACTTTTTCCTTTTTCTTCTATTCATCTCATAGTTCACCAGTCCTGATATGGAGTTTGGAAAAACATTTCCCTCCAGTGCTATCCTGTGGAACTCAGCCAGTTTTTTTTTTTCAATGTCAACAATACTAAAATATAATTTTAATTAAAAATGGCCCTAAAATTGTGATGGCACATGGTACTTTGGAGACAGCAAGTTGAAGGGAGTAAACAAAATCATCCTGACCCAAAATAAGAACCTGCCACTTCAGCTGTTATGTTACTCTAAGTAATCAGTTCTCTTAACTACAAAATTGCACATTATTATGTATGCATTTGTTGAGAGTATAAATTTACACATTGTAAATAAACATTGTGCAAAAATATTATCCTCATTTCCCCTGGGGTATAATTACAAGCTAGTAGTGAAAACATCCTTCATTCATAGATGGGAACAAAAAAATCACGAATTTAGGCTTCATATGATCATAGTCTTAAGAGAACAAATATTGCCTGTCTTGGGTTATTGGCAGTGCATGGACCAGAGCAGCCCCGTGACTGTGCTGACTGTTAGCTATATTTAATATGTTTGCATTCCTAGCCTTGTGAAAATCTTCCTTTTCTTTTTCACCTCTCTGGGTACGTATGTATAAGCAGCTAACATCTTTGGGAACTCAAGAAACATTTTATGACCTATTCCCCTCTGGTTTAAGGATGAATTATTCTCCTGAATAAAGAATGACAACAACACTTAAGAGAATTGCTCTCATGGATGTTGGCAATACTTGCTTGAATGGGGATGTATGTTGGGCACCTGCTGAGTTTCACATAATTGTGCCCAGAATTTGACTAGCAAGAAAAATGACAGAGACTAGAGTCAGAAGCTGTTCAGCATGACAATTTAAACCCTCTTTGACATAGCTGCATCTTCACTTTTCACTCTTATTTTTTATTATTCAGGGAACCTCATGGCTTTTCTTCCACAGCCTCTTCTTTTATTCCACTGCCAACTAGCTGCCATGATATTGATTGTACTAAAATGTTATGTCTGTGGGGCTTGATTCAATAATAATAATTTTCCTAATTTTTATTCTTTCTCATGGCAGTTTGTAAAGCCATCATTTAATGATAATTATATAAATTACATCATCTGCATCGTTATCATTAAACCACTACTTCTAAAATGTTCCAAAATTTTCTATTTATCACTCACTCTGGTATTTTATTTTCGTAATTTTAATACCCACAGGATTGCTATTTTCATTTTATAAGCAAAGAAAGTGAGGTACAAATTTTAGTTTTCTTGTTCCTGGTCACAGAGATCTTATACATGTAGTTGAACTCAATAGCACTGTTAGAACACTGGCTTTAGGTTGGCGGGTTCAAACCCGGCCCCGGCTGAACTGCAACCAAAAAACAGCCGGGCGTTGTGGTGGGCGCCTGTAGTCCCAGCTACTCGGGAGGTTGAGGCAAGAGAATCGCTTAAGCCCAGGAGCTGGAGGTTGCTGTGAGCTGTGTGATGCCACGGCACTCTACCGAGGGCCATAAAGTGAGACTCTTTCTCTACAAAAAAGAACACTGGCTTTAACCTCAGGACATCAGGATTCCTAATTTAATGCTGTCACTAAAAATTTGTCTGATATTTTGCTCTTTATTCTGCGGACCTGAGCTTATATATGTATATATAACCAGTATAATTCTTCTACTAAGAGGCCTACCTTTTCAGCCTCTTAATAACATCTTTTTTTTTTTAATTAAATCATAGTTATATACATTAATGCATTTATGGGGTACAATGTGCTGGTTTTATATATAATTTGAAATGCTTACAACAAACTAGTTAACATAGCCTTCACTGCACTTTCTTAATTACTGTGTTGAGACATTTATACTCTACACTTAATAGATTTGACATTACCCTTGTAAAATGCACCATAAGTATATATCTTTTAAAAAACAAAAGTAGTTAAATTGAGTCCACTTTAGCAATCTTATCTATATTATTTGTATTTTTATGTTCCCATTGAAAGAAAATTTTGTCTCCTACAGGTTCACAAAGTTATTGTATATAATTCTAGGATATCTACAATTTATTGTGATTAATATTTGTGGGTAATATAAATGGGTATTGAAATTCTTTTTTTATCCAATGTAAATTTGTGCATAGTCAACCATTTGCACTGATTGAAAATATCACTAATATCATTTACTGCCATTGCAATACAGTGTCACTCTTGTCAGAAACAATTTGTCTGCATTATTGTTTGTAAGTTTGTGGACTCTATTACCTGAAGTCTATCCTTGCTCAGATACCATTGCACGTTTCATCAAATATGTTTTCTCTCTACATAACGCCTGCTTGACCCTCCTTCACCTGTCCTCCCCTCACTAAGGCATCAACTTTGTTCACTGTTATGCATTCAACATGGCAACCTTCTCTTCCACCATCTCTTGTCTTTGCTGTTGCTTAATGTCTCTCCACTTTGAAGAGGCCCACAGAAGATGGGGAAATCCACTGTTGCCTATCATACCACTTTGGTGTCATTGACACCAAGTCTTTGGTACTACTAAGACTCTAACCAAAGTTGAAATTTTCTTCCCTTTCTTAGACTTGCTTATTGATGGTCAAAGAATATTTAAGGTTATGGAGATAAACACAGTACTACAGAAGAGTCAATGAGGTACTGAGCGTACACACTCTTCATCATTCCAACCAACTGGCTATTTTAGCATCAACTCCATCATCATTTTCATGAAAGTCCCTAAGTTAGTCTTAGAGGATGTGAATTCTGTATTTTCAGCCATGTAGTTTTAAGACTATGTAAATGTCATCTGGCTGTCTCAACATGCCTTTCCAGGGTTTACCATTGTTCTCTGGAACAACCATATTCCTCACAGAATGGGGAAGGAAGAGAATCATCTGTTCCAAATGAACAGTAGGTTTAAATGTCATCTGTTAGCTCAGGGGCACCTAGCTAACACTTGAATACTTCATGTGTAGGAAAGAGTCATTCCTTACAAGGAACTGAAACTTGGCCTTCTGGAAAGTCCATCTATTTATCCTAATCTTTGAATTCAGAAAATTCTTTCCTATTATCTCCTTGATCCCCTTTCAAATATTTGTTAATAATGACTAGAATCTGCATCCGCATCTGCCTAGTAACCATTGTCTTCCCGGAAGAGCTCAGAGTCTATCTGGAGTAAACACCTTCAGCTTTTGCACCCAGCCAGATGATTTGCCTTTGGGCTTGGGGCCTTAGAAACATTTTGCTAGACCTCTGTCTGTATTGGGCCAGTGTCTTTAGCTTGGAAAGATCATAACAAAACTTTAATTAAAGATGACTTCCTTGTTTGTGCAAGAAATTTGCCTTTTTTAAAGACACAAAGAAACAGTATCACAAAGATTAATGTTATTTCAACAAATGGAGGATATATTTAGAGATCAAAACTTGCAAAAAGCATTGCAACTGCAAGCAACTGAAATTGCTTTTAAAAGGATCCTTAGTCTTTTATAAGATATAGGAGCAGCAGAAAAGCCTATAGATACCAAGACTTCCCCAATTCCATAGCCTGACGAGGTTTTCCTTGAGAGTCCTTGATGGACATCAGTAGGACATATTCCCAAATTGGAACAGTTTGTATTACGAGGAGCACCATATCTTCTTGGTGCTGAAAATCTAAATGAAGCAGAAAATACCATTCAAAATGAGCCACAGTGATAACTTTATCACATGTGACTTCATAAAACTTGTTTAATAAAGCTGACTATTACAGACTAAGTAAGTGATTGCATGAACTTTAGGAACTGAATATGTTTCACATTATTCCATTATCTCCTGAATGACAATGAAGGGATGAAAACTATTGGGAAGTCTAAGGTTATCACCTGTGACTATTTCAAGGTTATGAATTTGCTTTTTATCATATCCACGAACCCATTAAAAACTGCTATAAAGATTTGGGAAGTTTTTAAGTTAAAAAATTAAATGATATTAAAAGTAATAATAATGACTCTTATCCACTCTAAGTTTTCTCTTTTTTGACAGAACCCAGTCCATAAACTACTTCTCATTTGATGTTGTTTCCAGTTTTTCTTCCTCAGAATAATGCCATTTTCTCTTTGCACTTGTTAAAGGGGCTAGCCTAGAAGGTGATTCCAAAATAGTTTTTCCTGCACAGTGGTTTGCAGAGCTCTCAGCCCGTGTCTCACTGTAGGCTATAAAATTGTAGTAATGGTGCCTAAAATCCCTTTAACTATCTTTCTTCTCTATTATACTTATACTTTCCTCACCATGTCAATTTTATCCACATGTTTTGTTTTTCTTTCCCTAATGAGATGCTGGTAAGTTTCTCTTTTCAGTTCTCTCCTTTGCTAGCCCTCACAATGTCAGTTCATCTGGGCTGAACCACCTGGGCAAGGGCCTCTACCTCACCATTCTTTAGCACAGACAAGTGTTAAAACTGACGTACCTTCTTATCCTACAAACAGTTATCTACATTTACTTTGTGTTAGGGGTTGGTGGAACACATATATAACCATCATTTAAAGTGAGTTAGAAAGTGAAAAAATGTGAGGAAATGGAGACAGAGAATAGCCTCCATTTCAATAAGTTTCACGCTAAAGGAAGTAGAAAATGGGAGTGTTGCTAGAAGTGTATGTGAAGTTAAAAAGGGTCTTTAGATGGGAAATAACATACTTCAAATGTAGAATTGTGAAGACAGCCATCAGGCACATTCTCAATATGTCTTTTTGTAGGCTCAAAACTCTTACTTTCTGTGATCAGTGACAGAGTGGAAGAAAATTATGCCATAAACTCTTTATAGAACCTTTCAGTATGCAACATGTAAAAGGTAAGAGATTAAAGGATTTAGTGTTGGATGATAAAGAAGAAGAGAGCTTGAGATGGTCATACAGGATAACCATGAAGTCAATATGAAATTTAAAGTTACAGCTATTTTTAAACAAAAAATCTACTTAGAAAAATCAAAGGAACTAGAGAATTAAAGAGGGAAATTTCCAGCACTGGAATCCTAGTAGCATGTTTACAAATAACAGTTATTGACAAAGCACTTTTCAATACCATGTGAATATGGTCTTACCTGCTTTGGCTGCCCCCACAGATACATAGTTAAAATAATGCAGAAAGGGTTCCTCCTTCACCTATGCAAACTCTGCACTGATGTTTGTCTCAATTATAGAGCATTACATGGAGAATCTATTTTTTTCTTTTTCTTCTTTTTCTAAATAATTGTTTTTATTAAGTCACATATACATAGATCATAAATACATTTATGCCTTTGTGGGATTCAATTTGTTGCTTATTTGTACAAATTGGAGTGCTTGCATCCTACTAATTAACATAGCTTTCACCTCATTTACTTTATCACAGTGTTAAGACATTTGTGTTCAATACTTGATAGATGTGGTCCCACCATTAACCCTCCCTCTATCAATTTCCCCCTCCCTTCCCGTCCTCCTCCCCTTTCCTCCTTCATCCTGGGCTATAGCTGTGATTCATCTCTCATATGAAAGTGTGAGTGATTATAAATTGGTTTTATAGTATAGTAGTACTGAGAACATTGGATTTTTTTTCTATTCCTGAGATACTTTACTAAGAAGAATATTTTTCAGTTCCATCCATGTAAACATAAAAGAGGTAAAGTCTCCATTGTTTTTTAATGCTGCATAGTATTCCATGGTATACGTATACCACAATTTATTAATCCATTCATGGGTCAATGGGCACTTGGGCTTCTTCCAAGACTTGGCAATTATGAATTGAGCTGCAATGAACAATCTGGTGCATATATCTTTGTTGTCAATTGATTTTTGGTATTTTGGATATACACCTAGTAGAGGAATTGCAGGATCAAACGCCAGGTCTACATTTAGATCCCTGAGTGTTCTCCAAACTTCTTTCCAAAAGGAAGGTACTAACTTGCATTCCCACCATCAGTGCAGAAGTGTTCCTTTTTCTGCAATCCCTATTAAAGTACCTCTGTCATACTTTAAAGATCTGGAAATTTTTTTTATTTTTCTAATTTGTTTCTTTTGCTGGACTAAACATCTGTATGTCATGACCTTTCCTTTTATTTTCAGATACATTGTTTGGTCTAATGTAGCAGTTCTCAACCTGTGGGTCGCGACCCCTTTGGGGGTCAAACAACCCTTTCACAGGGGTCGCCTAAAACCATCACATACACCCTGTACAAATATGGGTGCATGAAAATAATTTTATGGTTGGGGGTCACCAGACTAATGGCACCTGATAAAATGGGGAAAATTCACTCACTCTATGCATTTCTGGGCATAGTAGACTTTAATAAAACTGGAAAGAAATGGTGGATGGAATTGTATTACACTACAGACAATAAATATTTTAAAAACATATGAGCTTTTATAACTACTCTTACCTGGAAGAATTTGTTGGCTTCCCTGACAATCAATAGCCAAACTTAGGAACACTTTCTCAGGAACCAAACAATCACTTCCTTTCCTTCTCTATAGCAGAACCAGATGGAGATATCATATCTACTAAGTTCTTTCCAGGGTATTTTCCAACAAAGACAGTAATTTCCCTAAGATAAACTCTGGTGCCATATATTAAGATAATAACTTTTTGACCATGGTACATAAAAATTGAAATCCAGTCTTTTGAGAACTGAAGACCTTAGGTCTAATCTCTTCCTCTGTGACTTTGACCCAAACCTCACATTCATGACCTTCGATTTTCATTGTCTTTTCTTCAAAACCCCCACAGCCAGATAGGTTTTGAAATTCAGATATTTATTTAAAAATTTAGAAAATTTAACAAATTTATATGATGCAGAACGGAAATCTCAGTAGTATCAGAGGCCACACCCACTAATCTTCTGGTGATTTTTTTTTATTAGAAACAAAAATCTTGTAAAGGATGAACAAACATAAATACATTCAGAAAAGGAATCAGACAATTGCTACATTGAAATATTAAGCAATAATAATAATAATGCAAAGGAAGTAACATTCACATCGTCAAATAAGAGTATGTCTATTATAGAATGCTTTGACTCTGAGATTCAGTATAGAGTCATCAGTTAGCTTCTTTTTTTTAAGTATCAGAAAATAGACAACCAATATTTATAAATAAAAGTAGAAGATAATTTTTAAAGAAACAGATCATGCTAAGTCTTGTAGACAACAGAAAAAGAAGAAATACATCAAATTCATTCTACTTGATCTGGGTACACCTGATATTGAAGTTGGAGAAAATACATTATTTTAAAGGAGAAATTACAAACATATGTCACTTATAAATGAGGATACAATATCCTAAACAACATAATAACATGTTGATTTAAAAATCAATGTTTAAGTAATATACTTTGGTCAAAATTAAAAACTAATTTATGTGAAGATTAGTCACTATTTTCTTTTTTCTTTTTTACAATGATCTTTTTACTACAAGATCTTCTAGTGATTTTTCAGCAAAACATACCTTGTACAGAAAAAGATATCCTGAAATCATATCTTGCCATATTTTATTATTAAAAGACTTACAAAATTAAACAAAAGCATCCAGATTTCAGATTACTGTGGGGTTTCAGATTATATATTAGAGTCTGTGGACCTGTACCTACTTCATGGGGTTGTCATGAGGAATAAAGAGGATGATGCACGTAAAGCTCATAGGTCAAACAATGATACTAACGGCCCATTAAATGTTAACTATTACTATTTTTGGCTCATGTTAAACTTGGGACCAACTAAGGTACCCTTCCCCTTACTTTTTATTGAAATCAACTTTTTTGACTGTATATTTCATTTAGAGGATACTTCTGGAACTGCTGTTATATTAATTTTTCTTAAAGGGGCAAGCAATTGGCACTGGAGAGCATCTGAGTTGGACACCTCCCATCCAGTTCCTTCCTTGGTAGATTTCTCTGTCTCTTTCCCCAGTAGCTTTGCTCTTCTTCCTTGCACTGGTCTCCTTCCACAATGATTTAACTAAATGTACAAACAAGAGAGAAGGAAGCATTCCTGTTGAGAAATGTGTTTACTAGGAGAAAAAAAAAACATGCTCTGTAATTTGGGTAAACCAAAGAAGTGTTCTCTATAGCTAAAGGTAATAGAGTTAGCACATATCTGAGCATGGGGGGAATCAACCAACAAGGTAACCACATTCAAATAAAAAATATAACAGAAATATGGAACAACCATAGCAACAGAGAGAGTACATGAAGGAAATTAAAAAAAAAAAAAAAAAAAAAACACTGAAGCCAATTCTGGCTTCTCGTCCTAGCAGTCTTAACCAAACTTCTTATATTTTATAAATGAATTTATGCTTCCCAAGTTATATAATAAAAAAATATTATTGGGAAATATAATGTATATATTATATATATATTATTTTATAATATATAATATATAATTAGTCTTTCCCACATTTCTAGTTCCATCATCTATGTCTCCAGACTATTTTATTTTATTCTGCTGTGGAGCATCTCTCATTGGGTTCTCTCATATCATGTCAAATGTGCTTTACAAAATAAATCTGATCACTTTTCATCCTAATCTTCCTTTCCCAAACTTCTCCAGGTCTCACAATAGTATCATCACTTTTTCAAATCTTATGTTTAGAATCATATTTGGTTCTTGATTTTCTATGGCTCTTGACCTAAGTAGTCATCACATTTTCTAATTTCTCTTTTATCTACATCCTTTTTCTATTCCTTTGCCATCACTCTGCTCCATGCCTGGTATGTCCTTCTATGTTCTTTCTGAAGGCCTTCCCTATATGCTATAGTCTATGCACATAATTTTCTTAACAAGAGACCCTGAGTTACTGACTTGATTTGTCACTCAATAAAACTAAGATCTCTATTCCTTTCTTTCCCTAGCCTCCTTTGTCCCTTAATATAGTCACCAACTCATGTTAAACCTAATTGCCAAATATTGACTCTGCCACTGATGCATTTATGAAGTATAGTGTACTGATTTCGTATACAATGTGAAATGCTTACACTGAACTGATTAACACAACCATCACCTCATTTATTTGTTGTGGTAAGACAATTATACTCTATTCTCAATAGTTTTGGAATGTACCAACGCATTATACACATTAGGTGAGGTCCCATCAAATACCCTCCCTCCTCCCAACCTCCCTGCTTCCCTCTGCTCTCCCCCTACTGTCTGGACTATAGTTATGTTTTACCATTTGTATGAATGTGCAGATGATTATATATTGGTTTCACAGTAGTACCGAGTACATTAAATACTTTTTTTCCCACTCTTGAAATACTTTACTAAGAAGAATATGTTCCAGTTCCATCTAGGTGAACATAAAAGATGTGAAGTCTCCATCTGTTTTTTATGGATGCATAGTATTCTATGGTGTACATGTACCACAATTTGTTAATCAATTCATAGGTCGATGGACACTTGGGCTGTTTCCATGTCTTGGCTATTATGAATTGGGCTGCAATAAACATTATGGTGCAAATGTCTTTGTTGTAAAATGACTTTTTATTATCTGAGTATATACCTAATGGAGGAATTGCAGGATCGAATGGTAGTTCCTTGAGAATTTTCCAAACTTCTTTCCAAAAAGGCTGTATTAGCTTGCAATCCCACCAGCAGTGAAGAAGTGTTACCTTCCCTCTGCATCCACACCAGCATCTGTAGTTTGGGTATTTTTGCCACATGGGCTAATCTTACTGGAGTTAGATGATATATAAAAGTGATTTTGGTTTGTATTTCCCTGATGATTAAAGATGATGAGCATTTTTTCATGTGTTTGTAGGCCATGCGCCTGTCTTCTTCAGAGAAGTTTCTGTTCAATTCTCTACCCACATAGAAATAGGGTTATTTGTTCTTTTCTTATTGATTAGTTTGAGTTCTCTGTGGATTCTAGTTATAAGACCTGTGTCAGAAGAATAATCTATAAAAATATTCTCCCACTCTGAAGGTTGTCTATTTGCTTTATTTACTGTGATCTTGCCTGTGCAAAACCTTTTTAGTTTAGTCAGATTCCAGTAATATATTTTTGATGTTGCTTCAATTGCCTGGATAGTCCTCCTCATAAAATATTCTCTCTGGCCAATTTCTTCAAGTGTTTTCCCTGCACTCTCCTCTAGTATTTTTATAGTTTCATGTCTTAAGTTTAAATTTTTTATCCAGTGAGAATGGTAAAAGGTACGGGGTCCAGTTTTAGTCTTCTACACGTCACCAGCTAGTTCACCCAGCACCATTTGTTAAATAGGGAATCTTTGCCCCAAAGATTGTTTAATAGGCTTATCAAAGATCAAATGATAAGTGGGTGGGTTCATCTCTTCATTCTCTATTCTGTTCCACAAATCTACTTCTCTACTTTTGTGCTAATCCCAAACTGTTTTGATCACTATAGATTTATAGTACAGCCTGAAGTCTGGTAATGTAATAATGTAATACCTCCTGATTTTATTTTATTTCTAAGTAATGTATTGGCAATTTTAGGTTTATTCTGATTCTAAATAAATCAAAGTACTATTTTTTCAAGTTCTTTAAAGTATGACAATAGTGCTTTAGTAGGGATTGCATCAAATCTGTAGATTGCTTTGGGCAATACAGACATTTTAACAATGTTGATTCTTCCAGCCAAGATCATGGTATGTTTTTTCAATTTTTAACATCTTCAGCTATTTCTTTGCTCAGAGTTTCATAGTTCTCTTTATAGAGATCTTTCACTTCCTTTGTTAGGTAAATTCCCAGATGTTTCACCTTCTTTGGCACTATTGTAAAAGTAATAGAGCCCTTGAATACATTTTCTCTTTTTTTGTTTGTTTTGGGTATTTTTTGTTTGTTTGTTTTATTTCTCACTTAATTTTTTGTTTTTAATTATTATGGCTATATAACAGTGGGCATATATTTATGGACCCATGCAGGCATGCAACATGCAATATCAAATCATGGTAACTGGGGTATCCATTACCTCAAGCATTTGTCATTTCTTTGTGTTAGGAACATTCCAATTCCACTCTTTTAGATATTTTGAAGCATATCCTAACTTATTTCTGCCTATAGTACTTTGTTTGTTTGTTTTTTAAATTATTTTTTATTAAATCATAACTTAGTACATTGATGCATTTATGGGGTTCAAGATACTGCTTCTATATACAATGTGAAATGAGTACATTGAACTAAGTAATCTATCACAATTATTTCTTAATAATTTTGAAATGTACCATTGCATCATGCATGTTAGGTGAGGTCCTCCCAAATACCCTCCCTCCTCCAATATCCCCCTTCCCCTCTCCTCTCTTTTCTCTTCCCATCTGCTTTTTAGACTATCGTTAAGTTTAGCCATTCACATGAGTGTGTAGGTGGTTATATATTGATTTCATAGCAGTATTGATTACATTGGATACTTTTTTTTCCATTCTTGAGATACTTTATTAAGAATAATATGTTCCAACTCCATCCAGGTAAACATAAAAGATGTGAAGTCTCCATCTTTTTATGGCTTCATAGTATTCCATGGTGTACATATATCACAATTTGTTAATTCATTCATAGGTCGATGGGCACTTGGCCTGTTTCCATGTCTTGGCTATTCTTAATTGGGCTCCAATAAACAATCTGATGCAAATGTCTTTGTTGTAAAATAATTTTTGATCATCCATGTATATACCTAGTAGAGGAATTTCAGGATTGAATGGTAGGTCTACTTTTAGTTCCTTGAGTGTTTTCCAAACTACTTTCCAAAAAGATCGTGTTAGCTTGCATTCCCACCAGCAGTGTGGAAGCGTTCACTTCTCTTCGCATACACGCCAACATCTGTAGTTTTGGCATTTTATGATGTGGGCTAATCTTATTGGAGTTAGATGATATCTCAAAGTGGTTTTGATTTGCATTTCTTTGATGATTTAGGATGATGAGTATTTTTTTCAAGTGTTTGTAGGCCATACACCTGTCTTCATCGGAGAAGTTTCTGTTCAGCTCTCTTGCCCACATAGTAATGGGGTTATTTATTCTTTTCTTATTGATTAGTTTTTGTTCTCTGTAGATTCTAGTTATCAGGCCTTTGTTGGAAGAATAATCTGCAAAAATCTTCTCCCATTCTGAAGGTTGTCTGTTTGCTTTACTTACTGTGCTCTTGGCTGTGCAGAACCTTTTTAGTTGATCAGATCCCAGTAATGGATTTTTGGTGTTGCTTCAATTGCTTAGGGGGTCCTCCTCATAAAATATTCTCCTAAGCCAATTTCTTCAAGTGTTTTCCCTGTACTCTCTTCTCGTATTTTTATAGTATTCTGTCTTAAGTTTAAATCTTTTATCCAGTGAGAATCAATTTTTGTTAATGATAAAAGGTGGGATCAAGTTTCAGTCTTGTACATGTTGCCAGCCAGTTCACCCAGCACCATTTGTTAAATAGGGAGTCTTTCCCCACTGAACATTTTTAATAGGCTTGTCGAAGATCCAATGACAATAAGTAGCTGGGTTCATCTCTTGGTTCTCTATTCTGTTCCATAAACCTACCACTCTATTTTTGTGCCACTACCATGCTGTTTTGACCACTGTAGATTTATAGTATAGTCTGAAGTCTGGTAATGTGATACCTACTGATTTGTTCTTAATTCTGAGTAATGTATTTGCTATTTAAGTTTTTCTGATTCCATATAAAACAAAGTATTATTTTTTCAAGTTCTTTAAAGTATGACAATGGTGCTTTAATAGGGATTTCATTAAATCTGTGATTGCTTTGGGTAGTATGGACATTTTAACAATGTTGATTCTTCTCAGCCATGAGCATGGTATGTTTTTCCATTTGTTAACATCTACAGCTATTTCTTTTCTCACAGTTTCATGGTTCTCTTTATAGAGATCTTTCACATCCTTTGTTGGGTAAATTCCCAGATATTTCATCTTCTTTGGCACTATTGTAAAAGGAATAGAGTCCTTGCTTGTTTTTTCACCTTGACAATTGTTGGAATATATAAAAGCTATTGACCTGTAAGTATTGGTTTTGTATCCTGAGATGCTGCTGTATTCCTCGATCACTTCTAAAAGTTTTGAAGTTGAGTGCCTGGGATTTTCCAGGTATAGGATCATATCATCAGCGAAGAGTGAGAGTTTGATCTCCTCTGACCCCATTTGGATACCCTTGATTGTGATGGCTAAGACTTCCCTTACTATGTTATATAGCAGCGGAGACAGTGGGCATCCTTGCCTTGTTCCTGATCTGAGGGGAAATGTTTTCATTTCAGACCATTCAATATGGCATTGGCTGTGGGTTTGCTGTAGATGGCCACTATCAGTTTAAGAAATGTCCCTTCCATGTTTATTTCTTAAGAATTCTGATCATGAAAGGATGCTGGATATTATCAAAGGCTTTTTCTGCATCAATTGAGAGAATCATATGGTCTTCATTTTTTATTTTATTGATGTGATGTATTATATTTATAGATTTGTGTATATTGAACCAACCCTGTAACACAGGAATAAAACCAACTTGATCATAGTGTATAATTTTTTAATGTGTTGTTGAATTCTGTTTGCTAAGATCTTATTGAATATTTTTCCATCAATATTCATTAATGATATTGGTCTATAATTGTCTTTCTTTGTTGGATCCTTTCCTGCTTCGGGTATCAGAGTGATATTTGCTTCATAGAATGTGTTCAGATGTTTTCCATCTTTTTCTGTGCTTTGGGAAATGTCGTATAATATATGTACTAGTTCCTCTTGAAAGGTTTGATAGAATTCAGATGTGAAGCCAACTTATCCTGAACTTTTCTTTTTAGGGACATTTTGTATTGTTGGTATTTCAGTGGTTGATATAGGTCTATTCAAAATTTCTAACTCTTTCTGGTTGAGTAGGAAAGTGGCGTGCTTCCAGGTATAGGTCAATTTCCTTCAGATTTTCATATTTCTGGTAATAGAGATTTTTGTAGTAATCACTGAGGATTTTTTGAATTTCTGAAATGTCTTGTTATTTCTCCTTTATTGTTTCTGATAGATGATATTGGAGATTTTTCTTTTCTATTTCTAGTTAGGTTGGCCAAAGGTTTATCAATTTTGTTAATCTTTTCAAAAAAAAACCCAACTTTTTCTTTCGTTGATCTTCTGAATGATTCATTTGTTTTCAATTTCATTTAATTCTGCCCTAATTTTAGTTATTTCTTTGCTTCTGCTGGGTTTGGGGTTGTAATGTTTTTCCTTTTCCAGTTGCTTGAGATCTCCCATTAAGTTGTTGACTTCCTTTCTTTCTGTTCTCTTGAGAAAGACTTGCAATGCTATAAATTTCTCTCTTAGGACTGCCTTTGCATTATCCCAAAGGTTTTGATAATTTGTGCCTTTGTTATCTTTTTTTTTTCAAAAATTTGGCGATTTCCTTCTTAATCTCATCTTTGACCTAGCTATCATTCTGCCTACGATTATTTAGCTTCCACGACTTTGTTTGAGTATGAAGATTCCTGTTGCTGTTGAGTTCAACTTTTATTCCATAGTTATCCTTGACTATATTTTCAGATGATTATTGTTGGAATAGATAAAAGCTACTGATTTCTAAGTATTGGTTTTGTATTCTGAAACACTGCTGTATTCCTTGATCACTTATAAGAGTTTTGTAGTTGAGTTCCTGGGGTTTTCCAGATATAGGATCATATCATCTGCAAAGAGTGAGAGATTGATCTCCTTTGACCCCACTTGGATGTGCTTGATCACCTCTCTTGCCTGATCATGATGACTAAGACTTCCATTTTCATGTTGAAAGATAATGGGTATTCTTGCAGTGGAGATAATGAGCATCATTGCCTGGTTCCAGATCTGAGTGGAAATGTTTTCAATTTTATTCCATTCAATATGATATTGACTTTGGATTTGCTGTAGATGGCCTCTATTCATTTAAGAAATGGCCCTTATAAACTTATTTTCGTAAGTGTTCTGATCATGAAAGGATGTTGCATATTATCGAAAGCTTTTTCTAAATCAATTGAGAGAATCATATGATCTTTGTTTTTTATTTGATTTTTGTGATGTATTATATTTATAGATTTATGTATGTTGAACCAACTTTTTAACCCTGGGATAAAACCAGCCTGATCATGGTGTATAATTTTTTTGATGTGATGTTGAATTCTATTTGCTAGGAGTTATTGAATATTTTTGCATTGATATTCATTAATGATATTGGTGTATAGTTTTTATTCTTTGTTGAGTCCTTTCCTAGTTTGGGGATAAGTGTGATTTTTGCTCCATAGAATGTGTTGGGGAGGATTCTATGTTTTGAAAAAGGTTATGTAATATAGGTCCTAGTTCCTCATTAAAGGTTTGATAGACTTTGGATGTGAAGCTCTCTGGTCCTAGACTTTTCTTATTTGGGGAGATTTTTATACTTGATGCTGTTTCAGTGCTTGATATAGATCTATCCAAAAGTTCTAATTCTTTCTGGCTGAGTCTAGAAAGGTGGCATCCTTCTGGGTATTGGTCCATTTCCTCCACATTTTCATATTTCAGAGAACAATTTCATTTGTATTAATCAAGAAATTTTTGGATTTCTGAGGTGTCTGTTGTTATTTCTCCTTTACCTTCTGATTGACAATAATAGAGATTTTATTTTTATGTTTCTAGTTATTTTAAGCAAAAGTTTATAAATTTTACTGACTTTTCAAAAAACCAACTTTTTGTTTCATTGATCTGGATCATTCTTCTGTTTTCAATTTCATTTAATTTTGCCCTAATTTTGGTTATTTCTTTTCTTCTGCTTGGTTTGGGGTTGGAATATTCTTCTTTTTCCATTTACTTTAGATAATCCCTTAAGGTGTTATCTTTCTCTCATTCTGTTTTCTTGATGAAGGCTTCTAATGCTATAAATTTTCCTTTTAGGACTGCCTTTGTAGTATCCCACAGGTTTTGATAATTTGTATCTTCATTAACATTTTGTTCCAAAAATTTGGTTATTTCCTTCTTAATCTCATCTTTGACCCAGATATCATTCAGCATAAGGTTATTTAGTTTCCATGACTTGTCTGAGTATGAAGATTCCTGTTGCTATTGAGTTCAACTTTTATTCTGTGATGGTCTAAAAAGACACAAGGAATAATTTCTGTTCTTTTAAATTTGCTTAGGTTAGATTTGTGTCCAAAGATATGATCAGTATTGGAGGATGGTCCATGCACAGATGAGAAGAATGTGCAGTCAGTTTTATTAGGATAAAGTGCTCTGTAGATATCTGTTATGTCCATTTGTTCTAGGATCAAGTTTAAGTCTAATATTTCTTTGTTTAGTTTCTTCTTGGAGGATCTATCCAAAACTGTCAAAGGAGTATTAAAATCTCCAACTATTATAGTGCAGAAAGATATCAAATTGTTCATGTTTTTTAGGGTTTGCTTTATAAAGTGAGGAGCATTCTGGTAGGGTGCATAAATGTTGATTATTTAAATCTCCTCATGTTGAGTGTTTTCCTTGACAAATATGTAGTAACCATTCTTATTTTTGTTTATCTTTGCTGGCTTAAAGCCTATTATATCTTCCAATAAAATTGCAACTTTTTTTTTTTTTTTTTTGCAGTTTTTGGTTGGGGCCGGGTTTGAACCCACCACCTCCAGCATATAGGGCTGGTGCCCCACTTCTTGAGCCACAGGTGCTGCCCGCAATCCCTTCTTTTTTGTGATTTCTATTTGCCTGTATTATAGATGTCCATCCCTTCACCCCAAGTCTATTTTTCTCCTTTAAGGTAAGATGAGACTCTTATATGTAGCAGATATCTAGTCTGAGTTTATGTATCAAGTCAGTCAGCCTGTGCATCTTTAGAGGGAAATTTAAGTCATTCACATTAATTGAGAGAATTGATAAGCATGGAAGTGTTTTGGATGTCATATGTTTCAAATGTCCCATGGATGTTTTTAATCCTTTCACCACTATGGAAGTTAGGTTGTGTTCAATAATTTCTGGGTGAGTTTACTTTGGTGGTAGACGATTGTCATGGTTATTATGGAGAATGGGTCTAAGACTACCCTGGTATTCTGGTTTAGTTATGGCAAATTCCTTCAACATGTGTATTTCATTAATATGTTTGATTTCTCCATCAAAAATAAAGCTCAGTTTAGTTGGATACAGGATCCTTGGCTGGAAAATGTTTTGTTTTAGGAGCTCAAAGTTCGATGACCAGCCTCTTCTGCCTTGAAAGGTTTCACCTGAGAGATGTGTATTATGTGTTATTCTAATATTTCTCCCTTTGTAGGTAATTCTTATCTTACATCTAGCTGCTTGCAGAATTTTCTCCTTCATATTAACATTGGCAAAGTTAATTACAATGTGTATAGACACATTATTTGGATTAAGTCTTGCTGGGGTTCTCAAACTGTCTACTATCTGAGTTTCTGTATCTCTTGCAATGTTTGGGAAATATCTTGGGGTAGAGTATATTTTGCCTTTAGAACCATCCTTTTCTTCTTTAAGAATTCCTATAAGATAAATATTTGATCTTTTGGAGTGGTCCCACAACTCTATCAGGGTATGATCAGTTTATGCTTCCATTTGTCTGCTTCTTTGAGCATTTGAGAAAGTTGAAAAGCTTTGTCTTACAATCAGAGTCTCTTTCTTCTGCCTGTTCAACTGTATTACTGAGGAAATTCTACTATACTGCAGAGCTCCTTGGGTAACTTTTTCATTTCTTGAGCTCTGCTATCTCCTTTCTCATTATGTCCATATTCTTGGTGATTTTGTCTTTGAATTTATTAATTTCTTTCTTTTTTTTTTTTTGAAGTTTTTGGCCAGGGCAGGGTTTGAATCCGCTACCTCTGGCATATGGAGCTGGTGCCCTACTCCTTTGAGCCAGAGGCACTGCCCAGAATTTATTAATTTCTTGAGACAACTTTTGTACAACTCTTTTGATTTCTATTTCCATCCATCTTTTCTTCCATTCTATTCATCTTACTTGCCTTCCATTTTCTGAATTCTATTTCTGACATTTCAGGCATTTTTTTTATTAATGGCATCTTCTGATATATCTTCCTTGTCATTCCTTGAGAGAGCTGATCTACTTTGATTATTCATGTTGCCAGAGTTCTTTTGCTCAATCTAACCAATGGTTATTTTCTGCAGCTTGGCTATGAAATTTGGTAGGGTGAAATTGGATGGAGGGCTCCAAATTACCTTGTCTCATAGTTTATGTAAAGAGATCTCTTGATGTGAGACCAAAATGAGGGTAAAAGTTAGAAGCAGTCAGGGAGAAACAGTGGGGATAGAAAGAAAGTGTAAAAATGATTTAAAGAGGAAAGAAAAGAAGAACAAGAAACAAAAAAAAATGAAGGAAAAATAACAAGAAAAGAAAAAATTACTTGGAGAATAGGAGAGAGATGGAGGTCAGGAAGAGAGGCTGAGAGTAATGGAAGAAATAGTATTGATCAGGATGGTGCTAAGGTCACACTTGTAAATCAATGGTTTGAGTGTGCTGGACCAGGAGGATTCCTCAAAATCAGGTGGTACATACCAGCCTGAGCAGATCCAGAATCTTCCTCTGCCAAAACTAGGAAGGGAGAGAAAAGAGCACAAACAAAAAACACTAAGGAAAAATTAAGTAAGAGGAAAACAGAAAACTTCTGTGGCATGGTCTTACCAATACTGTCTTCACTAGGGCCAAAGATAGAAAGGTCTCTTAGCCCCCCTGAGCCAGATACCTTCTGTGGCGTATCTGCCAAGCTACAGTTGTGTCCCCATAGCTCTCAGCAAAATAAATAAATACAGTGTTAACCTAAGAATAGTTAAAGGAAATTAAAAATACTGTTGTATCTAATAGAGGAGAGAGAGGGAAGTGGAGAGAAGAGAGAAAGGAGAAAGACAAGAAAAAAAGGAGGTGATATCTTAGCTATTGTAGAGGCAATTATTTCAGGAGAGATGAGAAAGGTAAAAGAGTGTCTGCCCAAAGAGAGAATGTACTGGAATAAAATATGGAGAGAGAATAAATGAGTCTAAATACTGTATCCAAAAAATACAGAAGCCCTTGTTCCTGATGAAAGTAAAAACAAAAGTTAAGAAAAGAACCAAACATACAAAAAAACCCCACATAAATACAAAATATCGAAAATTCCTAAATAACCAGAGAAAAGATACCTCAGTAACGAATAAATAAAAGAACAATAAGGAAAAAAAAGAAAATACTACAACAGTAAGAAAAAGAAAAAAACAAAAAAATAATTATATATATATACACATATATACATAATGGATGTTTGTATGTGTATATATGTACATGTACATGGGTAGAGATTCTGAGTTTAGTAGGAATATATTCGTGTTGCAATATATTGCCAGAACATCAGTGGCACCATAGTTTCAGGGGATGGACAACACCACTGATAGATAACCTCTCTCTAGATTGCAGGCATAGAATAGCCCCAACTTAAAATAGTCCAGTGTGATCACCTGATTCAGGATTCAGGTTCTGCAGGGCTGGGGACTCAGATCTGCCGCGCCCACGGCATATAGCCGTAGTGAGGCAGTGCTGTTCGCGTTACAGAACAACGGGAAGGTGGTTTGTGTTCCCCGGAGCTTTGTCCCCAGCTGCCCCCAGTATGTACAACATCAGAAATGTTGCCTAGCATACTCAGTTACCCGCTTAAGTTTAAAGATTGTGGCGTCTACTCATGTGTTTGTCATTCTGTACCAGAAGTTTGTTTGTTCTGATAAATTGTCAATATGTACTTTTCTAAGAATGAACACAATATACTACTAATTCAGATAGAGCACAGTCTTGTGAGCTGCTAAACTCAGTGGCACCAACAATGAGCACATAAAGATGTTTTCCCACCAGTGAGTTAAGATGATAAGTCCAAGGATATGAAATATAAATTATCTACATAAGTTACAAAGTTACTGAAACACATCCACCCACCATAAAGTCTTGTTCAGAACATCTTATTTCACCAACTGTCACGCATAATAAAAATCAATAGGAAAAATAATACTTGTCAAGAAATTTACTCTAAATTAAAATTATAATTATTAATAACAATAAGATCAAATAGTAAATGTAGAATTAGTTAAGCATTAACGTAAAGAAGATGTCAAGCTGTTCTAAAAAGATAATAAGAAACTAAGATAGGAGGAAACGGGCAGAGTTGACTAATAACCGCCACCCTCCGGAAGCGGAACGTTAAAACATAACAATGTATGATAAATCACACTTGTAAACGCAAAGATAACCCGCACACGTAAGCAAAAAGATTGCATTATATAAGCTCTGTAAAAATGTATAAATACCAACATATGTACCCAATAAATTTACAGCTGCTTCCTTTATCACATGCTGTGTGGCAGTCTGTCATTTTTCCTGCGCCGACCTCTCAACTTTCCTCGTTCCTTCTCCCTACACTCCCTCGGACTGAAGGCCACCGACAAAGCGGTCCGTAACAGGTGGCGCCCGAACAGGGACACTGACAAAATCCCAAGGGTGAGATTTAAAACCTTTATTATTAACCCTTTGCCACTAGTAATTTGTATAAATAAAAAAAATATTTTTACAAACTGAATCTTTATCAACGGATAAAATTCTTACCTTTTAAACCTTCTAATTATCAATTTAACTAAGTGAATAAGTAACTTCATAGTAAACTAAGATCCTGTTTAGTGAAAAGTGAGTTTTTGAGAGTAAAAAAAATTAAACAGAAAGGAAAATGACATTGTGTAAAAAAAGAATCTTATGTGATAAATTTTGTCCTAAAACAAAATAGTTATGTAAAAAAGTAAAAGGCAGGACAAAAGTTCAAGAAAGTTTAAAATGTTTATAAATAGTCTATACAGGTTAAATGAAACTCATAAAAAAAAATTTATAAAAGAATTTACATGTAATCCAGTTAACTATGTATTTCCTTTAAAATCTTTTAACTTGTAAAAATAACTAATTATATTACGTCCTTTAATATTCAACATGATAAACAAGTAAATATTATATTAACTATAAAAAAACCTTCTTATGTGATATTACCTGTAAATCTACAAAACAATCCATAATATAATAATACAACATTACAAGTGTTAAAAACACTTAATGAATTAATTAGGCCTAAGAGATTTGTGACAACTTTAATTTTAAACATTACAGCTTTAATTTCTATAATCACTACTTTTACTGTAGCTACTACAGCTTTAATACAACAAATACATACAACATACTATGTCAATACTCTTAACAATAATATAACTTTAACATTAATAACACAAGCTAATATAAATAATAAGCTTAAAACTAAATTAAATATGTTAAAAAAAAATAGTCTTAACTTTAGGTCAAAACATTAAGTACATACAACAGAAACTACAAACAAAATGTCACTCAACATTTCAGACTATTTACATTACACCTTTACCATACAACATGTCTAAATCATAGAGTAAAGTGCAAGCACATTTACAAGGTGTTTGGAGAGACAATAATATAACACATAATTTACACAGCTTACAACAAGATATTACAGCCATGAGTCAAGCTCATTTACCAATAACTTCTCTTAACACATTAACTCAATCTTTAACTAATGGGTTTAGAACACTCAATCCTCTTAACTAAATCCAATATATTGTACTCATAACCATTATTAGTTGTTTGTCATTTTGTGTTATGTTGTTGTTACCATGTCTCATACAATATCTGTTTTCCTCTATTATCTCTATACACCAAAAAGTCTTTAAACTACAATTTAAAAACAAAAAAGGGGGAAATGCCGCGCCCACGGCATATAGCCGTAGTGAGGCAGTGCTGTCCGCGTTACAGAACAACGGGAAGGTGGTTTGTGCTCCCCGGAGCTTTGCCCCCAGCTGCCCCCAGTATGCACAACATCAGAAATGTTGCCTAGCATACTCAGTTACCCGCTTAAGTTTAAAGATTGTGGCGTCTACTCATGTGTTTGTCATCCTGTACCAGAAGTCTGTTTGTTCTGATAAATTGTCAATATGTACTTTCCTAAGAATGAACACAATACACTACTAATCCAGATAGAGCACAGCCTTGTGAGCTGCTAAACTCAGTGGCACCAACAATGAGCACATAAAGATGTTTTCCCACCAGTGAGCTAAGACGATAAGCCCAAGGACATGAAATACAAATTATCTACATAAGTTACAAAGTCACTGAAACACATCCACCCACCATAAAGTCCTGTTCAGAACATCTTATTTCACCAACTGTCACGCATAATAAAAATCAATAGGAAAAATAATACTTGTCAAGAAATTTACTCTAAATCAAAATTATAATTATCAATAACAATAAGATCAAATAGTAAATGTAGAATTAGTCAAGCATTAACGTAAAGAAGATGTCAAGCTGTTCTAAAAAGATAATAAGAAACTAAGATAGGAGGAAACGGGCAGAGTTGACTAATAACCGCCACCCTCCGGAAGCGGAACGTTAAAACATAACAATGCATGATAAATCACACTTGTAAACGCAAAGATAACCCGCACACGTAAGCAAAAAGATTGCATTATATAAGCTCTGTAAAAATGTATAAATACCAACATATGTACCCAATAAATTTACAGCTGCTTCCTTCATCACATGCTGTGTGGCAGTCTGTCATTTTTCCTGCGCCGACCTCTCAACTTTCCTCGTTCCTTCTCCCTACACTCCCTCGGACTGAAGGCCACCGACAAAGCGGTCCGTAACACAGATCTCTCTAGAATCCTTCAGAAGCAGGTCTCACCAACAACAGTTCTCATGGGGTGCTGAAGTACCTGATCCTGTAGCAACTGGAGGAGATTCTATGAAGCAGAACTGAAAAGGCTATGTTCCTGTAGGGAGCCAGCTCTCATGACCTTCTCACGACCTTGCCATAATGGCCTACTCCTTGCTGCCAGGACCTTCACAAATTGTCTGTCTCTACAGTTGCCAAACTGGTGGCAACTCTGCTCCAACCAACCCTCAAACCTGGCTGCTATATACTGTTCTACTTTGCCCTCTCTTCCAGGCAATCCACTCAACTCCCTTTCCCTGAGAACAGAAAACTGCAAAAAGGCTTCCTAGCATGCCAGACCTCAGCAGTTCCAGCAGTGGTGGCAGCACCCTCCCATAGCTCCCACGGTTAGCTTGTACAAGACTTGCCTAGACTGTCGGATGTCTGCCATGCTGCACCAGTTCACATACAGCAACCAACATCCTGTGGCCTTGCAGTGCACTCCAAGCCACAGCTCCAGGCAAAGTTTTCTCATCACATGCCACCTGACTAACTTTTTTCTCAGTGGCTCCAGTGTGGAAGGCTGACAGCACAGCATCTATTTTGTAGGCCAAGTGCTATTTCCGGTACTAACAGACTTAAGTTTCTATTTCCATGCAAACGCCAGGCCTCTTCTCGTAAATCACGTGAGCAAAACTTGGAAACTTGCCCTTGGGAACTTATCTCCACCATGGCCAGGTTGCTTGGATACCTGATGACGCAAACTTCCTCCTTCACCTACCCTTATATACCCTGGAAGAACATTGCAATAAACGAGACTTGATCAGACTCCGGTCTTGTCTCCATTCTTTGCACCCCTTGCCCCTTCCCATTCTCACCCCCTCCTCCAGGTATCCCTGTCGACTGACCCACCGGCCGGGTCATGTGGTGCCCGACCAGGAATCTGGATACAAGGGAAAACGGTGAAGAAGCTACTGGAGGCAGCCGGCCAGCTCAGAGAAACATCGGGACCTGGCCACGCAGTAGCCTGCTGTGCTGGAATGAGGATCTCGGTGATTAGTAGTGATCATGGGGCAAGAAGTCAGTCAGCATGATTTATTTGTGGAACAGTTAAGAGATGCACTCAAGGCACGAGGAGTAAAGGTCAAAATTAAACAGCTATTTCAATTTTTTGACTTCTTAAAAGAAGTCTGTCCTTGGTTTCCTCAAGCAGGAACCATAGACGAGAAAAGATGGAAAAGAGTAGGTGATGCTTTAAATGATTTTTATCAGATATTTGGACCTGAAAAAATACCAGTCACTGCTTTCTCATACTGGAATCTCATTAATGATATTATTAGCTATCGTAGTGTTTGTCCCGTGGTTGCGGATGTCATAAAAAAGGGAGAAGAACTGTTACATCACCACAAAGAAAAAGATATTAAATCCCAAGATCCGTCCCAGGATTTTGGGGCTGCTGGAGGCACTCCTCCTAGCTGTCAGCTTAATGAGCAAGAAGATCTTATCTCACTAGAGAGTGATGAGGAACCCAACAGAGAGGAACAAAAGGCTCCTACTGTTCGGCAGAAAGTTAAGCCAGAGAACAAACCGAGAGTAAAACAGCTCAAGGTCAAGGCTCTACCCAGACTTGAAAGTTTTCAAAATAGACCCTGATGATAAGCTGTCAGATGAGGAATGGAATGAGTTAGAGGAGGAGGCAGCCAAGTATCATAATCCATATCGGCCCCCACTTGGAAAACGACCTCCCCTGTATAGCGCAGCGCCCTCTGTGCTGTCCATGGCAATGGCCACTATAGACCCAAAAAGGGATCTAGAAAACAAAATTGCACATTTACAAGAACAAATAAAACTCGAGAGGGAACATCAGGAGCTAATCAGTGAATTAGAGAGGCTTAAAACAGGCAAATTGGACCATAAGGAGCAGAGGCCTCGAGAACAAGAATCCGCTGGCCCCATATCCCAATCTTCCATTAGAGGTGTAGTTATGAGGAGGCCCCCTGTTAACCAGGAGAGAACAGAAGCATTTCCGGTCACAGAGACCACAATCAGGGTCAGGCATGGACACATCACAGTGGATTTGATTTTCAGATGATTAAGGAATTAAAAATGGCAGTGGCCCAATATGGAGCCACCGCTCCCTATACACTAGCTATATTCGAATCAGAAGCAGAGAAATGGCTCACTCCTGGAGACTGGTATATTCTAGCCAGAGCTGCCTTATCCGGGGGGAGATTACTTATTATGGAAATCTGAATATGCTGAATTTTGCAAATACACTGCCAAAAGAAATGCTCAGGCGGGAAATGGCTGGACTTATGATATGCTTCTTGGTGAGGGGCATTTTGCTAGTACAGACACTGAAATGCAATATGATCTAGGTTTGTATGTGCAAATCCAAGCTGCAGGAACCAGGACTTGGAGAAAACTCCCAGTGAAAGGGGATTTTAGCTCTTCCCTCACTGCAGTGAAGCAGGGCCCTGATGAGCCGTTTTCAGAGTTTGTCCACAGACTTTTGACAGTGGCAGGCAGGATTGTTTGGTAGCACAGAAGCTGGAATGGACTTAGTTAAAAAATTGGCTTATGAAAATGCCAATGCGGCATGCCAGGCAGCTATTCGACCATACAAAAAGAAGACAGATTTGTCTGGATATATTCGCCTTTGCTCTGACATTGGCACCGCATATCAGCAAGGTCTAGCAATGGCTGCCACCTTACAGGGCTATACTATCAAAGATTTTTTAGCTCAGAAAACTAAGGGCCGATGTTTTAATTGTGGGGAACAAGGGCACTTTGCCAAAGACTGCAAAAAGGAAAAATCTTCAACTCCTTAAAAACCACCCCGTGGCTTATGCCCTAAATACCACAAGGGCACTGGTCTAATGAGTACAGATCTAAAACAGACAATCAAGGAAATCCCCTCCCTTCTCAGCAGGGAAACAGGGAGAGGGGCCAGCCCCAGGCCCCTAAATCCAAACAAGTTTATGGGGCTGTCAGCTTTGTTCCAGCCAACAGCAATCCGTTTCAGACCTCTGCAGAGCCACACCAGGAAGTGCAGGATTGGACCTCTGTTCCACCTCCCACATAGTACTAACCCCTGAGATGGGAGTGCAAATTTTACCCACAGATGTGTTTGGTCCTCTACCCCCAAACACCTTTGGGCTAAATATTGGACGCAGCAGTAGTGCCATCCAAGGACTCCAAATTTTCCCAGGTGTAATTGACAACGATTATGAGGGAGAAATTAAATTAATGGCTGCTTTCCCCAAAAATATTTCCACCGTACCCCATGGCCAAAGAATAGCTCAGTAATTACTATTACCCTTTTTGTCAACTAATAATAAGATTAAAATAAAGCACCGAGGTGCGGGAGGCTTTGGCTCCTCTGACGTTTTCTGGGCTCAGCCTATCTCACCCCAGAAACCAATGCTTACTCTTAGCCTAGATGGCAAGGAATTTCATGGCCTTGTGGACACTGGAGCTGATGTCACTATAATTAACAAAGAACTACGGCCCAGCCAGTGAGCCCTTTCCCCAACCTTAACTCATTTAACAGGAATCAGTCAAAGCCAAAACCCTGAGAAAAGCACCAAGATACTCACTTGGAAAGATAAAGATGGCAATCAGGGAACCATACAGCCTTTTGTCATACCTGGCATCCCTGTCAACCTTTGGGGAGGAGATCTCATGTCACTACAGATCTTGCGCTGTCACTACATCATTAGGGCTACTCATAATGTGTAGCCCTAATGCTATAGTGACAGTGCAAATGCTTGCCCAGGGTTTTCGACCAGGAAAAGGATTAGGAAAAAAGGAATCAGGCATTCCCAGCCCTCTACAAATTACCAGAAAAACAGACAAAAAAGGGCTAGGAAATTTATCTTAAGGGCTATTGACATTCCTGCACGCATGCAGATAGGATCACATGGAAAAGTGACGAGCCTGTATGGGTTGATCAATGGCCCCTCTCAAAAGAAAAATTAGAAGTCACTCAGCAGTTAGTGCAGGAACAACTAAAATCTGGGCATATAGAGGAAAGCAACTCCCCATGAAACACTCCAATCTTTGTCATAAAAAAGAAATCAGGGGGATGGAGACTATTACAAGATTTAAGAGCTGTAAACTTCACTATGTTCCTCATGGGGGAGTTGCAACCAGGATTACCCACTCCTGTGGCCATCCCTCTTGGTTACTATAAAATTATCATTGATCTTAAAGACTATTTTTTCACGATACCACTCCATCCATTAGATCAAAAAAGATTTGCATTCAGTCTCTCCTCTATCAACCTATGAAAAGATTCCAATGGAAAGTTTTACCACAGGGCATGGCCAACAGCCCCACCTTATGCCAAAAATTTGTTGCCGCAGCTATTCAGGAAACTAGGCTTCGCTGGAACTCCATGTACATCATTCATTATATGGATGATATTCTTATTGCTGGACAGAATGCTCAACAGGTTTTACTATGTTACAGTGATTTATCATCCTCGCTCACAAACCAGGGACTTCAAATAGCCCTGGAAAAAGTTCAGCTAAAAGATCCCTACCTTTATCTTGGTTTCCACCTAACTGGACCCAGAATTACTAATACTCAAGCTGCCCTCAGATTGGACAAATTAAAAACACTAAATGATTTTCAAAAGCTCTTAGGAGATATAAACTGTCTTAGACCTTACTTAAAACTAACCACAGGGGATTTAAAACATTTATTTGCTATTTTACAAGGCGATAGCAACCCCAATTCTCCTAGAACATTAACAGAAGAAGGCCGTCAGGCTTTAGCATTAGTACAACAAGCTATTCATTCACAATTTGTTACAACCATAAATTGCAATCAGCCCAGGAGCTACATCATTTGTAAAACTTCTCTTACACCCACAGCAGTATTTTGGCAAAATGCCCCCATAATGTGGATCCACTTACCTGCTTCTCCCATGAAAGTTATTTATCCCTATTATCAGGCTGTCGTGGATATCATCATTATGGGAAGGGAAAATAGTAAAAACTACTTTGGTAAAGAACCAGATATCATTATACAGCCTTATTCTCAGGCACAAATTAATTGGTTATTTCAAACTACAGAACATTGGCCTATTGCTTGTGCTTCTTATTCAGGTAAACTTGAGAATCATTATCCACCCAATAAATTATTACAATTTATTAGTACACATGACTTTGTATTTCCCACAAGAACCTCCAGTTCCCTATTGCCCAATGCCTTATTAGTTTTCACAGATGGCTCCTCTTGTGGTCATGCAGCTTACACCTTTAATACAGAGATTGTACAATTTCAAGTAAAATGAAATTCTGCACAAATTGTAGAACTTCAAGCAGTTATCACAGTTTTCTCCGCATTCCCCAATTGAGCTTTAAATATTTATACTGATAGTGCTTATTTAGCTCATTCAGTTCCCTTATTAGAGACAGCAGTGCAAATCAAGCATGCATCAGAAACTGCTACCTTTTTCTTGCAACTTCAAAATCTTATACACCAAAGGACCCTCCCCTTTTTCACTGGACACCTTAGAGCTCATTCCAATTTACCTGGCCCCCTAACGGATGGTAACCACAGAGCAGATGGAGCCACTCACTTAGTCTGTACTGCCCAAACCATCACAGAGCCTGATAGGATCACGTTAGCCTCCGCTGCTCACCAATTACATCATCTAAACGCTCACACCCTTAGACTCATGTTTCAAATTACCCAAGAACAAGCCCACCACATCGTAAAGCAATGCCCTTCTTGTGTAATTCTACTCCCTACTCCCCATCCAGGAGTAAATCCTCGAGATCTCATACCCAATGCCATCTAGCAAATGCATGTTACTCACCTACCTGAATTTGGAAAACTCAAATATGTTCATGTAACCATAGATACCTTCAGTGGATTTATTTATGCCACTGGCCAGTCAGGGGAGGCTGGCAAACATGTCATTGCCCATGTACTAGCCACCATGGCTGTACTAGGCACCCCTAAACAAATTAAAACTGATAATGGTCCAGGATACACAGGACATGCATTTAACACCTGTAAACACCTCAATATCAAACACATCACTGGTATACCATTTAACCCACAAGGGCAAGGCATAGTAGAACGTGCCCACCTATCTCTTAAAAACACTCTAAAAAAATAAAGAAGGGGGAATGGTACCCTGTTAAGGGGTCCCCAAGAAATCCCTTATCCCATTCATTACTCATTTTAAATTTTTTCATACTGGACAAAGACGGCTGGTCTACAGCAGACCGCTTCTGGCACCCAGATACTAAACGGGATTTTGCCACTGCCCTATGGAAAGATCCATTAGATAATAAATGACACTGCCCCAATTCAGTTTTAATTTGGGGTAGAGGTGCCGTATGCATATATTCATAGGAGATGGAAGCAGCACGATGGTTACCTGAACGACTGATCAAACAAGTAGATAACATCATCACCTCTAAATCCAGGGAGCAAGAGACGCCCTGAGAAGGCTTTCTTTCCTTTTCTTTGCAGGTAACTATGAGCACCTGGATGTGGCTACTGCTTGGGATCTCTCTCCTGATACAAAAAAATGAAGGTGGTTTCGGTAATCCCCATGAGGCTCGGGCACTCTTACAAAAATTAACTGGTACTCCTTGCGAGTGCCGTGGTGGCACCTGAAACGGTGAGACAACCCCTCTCCTAAATATAGATTGTGGTGATAAAATAGCATACTTAGTAATGAGACAAAATGTTCATGGAGCACAGGCATGGGTCTGTAGCAAAAAGGCTAAAATTATCCCCACCTCTAATAACAAGCCTGGACCATGCCCTTGTATAGAATTCCATCCATCTGTACATAATACCTGTTATGAGCAGGTTCAACTATGCACTGGTACAGATAATAATACCTATTTTACAGCAATTTTGACCAGACATTTTTGGGGGACATTTGGGGGCGAGTGGGACACAGTCCCTCAGGTCCAGGGGACCTCAAATAAATATGCCCAATCTGGCTGTCCTGATACAGTAGTAAAAACAGTTTGCTGGAATAAGACTCCACCTGTGCACATCTCTGATGGAGGTGGACCCCAAGATCAGGTGAGACAGAGTATAGTCCAAAAGCAACTGGAAAACATTGTAAACCACATGTCTCCCAAATTTAATTACCATCCAATAGCTTTACCCAAAAATAGGGATGCGAATCTAGACCCTCAAACCCTGAAAATGCTAGACATCACACATAGGTTACTTAATCAATCCAACCCTTCTTTGGCTCTAAATTGCTGGTTATTTCTTCATTTAGGACTATATATGCCTATTGCTATCAATATTAATTCCATTGAATTATCATCTAATAACTGCATGCCCATCATGCCTTTACCAGTACAACCTATCTTTTCTGAAGCACCCTGTATTGTCTCCCCTTATAGAGACAACAGTTATGCTATTGATATTGGCATACTCTCTTTGACCAATTGCACTGACATCATCAATATTACTTATTCCCTGTGTGCTCCCAATGATATGGTATTTGTTTGTGGCAATAACTTGGCATATACCATTCTGCCCACTAATTGGACAGGATTATGTACTATCGCCCTTTTGCTACCCGATATAGATATAGTCAATGGAAATCAATCTTTACCTATACCATCCTTCAATTATATATCTGGCCATTCTAGAAGGGCTATCCAATTTCTCCCTCTCTTGGCCACTCTGGTAATCACTGCTGGCATGGCCACTGGTATCGCCGGTATGGGCATTGCTGTACATAAATATACTGAACTATCTCAACTTATGGCAGAAGATATACAAGCCCTATCAGGCACAGTTAAAGATCTTCAAGATCAATTAGATTCCTTAGCTGAAGTAGTACTACAGAATAGAAGAGGTTTAGATCTTCTAATGGCTAACCAAGGAGGCATCTGGTTAGCATTACAGGAAAAATGATGCTTTTATGCAAATAAATCAGGAATTGTTTGAGACAAAATAAAACAAATTACAAGATAATCTAGAGGAAAGAAAAAGAAAAATTATGGACAACCCATTTTGGAGCAGACTAAATGGCTTTCTGCCTTATCTCCTTCCATTTTTAGGGCCCTTTTATTTTTAACAAAATCATGGCCTTTATAAAACAACAAATTGATGCTAAAATGCAGCCCCTCCAGGTTCATTATCACAGACTTGCTATGGAAGATGAATGCATAACCATAACTACTTAGGGGACTGGCTAGTCAAGGACGGGTAATGAGGACCCTCATCTCAGACTTTGCTTATCCTACCAACCTAAGACAAGAGCCTGGTCAGATAGCTACCATGTATCCCATGACGGGTAAGGAGGATCAGCTGAGATGGTAAGGCGGTCCCAACCTAAGACAGACACAGTCATCCTGCCCTCTCGGTTGAGAGCTGGCAAAACTTTAAAAGTAAAATGTACATTTAAAAATATTATAAAAAAGGGGGACCTGTGGAAGGCTGACACCACAGCATCTTTTTTGTAGGCCAAGTGCTATTTCCAGTGCTAACAGACTTAAGTTTCTATTTCCCTGCAAACGCCAGGCCTAAGTTTCTATTTCCCTGCAAACGCCAGGCCTCTTCTCGTAAATCACGTGAGGGAAACGTGGAAACTTGCCCTTGGGAACTTATCTCCACCATGGCCAGGTTGCTTGGATACCTGGTGATGCAAACTTCCTCCTTCACCTACCCTTATATATCCTGGAAGAACATTGTAATAAACGAGACTTGATCAGACTCCTGTCTTGTCTCCATTCTTCGCACCCCTTGCCCTTTCTCATTTTCACCCCTTCCTCCAGGTATCCCTGTCGACTGACCCACGGGCCAGGTCACTCCAGGAGACCTCAGCTTGATGGTCTTCCTGATTCACGATCTTGTTCCTCCCCCCAGGACAGCTTTAGATTTACAGAAAAATTTAGGAGAGAATACAGAGAATTCATGTATATCACTAGCCCCATTTCCATATTGTTAACTTTTGTTTTTTTAATATGGGTACATTTTCAAATCTCAGAAACCAACACTGGCTGAATGTTGTGACACACACCTATAATACCAGCACTCTGGGAGGGCAAGGAGGGTGGATAGCCTGAACAAGAGCGAGACCCCATCTCTAATGAAATATCCGTGCAATGTGATTGGAGCCTGTAGTTCCCAGCTACTCAGGAGGCTGAATCAAGATAATCACATGAGCCCAAAAGTTTGAGGTTGCTGCAAGCCACAGCACTCTACACAGGTTGACAAAGGGAAACTTTGTATCAAGAAAAAAAAAAAGAAGAAAGAAAAGAAACTAAATGTAACATTAGTTATCATATTTCTTTAGTCTCCTGTGGTCCATTGACTATTTCAAAGTTATTCCTTATTTTTCATGACCTGGGCAAGTTTGGAGGAGTATTCAGGTAATTTCAAATGGCCCACAATTTCATTTTTTAAGATATTTTTCTCATGTTACAATGTAGTTATGTGTTTGGGGGATGAGCATCACAGATATAAGATGAATACCATTTCCTCGTATATAATATGCTTATGTCATTAATAAGACTTATCAGTGGTAATTATTTTTAAATTTCATATTTATAGGGGGTACATATGATTAGGTTATACAGTTTGCTTTTGGAAGGTTAGCATCCAAATTATAGTGATGTCTTTCACCCAGGAAGTATGTACTATACTCATGCAATGTACCCATTAGGTGAGAATTTACTCAATCACTTTCTCCTACAACTCAACTTGGATTGAGTTTTTTTGTCAGGTGAGCATGTAGTTTATCTGCTAGATTGGACAATTTAATAAAGAGTACATGTGGTGCTTGTTTTTCAACTCTTGTGATACATTGCTTAGGAAGATGTTCTCGAGTTCCATACAGGTTGTTACAAAAGATAGAAAATCTCCATCTTTTCAATGGTTGTATGGCTTCCACAGTTTACATAAACCACAGTTTATTAATCGATTCATGTGTTGAAGGGCCTTTTGCATGTTTCCATATATTCATGATTGTGAATTGTGCTGCTATAAACATTTGAGTGAAAATGTCTATGATAAAATGCATTTTTTCCATTGTGTAAATGGACAGTAGCAATATCATGGGATCAAAGGTTAGGTCTAATTTCAGTTCTTTGAAGAATCTCCATACGTCTTTCTATAGAGGCTGTACTAGTTTGCAGTTCTATGAACAGTGTATGAGTGTTGCTTTCTCTCCATACCTATTCAAGTATTTGTTTCTTTGGGTTCTTATGATGTGGACCATTCTCACTAGGGTTAAGTAGTATCTCAACATGGTTTTGATTTCCATTTCTCTGATTATTAGGGGCAATGAACCTTTTTTTTGTTTGTTTTTTGGCCACTAATATGTCCTATGATACAAGTTTCTGTTCATATCTCTTGCCTTGTTATTAATCAGATTGTTTGATCATTTGTTATTGATTTGCTTGAGTACTTTGTAGATTCTGGTAAGTAACCCTTTGTCAGATGTTTAGCATGCAAAACTTTTTCTCTTTTAGTAGGATGCCTCTTTGATTTGTCGATCATGTCCTTAGAAGTGCAGAAAATTTTTAACTTGATCATGTCCCATTTATTTAGATTTGTTATTGCTGCAATTGACTTTGGGGTCTTCTTCATAATTTTTCCCACATTTTCTTCTACAATTTTTATAGTTTTGTGTCTTAGGTTTAAAACTTTTATCTATTGTGAGTTTATTTTTGTAATGATGAGAGGTATGGCTTCTGTTTCAGTTTTTAACATGTGGTTAAACACTTCTCCCACTACCATTAATTAATGAGATGGCAGTATGAGGCTGGTTCCATCTCTAGATTCTCTGTTCTTGTTCATAGGTCCACATCTCCATTTTTATGCCAGTGCCATACTTTTTGATTCCTGTAGACTTGCAGTATAGCCTAAGTTAAGTGATACCTCTGGATTTGTTATTATTTGTAGAATTGTATTGGCTATTTGGGCTTTTATCTGGCCCATACAAAGTGTCAAACAATTTTTTGAAGACCTGCAAAGAATGACACTGTTATGTTAGTGGTGATTGCACTGAATCTATGGATAGCTTTGGGTACTATAAACATTTTAACAATATTGATTTTTCCAAGCCATGAGTATGACATTTTCTTTCACTTGTTAGATCCTTTGTAATTACTTTTCTCAGTGTTTCATAATTCTTTCTGTAGAGATCTTTTGCATCCTTTGTTAAATGTATCTCAAGGTATTTCCTTTTCTTTGATGCTACTTTGAAGGGTATAGCATCATTGACTTGATTCTCAATTTGAGTGTTATTGGTGTATATAAAGGCTACGATTTGTGTATGTTGATTTTGTATCCTGAGATGTTGTTATATTTCTTTATCAGTTCCAGGAGTTTTGTGGTTGGGTCCTTGGGTTTTTCTAATTATAAGTTTATATCATCAGCAAAGCACAGTTTTTTTTTACCTGCTCCTACACTTTTTGGATGTCCTTGTTATACTTTCCTTGTCTGATTGCTTTGTTTAGGACTTCCAGCACTAGGTTGAATAGTATTTGTCATAGTAGATGTCTTTGTCTCCCTCCAGTTAAGCATGAATACTTTCAGTCTTTCCTCATTTAATATGATGTTGGCTGTGAGTTTTTTATAGATGGCTTCTATTAATTTAAGAAATTCTCCACCTGTGGCATTTGGCTTTAATATTCTTATTTAAAAGAGGATGCTGAATTTTATTAAATGTCCTTTCTGCATCTATTGAGAGGATGATAGGGTCTTTATTTTTTCTACTTTTTATCTATTAAATTATGTTTTTAGATTTGCATATGTTTAATCAGCTTTGCATAACTGGAATGAAGCCCACCTGGTCATGATGAATTATTTTTGAAATGTGTAGCTGAATTCAGCTGCTGAGACTTAGTGTTTTTATGGCAATGTTTATTAATGATAATTGGTCTGTAGTTTTATTCTTTTGCAGCATCCATTTCAGGTTTTGATATATGGATAATATATGCTACATAGAAGTAATTGTAGATGGTTTCTGCCTTTTCAATGTCTCTCACAGTTTGGTAGAATTCTTGTGTGCAACTGTGGTCCTGACTTTTTATGGGCCCTTTCTTTATCATTTCTTCAGTATTGGTGCTTGATATTGGCCTGCCAAGAGTTCTATTTCTTCCTGGTTGATTTTAGGGAGGTAGTGTGATTCAAGGAAATTGAATATTTCCTCCACGTTTTCAAACTTTTGAGCACAGAGATTTTTACAGTATTCACTGATTAATTCTTTTATTTCTATTGGATTTGATGTTATTTCCCCTATTTTGTTTCTGATACAGCATATTGGAAATCTCATTTTTCTCTTTCTGTTTAACATGGCTGGAAGTTATCAATTTTGTTTATCTTTTGAAAGAAACAGCAAAAATAGGACAGAGACAAGATGGCGGACTGAAGCCAGCTTTCAACAAAGGCTCCCGTCCAGAAGGAGAGTTAAGGGACAGGAATTTAGTAAGTATCCTGGTGGACTTGAGCCTCACCAAGAGAGAAGGCTGAAGAACACACATCAACACCGCTGAGGCAAGTTGTGATCACAAGGATGCAAACAAAAGGTATAAAATCCACCACCAAGCGGACGGGAGTCCCCCTCCCCCATGAGACCGGCTCATGAGCCCCACAATTGAACAAGTGGGCAGAAATTAAAGGCCCTCCCACTACACTCCACGGGAGAGACCTTCTAAAAACTGGACCTACCTCCCCTACTGCGGTGCCGTGGCATTCTCCTGCCGGACATAGGGCTGAATAAAACTTTGGGAATCCTTTGCCGGCAACCCTGAATACCTGGCGCTCCCCTCCCGCCCACTGAGGTCTGGAGGCGTGTCCCCCAGGACTTCGGATCCTTGGGTGATTTCTCAAGGGGAGTGGACAGTCCCCGAGTTGCGACTGGTCAGCATTGACTCTGAGGCACGCAAGTGAGGAGAGGGCACCGGGCTGAGGGGGAGTCACGCCTCGCGGCACTTCCCTGCAGTGCAGTGCAGCAACCCTCCCCAGGCATACGGAGCCCAAGACTGAATCAGACTCTGGCCTCCCCGCTGAGAGCTGAGAACCCCTACTCTCACTCGGGGTCTGAGGGCCTATCCCCCAGGAGTTCGGCTCCTTGGGTGATTTCTCGAGGGGAGTGCACAGTGCCTGAGCTGCGTCAGGTCAGCGCTGACTCTGGGACACGTGAGCGAGGAGAGGGCACTCTGCTGAGGGGAAATCAAGCCTTGGCGGCACTTCCCTGCGGTGCAGTGCAGGAGCCCTCCCCGGACAGTAGTATTGCGTAAAACTGAAAGAAACTCTAGCTTCCCCCCCCCACTCCCAATCGGGGTCTGGGGGCCCATCCCCCAAGAGTTCTGATTCTTGGGGGATCTTTTAAGGGGTGTGGACCCAGCACAAACTGCGGCCGCTCAGTGCTGACTCTGGGGCGCGGGACAGAGGAGAAAAGGGTCGCCTGAGTGCCCACACCAGAGCAGCAGTTCCCTGGAGGTAGATCAACAGCCGTTTTTTCTTTAACGGCAGAACGCTCACTTCTGGATATTCTGAGGCCACACCCCCTGTCTCCCTGGGCAACCAGAGGAGGCCACCGGCGACAGGGCTCACAAACCGGGAATCTTCCAGGGCGGGGCCGACCCAGAGAGGTGTTCAGACGCAATTCTCCAGCAGCAAAGACGTTTGAACTCAAAACAGCCCGTCTTCTGTAGGCGACGACAGGAACAGAGACAGAACCTCACAAAGTTGTCTGTTCTGTTCTGTTCTGTTAGCAGCATCCATCAGGGACGGGGCTAAGCCTGAGTGAACACCTCCTTCCCATCACCTGCATCAAACACTCAAAGATGTCAGGCCCCATCTCCTCCTGCTAGATAGCGGCAGTCTGCGGGGGCCTGGCAGACTTCCTTGCGATTCAGGCAGGTGCAAACATCTGGAGTGTCTGTTCACTGCAGGCAACTGGGTTAGCCATCTACAGAGATACCAGTGACTGGGTCCGACAGAGGTGAAAAGTGGGGAAGGAGACGTCAACCTTCCCAGACTGCTCTATTTCCTGGGTGGCTCCTCCTGCCTCCACGCTGCACTGGGGTGAACTGTGTCAGAGGAGCCACCAGGCCCCTGTGATCCAGTTCCCAGAGACCTCTTGAACTCTTCCACCCGAGACAAGAACCAATTGAGACAGTTGATTTGGACCTTTTGAACTGGGCTAATAGACTGAGGACTTTTCAGGCGGTGCCCTGGGTGTGCGATTGTAGGAAGGTTTGATTCTCCTTTTCCAACTGGGGCCAGAGGTGGGCAGGCGGGGTGACTTAATTGCTGATTTTTCCACACAGCTGAGACTTCAAGCCAGAGTAGAAGTTGCAATAGGATCAAACAGAAACCAGCTGAAAACAAGACAGAACCACTTTGCTCCACCACACCAGACAGAGCCCCAGTTTCTCAGGCCACAACACTGTACGGGCCCTCGATAAAACCCCAGGGGAAAAACCAAAGGGAGTAAACCATGGGGCGGAATCAGCGGAAAAACTCTGGTAACATGAATAACCAGAATAGATCAACCCCCCCAAGAAAAGATACGGCAGATGTGATTGAAGATCCCATTCATAAACAACTGGCTGAGATGTCAGAAGTCGAATTCAGAATTTGGTTTGCAGACAAGATTAATAAAATGGAATTAGGAATTCGAGGAGAAATTCAAAAATTGTCTCAAGAATTTAACGAATTTAAAGACAAAACCACCAAAGACTTAGACACACTGAAACAAGAACTTACAGCCCTCAAAGATATGAAAAATACAGTAGAATCCCTCAGTAACAGAATGGAGCAAGCAGAAGAAAGGATTTCTGACATTGAAGATAAAGTCTTCGAACGCTCCCAATCTCTCAAAGAGGAAGAGAAATGGAGAGCAAAAACAGATCACTCACTCAGAGAACTCTCAGATAATTTGAAAAAACAGAACATAAGGGTTATAGGAATTTCGGAGAACGATGAAGTGGCTGCCAAGGGCACAGAGGCCCTTCTACATGAAATTATGAAAGAAAATTTTCCAGACATGCCTAGAGAATCTGAAATTCAGATAGCAGACAGCTTCAGAACCCCAGCACGATTCAACCCCAATAAGCCATCTCCCAGACATATCATAATTAGCTTCACTAAAGTTAACATGAAAGAGAAGATTCTCAGAGCAGCCCGGCGAAAGAAAAGTATAACGTACAAAGGTAAGAATATTAGAATAACTGCAGATCTCTCTGCTGAAACTTTTCAAGCAAGAAGAGGCTGGTCATCAACTTTTAATCTCCTAAAGCAAAAAAACTTTCAACCCAGGATCTTGTATCCAGCTAAACTGAGTTTCATCTATGATGGAGAAATTAAATACTTCAATGACATTCATATGTTGAAAAAATTTGCCATAAGTAAACCAGCTCTTCAGGATGTTCTCAGACCTATCCTCCACAATGACCAACCCAATCCTATACCACAAAAGTAAACTCACTCAGAAACTTCGGATCAAACTCCAACTTCCACACTGGCGAAAGGATTAAAAATGTCCACTGGACCTTTGAAAACCTCGATACCCAAAATTCCACCAGACTTATCAATACTCTCCATCAATGTGAATGGCTTAAACTGTCCTCTAAAGAGGCATAGGTTAGCTGACTGGATACAAAAACTCAAGCCAGATATTTGTTGCATACAAGAGTCACATCTCAATTTAAAAGACAAATACAGACTCAGGGTGAAAGGATGGTCATCCATATTTCAGGCAAATGGTAATCAGAAAAAAGCAGGTGTTGCAATTTTATTTGCAGATACAGTAGGCTTTAAACCATCAAAAGTAAGGAAGGACAAGAATGGTCACTTCATATTTGTTAAGGGTAATACTCAATATGACGAGATCTCAATTATTAATATCTATGCACCCAACCAGAATGCACCTCAATTTATAAGAGAAACTCTAACAGACATGAGTAACTTGATTTCCTCCAGCTCCATAATCGTTGGAGATTTCAACACTCCCTTTGCAGTGTTGGATCGATCCTCCAGAAAGAAGCTGAGCAAAGAAACCTTAGATTTAAACCTAACCATCCAATATTTAGATTTAGCAGACATCTACAGAACATTTCATCCCAACAAAACTGAATACACATACTTCTCATCAGCCCACGGAACTTACTCCAAAATTGATCACATTTTAGGTCACAAGTCTAACCTCAGTAAATTTAAAGGAATAGAAATTATTCCATGCATCTTCTCGGACCATCATGGAATAAAACTTGAATTGAGTAACAACAGGAATCTTCATACCCATACAAAAACATGGAAGTTAAATAACCTTATGCTGAATGATAGCTGGGTCAGAGATGAGATTAAGAAAGAAATCACCAATTTTCTGGAACAAAATGACAATGAAGACACAACTATCAGAACCTATGGGACACTGCAAAGGCAGTTCTAAGAGGGAAATTTATAGCACTGCAAGCCTTCCTCAAGAGAACGGAAAGAGAGGAAGTTAACAACTTAATGGGACATCTCACGCAACTGGAAAAGCAAGAACATTCCAACCCCAAACCCAGTAGAAGAAAAGAAATAACCAAAATTAGAGCAGAATTAAATGAAATTAAAAACAAAAGAATAATACAACGGATCAATAAATCAAAAAGCTGGTTTTTTGAAAAGGTCAATAAAATAGATAAACCTCTGGCCAACCTAATCAGGAAAAAAAGAGTAAAATCTCTAATCTCATCAATCAGAAACAACAAAGACGAAATAACCACAGACTCATCAGAAATCCAAAAAATCCTTAATGAATATTACAAGAAACTTTATTCTCAGAAATATGAAAATCTGAAGGAAATAGACCGATACTTGGAAGCATGCCACCTTCCAAGACTTAACCAGAATCAAGTGGAAATGTTGAACAGACCCATATCAAGTTCAGAAATAGCATCAACTATACAAAACCTCCCTAAAAAGAAAAGCCCGGGACCAGATGGTTTCACGTCAGAATTCTACCAAACCTTTAAAGAGGAATTAGTACCTATATTACTCAACCTGTTCCAAAATGTAGAAAAAGAAGGAAGACTACCCAACACGTTCTATGAAGCAAACATCACCCTGATCCCCAAACCAGGAAAAGACCCAACAAGAAAAGAAAATTATAGACCAATATCACTAATGAATATAGATGCAAAAATATTCAACAAGATCCTAACAAACAGAATCCAGCAACACATCAAACAAATTATACATCATGACCAAGTTGGTTTTATCCCAGGGTCTCAAGGCTGGTTCAATATACGTAAATCTATAAATGTAATTCAGCACATAAACAAATTAAAAAACAAAGACCATATGATTCTCTCAATTGATGCAGAAAAAGCTTTTGATAATATCCAGCATCCCTTCATGATCAGAACACTCAAGAAAATTGGTCTAGAAGGGACTTTTCTTAAACTGATAGAGGCTATCTACAGCAAACCCACAGCCAATATCATATTGAATGGAGTTAAATTGGAATCATTTCCACTCAGATCAGGAACCAGACAAGGCTGCCCATTGTCTCCATTGCTTTTCAACATTGTAATGGAAGTTTTAGGCACCGCAATTAGGGAAGAAAAGGCGATCAAGGGTATCCATATAGGGTCAGAAGAGATCAAACTCTCGCTCTTCGCAGATGATATGATTGTGTATCTGGAAAACACTAGGGACTCTACTACAAAACTCCTAGAAGTGATCAAGGAATACAGCAGTGTCTCAGGTTACAAAATCAACATTCATAAATCGGTAGCCTTTATGTACACCAACAACAGTCATATTGAAAAAGCAGTTAAGGACTCTATCCCATTCACAGTAGTGCCAAAGAAGATGAAATATTTGGGAATTTACCTAACAAAAGACGTGAAAGATCTCTATAAAGAGAACTATGAAACTCTAAGAAAAGAAATAGCTGAAAATGTTAACAAATGGAAAAACATACCATGCTCATGGCTAGGAAGAATCAACATTATCAAAATGTCCATACTACCCAAGGCAATATATAATTTCAATGCACTCCCTATTAAAGCTCCACTGTCATATTTTAAAGATCTTGAAAAAACATTACTTCGTTTTATATGGAATCAGAAAAAACCTCGAATAGCCAAGACATTACTCAGAAATAAAAACAAAACAGGAGGAATCACACTACCAGACCTCAGACTTTACTACAAATCGATAGTGATCAAAACAGCATGGTATTGGCACAAAAACAGAGAAGTGGATATCTGGAACAGAATAGAGAACCAAGAGATGAATCCAGCTACTTACCGCTATTTGATTTTTGACAAGCCAATTAAAAACATTCAGTGGGGAAAAGATTCCCTATTTAACAAATGGTGCTGGGTGAACTGGCTGGCAACCTGCAGAAGACTGAAATTGGACCCACACCTTTCACCATTAACTAAGATAGACTCTCATTGGATTAAAGATTTAAACTTAAGACATGAAACTATAAAAATACTAGAGGAGAATGCAGGGAAAACCCTTGAAGAAATTGGTCTGGGTGAGTATTTCATGAGGAGAACCCCCCGGGCAATTGAAGCAGCTTCAAAAATACACTACTGGGACTTGATCAAACTAAAAAGCTTCTGCACAGCTAAGAACACAGTAAGCAGAGCAAGCAGACAGCCCTCAGAATGGGAGAAGATATTTGCAGGGTATATCTCTGACAAAGGTTTAATAACCAGAATCCACAGAGAACTCAAACGCATCAGCAAGAAAAAAACAAGGGATCCCATCTCAGGCTGGGCAAGGGATTTGAAGAGAAACTTCTCTGAAGAAGACAGGCGCACGGCCTTCAGACATATCAAAAAATGCTCATCATCTTTAATCATCAGAGAAATGCAAATCAAAACTACTTTGAGATATCATCTAACTCCAATGAGACTAGCCTATATCACAAAATCTCAAGACCAGAGATGTTGGCGTGGATGTGCAGAAAAGGGAACACTTCTGCACTGCTGGTAGGAATGCAAATTAATACATTCCTTTTGGAAAGATATATGGAGAACACTCAGAGATCTAAAAATAGATCTGCCATTCAATCCTGTAAATCCTCTGCTGGGCATATACCCAGAAGACCAAAAATCACAACATAACAAAGATATTTGTACCAGAATGTTGATTGCAGCCCAATTCATAATAGCTAAGTCATGGAAAAAGCCCAAGTGCCCATCGATCCACGAATGGATTAATAAATTGTGGTATATGTATACCATGGAATACTATGCAGCCTTGAAGAAAGATGGAGACTTTACCTCTTTCATGTTTACATGGATGGAGCTGGAACATATTCTTCTTAGTAAAGTATCCCAAGAATGGAAGAAAAAATACCCAATGTACACAGCCCTACTATGAAACTAATTTGGGACTCTCACATGAAAACTATAACCCAGCTACAACTTAACAATAGGGGGAAGTGGGAAAGGGGGGGGTGGGTAGAGGGAGGGGAATCGGAGGGATCACACCTGTGGTGCATATTACAGGGGTATTTGCGAAACTTGGTAAATGTAGAATGTAAATGTTTTGGCACAGTAACTGAGATAACGCCGGAAAGGCTATGTTAACCACTGTGATAAAAATGTGTCAAATGGCTTATGAAGTGAGTGTATGATGCCCCATAATCATAGCATTGTATACAGTTATGATTTAATAAAAAAAAAAGAATGATATATTCTAACAATAATTGTCAAAGACTAGTTACAGCTGAATGTTTTGGAGAGTTGACTAACAGTCAGGAAACCTGATTATAACCTGCTAAACCAGTTTACTAGTCATGAGACCTTGCACAGCTCACTTACCCTCTTTGAACCTTGGTTTATTTATATATAAGGAGATAATAAGCCCTATCTTGACCACCATAAAAAAAAGTTATGATGATAAAAGATGGTGGGGTATAAAAGTATTTTTAAGATTGCAAAGCTCTGTACAAGTAAAAGGACTTCATTTTAATAAAAGGGAGAAATTACTGACCAAAAAAAAAAAAAAAGAAAAAAAGAAACAGCAAAAATAATCTTCTTGAGATAAATATTTGATTGTTAATATCACTTTTTTCTGGTTTGTGAATGTGTGCATTTAAGACAATGCATTTTCTTCTTAAGACTACTTTTGTAGTATCCCATAAATTTCAATAGCTTGTGGCCTCATTAATGTTTTTTCCAAGGTATCTAATGAGTCCCTTTTTAACTCCTGCTGACCTACCCATTGCTCAGTAATTGTTTAGCTTCTGTCACTTTGCATAGTGGTAAGTATTTCTGTTGGAATTGAGTTCTACTTCTATTATTTGTGGTTGGTAAATATACCTGGTACAATATCTATTTCATTAAATTTCTTGAGGTTTTATTTGTAACCTAGGATATGATCAATCTTAGGAAATTATCCATGAGCTGATGAGAAGAACTTATATTCACTAGTATTGGGGTGAAATGTTCTGTAGATATCTACTAAGCCCATTTCTTCTAAGTCTTGTACAAGTTCAAAGTTTCTTTGTTTAGTTTCTACTTGGATGATATGGCCAGTTCTATCTGTGGCATATTGAAATCCCTGGATAACATGGTGTTATTGTTTATCATTTTGTTTGGATTAAGTAAAATTTGTTTCACAAATCTGGGACCACCTAGGTGGGTGCATAAATATTTTAGGTTTGATATGTTTTGTTTAATTGTTCCCTTGATCATTCTGTAACATCAATCTCTATTTTTCTATGCATTTGTTGCTTTAAAGCCAATGGTATTTTCTATGAATGTTGCAATGCTGCTGTGTTTTGATTGCCATTTGCATGAAATATTGTTCTCCAACCTTTCTCTCTGAGTCTCAATTTGTCCTTATGAGTTAGATGCATTTCCTGAAGACAACAGTTATTAGTACTGAATTATTTTTATGCCATCAGATAGCTTATGTCTCCTCAATGAAGATTTCAAAATACATGTTAATTGAGGTAATTGATAAGTAGGGTGGATTTCTGTTCATCATGTTGTGTGGATTGCTGTTGTTTTGTTTTATCACTTGGGGCATTGTGGTAACTAAAATTTGTCCTTTAGTTACTAGGTAGTTTTACTTTGCTGGAAAACCATTACATTAAAAGAATGCATTTCTTTGCACATCCTGCGGGGCTAGCCAGTGGAGACAACTTGCCTCAAAGTTTGCATTTCAGGAAAATATTTGATTTATTCATCAAATATGACACTTAGTTTTACATGATATAGAATTTTAGCCAAGTGGTTGTCTTGTTAATCAGCTGTTAATCTGGTGAGTGTATCTGTGTAGGTCAGATCTCAGATGCTGCTTATGCCTTGCTGCTTGTAGAATTTTCTCTTTAATCTTGTTGTTGGCTAGGTTAATTACAATTTGTCTAGGACATGCTCTATTTGAATTAAGTTCTTCTGATGTTCAATAGCCATCTAGTAACTGTATGACTGAGTCACTGGGAATACTTAGGAAATTTTCCACTGTAATAACATTAACTAAATGTTCCATACCTTTGGGACCCTGTTATACTTCTTTAGAGATACATATCCTTTGCTTGTTTGTATGGTTTGCTTAGGGCTATGTCTTCCTAAGAGACTATTCTGATTTTACTCTCTTCTCATCTTGCTCCTTAAATGATTGAGATAGCTTCAGACTCTTGTCTTAAAGTGCTAAGACTCTTTCCTTATCAATTTCATTATTATCAGAATTTTTATCTGTACCTTCATTGTGGTCTTGTTGGGGAGTTGATCTGCATATTCTTGACTACTCCAGAAAACATCATCCCACCACAGAGGCTCAATTCAAGAAAGTGAAGTAGAAAAAAATAATTGATAGTTGTTTATGCCTTAAATAAGTGAGGAGATTATTCGTTTTGTATATTAGAAAGGAAGAAAGAGGTTGTATTTGAGTCAGAGGAGAGAGACAGTGTGCAAGTTTCAATAGGGAGTTTGGAGAGACTAACAGAGAAGAAAGCATCTGGTTAAAGACTTAAAAGAGTAGAGACATACACACTTTCCCCCAGCTTATGTTTATTTATTTATTCACTATAAAAATAGTACTTGATGTATTTCAGCCATTACCAATTTTAAGAATACAGACAGGTATGAAATGCCCAAGGTACCTGCTCTCATAGATCTGGCCATTTAATGACTATAGGCATACCAATTAAATAAACAGATAATTCTGCAACCAAATATCCATTAATGGTGCATGGCACCATGAAAATAAAACAAAAGAACAATGACCTATGAAAGTGAGAGACTGTATTTTGGATTAAAGACCAGCAAAGGACTTCAATCTACAGGTAACCGTTAAGCTATTACTTGAATACCATAAAAGAATCCAGTCATGTAAAGGTTCTGACATTATCTTGGGCCTAATTACCCCATCCTGAAGGATCTTTCTCCACGCCAATTCTTGAATCACTCAAAAAATCATAGCATTCTTGAATTGAAAGTGATCTTAAAGCGAACTGGACTCTTTTACTATCTCTTATGTAATAATAAAAACAATAACATTTGCAGAGGTTATTCACTGAACACTTCTTATATTTCAGATATTACCTTTGCAAGCTACAAAACACTTTACATGCACTATTTATAATATAGTCATCAGTTAATATCATCAGGAAATTGGATCTATAGCACCTGAACTAAAATTCCAAGAATACTCAAATTCCTTATATAAAATGGCATAATATATGGCACATAACCTATGCACATCTTCTCACATACTGTACATCAACTCTAACTTTACCTATAACACCTAATACAGTATAAGTGTTATGTAAATAGTTGTTATACTATGTATTTTAATATTTTGTATTTTTATGTTATTTTGTGCATTTTTAATTTTTTCAAAAATATTTTTGATTATTAGTTGGTTGAATCTAAGGATGTGAAATCCACAGATATAAATAACCAAACTTACTCCTCACAGCATCCCTTTGCATTGTAACTATTACTACATCTATTTTAAATAAGGTAGAACTGAGACTCAGAGGGATAAAGTATCTTGCCTAATGCCATCTAGGCACAATATGTGCTCAAATTCTGTCCTCTATAATATGAATGCCAGTTCTCTTAAACATCCCTCTATGTTCCTGGAATTTCCTTTTAAAAGATCATCTTTATATGAAATTTTCTAGCTTCATTTTTAATGCATTTAATGGCAGAGACCTCACTTCCTTCTGATAAGTAATATTTGCCCCCAAGTCTCTCTGAAATTATAAATTAGTTAATATTGGGAGAACAGTTACGGAAATTTATCTTAAACATCAAACGGAATTTCTGTGTTGAATAGCATGTAATGGGGTATTGCTGGGTATTTCAATGGGAATGAAAAAATAGAGAAGTGCAAAGTCAATATGTTCTAGGGATGACTAATGATCAATGATTTAGAGGCTATTTGGCATCTAGTTGAATCCTGCATGTTTGAAAAGAAGGTAGATGTTCTCACTCTATTTATTTTTTTCCACATGTATTTTCATATAGACCTCTAAAGTAATTTCACTGAGTACCTGAGTCTTTCTTTTTTTTTTTTTTAATTTGGCCGGGGCTGGGTTTGAACCTGCCACCTCCGGCATATGGGACCAGCGCCCTACCCGCTGAGCCACAGGTGCCGCCCACCTGAGTCTTTCTTAAAGTTCCTTTAAAGTATACAGGGGAAGGACTGTAGGACACCTCTGTATGATATTTTCTTATGTAATTGCGAAGCTACCCTATCAGCTCTACTATGAAAAGATTTTTTTTTTTAAATTTCAGGTTAATAGAGGATGCAAACAACGAAGTCACAATATCTGAATTTGTTAGGTAGAGTCCTCTTGTAGTTATGTCCTACACTCAAAAGGAGTGCCACACCCACATACATTGTGCCCATTTAGTGGCAAAGCTACAAACCCCACCTCTTCTGTCCTGCTCCTTTGTTCACTGCCTCCCCAACTTAAATTGAAATGATTTTTCTCCTATGTGGGTGTGAATTAGATAGTCTACTGCCTTAATATTAGTATTGAATATATTGGATATTTGCTTTTCAATTCTTGTGATACTTTACTGAGAAAAATGTGTTTCAACTCCATCCAGGTTAATACAAAGAAGTGAAGTCATCATCTTTTTAAGGCTGAATAGTATTCCGTGTTACACATATACTACAGTTTGTTAATCCATTCCTCAGTTGATGGGCATTTAGGTTGTATCCACATGTTGATTATTATTATAAATTGAGCTGCAATAAACAATCTAGTGCAAATTTCCTTATGATATATAATTGTTTTTTCCAGGGTAGATGCCTATTCATGGGATTGCAGTGTCAACTAGAAGATCTAATATGAGTTTTTTGAGGATTCTTCATACTTCTTTCCAAAAAGGCTGTATGAGTTTGCATTCCCACCAATAGTGTAAAAGTCTCCCACTCTCTCCACACATGCACTAGCATCTAAAACTGGGATTTTGTGATGTGACCTAATCTTGATGGGGTTAGGCAATATTTCAGGGTGGTTTTGATATGCATTTCTCTGACAATTAGGGATGATGAGCATTTTTTCATATGTTTGTTAACCATCCATCATCTGTCTTCCTCCCAGAAGGCTCTGGTCATGTCTCTTGTCCCGTGATAGATGGGGTTTAGCTCTTTTATTTGTTGATTAATTTGAGTTCTCTGTAGATTCTAGTTATCAATCTTTTGTGAGATTCATACAATGAAAATATGTCTTCCCATTCTGAAGATTGTCTATTTGTTTTAATTGTTGTGCCCTTAGCTGTACAGACGCTTTTCTGTTTAATTAAGTCCCATTTGTTTATTTTTGCTTCTGTTGCAATTGCCACAGCATCTTCTTCATAAAATCTTTCCCCAGGCTAATATGTTCAAGAGTTTGTTACATACTTTCTTTTAGGACTTTTTATCATTTCATTCCTTAGGTTGAAATCTTTTATCCATCTTGAATAAGTTTTTATAAGTAGTGAATGGTGCGGGTCCAATTTTAGTCTTTTACAGGTGGTTATTTAGTTCACCCAGCATCATTTATTAAACAGGATTTCTTTTCCCCAGTGCATGCTTTTGTATGGTTTATCAAAAATCAGAGGGCTATAAGAGACTGTTTTTGTGTCTTTGTTTTCTGTTTGGTTACATATGTCTGTGTCTCTTTTTTTTGTGTGCCAATACCATGCTGTTTTGCCCACTGTGGACTTGTAAAATTGCCTAATTTCTGGTAAATTGATGGCTCTGGCTTTGTTTGTATTACTACAATTTCCTTGGCTATATGGTGTTTTTTCTGGTTCCATATAAAATGAAGATTTTTTTTTTTTTTTGCAGTTTTTGGCTATGGCTGGGGTCGAACCCGCCACCTCCGTCATATGGGGCCAGCCCCTAATGCTTTGAGCCATAGGTGCTGCCCAATGAAGAAATAATTTTTTTCCAAATCTTCAAAGTATGATGTTGGTATTTTAATGGGAATTGCATTACATCTATACATTGCATTCGGAAGTTTAGATACTTCAACAATATTGATACTTCCCAGCGAGCACAGTATGCACTTTCATTTCTTAAGGTCCTTTGCTATTTCTTTTCTTAGGGTTTCATAATTCTCTTTGTACAGAGCATTCACCTCTTTTGTTAGGTATATTCCTAGGAATTTCATTTTCTTTGAAACTACTGTGAAGGGAGTTGTGTCTTGATTAACTTCTCAACTTGCTGTTATTGACATATACAATCAATGTCTACTATTTTGTAGACATTGATTTTATACTCTGCAATGTTACTGTATTTCTTGATCACTTCCAGGATTCTTATAGTTGAGTCTCTCATGTTCTCTAAGTACAAGATCATATGGGCAAAAAATAAGAGTTTTACCTCCTCTGCCCCCAATCGGATGCCCTTTATGCCCTTCCCTTGTCTGATTACATTAGCTAGAATTTTCAGCACTATGTTGTGTAATAGTTCCAGTGCAGGATATCCTTGTCTGGTTCTACTTCTAAGTGAAAAAGCTTTCAGCTTATTCCATTCAGTATTATAATAGCTGCATGTTTGTCATAGACAGATTCAATCATTTTAACATATGTGCCATCTATGCCTATATTGTTAAATGTACTTGTAAGAAAAGGATGCTGAATTTTATCAAATGCATTTTCTATATCTATTGAGAGGATCACCTGGCCTTTGTTTTTGGTTATATTTATATTGTGAATTAGATCTATGGATTTATGTATGTTAAGTCAGCCTTGCATCCTTTGGATGAAGCCTACTTAATCATGATGCATCATTTTTCTGATGTGTGATTGTAATATATTGGCTAAGATTTTGAGTATTTTTACATCTATGTTCATAGTAAAAGTACTCTGTAGTTCTCCATTAAGTTGTGTCTTTTCCTGGTTTTTGTATCAGGGTGATGGTTCATTCAGAGAGCATATTGAGGAAGATTCCTTCCTTCTCAATGCTTTGGAATAGTTTCTGCAGTATGAATAGAAGCTCTTTGAAGGTTTAATAGAATTCTGGTGTGAAGTGAACTGGTTCAGGGTATTTTTCTGTTGGAAGATTTTTTTTTATTTTTTTTAGGTCTCAGTGCTTGATATTTGCCTGTTCAGACTTAACCAAGAGATCTATTTCTTCTTAGTTAAGTCCAGGAAGAGCATGTGATTCCAGGTATTGGTCCATTTCATCCACATTGGAAATTCCTGGGCATAGAGTTTCTTTCAGAAGTTAAGATAATCTCTGGCATCACTGTGATTATCTACTGTTGTTTCTTCTTTTTCACTTCTAATTGAAATTTTTAGAGATTTTATTTTTCTGTTTCTAGTTAATTTAGCCGAAGGTTTATTGATTTTATTTATAGTTTTGAAGAACCAAGTTTTTGTTTCATTAATTTTCTGAATGTTTCTTTTGTTTTCAATTTCACATTTAATTTTTTTCTTTTCTTCTGCTAAGTTTGGGAGTACATTGTCCTTCATTTTCTTAAGATGATTCTTAGGTTGTTGATGTTTTCTCTTTCTGTTTTTTGGATGTCAGTTTTTAATGTGATAACTTTTCTTCTTAAGACTGGTTTTGCAGTATCCACAGGTTTTGGTAACTTGTAGCTTCATTGTTGTTATGTTCCAGGAATTTAACAGTTTCCTTCTGTATCTCCTCTTTGAACCAACTGTTATTCAAAATGAGGTTGTATGATTTCCATGCCTTTGTGTAGAGATGAAAGTTTTGTTGGAGTTTAGCTCAAACTTTATTGCCTTGTAGTCTGAGAAGATTCAAGTTTTAATATCAATTCTTTTAGTTTTGTTAAGGTTTGAATTGAGAGAATTGGTAAGTGGAATGCAGTTCTGTTCATCTTATTTTATATAAATTTGTTGCTTAGTTTTATCCTTTGTGCCATTTTGGAGGCTACGATTTATCCATTAGTTTCTAGGTGTTCACTTTTCTGGTGGTCCATTGTGATGGTCAGTGTTCAGAATAGGTCTAAGTATTTCCTGCAGAGCTGGTCTTGATGTGGTGAATTTCCTCAGTGTTTACATACCAGCAAATGATTTGATTTCTCCACCAAATTGGAAGCTTAGGTTAGCAGGATACAGAATTATGGGCTGAAAATGGTTTTGTTTAGAAAGTTAAAGGTAAATGACCATGCTCTCCTGGCTTGGAAAGTTTCAGCTAAAAAAAATCTACCGTCACCCTTATGAATTTGCCCCCGTAGGTCACTTGGTGCTTACTCCTGTCTCTTACAGAACTTTCTCATTTGTCTTGACTTTGAATAGGTTTATTATAATATGTCTCAGAGATAGTGTTTGTGTTGATATGACCTAGGGTTTTATATTCCTCTAAAAGGAGGGTTTTAGAATATTTAGTGAAACTTGAAAAGTTTTCATTGATGATATCTTCCAAGGGGGCCTACATTTCTTTGGGACATTCTTCTTCTCCTTCATGGATCCCTGTAATTTTTATGTTCACACACTTCACAAAGTCCTTTAATACTCGGAGTGAATGTTCTGCTTGGTCTCTCTTCTTTTCACCCTTTTCAACAACCTAGGTTAGCCCATGAACTTTATTGTTTAGCTCTGAGATTCTTTCTTTTCTATGGAATAATGTATTATTGATACTTTCTACTACATCTTTAAGGTCTCTAATAGATTTCTTCATTTTCTTTTTCTTTTTTTTTTTTTTATTGTTGGGGATTCATTGAGGGTACAATAAGCCAGGTTACACTGATTGCAATTGTTAGGTAAAGTCCCTCTTGCAATCATGTCTTGCCCCCATAAAGTGTGACACACACCAAGGCCTCACCCCCCTCTCTCCATCCCTCTTTCTCCTTTTCCTTCCCCCAATAACCTGAATTGTCATTAATTGTCCTCATATCAAAATTGAGTACATAGGATTCATGCTTCTCCATTCTTGTGATGCTTTACTAAGAATAATGTCTTCCACTTCCATCCAGGTTAATACGAAGGATGTAAAGTCTCCATTTTTTTAATAGCTGAATAGTATTCCATGGTGTACATATACCACAACTTGTTAATCCATTCCTGGGTTGGTGGGCATTTAGGCTATTTCCACATTTTGGCGATTGTAAATTGAGCTGCAATAAACAGTCTAGTACAAGTGTCCTTATGATAAAAGGATTTTTTTCCTTCTGGGTAGATGCCCAGTAATGGGATTGCAGGAACAAATGGGAGGTCTAGCTTGAGTGCTTTGAGGTTTCTCCATACTTCTTTCCAGAAGGTTGTACTAGTTTGCAGTCCCACCAGCAGTGTAAAAGTGTTCCCTTCTCTCCACTTCCACCCCAGCATCTGCAGTTTTGAGATTTTGTGATGTGGGCCATTCTCACTGGGGTTAGATGATATCTCAGTGTTGTTTTGATTTGCATTTCTCTAATATAGAGAGATGATGAACATTTTTTCATGTGTTTATTAGCCATTCATCTGTCATCTTTAGAGAAAGTTCTATTCATGTCTCTTGCCCATTGATATATGGGATTGTTGGCTTTTTTCATGTGGATTAATTTGAGTTCTCTATAGATCCTAGTTATCAAGCTTTTGTCTTATTGAAAATATGCAAATATCCTTTCCCATTGTGTAGATTGTCTCTTTGCTTTGGTTGTTGTCTCCTTAGCTGTACAGAAGCTTTTCAGTTTAATGGAGTCCCATTTGTTTATTTTTGTTGTTGTTGCCATTGCCATGACAGTCTTCTTCATGAAGTCTTTCCCCAGGCCAATATCTTCCAGTGTTTTTCCTATACTTTCTTGGAGTATTTTTATTGTTTCATGCCTTAAATTTAAGTCCTTTATCCATCTTGAATCAATTTTTGTGAGTGGGGAAAGGTGTGGGTCCAGTTTCCGTCTTTTACATGTAGACATCCAGTTCTCCCAACACCATTTATTGAATAGAGAGTCTTTACCCCAAGGTATGTTCTTGTTTGGTTTATCGAAGTTTAGGTGGTTGTAAGATGTTAGTTTCATTTCTTGGTTTTCAATTCGATTCCAAGTGTCTATGTCTCTATTTTTGTGCCAGTACCATGCTGTCTTGAGCACTATGGCTTTGCAGTACAGACTAAAATCTGGTATGCTGATGGCCCCAGCCGTATTTTTATTACTGAGAACTGCCTTAGCTATATGGGGTTTTTTCTGGTTCCATACAAAATCATTTTTTTCCAAATCTTGAAAGTACAATGTTGGTATTTTGATAGGAATGGCATTGAACAGGTAGATTGTTTTGGGAAGTATAGACATTTTAACAATGTTGATTCTTCCCATCCATGAGCATGGTATGTTCTTCCATTTGTGAATATCCTCTGCTATTTCCTTTCTGAGGATTTCATACTTTTCTTTATAGAGGTCCTTCACCTCCTTCGTTACGTATGTTCCTAGGTATTTCATTTTCTTTGAAACTATGGTGAAGAGAGTTGTGTCCTTAATTAGCTTCTCATCTTGCTTGTTATTGGTGTATACAAAGGCAACTGACTTGTGGACATTGATTTTATATCCTGAGACATTACTGTATTTTTTGATGACTTCTAGGAGTCTTTTGTTTGAGTGTTTGGGGTTCTCTAAGTATAAGATCATGTCGTCAGCAAAGAGGGAGAGTTTGACCTCCTCTGCTCCCATTTGGATTCCCTTTATTTCCTTGTCTTGCCTAATTGTATTGGCTAGAACTTCCAGCACTATGTTGAATAGTAAAGGTGACAGAGCACAACCTTGTCTGGTTCCAGTTCTGAGAGGAAAAGCTTTCAGTTTTACTCCATTCAGGAAATATTGGCTGTGAGTTTGTCATAGATAGCTTCAATCAGTTTGAGAAATGTGCCACCTATGCCTATACTCTTCAGTGTTCTAATTAGAAAAGGATGCTGGATTTTATCAAATGCTTTTTCTGCATCTATTGAGAGGATCATGTGATCTTTATTTTTGCCTCTGTTAATATGGCGGATAACATTTATAGACTTGCGTAGGTTAAACCAGGCTTGCATCCCTGGGATGAAACCTACTTTATCATGATGAAAGAGTTTTTTTGATGATAAGCTGTAATCTATTGGCTAGTATTTTGTTGAGAATTTTTGCATCTATATTCATGAGTGAGATTGGTCTGAAATTTTCCTTTCTGTTTGGGTCTTTTCCTGGTTTTGGTATCAGGGTGATATTCTCTTCATAGAATGTGTTGGGGAAGATTCCTTCTTCCTCAATTTTTTGGAATAATTTCTGCAGTACAGGAATAAGCTCTTCCTTGAAGGTTTGATAGAGTTCTGGTGTGAAGCCATCTGGACCAGGGCATTTATTGGATGGAAGATTTTTTATTGTTTCTTTGATCTCAGTGCTTGAAATTGGTCTGTTCAGGAGCTCTATTTCTTCCTGGCTGAGTCTAGGGAGAGGGTGTGATTCTAAATATTGATCCATTTCCTTCACATTGTCAAATTTCTGGGTATAGAGTTTCTGGTAGTATTCAGAGATGATCTCTTGTATCTCTGTGGGATCAGTTGTTTTTCCCCTTTATCATTTCCTATTAAGGTTACTAGATATATACTGTCCCAGGATATGATCAATTTTGGAGAATGTTCCATGGGGTGATGAGAAGAATGTATATTCTTTATCTTTGGGATGGAGTGTTCTATATGCGTCTATCAAGCACAGTTGTTCTGGGGTCTCATTTAAATCTCTTATATCTTTGTTTAATTTCTGTTTAGAGGATCTGTCCAGCTCTGTAAGAGGAGTGTTAAAGTCCCCTGTTATTATGGTATTATCAGATATCATATTGCTCAGACTGAGTAAGGTCTGTTTCAAGAATCTGGGACCATTTAAATTGGGTGCAAAATTATTTAGAATTGAAACATCTTCTTGTTGTATTTTTCCCTTGACCAATATAAAGTGACCATCTTTGTCTTTTTTGACTTTAGTTGCTTTAAATCCACATGTGTCTGAAAATAAGATTGCAACGCCTCTTTTCTGAATTCCATTTGCCTGAAAAATTGTCTTCCAACCCTTGACTTGGAGCTTTAATTTGTCTTTTGAAGTTTGGTGTGTTTCTTGTAGACAGCAAATGGATGGCTTGTGTTTTTTAATCTAGTCAGCCAATCTATGTCTCTTCAGTGGGGAATTCAAGCCATTAACATTTATTGAGATAATTGATAAGTGTGGTAGTATTGTATTCATCTTATTTGGTGATAGTCCATTGCTTAGTTTTATCTTTTGCATCAGTGTGGAGGTTAGGTTCTGTCCTTTAATTTCTGAGTTCTTACTTTGCTGCTGATCCATTGTGGTGGTCCGTGTGCAGAACAGGTTGAAGTATTTCCTGTAGAGCTGGTCTTCTTGTGGTGAATTTCCTCAATGTTTGTATATCTGTAAATGATTTGATTTCTCCGTCAATTTTGAAGCTTAGCTTAGCAGGGTACAGAATTCTGGGCTGGAAATTGTTCTGTTTAAGTAGATTAAAGGTAGATGACCATTGTCTTCTTGCTTGGAAAATTTCATTAGAGAAGTCTGCGGTCACTCTGATGGATTTGCCCCTGTAGGTCAACTGGTGCTTACTCCTGGCAGCTTGCAGAATCTTTTCTTTTGTCTTGACTTTGGACAGGTTCATCACAATGTGTCTTGGAGAAGCTCAGTTAGAGTTGACGCGACCTCGGGTCCGATATCCCTCTGAAAGCAGTGTGTCAGAATCTTTGGTGATATTTGGGAAATTTTCTTTTATAATATTCTCTAGTGTGGCTTCCATTCCTCTGGGGCATTCTTCTTCCCCTTCTGGGATTCCTATAACTCGTATGTTGGAACTCTTCATAAAGTCCCATAATTCTGACAGTGAATGTTCTGCTTTCTCTGTCTTCTTTTCTGCCTCTTTTACTATCTGATTTATCTCAAGAACTTTGTCTTCTACCTCTGAAATTCTTTCTTCTGCATGGTCTAACCTGTTGCTGATACTTTCCATTGCATCTTTAAGTTCCCTAATTGACTGTTTCAGTTCCTTCAGCTCTGCTATATCCTTTTTATATTCTTCATATCATTCATCTCTTATTTGATTCTGTTTTTGAATTTCCTTTTGGTTAGTTTCCACTTTATTAGCAGTTTCCTTCATTGTTTCCATCATTTCTTTTATTGTTTTCAACATGTGTATTCTAAATTCCCTTTCTGTCATTCCTAACATTCCTGTATAGGTGGAATCATCTGCAGTAGCTGCCTCATGGTCCCTTGGCGTGGTTGTTCTAGAGTGGTTCTTCATGTTGCCTGGAGTTTTCTGCTGATACTTCCTCATTAGTGATTTCTTTTATCTGTTTCCTTGCCCTAATTTTCCTTTCACTTCCTCTTGCTCTTTAAGTTCTTGTGCCTGTGGACTGTTTTCCAGGAGTGCTTTGTCCAGCAGGAAGGAAACCTGGCTTGATTCCTCAGGCCTGAAATCACCCAGACCGTGAGAGCAGAGCTTCATGCAGTGTGGCCCCGCCAGGAGGGTCTGACTCCAGTGCTGATGCTCATAGCCTGTATAGGACACCAAATACCTGGATTCCAGGTTCCTGAGTGCTTGACTAGTGTCTCATGTATCTTCACCTTCCAGGGTTCTTTGCTTTGCTCCATACAGGTGATGAGGTCTGGCTTCGAGACAGCGAGACCATTTCCCAGCTCTCAGGGTGTCCCGGTGTCCTCCTTACAGATCGCCCAGTACCTGCAGGTCACGGGATGACAAGGGCTGCTGCAGAGACACCTGGAATCTAGAAGTCAATTCTAACGGAATTATTCTTCTCTATACAAAGTCATAGAAATGAAACAACCTATTACAGAATGGTAGTTGGGTTATTGAGGAGGTAAAGATGGAAATTAAAAGATTCTTTGCACTAAATGGTAATGGAGACCAAAGATATGAAATCCTGTGGGATACAGCCAATCAGTCCTAAGAGGAAAACTTATAGCCTTAAATGCCCACATCTAAAAGATAGAAAATTTGCAAATAAACAGTGCAATGAATCATTTCAAGGAACTGGAAAAGGAATAGAAGGAATTTGGAATTTAGCCAACACTAAATCTATCACATGAATCGAAAAAAACAAGATCACAGCAGAACTAAATGAGATCTAGAACAAAAGAACACAGGAGATTAATGAAACCAATGCTGATTCTTCAAAAAGTTAAGAAAAACTGATGAAGCTCTGGTAGGATTAATCAGAAACAGAAGAGGACTCTGATAAGCTCAAATGAAAATGAAAAAGGGGAAATTACAACTGATATCAGAGATATACAAAATATAATCTCAGAGTCCTCTAAGAACTTCTGTGCTCACAATCATGAATATGTGAAAGATATGGGCATTCCTAGTCTCAGTGAGGAAGATTAGAATTCTACAACAGACCAATGTCAAGCACCAAAATTGAAGCAGTGATAATAATTCTTCCAATATAAAAATTCTCAGACCAGATGGTGTCACACCAGAATTATGCCAAATATACAAAGAACTCGTACCTATACTGCAGAAATTATTCCTTAACATTGAGAAGGGTAGAATCCTCCCAAAATCATTTAGTGAATTCAATATCATCTTGATACCAAAGCCAACAGAAGACACAACTAAAAGAGAAAACCAAAGACCAATCTCCTTTATGAATGTATATGCAAAATTTCTCAAAAAGAAATCTTAATAAACTGAATCCACATGCACATCAAAAAAATCATTCCAGAAATGAAAGAATGGTTTAACATATGCAAATCTATAAAAGTAATCAACAGCTAAATAGATACAAAAATGAGGACCATAGGATTCCTTCAATACATCAAATTAGACAAAATTCAGCACCCTTCTATGATAAGAATGTTTAACATAGAAACAGATGAAACTTAACTTATAAATACCATATGTGACAAACCCACAACAAATGTTATATAGAAGTGTGAAAAATTGAAAGCATTCATGCTTAGAACAACAAACACACAAAATTGATTACCATATTCATTTCTGTTCAACATAGTCTTGGAAGTCATACACAGAGCAATTAGTCAAAGGGAGATAATCAAGGGTATCCAAAGGGGGAAAGTAGAGAAAAAATTACTAGTTTTTGCTAATGGCATGATTTTATATCTACAAAACACAAAACATTCAACAAGAAGACTTCTGGAATTGATGAATAAATAAAGTAAAATCTAGACTACGAAATAAATGTACACCAATCAATAGCTTTCACATATGACAACAGCAGTCAACCTGAAAAAAAAAAAATAAAAAACAAAGATGTAACACTACTTTTTAGTAGAAAGAAAGAAAATAAAATATTTAGGAATGTATTTTACAAAGGAGGTAAAAGACCTCTACAGAGAGGACTATAAGACACTAAGGAAAGAAACTGCAGAGGATATAAACAGATGGAAAAATATAGCACGCTTATGGATTGGCATAATCAATATCATTAAAACCTCCATACTACCCAAAGTGATTTACAGATTCAATGCAATTACTATTAAAATACCTATGCAATTGTTTGAGATCTATAAAAAATAGTTCTCCACTTCCTATAGAGAAAGAAAACCACTAATAGTCAAGGCAAATTTATGTCAAAAGAACAAAGTAGGAGGCATCACTTTACCAGACGTAAAGCTACAGTAAAAACCCAGCAGGCTGTTGGTACAGAAACGGACACATATATCTATGGATTACAACAGAGAATCTAGAAATAAAATCATCCTCATATTCTTCTCTGATTTTTGACAAGACAGAGGAAAACATACACTGAAGAAAAGAATCCTCATTCAAAAAGTAGTGCTGGGAAAATCAGATATTCACTGAAAGGATGTCCTTTCAGTAAAAGACTGAAACAGGAGCCTCAACTCTCAGAACACACAAAAATTAACTCATGATAGATAAAAGGGTTATACTTAAGGCAGGAAACTATAAGAATCCTGGAAGGAAATGTTGGAAAAACTTAAAGATATTGGCCTAGGCAAAGAATTCATGCAGAAGACTCCAAAAGCAATCACAGCAACAGTAAAAATAAATAAATGTGCCTTGATCAAATTAAAAAGTTTCAAATTAAAAGCAAGAGACACAAAGGAGTAAAGAGACAGTCCATAGAATGGGAGAAAATATTTCCATGGCATATGCCTGATAATGGACGGACAACCAGAATCTATAAACAACTCAAGCAAATCAGCAAAAAACAATCAAACAATCCCATTAAAATATGGGCAAACGACACGGACAGACACTTTTCAAAGCAAGATATACTAATGGCCAATAAACTCATGAAAAAAAATGCTTAACAGCTCTAACCATTGGAGATGCTCAAATCAAAACCACAATAACACATCATCTAACTCCAATGAGCATGGGTTATATTAAAACATCCCAAAACAACAGATGATGGTGTGGATGCAGAGAGAAAGGTACTCATATACATTTTTATTAGGACTGCAAACTGCAACCTAAAGAAAACTGTATAGATATACCTCAAAGAACCTAAAGCAGACCTATGATTTGATCCAGCAACACCACTGCTGAGTATATACCCAAAGGAAAAAAGTTATTTTATTAAATGGAAACCACACTCAAATGTTTATAGCAGCACAATTCACAATTACAAAGTTGTGGAAACATACCAAGTGCCCACAAATACACAAATGGATTAATAAAATGTGGTATGTACATACTATGGAGTATACTCAGCCATAACAAAAATGGGAAGCTAGTATCTTTTTGGATAACCTGCAGGGAACAAGAAGCCATTCTTTTAAGTGGGTCCCTTATAACTTTGACTCAATCTGTACAATGCAATCTATTTGACCCAAACATGTGTACTCTGCAATATTTTGAAATTAAAAGCAAAACACAACAAAACAAAACCGACAAGCTTGTGGCCCTTAAGAGCAGACATAGGATCAACTTGAAGCCCTCCTATTGAATCACATTTTCCCTGGTACAGGTCCCTTTTTTTCAAATCCCAAAACCTCAATTGAACACATTTTCAATATTCTCATGTTTATACTGAAGATGAGAGGACCTAGATTGTGAAAGACTTGAGAGAATGAATGGGTCATTGCCTTCAGGTACAGGGTGAGCTATCATTTAAAAAAACACAGTGTTCTTGTTTCATGTATTTCCAGAAGCATGAGCCAGAACAAACTGTCAGAAGTTTTACGATCCTTAGGGTTTAAATAAGGAAGTCTTTTCTAGCAACTAAATGTAATTAAAGATGACATTTACTTTGCAATATAACGATCCCTGTGGCAATGGTGATATTCAATTTATTACAGGTAAACTATATAAATCTCTAATGTGCATCCTAGAGTAAGCATTGAAATTCTGAGAAGAAATGGTAAAATCAGTGTCCTAAAAGAGTCAACAGTCATGCTTTCATTTGTGTTCCATGCACTGTTGGCCACACTTGTGTTCCATGCACTGTTGGCTTATCCCTGCATACTGTGGACATATGTATGCCTGTCTGCCTTTCTGTGGACGCAAGGTCCCTAGAATGCAGGGTCTCAAGGTTCTTTTTCCCACACCTAGCAGATTACCGAACAAATAGTAGGTGCTCAAAGAGTGAATGACTGGACCAAGAAAAAGCAAGTTTAAAAATTATTCAGGCTTCTAGAGACACATGAAACAAGCTTTTAATTTTTCTTATCATAGCTCATCATGTACTTGAAGGCAATGACCTATTTCCCCACATCTTTGATATTTTTAGCCTTCTCTTCAGACTAAACATAATGAGAAGGAAATGTCTTTAACTCAGGTTTCAGGTTTAAAAAAACATGGACCCACTTAAGGGAAAATGTCATTCAATAGGTGGGTATCAGCTCCTCTGTCTGCTCTCTCTTGTCGGCCACAAACTTGCTGTCTTTTAAGGCCACTTTGCATTCTCACAGCTTCATTATTTCTCCCAAAATGCCCAAGAGTTTCCAAGAACAGAACCGAGGATTCTAGAACAAATGCAGGTTTTTGGTGAGCACTCTGCTTGGGAGTGAGAGTCTTTCTATGTATTCCTAAAAAAGGTACTTATTTTATATGCAGATTTTTTCTTAAGGCACAATCTACCTGCTATTAATAATGGTGAACAAACTTTGATTCTTCATTGACTCAGACAATATTTATTCAATAAAAACAAGTTTTTGCTAAGTAGTACTTTGTGGTAAGCACTGTTAGTTTCTATGGTAGCCATAAAAATACACAAAATAATATTACAGCCCTAAAGTGGCTTTAAATTTATTAAGTGAATATACACTTGTACACAAATATACAACTCCAAAAATTATGTTTTTAGGGGGTGGTTGGGGGTGTGGAGCAAGATGGATGACTAGCAATATCTCCCTATTAACCTCTCTTGGCAAGGTTGGGGGACAAAAAAAAAAAAAAAAACGCTGGCAGGGGAACCTACCTAGTCATCACTCTGGTTACAATGAGGCAGTGGTGGTCTATAGGAGTCAGTGAGGAGGTCAGGGGCTTAGAAAAGCCAGCACAGAATGCCAGTGCATGTAAACAGGCAAGGACAAGCTGGTCAGCCCTCCATTGATAACTGGAGTCGAGAAGTAGTTGTCCTACAAGTTTTAGATTTTCAGCTGGACTGCAAATCGGAATTGCCTTGAAGGGGTTATACAAGTGGGTGGACTTGGTGTCCAGTGGTGGGTTACAATAACTGGTTGCATGGAACTCCCATCTGCTTGGCTGCTAGCTGAGTCACCATTGTGGGAAGATTGTGGTTGCCAGGGGGTCAGCCATCATGGGCAAGTTATGTGGGAGAAATGGGTGACAGGGTCCTAGTGCACAGCTGTGTTTGGAGTGTCTGGTGAGCTTAGATATCTACTCTTTTGGTGATCTGAATAGCTCCCACACCCTCAGAAATTGTTTTCAGGGGGAATTATAAGACTTTATTCCTAAGACACAAAGCCCATGGGGTCTGAATGGTGATAACAACCAGGCATTGACTGAGGGCAACTAAGTTAGAAAGATAGGATTTGATCTCAGCAACTAAAGAGTGATGTCCAGTGTGTGTTCTCCATCTCCTAACACCATAGCACCACGTGATGTCCAGGCAATTTTTTGTAATACATATACATATTAAGTTAAACACACACACATCTTTCTATTGTTTGTTTATCCTTATTTGTTGTTGGATTTGTTGTTTTTTTTTGCGGGGGGAGGGGTAGTCGGTTGTATTCTTAATCTTAATTTATACTTTCTTTAATAGCAGGGGCTCCTCCATTTTTGTTAATGTATTTCAGCCCCTTTTCATTCTCTCTTTCTTCTTTATTTCTCTCTTTTTTTCACTCTCAGTAAAGATTTTTCTACTTTTCTCATCTTCCCCCAGTAATTTCTCAGACTATAGCTAAGATATCCATTTTTTCTTTATCTTTATAGTTTTATATTTAATTTTACATTTTTTTCCTTTTCTCTGAGTGCTGGGGGGAGTCATAGCCTTGGTCTAGCTGGGAGATCATGGCAGTGGTCTGACTTAAGATCATGAGCTCACAATCAAAGACATCCTTCTAGTTTTGGCCTTTGAAATTCATTATTGACAGGTCTCATCTTCCACATATTGCTGAATTTTTCTTACTTTTCTTTCTTTTTTTTTTATTGTTCTTTTCCTATAACTGGATGAGGTGCAGTCTTGCTTTTGTTTAAACTGCTAGGGAGCTCCAGATTTCAAAGGATGTGTCTAGCCTAGCACCTAAAGTCTTGGAGTTGCAAGGGTGTCAAAAGCAGCCTGCCAAACAACACCATTTCTCCTGTCATGCTCTTTCTTTCTGTCCTCTTCTCCTTTTCTCAAATTCTTTTCTTTTGCCCTCCTTCTTTTTTGTTCTTTTATTCTTTTTTTCCTTTTTATTGTCACTGCTCACTGTTTAATTTTCTCTTCCTTTTGGCCTTATATCGAAAGGCTACTTCAGTACCTAAGCTCTGAGACAAGATAATCCAAAGTCAAGGAAGCAGTGAGAAGGAAAAAGTACAAGAAGCAAGTGATGAAGAAGAAGATACACATGAGGAGAAACCAAGAGAAAAATTATGGTATCATGAAAACAAAACAAAACAAAACAAAACACAGAAACCACCCTAAGGGAATATGAGAAAGCTACTGCAGAGAACTCAAACAACAATGAAGTAATAGAAATGACAGAAAGGGAATTTAAAATATTAATGGTAAAGGCAACAAAGGGAATTGTTGAGAAAGTGGAAAAACACAAGCAAGAAATTGATGAAAGATATGAAGAGTGTAGAAAGAGTATGACAGAGCTTAAGAAAATGAAGAAATCGCGAGGAACAGCTTCCTTGCATCTGGGCACCGTGAGTCTGGGGAGATAGGACTCCAGGCATCTCTGGCTGGTGTGATCTGCCTATCATCACCCCTGTGAGGATACAGGGAGTCAGCGAGAGACTTCTGGACCCCAAGAGGAGGACTAAAACAGTGGAAAATCGGCAAGTGGTCACATGTGTTCAATCGGTCTAAACACGCCCGCAACTGTAAGTTCAGTAGCAGTGAGACTGCAAACCGGAAAGGCCTTACCTGTGAACTGTTTTTGTGTCTTTGTACTTGGCACTCAGTTGAACTGCCTTGGGGAGAGCCTGAGCAGGAGTGCGGAGAGCTTTGGCCATTATCTGGGGACCCAGTCTGAGCCACTGAGCTAGATGGAGCTAATAGTGTTTGGCTGTGGGCCACAGGGAGCCATTGTGAGTAATCTGCCCTGGCAAGCTCCGCCCTCACACTCAGGATCGCAGAGCAAGAATTGGGTGGGAGCTGGTAACCTAGCAACTGAGTAGCCTAAGTGTGGGGTCTGAGCCGCCCTGCAGCCCTAACCCTCAGGGGCAGAGTGAGAATGGTTTTGGCACACTGGGTAAGTGGATAGCCACTTCAGAAGTGATTCCAGCAACAAGCACTTTTCTGGGAAAGCTTCTGCTCAACAAGTTTACAAGTTCAAAGTGCTTTTAAGAGGGCTGAAGAGAGATTTAGGGTGTCTACCTGCTGGGGTTTGATAAATCAGCAGCCTCCAGTCGTATCAGAACTGTGATTAACATCTCATACCCCAGAAGACCACGTGTTGCCCAGACAATATTCAACAACATATACATACTGCTTTGATGTTAGTTGTGTTTTTTTTGGGGGGGGGGTTGGGTTTTTTTGTTGTTTATTTTGATGTTGTTGATGTCGTTTTGTTTTTTTAATTTCAACCTTTTCTGTACAGATCTTTTTTCCTTCTCAATTTTTCTAGTTTAATTATAATTTCACATTGCTGTCTTTTTCAATAACTAGAACTTCAATTTTGCTAGTGTTTCTACCCCTATTATTTGGTTTTTCCCCAATTTTATCCCGTAAAGTTTTATGTTTGCTTGTTTTGGTTTGATTTATAGCATTTTTGTTTTTCCTTTCTACTTAATGGAGATGGGGTACTGTGTCTGATCAGGTTAGCAAAGAGCTGCTGACCTCAAGGGAACCACCCAACCGGGCACCCCCAGAAGGTGGTGTATTTCTTAAGGTTGTGTCAAAGTACCCTACTGTACACCTGTATTGCTCTGTCTCCCTCTTTCTGTGCCTCTCTTCATTTTGTGAATATTCCTTTTCCCCACACCCTCTCCTTTCTCTATTTTTTTTTTCTTTTCACTTGTTCCTCCTTTCTTTCATCCCTTTCTTGCTCTTCAAACTTCTCATCCTTCTGGTCCTGTACCAAAAGAACTCATTGAAACCTTAGTCCACAGGCACAAGAACGTAAAGAGCAAGAGGAAGTGAAAGGAAAATTAGGGCAAGGAAACAGATAAAAGAAATCACTCATGAGGAAGAATCAGCAGAAAACCCCAGGCAACATGAAGAACCAGTCCAGAACAACCCTGCCAAGGGACCATGAGGTAGCTACTGCAGAGGATTCCTCCTATAGAGAAATGTTAGGAATGACAGAAAGGGAATTTAGAATACACATGATGAAAACAATGAAAGAAATGATGGAAACAATGAAGGAAACTGCTAATAAAGTGGAAACTAACTAAAAGGAAATCCAAAAACAGAATCAAATAAGAGATGAACGATATGAAGAATATAAAAAGGATACAGCAGAGCTGAGGGAACTGAAAGAGTCAATTAGGGAACTTAAAGATGCAATGGAAAGTATCAGCAACAGGTTAGACCATGCAGAAGAAAGAATTTCAGAGGTAGAAGACAAAGTTCTTGAGATAACTCAGATAGTAAAAGAGGCAGAAAAGAAGACAGAGAAAGCAGAACATTCACTGTCAGAATTATGGGACTTTATGAAGCGATTCAACATACGAGTGCTAGGAATCCCAAAAGGGGAGAAGAATGCCCCAGAGGAATGGAAGCCATGCTAGAGAATATTATAAAAGAAAATTTCCCAAATATCACCAAAGATTCTGACACACTGCTTTCAGAAGGATATCGGACCCCAGGTCACCTCAACTCTAACCGAGCTTCTCCAAGACACATTGTGATGAACATGTCCAAAGTCAAGACAAAAGAAAAGATTCTGCAAGCTGCCAGGAGTAAGCACCAGTTGACCTACAGGGGCAAATCCATCAGAGTGAATGCAGACTTCTCTAATGAAACTTTCCAAGCAAGAATACAATGGTCATCTACCTTTAATCTACTTAAACAGAACAATTTCCAGCCCAGAATTCTGTACCCTGCTAAGCTAAGCTTCAAAATTGATGGAGAAATCAAATCATTCACGGATATACAAACATTGAGGAAATTCACCACAACAAGACCAGCTCTACAGGAAATACTTCAACCTGTTCTGCACACGGACCACCACAATGGATCAGCAGCAAAGTAAGAACTCAGAAATTAAAGGACAGAACCTAACCTCCACACTGATGCAAAAGATAAAACTAAGCAATGAACTCTCACAAAATAAGATGAATAGAGTACTACTACACTTATTAATTATCTCAATAAATGTTAATGGCTTGAATTCCCCACTGAAGAGACATAGATTGGTTGACTGGATTAAAAAACACAAGCCATCCATTTGCTGTCTGCAAGAAACACACCTGACTTCAAAAGACAAATTAAAGTTCCGAGTCAAGGGTTGGAAGACAATTTTTCAGGCAAATGAAATTCAGAAGAAAAGAGGAGTTGCAATCTTATTTTCAGATACATGTGGATTTAAAGCAACTAAAATCAAAAAAGAAAAAGATGGTCACTTTATATTGGTCAAGGGAAAAATACAACAAGAAGATGTTTCAATTCTAAATATTTATGCACCCAATTTAAATGCTCCCACGAATGGCTAACAAACACATCTCAAAACTGCAGATGCTGGGGTGGATGTGGAAAGAAGGGAACACTTTTACACTGCTGGTGGGACTGCAAACTAGTACAACCTTCTGGAAGTAAGTGTGGAGAAACCTCAAAGCACTCAAGCTAGACCTCCCATTTGATCCTGCAATCCCATTACTGGGCATCTACCCAGAAGGAAAAAAATCCTTTTATCATAAGGACACTTGTACTAGACTGTTTATTGCAGCTCAATTTCCAATCGCCAAAATGTGGAAACAGCCTAAATGCCCACCAACCCAGGAATGGATTAACAAGCTGTGGTATATGTATACCATGGAATACTATTCAGCCATTAAAAAAAATGGAGACTTTATATCCTTCGTATTAACCTGGATGGAAGTGGAAGACATTATTCTTAGTAAAGCATCACAAGAATGGAGAAGCATGAATCCTAAGTACTCAATTTTGATATGAGGACAATTAATGACAATTAAGGTTATGGGGGGGAAGCAGAAAGAGGGACAGAGGGAGGGGGTGCGGCCTTGGTGTGTGTCACACTTTATGGGTGCAAGACATGATTGCAAGAGGGACTTTACCTAACAATTGCAATCAGTGTAACCTGGCTTATTGTACCCTCAATGAATCCCCAACAATAAAAAAAAAAAAAAAGAATTGACTTCTAGTTTTAATCCACTGTGATCTGAGATGATACATGGTATAATTTCTGCATTTTAGTATTTTTTTACATATGTCTTGTGGCCTAGGATGTGATCAATCTTAGAGAAAGTTCTATGACCTGATGAGAAGAATGCATATTCAGGAGTATTGGGGTATAATGTCCTATAAATGTTCATTAGATATTTGTTCTAGAGTTTTGTTTAAGTCCCTTGCTTCTTTGCTTGTTTACTATTTGGAACATCTGTCCTTTTCTGTCAGTGGTATGTTGAAGTTCCCAATAGTCATGATGATGATTTTTATCATTTTGTTTAAATTGAGTAGAATTTTCTTTGTGAATGTGGGTGCTCTTGAATTAGGTGCATAAATATTTATGATGGTTAATTTGTCTCGCTGATTTGCTCCTTTCACTGTTATGTATTCATAATTCATGTTTCACCCATCTTTATTTTCTTTACTTTCTTGATTTAGTGTCGATTGATATAAGAATGGCTGTACCAGCTTCATTTGGTTTCTATTTTCATGGAATATTGTTTTCCATCCTTTCACTTTGAGTCTAAATGAGTCCTTGTAGGTTATATATGTCTCCTAGAGACAGAAGATACATGTCTTGCATTTTTTTATACATTCTGCCAATTTCTGTCTCTTCTGTGGGAAGTTCAAGCCATTCATTTGTTGAAAGTACTCATATATATGGTGGATGTTTGTACATCCTGTTGGGTAGATCTTTATTACTTTGTTTTGCCCCATGAGCCATGGTAGTATCTGGTTTCAGGGGGCAGAACAAAAGTAATAAGGATCTACCCAACAGGCAGAGATCAACTATATGTATATCTGAACTTTTAGGTTTTAGATAATTTTACACTGGACTCTATTATGCTGATCATTATATAATGCAGGTCAGATTACTTCCTTCAAGGTAGGCGTGAGGCGTGGTCTTCCCAAATTTTCTTAGTGATTGCTTGTCTGAGAAAATCTTTATTTCACCTTTATAAAAGAACCTAATTTTAATTTTTTTTTTTTGTCTTTGGATTTGTGTTTTTGTTGTTGTTGTTGTTGTTGTTGCTGCTGCTGTTTGAGACAGACTCTCACTCTGTCACTCTGGGTAGAGTTCCATGGCATCGCAGCCCACAATAACTTCAAACTTTTAGGCTTGGACAATCCTCTTGCCTTAGCCTCTCAAATATCTGGGACTACAGATTGCACCATTATACCTGGCTAAGGAACTTAGCTTTGTGTGCTATGAGATTCTAGTTTAATCAATATTTTGTTTTAGAAGGCTGGGATGCCCCTCCCACTCCCCTTTCTGGCTGATAGGGCTTCAGTTGAGAAGTCAGCAGTTAGTCTGATATGTTTTCCTTTGTAAGTTACCTCCTGTTTTCATCTTACTGCCCACAGGAATGCCTCTTTTGTGTTTCCTTTGGTCAGCCTAGTTATTATGTGTCATGGTGACTGCCCCTTTATTATAATGAATCTACCATAAATCCTGTGGGTTTGTTGTACCTGGATATCTAGATTTCTAGCAAGTCCTAGGAAATTTTCATCCATAATTTTTTCAAATAAGTTATCCAACCCTTGTCAATGTTCTTCTTTGCCCTCCAGGATACCTATGATTCTTATGTTTAGCTTCTTTACATAGTTGCACATTTCTTATAGGCTTCGTTCTTTTCTCTTGTTTCTGATCTTTCTCTTTGACTTGTTTACACAAAGACATCATCTTCAAGTTCTGACCTTTTTTCCTGTGCCTAATTCAGTCTGTTCTTAAAGCTCTCTACTATACATTGTAAATCCTTGAATGAGTTTTCCATTTCTAGGAGTTCTATTTGGTTTTTCTTTAATGCATTTATTTACTTAACCATTTCCTGCATTTAATTTTTAGTCCATTCATGATGGGTTTCCATTTCCTTTTGTATTTTCAAGTGCATACCTACAATTCATATTTGAAATTCTTCATCTGTCACTTTTATCTTTTTCTTGGGTCATGTCTGTTTGTAAGGGGTTATTCTCTTTACAAAACTTTGATTTTTCATATTTCCTGAGTTTTTCCACTTGTTCCTTCTCATCTGGCCTCTCTTTAAGAGGCAAGGGTGTTGGGCTGGGTTATTGTCTTATCTCTGAGACCTTAAAGATATTTCCCTGATTGTGTAATGGAGGCAAGTACTGATCATGAGTTGCACATGGGTTGCTCTGCCAGGTTTTAGGAACCTCTCAGGTTATCTCTGAACTGCATCTTCACCTCTTCATGACAGAGTATAAGGACTCAGCTTACTCTTGGTGATAGTGGTGGTACTTGTGGGTGTAAATCAGACATACCCTCTTTTCTTGAGTTGGAAGACACTTTGAAAGGCTTTTTCATTGTTCTACTAGTTATTAGTTGATATCTGTGTGAGTGAGCCACCAGCCAAGATGTTCTTTTGTGACCACGGTAGAATCTTGTCTCCCACACGAAGTACTTGAGCACCCAAGCTTTACAAGGAACCCCTCAGCCTTCAGGGGGTTTCTTGATTTCTACTAACAACAGAGTTAGAGGTGGGGAAAGAGAGTTCATGGCTAGATTGGGTGAACCTCACTGTCAGTAGTTGGCACGTATGGGAAAGAACAAGATACAATGCTGTTTCTGGTTTCTGGACTGGCTCCTGTCCCTGGATTGGCTTTAAATACCCTAGGTTGTGGCCATGGAGCTTCTAGATGAGACCTTAACCCATTAATGCAGGCTGCTGAAATTTTTAAATTTTTTGCATAAGTTTTTGACAAGCTCCCAGCATGCTAGTATCTATACCAGTGACTAAATGTGTACCATGTAATAAAATGTTTCCTTAGAAGGCAGACATGTGAAAAATGAGACCTTGGAAATGACCTTGAGAAGTAGGATATCAATAACTCCCACATCACCACCATTTCAACAATGGAACATGAGTCACAAATAGGTTAATCACTGCTGGAGCCCAGGTGAATGGGGGATGAAACTGGGTGGGACTATTGGGAAGGCTTAATCTCAAACTCCATAGAAGCTAACCAGTTAGGTGTCCTGACAGTAGTTAAAGGTCTTCTTCCAGTTTCTAGCTAATGTAGCCCAACTCAGCTAGAAAGTCTCTTTATGGATTCAGTTCCTTCAGAGACTCACAGTCTGGAAGCCCTCAGTGGGTCTCACTCTTCTCCCTGCCCTCTGTTCCATAGTCTCTCTCCAGAGACCACTAGCATTCTGGATTTGAGGCCAGCTGCACTCTCCTGTGACTAGCTGTGGAAAAAGAAGTTCCCTAACTATGATCCCAGCCTGAGATGAGAATTCAGCCCTCCTGTGTGAGAAAGGGTTTCTCATGATTACATCACAGTGAGAACCCACAGAATACATCTTTCACTGATCTCCCCATGCAGTTTCCCTTACCTCTCTGTACCAACTAGATCAATCTCAGACCATGCTGGAAATAAGCATGCCCCTCCAGAGTCACCCACAGGCTTCCTGGGCAGGTTCAACCTTTGACCACTTCAATACATGCCTGGCTATAATGGAGCAACTGGGTATGCAATACAATGGCAAGCCAGCAAGCAAGAAGTCATGGTCTTAGCACACCTTGGTCCACTGCAGAACCTCAAGAGGAAATATCTGAGTTTCATACTCCAGAAAACTCATTGTTGTGGCTCAGTTTTTTCTCTCAGCAGCCACAGGTGTGGGAGAGGAAGGACAGAAAGGAGTTTGTATGGAGGAATGTTAGCTGTCTGGTCTGGAGAACATCTGCCCTGATGGTCCAATCTCTAGAATTACAGAAATCACCCAGGACTCACTTGGAATTTACAGTCTAGGTTGGAGTTATGAAGTATCTGGATGGAAATGAGAAGGGCAAAAGCTGAGCTTGGGTCTCTGGGAGGTGGAAAGTGCCCAAGGGAGGTTGGTAACAGCAGCCTCTGGACTCATATGGAATAAAAGTGACTGCAGTGGGTTTGGGAGCCTTCTTGCTGCCAGAAATGTGCGGGGACAGAGGAGCAAACCACTCCACCTACCTTTCTTGCTGGATAAAGTTCTCTTCAGGCCTGCCTTCTGTCACTATCATATTATTTCTTCTTCTGTCCAGCTTTCTCCTTTGGAATCTGTTTTACTCTACATTCTGACATGTTTCTTATAGTTACACCTGTTCTGTGATTGATTTTTTATTCAGTTTTTTTTTTTCCAGTTTAAAACTTTTCCTTCTTTATGAGAGAGTTTGGTAGCTGATGTCTCTGGTCAGCCATCTTGAGCCTCTTCTTATATTCACATCTTTAAATGGACTATGTAATGTTAATACTTATTGCATAGGGTTGTGGTAAGGTCTATGGGTACTACTATGTGATAGACTAAAATAATATTTAGAAATATAATTGATACATCAAACACACCAAACGTACTAGTATTATCACTTTTGTTGATATTATTATTATCCTGATTATTTTATCATCCACATTTGATTTATACTAACCACTACATAAATATTTGTTTACTAACTATACTACTGAGAAGGGTTATGGATTCAATGAGATGACACATGCACTTATAAATTATAGAAGCTGAAGAATTATACAAAGCATAGACCTTCTTCCAAAAGACCAATTTTTTTCTTTGCCTTATTTACTCGTTTATTTAAGTGAAGCCTCAGTCTTCTTGCATAATCCCTACATAAGTTTTCACTCTTTGTCTCCCCCAGTGGCTACCCCCAGATACTTCTCTCAGCAGGGGAGCACCCCACATTCACCTTGGGCAGCTTGGAGCTCTGCTTTCCTGTTGGTGTTTATACCAAACAAATCTTTCTTGAAGGTTTTGGATCTTTGGAGCCAAAGAATATTGAAGGTGTCTGTTGCCAGACTGGAAAAGGCTCTGCGCTGAGACCTAAATATTACAATTGAAAAGAAGAACTTGGAGAAATGTGTTAAGATTTCTCTAACAGCCTCAAATTCTTTTAGCTCAGTATAAGAAGACATTGTACACATCAAAGGCTTGAAATTTGGTGGCCTCTCTCCCAGATAACTGGAACTTTAGGAAATACGCATTTATCTTTTTAAAATTCATGTCTAATATCTTAAAATTATTTATCTACATATATATATATATATATATTTTTTTTTTTTTTTTTTTTTTTTGCTGAGGCTGGGTTTGAACCTGCCACCTCTGGCATGTGGGGCCGATGCCTTACTCCTTTAAGCCACAGGTGCCGCCCTATCTAATAAATATTTTTATTATATAAAGTAATTTAAAAGTGAATGACTATAGTAAAATTTGATCTTAATTAGAACAAGAATAGCTACTATTTATGAAGTAGCTCATTAGAGAATAGATTTAACTCCTATGCTGTCTTGTACTTTGGAATGTTTTCTTTCTTTTTTTTTTTTATTAAATCATAGCTGTGTACATTGATACGATCATGGGGCATCATACACTAGCTTCATAAACCATTTGACACATTTTCATCACACTGGTTGACATAGCCTTCCTGGCATTTTTTTAGTTATTGTGCTAAGACATTTACATTCTACATTTACTAAGTTTCACATATATCCCTGTAAGATGCACCTCAGGTGTGATCCCACCTGTCCCCCTCGCTCTACCCACTTCCCCCCTCCCTCCTCTTCCTTTCCCCCTTCCTCCTATTCTTAGGTTGTAACTGGGTTACAGCCTTCATGTGAAAACCCTAAATTAGTTTCATAGTAGGGGTGAGTACATTGGGTACTTTTTTTTCCATTCTTGAGATACTTTACTAAGAAGAATATGTTCCAGCTCCATCCATGTAAACATGAAAGAGGTAAGGCCTCCATCTTTCTTTAAGGCTGCATAATATTCCATGGTGTACATATACCACAATTTATTAATCCATTCGTGGATGGATGGGCACTTGGGCTTTTTCCATGACTTAGCAATTATGAACAGGGCTGCAATAAACATTCTGGTACAAATATCTTTGTTATGATATGATTTTTGGTCTTCTGGGTGTCTGCCCAGTAGAGGAATTACAGGATTGAATGGCAGATCTATTTTTAGAACTCTAAGTGTTCTCCATATATCTTTCCAAAATGAATGTAATAATTTGCATTCCCACCAGCAGTGCAAAAGTGTTCCCTTTTCTCCACATCCACGCCAACATCTCTGGTCTTGGGATTTTGTGATATAGGCTAGTCTCACTGAGTTAGATGATATCTCAATGTAGTTTTGATTTGCATTTCTCTGATGATTAAAGATGATGAGCATTTTTTCATATGTCTGGGCGAGTATTTTATGAGGAGGACCCCCCCGGGCAATTGAAGCAGCTTCAAAAATACACTACTGGGACTTGATCAAACTAAAAAGCTTCTGCACAGCCAAGAACACAGTAAGTAAAGCAAGCAAACAGCCCTCAGAATGGGAGAAGATATTTGCAGGTTATGTCTCTGACAAAGGTTTAATAACCAGAATCCACAGAGAACTCAAACACATTAGCAAGAAAAGAGTAAGGGATCCCATCACAGGCTGGGCAAGGGATTTGAAGAGAAATTTCTCTGAGGAATGTTTTCATGATGGTGTTCTGAAAACCACATGAGAAAATGCCCTATAAAGATGGAAGAGGTGATTGCTAAATCACGGATGGCAATGAGATCATGGGACTTTGCAGGACTAGTTTTGAATCTGAATTATGAATCAAGGCTGGGTGGCACCTGTGGCTCAAAGGAGTAGGGAGCTGGCCCCATATTTCAGAAATGGTGGGTTCAAACTTTGCCCCAGCCAAAAACTGCAACAACAAAAAATGAAACAAGGCTACAAAAATAAGTATAACCTAATGGAGCCTTACCTATAAAATCAGTATAGATTCTTTTTAAGCTTAAACATCCAAGTTAATGAAGATAATTTTACAACCAGAAAGCACAATAAAATGTGTGAATTATCATTTGATTTAAAAGAGTTTGACATTTTAAGGTTGTGATGTTAGTACTTGGAAAGGCCATGCTCATGGGACACTGTGGTAGATGAGAAAACTGAAGCTCAGGGAGCTTTCCTTGGGTCATGGCACAGTTAGAAAATCTCATCCACTGACTGAGGCCCAGAGAAGTAAAATAACTTCCCCAATGGACAAACTAGGCCATAAATTTAGGCAAGCTGGTATCAGGACATAAGAAATTAATCATAACCTAGGAAGAAAAGCACTCAAGGAACAAAAGAGCAACCTCAACTTGAGGAAGATTTGGAGAAGATAAGGGTGTGTTGAACAAACATGAAGCTTGCTAGGAGACCACATTGCCTTAGTAAAAAGACCTCTGCCACCCTGTACTTCTAGTCAAAAGAATAATAGTGATTGTAAACAATTAGAAATGTAGATATGATTAATAGCAGAGGACATCAAACTTGGCAAAGTGCACCATAAACTTTTAATGTTCATCTTTGAGTAACACCCACATGATGAATGTGAGGCTTGGCAGTTTATTGGAAGGATGTAGAACTCACACATATATGACAAGTCAGGGCTAAAGTTAAACAAACACTGAGGCATTTGACTTATAAAGATACAAAAAGCCACTTTGAGATTTAACCACATTATTACTTAAATAGAGAAGGAATAAGCCAATAGTTCCAGCTTCCTGTCATTCTCGTTCCACACATTAGAAAGTGCCACACCTAAAGGGGCCAGATGACTGCACCATGCCGCGTGGGACACACTGTGGCTGAGAGGTTTGGATTAACAGTGTGTGGGCCCAGAATCTTCCTAGACACTGAAAGATCTTTCTGCTTTATTTCACATTAATCTGCTTCATAACTTATATAACCAGTCCCTATATACACACACTGCTCAACAATCCACATTTCTCTCTATTAATCAAATCTTGCCAGATCATGTGCAAATTTCATTTAATCAATCTCAGCTTCAGTAATTGTAAACTAAACTTTTTTTTTTAAATCTTCCATGAGCAGATGCTGTACATGAACAGAGGCAGATATAGAAAGACAAGAGAAATTATCCCATGCATTTCTCATTTCAGCCCACTCAATTGCCTCTGTTTTCTAAAATAAGCTCATAGAATCTAGTTTTTTTCTCATATCCATGCTTATCCAATCTTTAAATTCAAGAACAACTTGAATTCATAAAAGCTTTATGAAAAATTTGGCCTGCATTGATAGTTTACTGCTTATTCTTATGCTCTCTAGATTTTGCTTTAAGTCTTTCTCAATTTATCTGTCATTCCTTGAGTTTCACCCTCCCAGGCTTACATTCTATTTGGATTTCCCTGCATTACTTTTAAAGTGGCTAAAGTTATCTGCAAATGGCAAGATACTGATTTTTGCTAACCAGGATTAGATCAGTATGGAAGAGAGCTACAGATGGATTCTTTTGCTCTTTTTCAAGTTTTGTGAGGTTCATAAAATGAGCTATGATTGTTAATTATATTTTATATCTTTGTGTTTATAAACAGAAGTTTAAAACAATTTCTCCCCCCTCACACAAGCTTAGATTTAGGCCCCTTTGGACTATGACATTTGTAGCAAATAAACAAGAAAAGAAAACGCTACCTTCACTTCTCCAATGTGACTTCCTACATCATTTTCAGCTAGAAGGAAGGGTGTTAGATGAAATCTCAGGCTATTTTCTTTTTCCTTACCATTATCTTTCAGCTACATTTGGTTGGCCTCTTTATGACTGTCATTTCCCTCTCAGAAAAGAAAGGGACACACTGACTCACTTCTAATAGTTTTTTTTTTTTTGGTATAATTAAAATGAAGCAAAATCCATCTCTCTCTTTACTGTTTTTTCTTGCTGCTGTTTATCTTACTACTATTTTCTTAGAACTGGGCAGATCAAATATGCATAAAAAAATACCTGTTGAATGGCTAACTGAATTTCCACTCTTGTTAATTACAAGTTCAAATTCCATAAAAATTATGTTTGAAAATCATGTCCAAATTAATTTTAAAACACTGACAATCATTGCCTTTCTGTTTCATTTCTTTTTAAGAAGTGATATAGTTAACAAATATTTATAGGAAATGCATATTAATAAATTGTTTCAAAGTAACAAAACACCCGTATCTCTCACCACTTAAAAAAATTAACTCAAGCTCTGTATAAAATTTAAATCTATGACACAAAATGGTAAATACCCTAGGAGAAAGTGTGGGAAAACTCTTTAACAAAATCTTCCTGGGGTAATATTTTATGACTCTGATACCATTGGAAATTGTAGCAATAACATAAATAAATAAGTAGGACCTTTTCAAGCTGACAAGCTTCTGCACAGCTACAAACACAATCAACACAGTAAAAAGACAACCTTCAGAATGAGAGAAGATGTTCACATTTTACAAATCTGACAAATCAATCAATGGGCAAGACACATGAAGATTCTTCCCCATGAAAACAGACAACTGGGCAACAAACACATGAAGAAATGCTTTTAGACCCTAATCATCAGAGAAATGCAAATCAAAATCATCTTGATATATCACCTAACCCCAGTGAGTATAGCCCACATCAAAAGCTGCAGATGCTGGCATGAGTGCAAAGAGAAAAGAAGACTCATACACTGTGGGACTGCAAACTAGTACAGCCTTTGGGGAATTATGAAGAATCCTCAAAGAGCTAAAAGTATACCCTCCATATGGTCCTGCAATCTCATTATTCAGTATCTAGCAGATGAAAAAAAAATTATTTTATCATAAGGACTTTTTCACTCAAATGTTTATAGCAACTTAATGCACAATCACAAAGATGTGGAAACAACCAAAATGCCCACCAACCCATGAATGGATTAATGAACATGGTATATGTATGCCATGGAATACTATTCAGGCATGAAAGAAGATGGAGACATCACATCTTTTATATTTACCTGGATGGAGTTGAAGAACATTCTCCTTAGTAAAATATCTCAAGAATGGAAAACCACATCCCATGTACTCAATTTTAATTTGAAACTGAAAAATGAACATCTACAGGCTCATATAAGAGAGAAACACAATACAATTCAAGAAGTCATGACGAGGGAGGGAGGTTGGAGGGTGAAAAAAAGGGAGTCTGTTTTGAAAGCTCTAAACTAACAGATACAATGTAGACGTGTATTGCTCACCTCCTGGGTGAAGAACTCAGCTACAATATGGACTTTACCCTACAAATGCAAACCATGGAACCTAATTGTTGTACCCTTACATTAACACAAAATTTAAAAAATAATACAAATGAAAGTAGCAAGATACAAATTAGAAAAATAAAGAGCTGCAATGTTGGCTGCATTATTTATTATATAAGTGACCTTGGCAATTAATTTAATGCTCCCAGATTCAGATTTATGATTTCTAAAATGGGATCAACTATGTTGGGCTCTGTGATGGGAACCAGACTTGAACCAAATTCAATCCCTCAAGATGTTTACAAATTAGTCCTTGCAAAGAAGCCATTATGCTACAAAGAAATGCAGTAGCAGTGCCATAACAAAGGCACAAGAAAAAGCTAGATGGCTGTTGTAAAATGTAGAGTTTATTATTATCCTTACCAACAGATTAGGAGATGAATGCAATGGAAAAGACAGTTGAACATACTCACATATCCAAATTAGAGGGAGGTACCATACTACAGGGGATGGAGGCACATAGTGCTGGTGAAAAGGCAAAGGGCTCATGGGAAAACATGAGCAAAAGACTTTACTGTGGCTTCCAAGACAGGGGATTTGGAGTAAGCAGGTTTAGGGTAGGCTAGTTTGAATAATTTCTGTAGACTCTGGGGTTTGGAGGATGCCCCTAGTTGTCTAGTACCTAATGCTATGGTGATTAGAGCAGAAGAATAGTGGCCTAGTGTGTAAGAGAGTCATATAGGTGGTTGGAGGTGTTAGCCTGACTTGATTTTGTTGCTTAGGAAAGGCATGCTTGCAGGTGAGTTGTTTATTATCTCCAGGAATTAGCTAGGTCTGGGAGGAAAAGTCCTTTCTGGATCAGCAAGACATCATGATGGCAAAGCATCAAAAATACGGAATAAAGATATGTAAAAGAATAACCCAATGACTCATAATACAGGAAGCATGGAAGTAACCATCCCTTTTCAAGTCTGTCTGTACCCCCAGTCCACTTATTCCCTACCATAGCATCCTATTAATTTCTTCTCAGCACTTACCATTAGTTGTTTTCTTTGTTTGCATGGTTATTGTCTGTTTATTTCACTACACTATCCACTCTAAAAGGTCAAGAAATTTGCTTGACTGGTTTACTATTCTAGTCCTAATCCCTGGCTCAGTGCCAGGCTCACAACAATACTCAATAAAAATTTTTTGAAAAAGGAGTGAGAACAAGAGTGCATAAGTGTTATATGTTTATGATTTGTGTGTATACACATAAAGATTACTGTCTATATATGTGTGCAAATTTGTGGATATCTGTGGATATTTTGAGTGTGTTTGTGTGTGTGTGTGTGTGTTGTGTGGCAGGTGCTGGCCTAGGCCATTTATGTCTATCACCAGGTTTTAGTTGACACCATGTGTCTGTCTGATAACCAGAGGGACCCAACAGAAATCAATTTGCACAGAGATCTGAGGAGCCTCATGAGAAATAACTCATTTTCTGAGACCAGTAGAGAAGCTTGGGACAGTACCAAACACTTCAAAGGTTAGAAGGAAGAAACATTTGAAACATTTGTGTGTGTGTAACCCTGTATTTCTCTTGCATAAGCTTTGGCCCTGTCCCTTGTGAACTCATAATTTGGCACTTATGAGACAGAAATCTGTGTTTCAAAATGGAGAGGTCAGTTTTTATTCAAAGTTCTACAATACTTGGGGATTCACTATTGGTCAAATCCATTCAAAAAAGTCAAAACCATACCAAGTGATCAAATAGAAAGAGTTTAGCCTGGAGGATAATTTGCAAGGTGCTAGAAATTCAGTTAAAGAAACCAGGGGGAGATGAGCCAACAGGGACATTCAAAAACTCAAGAGTTACTACTGCTTCTAGGTAAGCAGAGACAGAGTGATGAGGTGGCCCAGGCGCTGGAGCTACACAACAGAAACCAAAACAATAATGGATCCACAAGGCATGGCTGTAACACAGATGAGGACCTCTCTGGAAAGAGATGGAAATATAGAGAAGGTACAACCACCGCCCAACATGTTTCCTGAAGGAGAGATGGGGGAAATTCCTTATTTCTCCTTTTCTCTCTTCCTCCAATCTTTTATCAGTGCCTTCCATTGGCTGAAATTAGCCAGGTGTAGTTGACAGAGAAGCCTGAAATCAACAGTTGGAAAATTCAACTTTCTACTACAAAGTAGAGCAAAGGAGGGAGTGCAGGGAAAAGATCTGAAAGCAAATAAGCAAATGACAAGCCTGGGTGAGGGCAGTGAAAGTTTAGTTTCACAAAAGAGATCACAACAAAAATCTAACGCACAGGATCAACCTTATCACCCCTCTGATATACAACCTTGGCCTTTGATGAGGTTGGCATTGTGAACATTACTGGCTTAGGTGGGAATATGCAGGAGAAATAGAGGCAGGAACTAGCAGAGAAAGAAATAGAAGTGGCAGGATTGAGTGTGCATGGCAGAAATATGTGGTCTCTTTCATGCAGTTTATAAAGGAGCAGAAAGATAAAGAAATGACAGTTACAACTTGGTAACTTGTAGAAATTAATACCATGTAACACATTATGTGTTAATCTTAGTTTATCACAGTTGCATATTCTGTCTACATACTTTTGTTAAATCCTCTTAGTAATATCACATTGCCAGAAGAGAACAAAGCCTCACCCCCAGCCTTGCTCCTTAAGAAGCCTGTGCCTAGGTGTATTTCTTTGGAATTATCTGCATTCCCCTTTACTGATGAGTATGGATGAAGCCAGCAGGGCTATGATCAATATTTCTCCCCTTTAATATTCTTTCTTGTCTTTTTCCTTGAATATCAAGCCCACTAGAAGCCACAAAGAACTCAAGGGCTTGTGCTTACAAATAGACATGTCTTGGATCCCAAGGTTTGAACCCTCATTTCAAAACGAAAGCTATAGAAGGAGACTTCTTCTGTAGCTAGCATATAATTATTTGTGTAGTAACATGGGATTTGATTACCAAAAATGCATATTTTGGGTTACTGAAATTGTGAAGACTGGGTCTTTAAAAGTTTTTTCTTTTCTAACGATAGCACACCTTATGGTCAGTAGTAGTATTTATGTTCCCATTTTTATAATAAGACTAATACCATAAATGAAAAATGTCTAATCAAAAATGAGTGGATCAAGATGGCTAAATAGAAACCTCTTCCCATCATGCCACCATAAAAACACCTAATTCAAGAACTGTCCAGGCAAGCAACTACCTTCAGAAGAACCTAAAATCAGCTGAGTGACCCTCCCTGGTTTTAATATTACATTAAGGAAAGAGGCAGTGAAGGGGCAGAAAAGAGAGCCTTGCATTCCCTATGCCCACCCTATCCTTTCCCACCAGTGCTGGGTTAGTAAGCCTACTGGAGGGATAATCCCTGTGCCTGGGAGAGGAAGACTGACATGACCATGGGACTTTGTAACAAAATTCAGGGCCATGCTGGCACAGGGAGCACAGCATAAAGGAGATTCTGATGGTGCCCATGGAGGGAACACTTTGATCAGCCTCGAAAGAGGAAATCCTCCACTGGCAAAGAGCAGCCTAGAACTGGGATTAAATCGCTAAAGCAGTTGGACCACAAAGGGCTGAAGTCTTTAGGCAATTCCTGTGGCTATGCTGCCTCACAGTGAGCAGATATGGGGTACATAGGGCCCTGTGAGACACCAGCAGTTGTGGCCAAGCCAGCCCTTGTGTCACCTCTCCATCAACTGTAGGCACAGCTCAGGGACTCTTCTTCCACTTGAGGAAAGAAAATGGCAGAGTTCAGAGAACTTTGTAACTCCAGTCCCAGTTCAACCATGATAAAGTACCAATCAACTCCTGAGGCCCCTGAGTGAAAGCCTTAGTTTATGAATAGCATTTCTGGACCCAACCTATGCCAGTAGGAAACATGCTGCCCTGAAAGGAAGGATCCAGTCCTAGCAGGCTTTGCCACATGCAAACTAACTAAGGTACAAGAGGTAATCACGGAGTGATGAAGATAGGTGATCTTTCAGAAAAATAATTCAAGATAGCTGTTCTGAAGCATCTTCATAAACTTCAAGATAATCCAGAGAAAAAATTCAGAAGCCTATCTGAGAAATTTAAGAAAGCGATTGAAATAAAAACATTATGCTGAAAATTTTAAGAATTCAACTGCAAAACTGAGAACTGTAGTAGAACTGACCAAGTAGATCAGAGAATTAGTGAGCTTGAAGACAGTCTATTTAAAAATATACCATTGGAAACAAAAAGGAAAAAAGAATACATAAGAATGAAGCATGCCTACAAGATTTAGAAAATAGCCTCTAAAGAGCAAATCTCATACTTTTGGCCTTAAAGAAAAGGTAATGAAAGAGCTTGAAGTACAAAGTTTATTTAAAAAAATAATAACAGAGGACTTTCCACACATAGAGAAAGATGTCAATATTTAGGTATAAGAATGTCATAGGACACCAAGTAGATTTAATACAAATAGAGCTACCTCACAGTATTTAATGATCAAGCTTCTAAAGGATATGGATAAGGATAAGGTCCTGAAGAAAGTAAGACTTAAGAAAAACATAACACAGAAAGGTGCCCCAACGTCTGGCAGGAAGCTTCTCAGTGGAAATCATAAAAGGCCAGGAGAGAGTGGCATAGCACATTCAGAGTGCTGAAGCAGAAAAACCTCAATGCCAGAATAAAATATCCTGAAAAAATATTCTTCAAACATGAAATAGAAATAAAGACTTTCTACAATCTGAAAGAAAAGGGCATGAACAATAAGCAACCTTCTGAAGGTATGCAACTCACTAGTAACACTAAGCACACACATATAGAATACACTATTGGTATAATTGCAGTGTATAAACCGCTTATATCTTGAGTCAGAAGACTAAAAGACAAATCTATCAAAAATAAAAACAACAAATTTGAGAGATAGATGGTATCAAAAGATATGGATAGAAACAACAAAAAGTTAAAGGTGGGCAGATGGAGTTAAAGGATCAAAGTTCTGCTACATTTCTTTTTGTTTACTTGTTTGTAAGCAGAGTTGTCATAGGTGCAGAATAATTAGTTATAAAGTATGTTTTGCAAGCCTCCTGGTAACCTCATGTCAAAAAACCTAGAAGATATCAAAAGGAAGACAGGAAGGAAGGAAGGACGTACCACAAAATAGGCAGAAATCAAGTAACAACAGACAGTAGTAAGTCCTCACCTATCAAAAATAACATGGAATGTGAATGGACTAAACCCTTCCATCAAAAGACATAGAGTGGATGAATGGATAAAAATATAAGAGCCACCTACATGTTGTCTGTAAAAAACATACTTTACTTATAAAGACACACATACACTGACAATAAAGGGATAGAAAAGAACATTCCACGCAAATAGAAACCAAAAAGAGCAAGAGTAGCAATACTTCTGTCTGAAAACATAGATTTCAATACAAAAACTGTAGAAGGAGACAAAGAAGGTCATTGTGTTATAATGAAGGGGTCAATGCAAGGAGAGGATAGAACAATTCTAAATACATGTGAACCCAAAACAGAGGCATTGGGATATATAAGGCAAATATCATCAGAGCTAGAAATACAGATAGTCCCCAGTTCAATAATTAATTGGGACCTAAACACTCCATTTTCAGCTTTGGACAGAACATTTAGACAGAAAATCAACAAGGAAACATTGGACTTAATCTCCACTATAGAACAAATGCACCTAATAGATATTTATAGACTATTTGATCCACGTTCACATTTTTCTTCTCATTCATGGATCATTCTCAAGATATGACACACCATATCACAGGCCAAAAAACAAGTTTCCAAGAATTTAAAGAGCTCATAACAAGCATTTTCTCCTACCACGATGGAATAAGAACAGAAATTGGAAAATATTGGGAAACATTGGAAAATAAACAAATACATGGAAATTAAACAATATGCTTTTAAATCACCAATGAGTCAATTAAGAGACTAAAAGAGAAATCTAAAAATTTCTTAAGACAAATGAAAATGAAACCAAGACATATCAAAACCTAAGGGGTCCAGTAAAAAGAGCAATAAGAGAAAAGTTTATAACAATAAGCGCCTACATCGAAAAAGTAGAAAAGCTTCAAATAACCAACCCAATGAAGTATCACAAAGAACTAGAAAAGCAAAAACAAAACTAACCCAAAATTAATGGGAAAAAAAGGAAACATAAAAGTTTGGAGTAGAAATGAATTGAACTGAAATTAAGAAAACAATACAAAAGATCAATAAATAGAAAGTCAGTTTTTTTAAATAAACAAAATGGACACAACTTTAGCCAGACTAAAAAAAAAAAAAAGATAGAAGACTCAAATAAATAAAATCAGAGGAAAAAGGAGACATTACACCTGATACTGCTGCACTTCAAAGGATCATTAGAGATGAGGAACAACTACAGTAGATGCCAATAAATTGGAAAACGTAAAAGCAAGGCATAAATTCTTAGACACATGCAACCTACCAAGACTGAGCCAGGACTAAATGCAAAACCTGAATAAACAAAAATAAGTAAGGGGATAGAAGCAGTAATAAAAAGCCTCCCATCAAAGAAAAGCCCATGACTCAATAGCTTCTTTGCTGAAATCTGTCAAGCATTCAAAGAACTCATACCAATCCTATTTAAACTATTTTAAAAAAACGAGACTAAGGTACTCCCAACCTCATTCTAGAAGACCTATAAGTACTATCACCCCGATAACAAAACCAAACAAAGACAACAATAACAATGACAAAACTATAGGCTGATATCTTTGGTGAATATAGGTGTAAAAATCCTCAACAAAATACTAGCAAACCAAATTCAAAAAACATTAAAAAGATTATTTATTATAATCTACTGCAATTCATCCCAAGGATGCAAAGATGATTTAACATATGCTAATAAATCAATGTGATACATCAAGAGCAAAAGCCATATGATCATTTGATTTGATGCTGAGAAAGCATTCAATACAATTCATGATAAAAAACTCAAAAAACCAAGTATTGAAGAAACTTACCTCAACATGATAAAAAAAAAAATTACCTGACAGACCCACAGCCAGAATCGTGCTGAATGAGATAAAAACTGAAAGCCTTTCCTCTAAGATCTGAAAAAAGACAAGGAGGCCCACTCTCACCTGTTATTCAACATAGTACTAGAAGTTCTAGCTAGAACAATCAGATAAGAGAAAGATATAAAGGGCATCTAACTTGGAAAGGAAGAAGTAAAATTATCTTTGTTTGCAGATGATAAGATTTATACCCAGAGAAATGCAAACACTTCACACACACACACACACAAAATGCCTCTTAGAACCGATAAACAAATTCAGTAAAGTTGCAGGATACAAAATCAACATAAAAAAATTAATAGCATTTCTATATGCCAGTAATAAACAGTCTGAAAAAGGAACTGAGAAAATAAGCTCACTTGCAGTAGCTGCACATAAAATAAAATACCTAGAAAACAACATCACCAAAGAAGTGCAAGATTTCTATAGTGAAAACTGTCAAACATTGAGGAAAGAAGTTTAAGAGAATACACACAAAAAATATGGAAAGATATTCCATTCTTATGAAGCAGAAGAATTACTAATGTTAAAATGTCTGTAATACCCACAGCAATCTACAGATTCAATGCAATCTCCATCAAAACACAAAGGATATTCTTCACAGAAATTAGAAAAAGTAATCCTAAAATTTATATGAAACCATAAAATACCCAAATAGCCAAAGTGATCATGAACAAAAGAACAAAATTGGAGAAACCACATTTATCTAACTTAAAATTATGTTATAAAGCTATAATAACCCACACAAAATGGTAAAGACATAAAAATAGACACATAGGCCAAGAGAACAGAATAGAAAATCCAGAAAGACATCCACACATCTGTAGCCAACTTATCTTTGACTAAGGTGCCAAGAACATGCAGTAGGGGAAGGACAGTCTCTTCCATAAATGATGCTAGAAAAACTGGACATTCATATGCAGTAGAATGACACTAGACCCTTATCTCTTGCCATATACAAGAAGCAAATCAAAATGTATAAAGACTTCAGTCTATGACCTGAAACTACAAAACTAGTAAAATAAAACATTGAGGAAATGCTTCAGGACTTGGACTTCTAAGAATTTCTTATGTAGTACCCCCCAAACACAGGTAACCAAAGCAAAATTGTGGAAATGAGATCATATCAAGCTAAAACACTTTTCACAGCAAAGGAAGCAATCAACAAAGTGAAACAATCCATAGAATGGGAGACGTTACTTGCAAACTATCCATCTAAGAAGGCATTAATAGAGTATATAAGGAGCTCCAACAACTCTATATAAAAACATCAAATAATCTGATTTAAAAATGGGCAAAGGATCTGATAAAACATTTCCCAAAAGAATACATTCAAATGAATACCAGGTATATGAAAAATGCTCAATACCATCAGTCATCAGAAATAAGCAAATCAAAACTACAGTGAGATATCATTGCACCTGAGATAAAATGACTTTTATCAAAAAGACAATAACAAATGCTAGTGAGGTTAAGGAGGAAGTGGAAGTCTTGTACACTGTTGGTGGGAATGTACATTAGTGCAGCCAGTACGGGAAACTGAAAACATAACTACCACATACTCTCTCCTGGGTACATATCCAAAGGAGAGGAATTCAGTATATCATTAAAGACATGTGCACTTCCATACATATTGTGAAATTATTCACAATACCCAAGATATGAACTCAACCTGTGTCCATCAATGAACTAATGGATAAAAAAATAGAGGTAAATATAAGCACTAGAGTATTATTGATATACAGTCACAAAAAGAAAGAAGTTGTGCCCTTTGCAACATCATGGATGGAACTGGAGAACATTATATTACGTGAAATAAGCTGAGCACAGAAAGTCAAATCTCACATGTCTTCATTTATACAAGGGAGCTAAATATTAAAAATAAGTGGTCCCAGGAAGCCAGAGTGTAGAAGATAGATACTAGAGGCTTAAGAATGTAGTGGGGAGGGGATGATAAAATGGGGATGATTAACGTGTACAAAAATAGATTGTGGTTAGCTAGAACGAACAAAGGAACTATAATCAACAATTAACTTAGGGATATATTTAAAAATAACTAGAAGTGTGGAATCATAATGTTTCTAACACAAAGAAATGTTAAATTCCTGAGGTGGTAGAAACCTCAATTACCCTGATTTGATTAATGCATATTTCATGTCTATATAAAAACATCATATGTACCTATAAAGATATACTACTATTATGTATACGTAATAATATTTTCAAAATTCTAATTCAAGTTTACACAAATAGTAACACTTTTTTTATTAAATCATAGCTGTGTACATAGATATGATAATGGAGCATCATACACTAGCTTCATAGACTGTTTGACATATTTTCATCACAATGGTTAACATAGCCTTCCTGGCATTTTCTTAGTTATTGTGCTAAGATATTTACATTCCACATTTACTAAGTTTCACATATAACTTTGCAAGGTGCACCGCACGTGTAATCCCACCAATCCCTCTTCCTCTACCCCCTACCCCCTCCCTCCCCTCCTTTTCCCCTTTCCCCTATTCTTAGGTTGTAACTGGGTTACAGCTTTCATGTGAAAACCCTAAATTACTTTCATAGTACGTCTGAGTACATTGGGTACTTTTTCTTCCATTCTTGAGATACTTTACTAAGAAGAATATGTTCCAGCTCCATCCATGTAAACATGAAAGAGGTAAGGTCTCCATCTTTCTTTAAGGCTGCATAATATTCCATGGTGTACATATACCACAATTTATTAACCCATTCGTGGATCGATGGGCACTTGGGCTTTTTCCATGAATTAGCAATTATGAATTGGGCTGCAATAAACATTCTGGTACAAATATCTTTGTTAAGATGTGAATTTTGGTCTTCTGGGTATATGCCCAGTAGAGGGATTGAATGGCAGCTCTATTTTTAGATCTCTACATGTTCTCCATATTATCTTTCCAAAAGGAATGTATTAATTTGCATTCCCACCAGCAGTGCAAAAGTGTTCCCTTTCCTCCACATCCACACCAAAATCTCTGGTTTTGAGATTTTGTGATATAGGCTAGTCTCACTGGAGTTAGATGATATCTCAAAGTAGTTTTGATTTGCATTTCTCTGATGATTAAAGATGATGAGCATTTTTTCATATGTATGATGGCTGCACGCCTGTCTTCTTCAGAGAAATTTCTCTTCAAATCCCTTGCCCAGGCTGTGATGGGATCCCTTGTTCTTTTGTTGCTAATGCATTTGAGTTCTCTGTGGATTCTGGTTATTAAACATTTGTCGGACACATAACCTGCAAATATCTTCTTCCATTATGAGGGCGGTTTGCTTGCTTTACTTACTGTGTTCTTGGCTGTGCAGAAGCTTTTTAGTTTGATCAAGTCCCAGTAGTGTATTTTTGAAGCTGCTTCAATTGCCTGGGTGAAGGCATAAAATACTCGCCCAGAACAATTTCTTCAAGGGTTTTCTCTGCACTCTCTTCTGGTATTTTTATAGTTCCATGTCTTAAGTTTAAATCTTTAATCCAGTGAGTCTATACTAGTTAATGGTGAAAGGTGTGGGCCCAGTTTCAGTCTTCTGCAGTTTGCCAGCCAGTTCACCCAGCACCAATTGTTAAATAGGTAATCTTTTCCCCACTGAATGTTTTAAATTGGCTTGTCAAAGATTAAATAACGGTAAGCAGCTGCATTCATCTCTTGGTTCTCTATTCTGTTCCAGACATCTACTTCTCTGTCTTTGTGCCAATACCATGCTGTTTTGATCACTATCCATTTGTAGTATAGTCTGAGGTCTAGTAGCGTGATTCCTCCTGCTTTGTTTTTATTTCTGAGTAATGTCTTGACTATTCGAGGTTTTTTCTGATTCCATATAAAACGAAGTATTGTTTTTTCCAGATCTTTAAAGTATGACGGTGGAGCTTTAATAGGGATTGCGTTGAAATTGTATATTGCTTTGGGTAGTAGGGACATTTTAAAAATGTTGATTCTTCCCAGCCATGAGCATGGTATGTTTTTCCATTTGTTAATATTTTCAGCTATTTCTTTTCTTAAAGTTTCATAGTTCTCTTTATAGAGATCTTTCATGTCCTTTGTTAGATAAATTCACAAATTTTTCATCTTCTTTGGCACCACTGTCAATGGGATAGAGTCCTTAACTGTTTTTCAACTTGACTATTGTTGGTATATATAAAGGCTACCTATTTATGAATGTTGATTTTGTAACCTGACACGCTGCTGGATTCCTTGATCACTTCTAGGAGTTTTGTAGTAGAGTCCCTAGTGTTTTCCAGATATACAATCATATCATCTGCAAAGAATGAAAGTTTGATCTCTTCTGACCCTATATGGATACCCTTGATGGCCTTTTCTTCCCTAATTGCGGTGGCTAATACTTCCATTACAATGTTAAAAAGCAATGGAGATAATGGGCAGCCTTGTCTAGTTCCTGATCTGAGTGGAAACGATTCCAATTTAACTCCATTCAATATGATATTGGCGGTGGGTTTGCTGTAGATGGCCTCTATCAGTTTAAGAAATGTCCCTTCTGTACCAATTTTCTTAAGTGTTCTGACCATGAAAGGATGCTGGATATTATCAAAAGCTTTTTCTGCATCGATTGAGAGAATCATATGGTCTTTGTTTTTTAATTTGTTTATGTGCTGAATTACATTTATGATTTATGTATATTGAACCAGCCTGGAGACCCTGGGATAAAACTGACTTGGTCATGATGTATAATTTGTTTGATGTGTTACTGGATTCTGTTTGTTAGGATCTTGTTGAATATTTTTGCATCTATATTCATTAGTGATATTGGTCTCTAATTTTCTTTTCTTACTGGGTCTTTTCCTGGTTTGGGGATCAGGGTGATGTTTGCTTTATAGAATGTGTTGGGTAGTCTTCCTTCTTTTTCTACCTTTTGGAACAGGTTGAGTAATATAGGTACTAATTCCTCTTTAAAGGTTTGGTAGAATTCTGACGTGAAACCATCTGGTCCCGGGCTTTTCTTTTTAGGGAGGTTTTGTATGGTTGATGCTATTTCCGAACTTGATATGGGCCTGTTCAGCATTTCCACTTAATTCTGGCTAAGTCTTGGAAGGTGATGTGCTTTCAATTATCGGTCAATTTCCTTCAGATTTTCATATTTCTGAGAATACAGTTTCTTGTAATATTAAGGATTTTTTGGATTTCTGACCAGTCTGTTGTTATTTCGGCTTTGTCATTTCTGATTGATGAGATTAGAGATTTTACTCTTTTTTTCCTGATTAGGTTGGCCAATGGTTTGTCTATTTTATTGACCTTTTCAAAAAAACAGCGTTTTGATTTATTGATCTGTTGTATTATTCTTTTGTTTTCAATTTCATTTAATTCTGCTCTAATTTTGTTATTTCTTTTCTTCTACTGGGTTTAGGGTTGGAATGTTCTTCCTTTTTCAGTTGCTTGAGATTTCCCATTACGTTGTTAACTTTCTCTCTTTCCATTCTCTTGAGGAAGGCTTGCAGTTGTGTAAATTTCCCTCTTAGAACTGCCTTTGTGGTGTCCCAGAGGTTCTGATAGTTCATGTCTTCATTGTCATTTTGTTCCAAAAAATTGGCAATTTCTTTCTTAATCTCATCTCTGACCCAGCTATGATTCAGCATAAGGTTATTTAACTTCCATGTTTTTGTATGAGTATGCAGATTCCTGTTGTTATTCAGCTCAAGTTTTATTCCATGCTGGTCCAAGAAGATGCAAGGAATAATTTCTATTCCTTTAAATTTACTGAGGTTAAACTTGTGACCTAAAATGTGATCGATTTTGGAGTAGGTTCTGTGGGCTGATGAGAAGTATGTGTATTCAGTTTTTTGGGGATGAAATGTTCTGTAGATGTCTGCTAAATGCAGATATTGGATGGTTAGGTTTAAATCTAAAATTTCTTTGCTCAGCTTCTTATTGGAGGATCGATCTAACAATGCCAAAGGAGTGTTGAAATCTCTGACTATTATGGAGCTGGAGGAAATCAAGTTGCTCATGTCTGTTAGAGTTTCTCTTATAAATTGAGGTGCATTCTGGTTGGGTGGATATGTATTAATAATTGAAATCTTATCATATTGAGTATTACCCTTAACAAATATGAAGTGACCATTCTCGTCCTTCCTTACTTTTGTTGGTTTAAAGCCTATTGTATCTGCAAATAAAATTGCGACACCTGCTTTTTTCTGATTACCGTTTGCCTGAAATATGGATGACCATCCTTTCACTCTGAGTCTGTATTTGTCTTTTAAGTTAAGATGTGACTCTTGTATGCAACAAATATCTGGCCTGAGTTTTTGTATCTAGTCAGCCAACCTATGTCTCTTTAGAGGACAGTTTAGGCCATTTGCATTGATGGAGAATATTGATAAGTCTGGTGAAGTTTTAGGTATCGAGTTTTTCAAAAGTCCAGTGGGCATTTTTAATCCTTTCCCCAGTGTGGAAGTTGGAGTTTTATCCGAAGTTTCTGAGTGAGTTTACTTTTGTGGTATAGGATTGGGTTGGTCATTATGGAGGATAGGTCTGAGAATATCCTGAAGTGCTGGTTTGGTTATGGCAAATTTCTTCAACATATAAATGTCATTAAAGTATTTAATTTCTCCATCATAAATGAAACTCAGTTTAGCTGGATACAAGATCTGGGGTTGAAAGTTATTTTACTTTAGGAGATTAAAAGTCGGTGACCACCCTCTTCTGGCTTGAAAAGTTTCAGCAGAGAGATCTGCAGTCATTCTAATATTCTTCCCTTTGAAGGTAATGGTTTTTTTTTTCTCCTTGCAGCTTTGAGAATTTTCTCCTTCATATCAACTTCAGTGAAGTCAATTATGATATGCCTGGGGGATGTCTTATTGGGGTTGAGTCATGCTGGGGTTGTGAAGCTGTCTGCTATCTGAATTTCAGAATTTCTAGGCATGTCTGGAAAATTCTCTTTCATAATTTCATGTCGAAGGGCCTCTGTGCCCATCTAGATCACTTCATAGGTTTCAGGAATTCCAATTATTCATATGTTAACCTTCTTTGAATTACCCCAGAGCTCTCTGAGAGAATGATCCATTTTTGCTCTCCATTTCTCTTCCTCTTTGAGAGTTTGAGAGTGTTCAAAGGCTTTGTCTTCGATGTCAGAAATCCTTTCTTCTGCTTGCTCCATTCTGGTGCTGACAAATTCTACAGTACTTTTCATATCTTTGAGGGCTGCAAATTCTCGCTTGAGTGTGTCTAAGTCTTTGGTGGTTTTGTCTTTAAATTCATTTAATATTGAGACAACTTTTGAATTTCTCCTCGAATTCCTAATTCGACTTTGTTAATCTTGTCTGCAATCCAAATTCTGAATTCAATTTCTGACATCTGAGCCAGTTGTTTGTGAATGGGATCTTCAATTACATCTGCCATATCTTTCCTTTGGGAGGTTGATTTATTCTGGTTATTCATGTTACCAGAGTTTTTCCACTGATTCCTCCCCGTGGTTTTTTTACTCCCTTTGGTTTTTCCCCTGGGGCTTTGTCGAGGGCCTGTACAGTGTTGTGGACTGAGAAAATGGGGTCCTATCTTATGTGGTGGGGCTAAGTGGTTCTGTCTTATTTTCAGCTGGTTTCTGTTCAAGCCTAGTGAAACATTTACTCTGGGTTGAAGTCTCAGCTGTGGAGAAAAACCAGCAATTAAGTCACCCTGCCCACCTCTGGCACTAATTGGAAAAGGAAAATCTAACCTTCCTACACCGCACACCCAGGGCACCACCTGAAAAATCCTCAGTCTATTGGTTCAGTTCAAAAGGTCCAAATCAATTGTCTCAGTCAGTACCTGTCTTGGATGGGAGAGTTCAAGAGGTCTCTGGGAGCTGGGTCACAGGGGTATGGTGACTACTCTGATATGGCTTACTCCAGTGCTGCATGGAGTCAGGAGGAGCCACCTAGCAAATAGATCAGTCTGGGAAGGTTGATGCCTCCTTCCCCACCTTGCCCCTTTGTCGGACCCAGTCACTGATATCACTGCAGATAGCTGACCCAGTTGCCTGTAGTGAACAGATACTCCAGGGTTTGCACCTGCCTCAATCACAAGGCAATCTGCCAGACCTCTGCACTCTGCCACTATCTAGCAGGAGGAAGTGAGGCCTGACATCCTCAGGCCCTTGATGAAGGTCAGGGGGGCATTCATTCAGGCTCAGCCCTGCCCCTGATTGATGTTACTGACAGAACAGGGCAGAAAAGAACAACTATGTGGGATTCTGTGTCTGTTCCTGCTAAAATCACCTGCAGAAGATAAGTTGTTCTGAGTTCCAACCTCTTTGCTGCTGGAGGTTTGTATTTGGTTACCTCTCTGAGTTGGCCCCACCCTGGAAGCTTCCTAGGTTTGTGAGTAGCCTCAGGCAAATCCTTTACTCATGGGTGGCTTCCTCTGGTTGCCCAGGGAGACAGGGGGTGTGGCTTCAGAATATCCAGGAATGAGGTGTTTTGCTATTTAAAAAGACGGCTGTTGATCCACCTCCAGGAATCGCAGCTTTGCTGTGGCTCACACCCAGCCAACCCTTCTCTCCTCATTCCCACGCCCCAGAGTCAGCACTGACCAGCCACAGTTTATGCTCTGTCCACACCCCTAAAGAGATCACCCAAAAATATGGACTCCTGGGGGACAGGCCTCCAGATCTCAGAGTGAGGGCAAAGGAGGGTGAGGGTGAAGGAGAGTGCTGGGAGCGCAGAGCTGCAGGTCACGAGCACACACAGTTCCACACAGTTTTATGCCTGGCTGCACCACTGCCAGAAGACAGCCACCACTCTGCATCCCAGGGAACCATCGGTCTGGAGAGGTTCCCTTCCAGCCGACCATCCCCTGCCCCAGAGTCGGTGCAGCTCAGGCACTGTCCACACCCCACAGGAAATCACCCAAGAATCCGGACTCCTGGTGGACAGGCCCCCAGACCCCAGAGCAAGAGTGGAGAGGAGCGCTGGGAGCTCAGCGTTGCAAGCGGGGAAGATACACAGTTTCACTCAGTTTTATGCCTGGCTGTATTGCTGCCCAAGGAGGGCTGTTGCAACATGCCTCGGGGAAGTGCCGCCCTGGCATGGCTCCTCCTCAGCCAACTGCCCTCTCCTCACTCCCGTGCCCTAGGGTCAGCGCTGACCAGCCACAGCTCGGGCACTGTCCACACCCCTTGAGAAATCACCCAAGAATCTGAACTCCTGGGGGACAGGCCTCCAGACCTCAGTGTGAGTGGAGGGGGGTTCTGGGAGTTCAGGGTTGCACTTAAAGGATATTTACAGTTTTATACAGTTTTATGCCTGGCAGGAGGACGCTATGGCACCCTAGTCGGGGAGGTAGGTCCAGTTTTTAGAAGGTCTTTCCCATGGAGTGTAGTGGGAGGGCCTTTGATTTCTGCCTGTTTGTTTGTTTGTTTGTTTGTGGGGCTCTTGAGCCGGTCTCGTGGGGGAGGGGAGACTCCCATCTGCTTGGTGATGGATTTTGTACATTTTGTTTGCATCCTTGTGGTCGCAGCTCACCTCAGCGGGATTGATGTGCATTCTTCAACTTTCTCTCTTGGTGCAGCTCAAATCCACCAGGTTTCTTGATAAATTTTTGTCCCTTAATTCTCCTGCTGGACGGGACCCTCTGTGGAAAGCTGGCTTCAGTCCACCATCTTGTCTCCCCCCCACAAATAGTAAAACTTGAATCACAGGGAATTTTTAAAAGGTATTTTAATTTTAGTTCCTGAGCCTGTTATCCTGTATGAGGACAAAAAGATGACATACATTGAAGGTTCTCAAACTTGAAAATCTTGTCATAGTAGACATGTGAGGGGTATAGGGACCAGTGAATTCAAGAGAAGGGAGTCACAAAATGTTATTAAGCTGACTCTGTATCATAGCAGAGCTGAGGTACAGATTGGTTTCACAAGGGGTAGATCATCAGATCATGTGATTCTCAAGATCGTTTTATTTTATTGTATTTTTTTAAATTTCAGCCCAATGTGAGGGTACAAACTAGGTTAAAATGTTTGCATTTGTTAGGTACAGTCCCTCTTGTAGTTTTGTCCCATGCCCAAGAGGTGTGCCATGTATTCTTACATTGTAGGAGTGCCCATTAAGTGGGAGCACATCTATCCCACTCCCTCTTCCTCTATTTCTGCTCCCTCGTTCTCCCTCTCCCCAGCTTGAATTGAACTGAATTTTTCTCTTATATGGGCATGCATAGCATCATCTACTAGCTTCATATTAGTACTGAGTACATTATATACTTTTTTACCCATTTTTGTGTTACTTTACTAAGAAGACTGTGTTTCAATTCCAACCAGGGTTTACAAAACATGTAAAATATCCATCTCTTTTATAGCTCAATAGTATTCCATGGTATACATATACAACAGTTTTTATTAATCCATTCCTGGTTTGGTGGGCATTTAGGTTGTTTCCATATCTTGGCAATTATAATTGAGCTGTGATAAAAAATCTAGTGCAAATATCTTTATGATGAAAGGATCTTTTTCTTTTGAGTAGGCAACAAGTAACATGATGGCAGGATCAATAGGTCCAGTTTGACTTCTTTGAGGATTCTTCATCCTTCTTTCTGAAGAGGCTGTATTAGTTTGCAGTCCCACTGGCAGTATAAGAGTGTTCCCTTCTCTCCACATTCATGCCAGCATCTGCACTTTGGGGCTGTGTGATTTGGGCTATTCTAACTGGGGTTAGGTGATATCTCAGGGTGGTTTTGATTTCCATTTCTCTGTTGATTATGGATGGTGAGCATTTTTTCATGTTTGTTATCCATTTGTCTGTCTTTCTCAGAGAAGATTCTGTTCATGTCTCTTGCCCAGTAATAGATGGGATTGTTTGTTCTTTATGGTTGATTAATTTGAGTTCTCTGTAGATTCTAGTTATCAACCCTTTGTCACATTGGTAACATGCAAATATCTTTTCCCATTCTGAAGATTTTCTATTTGCTTCAGTTGTTGTGTCTTTAGCTGTGCAGAAGCTTTTCAGTGTAATTAAATCCCATTTGTTTATTTTTGTTGTTGTTGCAATTGCCACTGAAGTCGTCATAAAATTTTTCTTCATGCTGAAGAAGTGTGGTTTTTACCACACTTTCTCTAGGTTTTTTTTCTTTATCATTTCATGTCTCAGAAATAAATCTTTTGTCCATCTTGGATGGATTTGTAAGTGGTAATGTGTGGTTCTATTTTCAGTCTTTTACATGTGGTTATCCAGTTCTCCCAACACCATTTATTAAATAGGGATTATTTTCCCCAATGTATGCTTTTGTTTGATTTATCAAAGATTAGATGTCAAGAAGAGATTGGTTTCATCTCTTGGTTTTCTATTCTGTTCCATATGTCTATGTGTCTATTTTTGTGGCAATACCATGCTAGTTTGATCTCTGTGGGCTTAAAATATAACCTAAAGTCTGGTAGATGATATTCTGGCTTTGTTTTTATTACTAATAATTGCCTTGGCTACATAGGGATTTCTCTGGTTCCATTCAAAATGAAGAACTTTTTTTCCCCCAGTTCCAGAAAGTATAATGTTGGTATTTTAATGGGAAATGCATTGAATCTATAGATTGCTTTGGGTAATATAGACATTTTCACAGTGTTGATTCTTCTCAGCCAAGAGCATGGTATATTCTTCCATTTGTTAATGTATTCTCCTATTTATTTTCTTAGGGTTTCATAATTCTGTTTGATTCTCCAGATTTTAAATGAATAGAACACTGGAGAAAATATATAGAAACTGGGCCTGGCCTGGTGGCTCAGGCCTAAAATCCTAGCACTCTGGGAAGATTGATTGAAGTCAGGATTTCTTGAGCAGCCTGAGAAAGAGTGGGACCCCATTTATACTAGAAAGAAAAATAAAAAATACAAAAATAAAAATTAAGTAGGCATCATGACACATGCTTATAGCTACTGGCACATGTCCCAGCTATTTTGGAGAATGAGTCATGAGGATTACTTGAACCCTGAAGTTTGAAGTTGCAGTGAGCTTTGCCAAAGCCATTTACTCTACCAGAGGCAACTGAGTGAGACTCTCTTGAAAACAAAAAAACAAACAAAAAAAATCACAGAAAAACACAAAATATAATAAAGAAATAAAACTGGAGAAAACACATCCTGTGTAAGAACCTCACGTAAAATCTTCTCAGTGTTTTTACTGGAGAAGAATTCTCAGGGCCCTTTCCCTTCCATCTTCATTTCTATGCAAGAGCTTGTGCAAGAGGCACTTGAGAAAGCTTTAATTCATGCCTTTTTTTTTTTGTTCTCGTGGGAACATGAGAGAAAGCTGAAAAGCTTCCAATTAATTTAGTGAGAAAATATGACCTTTAGGTCCTTCTTTGATGGAGTAAGTGGAAGTGACTGAAATTTTAGTCTTCAGAGGATGTATAAATATGTGTGTAAAAAAGCAACTATTGCATTTTGTATCAACTGAGACCACTGGCCTGGATTCACTAAGTTTTCTGACTGAATTCTAAACTGCCGGAAAATAACATAGACACTCGTCATGAAGCTGGTAACTGTCTTCCTGCTGGTGACAATCAGCATTTGCAGCTACTCTGGTAAGTAGCCTCCAACACTGATATTTCTCTACTTTCTATGAATGAGAACAGAAATGATAAGGCTAAACTCAGTGACAGTGGAATATGATAAAAGGAGTTTTTATTTATTAAGTGTTCTCTTAAACTGACACATTATAATTGCATATATTTACAAAATTGGAAAAAGTTTTAGAATCACAGAAAATAGAAATGTTAAAACATATTTCAGATTTCACCCACCCAATCTCTAATACAAGACACAAATGATCCCTAAGGCATCCACATGGGAAGTTGCCTAACTCACAGTAGGTGAAACAGCACTTTTCACAGTTGGACAATTGTCACCGTTAGTTTTTCTTAATCCTGAGTCAAAATTTAAATTTATAAGTCACTTCTTTTGCTTTTGAAACTATGTGGACTCATTTCTTGCTATCATCTCCAATTATCCAGATGACTAGGTTGGTTGTCCTGAGACAGCAACATTCAAATGTCAGCTCACCCTGGAGATATTCACTGAGTAGCTGCAACTTATTGGACAATGGATAAGCATTAGAAGATTCAGACATTAGTCCATGATAAATACTGTTCTCACACTGCTTATAGTCTGTTAGGAGAGATAAGATTTCTACAGAAGTTATTAAAATATGTGACTATTTAAATGCCCAAGGAGATATACAACTAGAGCTCTGTGAGTGTCCTGAGGGGTGAAGGATTTAATTTACTGGTAAGGGCACAGAGGCTAAATTCTTGGAGCACTGTGGGAACTGGTCCATTCTTTTTGAAAGGAATTCCGGCCACTATCAGAAAGATACATTTAACTGCATTGGAAAAAAACACATCCTGATGACCACTGCTCATTAAGAGAACAGAAAGTTTTGAGGAGCTTCCTTGATGAAGATATAAATACATATGGAGAAGACATTCACTACAGTATGTGAAATAAGAAGTCTAGAAATTGGTCATGAGTCACTGGTTACACCCATAACTGCACTGGAAAATTTAGCTTGTGTATTTTATAGAATAGTTATAGCAATTTGTAACTTCACTAGTTTTGAATATTATGTTGTTTTGTAGTGTGAGAGACAAGTACCTATGGGTGACAGAGGCAACAGAATGGAGGATGGAGGGAAATAATACCTTCCCTATGGGGGAAAGTTTGGAAGGGAAATAGGTGGTAGAAGATGGAGGAAAAATAGGTGTAAAGGCTCCATTTTTATAACTTGAATTGGGAAATTAAAAAGGGTGAAAAATACATGCACATTTTTATAACTTGAATGGGGAAATTAAATTTGCAAAGAAAATGAGCAAAGGTAGATCTCAGCCAGCAAAAGGCTGTGTTTTTTGGTATGTGCTCACATATGTATGTATTTGTACAGCTGCACACATGCTTTTGTAAAACTATCTGTGATGTATTTTTACCTCTCATGTACTATGTGAAAGTTATCTTTCTAAAGCTAAAGACATGCCACAATCACTACCAATGCCCTTGGGAAAAAATTCCAAACTCATTGATTTGACATCCAAATCTCTTCCTTTCACTCAATTTTCTCACCTCACACTCTTTACCTTCCATCCCTGGAAAGACCCCACTGGATCAGTGCATTTCAGCTTCTCTGAGCAGAAGACCCACCATTCTGTGCATACACTTTCATCTTAAAATCTTAGTGCCTTCTTCATTTTCTTTCTAAATTATTGCCCATCTTTTTTAACTTAAATTACAGATGTTCATCTCAGACATAGCTCTAATATTATTTCTTTTGTAAGATTCCTGCAACACCCGCCCACAACAGCATTAGTCATCCTTTCCTTTGTGTTTTCATATAACTTTGTCTATTGAGTTATCAAAACACAGGCCACATAAATTTTTATTGTCCACTGGATCATGTGTGCTATCCCTATGCTATTTGTCTATGTATCCCCACTAACTGGCATAGAGCCTGGTGTTCAACTGTCTCTGCAGTGTCAAGCTGAATTGGCTGGGAGCAGCTCCCTGGACTGTGATGGGGTCCATTCGCATCCCTGAATGGAGATTCATCAGGGCATCTCTCCTAATGAATCGCCACATACAGTGTACCTTTCTTTCATTCAAGTACAAGGTTCTATGGAGTGCTTACTGCATGCCAGGGTCAGTTTCAGTCATGGAGTGCAGCAGTGAATAAAACATAAATTCTGTCTTCTTTTGGAGCCTACATCATAATGCAAAAATGAAGGCAATAAAAATATCAGTTACTACTTCAGGCAAGAGTAAGAAAAAAAGAAGATAGAGAGTAACTGATGGGTGGTGCTATTTCAGATACAGTGGCCATGGCAGGCTTCTCTGAGGAGTAACATTTGAAGAGAGACCGAATGATGTGAGAAAGACAGACATATAGCTGAGGAAAGAGGGAGAGGTTGTCATGGGAAATGAAGATGGGTGGGTCTGGAATGGGGCTGTTGATGAATGGAGTGGAAGGTGATGAGGTCATACGCAGGAACTGAATGTACCTGTTTCACCTGCTTTCTCTCTTGTTCTGCAACTACTGCCTTCCTCATCGATAGTTTTTCCCTTCCTGCCCCAGTTGACAAAGTGCTGCCTTTACCTCTGGACAATGTCCTTTCCTTCATGGATCCATTAAAGCTTCTTCTGAAAACTCTTGGCATTTCTGTTGAGCACCTTATAGAAGGGCTGAGAAAGTGTGTGAATGAGCTGGGACAAGAGGCTTCTGAGTCTGTGAAGAAACTGCTGGTAACTATGCCTTGGAGTGACCAATTTGATAAGGGGGAAGGCTTAGTCACCCTAAACACCCACCCCATCCTATTCTCCCTTGTAAAGGGGTATTTCCCCTATACTGATGATGCTCATCTAAAATTTACATGTCTTAAAATGTCAAGGAAAGTGCAGTTGTGACCTTTCCAGGAAGAATTTTTAAATAACAGAGTCCTATGTTTTAGCTGTGACTTTACCACCAACCACCATGGTGATTTTAGATGAGATTTCACTACACTGAGTCAGTGTTTCTCCTTCAATAAAAAGCTTGGCTAATAAGAGAGTGAATGTAAATAGTTTTTGCAACATGCTAATTACATGTAAGCTGCTCTGATTTTTATTCTCCTTCTGCATTTCAGGAGGCCCTATCACACTTGGTGTAACTGCAGGATAAAGAAGAGTGAAGTTGAAGGAGGATGATTCTCCCAAGGCCCTGGATAAACCCCATTCCACTGAATAACAGACTAAATGCCCTAAAATGTAGTGACCCCTGAAAAGAATGATTAAAGCAATGAATAGACTTTTCAGTTTGTCCTATTTTTATTTCTGGCAGCTCCATTCAGAAGGGCATAACTAGCTAATTTTTCCTTTGGATCATAAACTCTAGAGAACCTGTTTTTCTAAAGACACGCAGGCATTTTAAGTGCTTCTCCCCCTCTCCTAACTCTAAGTTAAATATCTCCATTTTTTCAAGTATTCTTTATCTAAGAATATTTCCAGAAAATTTTTTAATTTAAAAAGTATAAAATAATTTTCAAAGTATTGTCTGAAAAGTCTAGTGTCTTACTAACTTCTTTGGTTTGGAGTCTATAGGCGCAGAATGCTAGTTTTTATTCAGCTTGTAGTGACTCTAGAGTGATCAGTAGCCCTCACAGACCCCCCTACCAAGGAAAGCCTTTACTACATCATTTTATATGAATAGGTTATAAACTATCTTCATCACCACCCCCAATTCTCGTTACAATGTTGACAGAATTGTGTTTTCAGGGCATATTCTGCTTCTATCATGACCCCCTACAGAAGAGATTTCAAGCTCCTGAGTGTGGCCAACAAGGCCTTTCAGTATTTGGCCTGTTTTCATGTCTACTCTCATCTATTTTCTTTTCTTCATACCTGGTCTCCCCAGCCACACTTAACAGATAAGCAAATCCCTTTCCCTCAAACATTCTTACACATTAATGAAAAATCAAACATCTCCTTACCCAGAATGCCTGCCAGGTCTGCTTTCAGACAGAGCCTGTGACAGTCTTGGGACTGTTTGCTCTGGGATCGAGTCCCTCCCCTTGCTCTGGTCTTCTCTGTGTTGGGGCAAGGGGAGAGGGGACATGACATTGACTGCTGTAGCTAACAATTCTCAGGTTCCCAGGTGGGCAGTTCTTCTCCCAAGACACCCAGGCAGTAGATTAGAGGTGGAAAGGGGAAAAACATTGTGTGGTTCCCTGTGCCTCTATGTTTGGGAGAAGTCTCTGAATGTAGTCTAAGCTCCAGGTTTTGTTGGAAAGGTCTGCATTGGTTCAAGCTTTATGTGATAGACTTCAGCCTCTGGGCTCTGGTCACACCACCTCTTCTCTTTCCGTCCAACAGCTGGATTCTTACTTTTGTCAATTTTTTTGTTGCCTCACCAACACCCAGTTGATGTTTTAGCTCTTCTAACATCTATTCAATCAGGCCTTTCCACTGCATTTACTATCTTCTTTTGTGTATTTATCTATCTTCTTTAGTGTTTTCAAAGATTTTGCCCATTTTGAAATTGGTTTCTTTTCGTTTTTTTTTTTTTTTTTTGTAGAGACAGAGTTTCACTTTATTGCCCTCGGTAGAGTGCCGTGGCATCACACAGCTCACAGAAACCTCCAACTCCTGGGCTTAGGCGATTCTCCTGCCTCAGCCTCCCGAGTAGCTGGAACTACAGGCGCCTGCCACAATGCCCAGCAGTTTGGCCGGGGCTGGGTTTGAACCCACCACCCTCGGTATATGGGGCCAGTGCCCTGCTCACTGAGCCACAGGCGCTGCCAGGTTTCTTTTCTTATAAGAAAGTTGTGAGCAGTATTTATTTTCTCCCAGTATTTCATTTTATTTTTGATTTTGTTAATGGCAATTGTCAGAGAGCAAAATATTTTTATTATGAGGAAACTCATTATCAGGTTTTGTTTTTCTTTTATATCTCATGCAAGAAATCTTTACCAGCTTCAAGATCGCACAGATTTTCTTCTGTTTTCTCTTAGCGGTTTTTTAGTTTGATGTTTAGGTTTATGATCATTGTGAGCTCATTTCTGTATATGGAATGCCATGCTATATATGTAATATTTGACATCCATTTATTCTCATATCAAATTATATTTTTCTAGCACTAATTTCTGATTCCCGTTTTGAAGTGATAGAATAAAATAAAAACTAGTACACTTTTAATGCTCTGCTTCTATAGGGAGAATATGATATAAATTCTCTATGAAAGAAAGAAAAATAAAGAATAGAAAGAAAAGAAGTGAAAAGGGAGGACCCAGGAGAGGGTTGTAGAGATACAATCATGGCAAGACAAAGGGAGGAAAAAGGAAAGAAGAAAATATAAGAAAATGAAGAAAAGGAAGAAAAAAATCCAAATACTCTTTTCAATCAGTAGCCACATTTTTATGCTTTCTATGATAATAACTTTTAAAGTCAAGCTCCATTTCCATGACTACAAATACAAATGAATTACCAACCCTTGGCTCAAGAAAAACCTCCAAGTATGTATTGTCTTGTTCCAAAAATAGTTCAAAATTAAGCTGGGTGGAGGGGCTTATGCCTTTGGGAGGCTGAGGAGAAAAAAATTATCTGCGATCAGGCATTTGATACAATCCTGGGCAACAAAAAAAGACCTGTCAAGAAATGAAAGAGAGAGAAGAAGAAGAAGAAGAAGGAGGAGGAGGAGGAGGAGGAGGAGGAGGAGGAGGAGGAGGAGGAGGAGGAGGAGAAAGAGAAGAAGGAAAGAAAAGAAAAGAAAGAAAAATAAAGAGATAACAAACAAAATCCAAAACTATTTAGTTGAAGGAGGCTCTTAGTATTTTCTGCTGTATTTTGTAGGCACCACAGGATTAAATGTACACTTGAAAATTTAACCAAATGTATCCTTCTCTAGGATACATGCCTTGTAGGGGAAGAGAAGATTTATTTCTTCACCCAATGCTAGGTTCTAGGTCCTTGGCTATGACACCTATAACAAAACACAGATTAACAAGAGAAAAGCATAAACATTTAATGTAAGTTTCATGTGACATATGAACTTTCATAAGGAGATGAAAAATAAACAAGAAGTAGACAGTTTGATTAGACAAAGGGGCTAGGACCTAAGGATAATAAACTGGGGACTTAAAAGGCCTCTTTGTTCAGATTCTTCTCTGTGTCTTACTGTCTTCAGAGATAAAGACATCTCTTTCCTCTGGGCAGAGGGAGCAATTTCCCAAATCAGTGTCTAATGAACTTCAGGGGAGAGAGGAAAGAGAAACAGGAAAAGAATCTCCTGCATTTGTGGTTTTCTCAAATGCCAGCATGCCATAATTTCAGGTAGCCTGACCTGAATCCCAACAGCCTCAGTTCTGTACTTCAATTTGCCAGGGATAATCTGTTCATGGAGTTCTTCTTTATACATTTCCAGAAGGGATCATCAATTGAAAACTTTTTCTGGAGGGTTCTATCTGACATTAATAAATAAAAGGATATTTATTACTACAAAATGATAATTATGGAATGATATAATATTATACCAAATCTGGTTAAATTGAAGGAAGCTCAAAAAATCCAGTACTGTCTTTCCAACCCCTCTCATTTTCATCAGACTGTGGTGAATAATCCATGTGTCTTTGCCTCTGCTTTTGGCAGAGAAAAGAGAGGGAAAATGACATTAAATAGCAAAGAGATTGGAGGGTTTTGTAGAAGGACTTGACTTACTCTCAGTAACAATTGGCATACACTGATTAGAAAAACAGAACTTCAAATCAAGCCCATTTATTTGCCACTTATTATGACATGAGACCTGTGATACCAATAAGACTATCAATCTTTTAATGTATCATTACAATATTCTAAATTGTGTGTTTTTATTGAATAAAAACTTGATGCAGAAAGTTATAAGTTGGGCACTATTTTTGCATTGTTTGTCTTTCTTTTTTTTTTATTAAATCATAGCTGTGTACATTAATGTGATCATGGGGCACCATACACTAGTTTTATAGACTGTTTGACACATTTTCATCATACTGGTTAACATAGCCTTCCTGGCATTTTCTTAGTTATTGTGCTAAGATATTTACATTCCACATTTACTAAGTTTCACTTATACCCTTGTAAGATGCACCACAGGTGTAATCCCACCAATCACTCTCCCTCCACTCTACCTCCCTATCCCCTCCCTTCTCTTGCCCCCTTCCCCATAATCTTGTACTGAGATTGGGTTGTAGCCTTCGTATGAAAGCTATAAATTAGTTTCATATTAGGGCTGAGACATTGGGTACATTTTCTTCCATTCTTTGGATACCTTGCTAAGACGAATATTTTCCAGCTCCATTCATGTAAACATGAAGGAGGTATAGTCTCCATCTTTCTTTATGGCTGCATAATATTCCATAGTGTACAAATACCACAATTTATTAATCCATTCATGAGTCGATGTGCACTTCGGTTTTTTCCATGACTTAGCAATTATGAATTGGGCTGCAATAAACATTCTGGTACAAATGTCTTTGTTATAGTGCGATTTTTGGTCTTCTGGATATATACCTAGTAGAGGAATTATAGGATCGAATGGCAGATCTATTTTTAGATCTCTGAGTATTCTCCAAACATCTTTCCAAAAGGACTGTATTAGTTTGCACCCACCAGCAGTGCAGAAGTATTCCCTTTTCTCCACATTTGCGCCAACATCTCTGGTTTTGGAATTTTGTGATGTGGGCTAATCTTACTAGAGTTAGATGATATCTCAAAGTAGTTTTGATTTGCATTTCTCTGATGGTTAATTATGATGAGCATTTTTTCATGTGTCTGTAGGCCATGCTCCTGTCTTCTTCAGAGAAGTTTCTCTTCAAATCCCTTGCCCAGCCTGAAAGGGGATCACTTGTTCTTTTCTTGCTAATACGTTTGAGTTCACTGTGGAATCTTGTTATTAAATCTTTCCTGGAGACATATCCTACAAATATCTTTGCCCTTTCTGAGGGCTGTATGCTTGCTCTACTTCCTGTGTTCTTGGCTGTGCAGAAACTTTTTAGTTTGATCAGGTCCCAGTAGTGTATTTTTGATGCAGCTTCAATTGCCTGAGGGCTCCTCCTCAAAAAATATTTGCCCAGGCTGATTCCTTCAAGAGTTTTCCCTGTGCTTTCTTCTAGTATTTTTATAATTTCATGTCTTAAGTTTAAATCTTCAATCCAGTGAGAGTCTATCTTAGTTAATGGTGAAAAGTGTGGGTCCAGTTTCAGTCTTCTACAGGTCGCCAGCGAGTCATCCAGCACCAGTTGTTAAATAGGGAATCTTCCCCATTGAATATTTTTAATTGGCTTGTCAAGTATCAAGTAACGGTAAGTAGCTGGGTTCATTTCTTGGTTCTCTATTCTGTTCCATGTATCTACCTCTCTGTTTTTGTGCTGGTACCATGCTGTTTTGATTACTATTGATTTATAGTATAGTGTGAGGTCTGGTAGCATAATTCCTTCTGCTTTTTTTTTTTTTTTTCTGAGTAATGTCTTGGCTATTCAAGGTTTTTTTTTGATTCCACATAAAACTATATATTATTTTTTCAAGATCTGTAAAGTATGACAATGGAGCTTGAATAGGTATTGCATTAAAATTGTATATTGCTTTGGGTAGTATAGACACTTCGACAATGTTGATTTTTCCCAGCCATGAGCATGGTATGTTTTTCCATTTGTTAACATCTTCAGCTATTTCTTTTTTTAGAGTTTCATAGTTCTCTTTATAGAGATCTTTCACGTTGTTTGTCAGATAAACATATTTCATCTTCTTTGGCGCTACTGTAAATGGAATAGCATCCTTGATTGTTTTTTCAGCTTGGCTATTGTTGGTATATATAAAGGCTACTGATTTATGGGTGTTGATTTTGTATCCTGAGACATTGCTATATTCCTTGATCACTTCTAAGAGTTTTATAGTAGAATCCCTGCTGTTTTCCAAAAGACAATCATATCATCTGCGAAAAGTGAAAGTTGGATCTCTTCTGACCCTATATGGATACCCTTGATCGCCTTTTCTTCCCTAATTGCGATGGCTAAAACTTCCATTACAATGTTAAAGATCAATGGAGCCAATGAGCAACCTTGCCTTGTTCCTGATCTGAGTGGAAATAATTTGGATTTAACTCCATTCAATACGATATTGGCTGTAAGTTTTTTGTAGATGGTCTCTATCAGTTTAAGAAATGTCCCTTCTATGCCCATTTTCTTAAGTGTTCTGATCATGAAGGGATACTGGATATTATCAAAAGCTTTTTCTGCATCGATTGAGAGAATCATATGGTCTTTGTTTTTTAATTTATTTATGTGCTGAATTATATTTATAGATTTACGTATATTGAACCAGCCTTGAGACCCTGGGATAAAACCCACTTGGTCATGGTATATAATTTGTTTGATATGTTTCTGGATTCTGTTTGCTAGGATCTTGTTGAATATTTTTGCATCAACATTCATTAGTGATACTGGTCTATAATTTTCTTTTCCTGTTGGGTCTTTTTCTGGTTTGGGGATCAAGTTGATGTTTGCTTCATAGAATGTGTTGGGTGGTATTTCTTCTTTTTCTATATTTTGGAAAAGTTTGAGTAATATAGGTACTAGTTCCTCTTTAAAAGTTTGGTAGAATTCTGATGGGAAGCCATCTGGACCTGGACTCTTCCTTTTAGAGAGATTTTGTATAGTTGATGCTATTTCAGAACTTGATATAGGCGGGTTCAACATTTCCACCTCATTCTGGCTAAGTCTTGGGAGGTAGCGTGCTTCCAAGTATTTGTCAATTTCCTTCAGGTTTTCGCATTTCTGAGAATAAAGTTTCTTGTAGTATTCATTAAGGATTTTTTGAATTTCTGAGGAGTCTGCTGTTATTTCGTCTTTACTATTTCTGATTGATGAAATTAGAGATTTTACTCTTTTTTTTCCTGCTTAGATTAGCCAAAGGTTTATCTATTTTATTGACCCTTTCAACAAACCAACATTATGTTTTATTGATTTGTTGTATAATTCTTTTGTTTTCAATTTCATTGATTTCTGCTCTAATTTTGGTTATTTCTTTTCTTCTGCTGGGTTTGGGATTAGAATGTTCTCCCTTTTCCAATTGCTTGAGATGTCCCATTAAGTTGTTAACTTCCTCTCTTTCTGTCCTCTTGAGGAAGGCATGCAGTTCTATAAATTTTCCTCTTAAGACTGCCTTTGCAATATCACAGAGGTTCTGACAATTCGTGTCTTCATTGTCGTTTATTCCAAAAATTTGTTTATTTCCTTCTTAATCTCATCTATGACCCAGCTATCATTCAGCATGAGGTTATTCAGTTTCCATGTTTTTGTATGAGTATGCAGGTTCTTGTTGTTACTGAGTTCCATTTTTATTCCATGATGGTCGGAGATGATGCAAGGAATAATTTCTATTCTTTTAAAATTGCTGAGGTTATATTTCTGACCTAAGTTGTGAACAGTTTTGGAGTATATTCCATGAGCTGATGGGAAGAATGTGTATTCAGTTTTATTAGGATAAAATGTTCTGTAAATATCTGTTAAATCCAATTGTTGGATTATTAAGTTTAAATCTAAAATTTCTTTGCTTAGCTTCTTTTTGGAGGATCTATCCAACACCACTAAAGGGTTGTTAAAATCTCTGACTACTATACATCTGGAGGAAATCAAGTTGCTCATGTCCGTTAGAGTTTCTCTTATAAATTGAGGTGCATTTTGGTTGGATGCATAAATATTGATAATTGAAATCTCATCATATTGAGTCTTGCCCTTAACAAATATGTAGTGACCCTCCTCATGTTCTTTTACTTTTGTCGGTTTAAAGCCTATTGTATCTGCAAATAAAATTGGAACACCTGCGTTTTTCTGTTTTCCATTTGCTTGGAATATAGATGACCATCCCTTCACCCTGAGTCTACATTTATCTTTTGAGGTAAAATGAGATTCTTGTATGGAGCAGATATGTGGTCTGAGTTTATGTATCCAGTCAGCCAGCCTGTGCCTCTTTAGAGGACAATTTAATCCGTTCACATTAATTGAGAATATTGATGGGCCTGGTATAATTTTGAGTATCAAGTTTTGTGAAAGACCAGTGGACATATTTAATCCTTTTGCCACTGTGGAATTTGGAATTTTATCAAAAGTGTCAGAGTGAGTTTACTTTTGTGGTGGAGAGTTGTGCTGGCCATTATGGAGAATAGGTATGAGGATATCCTGGAGAGCTCATTTAGTTATGGCAAATTTCTTCAACATATGGATGTCATTACATCATTTAATTTCTCCATCATAAATGAAACTCATTTTAGCATGGTAGAGGATCCTGGGTTGAAAGTTATTTTGTTTTAGGAGATTAAAAGTCAATCACCACCCTCTTCCTGCTTGAAAGGTTTCAGCAGGGAGATCAGCAGTCATTCTAATATTCTTCCCGTTGTAGGTTATGGTCTTTTTACGTCTGGCTGCTTTCAGGATTTTCTCCTTCATATTAACTTTAGTAAAGTTAATTATGATGTGCCTGGGGCATGTCTTATTTGGGTTGAGTCATGCTGGGGTTCTGAAACTATCTGCTATCTGGATTTCAGGGTCTCTTGACATGTCTGGGAAGTTCTCTTCCATAATCTCATGAAGAAGGGCCTCTGTGCCTTGTGAAGCTACTTCATCACCTTCAGGAATCCCTATAATGTGAATATTGGTTTTCTTCAAGTTATCCCAGAGCTCTCTGAGAGAATGATCTGTTTTTCTCTCCATTTCTCTTCCTCTTTGAACATTTGGGATCATTCAAAAGTTTTGTCTTCAGTGTCGGAAATCCTTTCTTCTGCCTGTTCCATTCTGTTACTGAGGGATTCTACTGTATTTCTCATATCATGTAAGGCTGAAACTTCTTTTCTCAATGTGTCTAAATCTTTGGTGATTTTCTCTTTGAATTCATTGAATTCTTGAGACATCTTCTGAATTAATTCTACAATTTCTACCTCCAACTTTACTTCCATTCTGTTGATCTTATTTGCAATCCAAATTCTGAATTCGATTTCAGACATCTCAGGTATCTGTTTGTAAATGGAATCCTCTGGATTGGCTATTTTTTCATTCCTTGGGGGAGTAGAACTTTTCTGTTTATTCATGTTGCCAGAGTTTTTCTACTGAATCTGCCCCATGATTGTTTTTTCAGTTTTTAGCTAGATGAGCAGGCAAGGTGAAATTGGACTGGGAATTTCTACGATTGTGGTTGACCAACCCTTCTCCTAGGAACTGTGATTGGTAACTGCAGCTTTTCCTGTACAATTTTGCAAGGGACCGGTAAAGTACTACAGTCTGTGACTCTAGAGGCCTGCTTGGTATAGTGGGGGTAGGCTCTGCCTTGTATTCAGCTGATCTTTGTCTAATCCTAGTGAATCAGCAACTCTAGGTTGCAGTCTCAGCTTTGGTGTAATACAAGCAACTAGGACATCCCTTCCCTCACAGGTAATATCTGGAAGAGGACAATCAAACCTTCCTACTACAATAAAACCAGGGTCCGACCTTGGAGGGTCCTTGGGCAATTTGTCCAGTTCAAGAGTTCCAGACCAATTGTCCCAGAGAGCCCCCACTCTCTAGCTGGAGAGTTCAAGAGGACTCCAGCAACTAGATGTTATGGGTCTATTGGCAGCTCAAGTGTGATTTGAGCACCTCTGGTGCTCGGATGGGTTAGAGAGGCCCATCCAGTGGGAGGTTTAGAGCCAAGGGGTTGATGCCTCTTACCCCACCTTGGTCGTCCTTCACCACCCGAATTTGGTCACCCCAGCCTCTAGTATTCCCACCAGCAGTCTCTGTTAACCCAGTCTCTGTGGCCCTGTTCTGTCCAATAAGCAAATGTGCCAGGGCTATGTGCCTGCCAGAGTCAAAGTGAGGTTGTTGCCTCCTCCTCATGGTTACCACAGTCTACAACCATCCAGCAGGGGAAGCTAAGGTCTGCCTGCCTCAGGAGCTCAATAGCAGGAGAAGAAAATTCCACCTGAGCTCAGTCCAAACCTGAGGATATCCAGTCAGAAAAGAATTTATCCCTCAGCCACTGCACCTTTGTTGCTGCTGTTCTGGAGCTCTGGAACTCCTATAAGATGAGGTCTGGTTCCTTCTGGCAGGCCACAGAGTTGGGGATATGACTCTCCAGAGTTCGACCCCAGCAGGATCACTCTACTAGTGCTGAAGTTGGGTGGGAGGTGCATACTCTTTGGTTCATGCACTTCAACAGTTTCTGAGCCTCTACCTGCAGTGCTGGAACCCAAGCCTCCATCTGCTGCTGAGATACTCTTTTGGGGGGCCAGGTCAGTCACCTTTCTCTCTGTCTTTCTGTGCAGTTACTGGATTCACAGGTACAGCACAGCTGTACTGCCACAGTCTATGCAATGCCTGATCCTAGCCAAGAAATGCAGACATTCTGGATTCTGGAGGAGTTGGACATCTAGACTGCCAGACCTGGGGGTGGGGGGGAGGACGGTGGTTGTGGGTAGACTGAAGGATCAAGTTGGCAAGGAAAATATTTGTTCAAAATTCCTGCCAGACAAGGGAATTCTTAGACTCACCGCAGGGGCTCTTCCAGCAATTCCCTTCTGTGAGGTGAGGAAGGAGAGCCTCAGTTTATCACTCACCAGTAGAGTTCCCACAGTAAGCAAGCAACTCTTTTAGGGGAGGGGATGGCCACACAACCTCTTTGGAATGGGATCTGTACATGAAAATAGTTTCTTTGGAGTCAAAGCTTGCCTCAGCAGGGAAGACGAGCAATTATCTATCTCATCTCTCAGCTCGGCTCCCCTCCTTTGGCTTTGTTGGGTTCTTTCTGGTCATTATCTCTCCCTCCAGACTGGAGCTTCTATTGAGAGCTGGCTCCAATCAGCCATCATCCCCTGTTCCCCCTTCTTCTAGTTGAATGTGAAAATTGGAGTTAGGGAAAATATCCAACGCAAGGATTTAGCAAAACACCAAACACATTGAGACCAAATGAGCAAATAAACAGATAAAAAGACTACCAGACACAAAAGCCCACAGATGCACAAACAATCAGAATCACATAGACATACAGACAACAACAAAAAAAACTACAATAAAAATAATGATAATCATAAAATAATTGATAAAAAAGGCAAAAAACAAACAAACCTTTAAAAATCTGATGTAAGCACTCTCAGAAACCATAAGAAGGGAAGAAGTGGAAGAGAGAAAGGAAAAAAAAAGTGGTATTCATTAAAAAGTTAAAAAAGAAGAAAGAGAAAATTAAAAATAGAAAAAATAAACATAAAAAAATAAATAATTAACAATAGCTCCTCCAAGAAAATGAGGAAGAAAAAAGAGAAAAAAAGGCATCGACCACAAAAATATTATCCTTGTATATATGTAGAAATATACATCTATGTGTATGATGTAGGGATCAACTTTCATAGGAATATATTTATAATGCCATAAACTTTCTGGACATCAGGTGGCGCTGTGAGTGGTTCCCAGGCTTATACCCGATTCACAGTTTACACTGTTACCACGGTAAACACCCTACCTGGCCAATCGCCACTTTGGAGTTTCTGTAAAAGTTTATTACCTAATTGTCGTCCAACCTCCGCTGCTGTGTTCCAGACAGCACTCCTATCTGACCTCCCAACTTGGTGCAGAAGTCCATGCTTCACAAATCTTTCCACTCTGCTCCCACATTCTCCCGCAAACTGGCAACTGTTATTGGCTGGGGGGAGAAGGTCTGGCTGTCACCAGCTCTAGCTGTTACTGGCTCCATGGCTGTGGCGCACAGAGACCTTTTCCTCAGTTTTTGTGGCTCAGTGTCACTTTTGGATCTGGACTTTTGAGTCCAGCCACCCGCCAGTTCACTGCACAACCTGAACTGCCAGCCCACACCAATATTCTCCACCAGGAATGGTCTGGTCTATTTAATCACTCCAGTTGTTCTGGGAGAAGGTGTCCACCACTTCAAACAATTCAAAATGTCTGTTTCCCAGGCGGGATCCCTTCCCTTCAATTTTCCATTGGGTTGCTTAGCCCCTTGTGGCTCTGAGAAGCACCCCTTTCTGGTCGCCAAACTCAGCTCAGGAATAAATTTTCGTCAATTGGGTTTTGCCAGGAATTGGAGGCTGCTGTCCTCTGTGAGGGAAGGGCCTGCTGGCCAGCATGGCCAGGTAAGGAAAATCTCTACAACAGTCTATGGTTTTAAATTATACCTCATTTACAACAATCTGCCAATTCGCTTCACATCTCCAGCTATCTGTCCACACCAATAATCCACATGAGGAAAAGGTACAGACCCCTCTTCCTCTCACCTGATGACTTGGGAGAGATGGGCTAAACGTCCATGCCAACTGCCATAATCCATCAATGTTTTCTTTATTTTATTTTTTTATTTTTATTTTTTTTATTCTTGGGGATTCATTGAGGGTACAATAAGCCAGGTTACATTGATTGCAATTGTTAGGTAAAGCCCCTCTTGCAATCATGCTTGCCCCCATAAAGTGTGACACACACCAAGGCCCCACCCACCTTCCTCCTTCCCTCTTTCTGTTCCCCCGCATAACCATAATTGTCATTAATTGTCCTCATATCAAAATTGAGTACATAGGATTCATGCTTCTCCATTCTTGTGATGCTTTACTAAGAATAATGTCTTCCACGTCCATCCAGGTTAATATGAAGGATGTAAAGTCTCCATTTTTTTAATGGCTGAATAGTATTCCATGGCATACATATACCACAGCTTCTTAATCCATTCCTGGGTTGGTGGGCATTTAGGCTGTTTCCACATTTTGGCGATTATAAATTGAGCTGCAATAAACAGTCTAGTACAAGTGTCCTTATGATAAAAAGATTTTCTTCCTTCTGGGTAGATGCCCAGTAATGGGATTGCAGGATCAAATGGGAGGTTTAGCTTGAGTGCTTTGAGGTTTCTCCATACTTCCTTAAAGAAAGGTTGTACTAGTTTGCAGTCCCACCAGCAGTGTAAAAGTGTTCCCTTCTCTCCACATCCACGCCAGCATCTGCAGTTTTGAGATTTTGTGATGTGGGCCATTCCCACTGGGGTTAGATGATATCTCAGGGTTGTTTTGATTTGCATTTCTCTAATATATAGAGATGATGAACATTTTTTCATGTGTTTGTTAGCCATTCATCTGTCGTCTTAAGAGAAGGTTCTATTCATGTCTCTTGCCCATTGATATATGGGATTGTTGGCTTTTTTCATGTGGATTAATTTGAGTTCTCTATAGATCCTAGTTATCAAGCTTTTGTCTGATTGAAAATATGCAAATATCCTTTCCCATTGTGTAGGTTGTCTCTTTGCTTTGGTTATTGTCTCCTTAGCTGTACAGAAGCTTTTCAGTTTAATGAGTAACATTTGTTTATTTTTGTTGTTGTTGCAATTACCATGGCAGTCTTCTTCATGAAGTCTTTCCCCAGGCCAATATCTTCCAGTGTTTTTCCTATGCTTTCTTGGAGTATTTTTATTGTTTCATGCCTTAAATTTAAGTCCTTTATCCATCTTGAATCAATTTTTGTGAGTGGGGAAAGGTGTGGGTCCAGTTTCCGTCTTTTACATGTAAACATCCAGTTCTCCCAACACCATTTATTGAATAGGGAGTCTTTCCCCCAAGGTATGTTCTTGTTTGGTATATCAAAGATTAGGTGGTTGTAAGATGTTAGTTTCATTTCTTGGTTTTCAATTCAATTGCAAGTGTCTATGTCTCTGTTTTTATGCCAGTACCATGATGTCTTGAGCACTATGGCTTTGTAGTACAGACTAAAATCTGGTATGCTGATGCCCCCAGCTTTATTTTTGTACAGAGAACTGCCTTAGCTATACGGGGTTTTTTCCAGTTCCATACAAAAGGCAGAATCATTTTTTCCAAATCTTGAAAGTACGATGTTGGTATTTTGATAGGAATGGCATTGAATAGGTAGATTGCTTTGGGAAGTATAGACATTTTAACAATGTTGATTCTTCCCGTCCATGAGCATGGTATGTTCTTCCATTTGTTAATATCCTCTGCTATTTCCTTTCTGAGGACTTCATAGTATTCTTTATAGAGGTCCTTCACCTCCTTCGTTAGGTGTATTCCTAGGTATTTCATTTTCTTTGAGACTATGGTGAAGGGAGTTGTGTCCTTAATTAGCTTCTCATCTTGACTGTTATTGGTGTATACAAAGGCTACTGACTTGTGGACATTGATTTTATATCCTGAAACATTACTGTATTTTTTGATGAATTCTAGGAGTCTTGTGGTTGAGTCTTTGGGGTTCTCTAAGTATAAGATCATGTCATCAGAAACAGGGAGAGTTTGACCTCCTCTGCTCCCATTTGGATTCCCTTTATTTCCTTGTCTTGCCTAATTGTATTGGCTAGAATTTCCAGCACTACGTTGAATAGTAAAGGTGACAGAGGACAACCTTGTCTGGTTCCAGTTCTAAGAGGAAAAGCTTTCAGTTTTACTCCATTCAGTAAAATATTGGCTGTGGGTTTGTCATAGATAGCTTCAATCAGTTTGAGAAATGTGCCACCTATACCTATACTCTTCGGTGTTCTAATTAGAAAAGGATGCTGGATTTTATCAAATGCTTTTTCTGCATCTATTGAGAGGATCATGTGATTTTTATTTTTGCCTCTGTTAATGTGGTGGATAACGTTTATAGACTTGCGTATGTTAAACCAGCCTTGCATCCCTGGGATGAAGCCTACTTGATCATGATGAATGACTTTTTTGATGATAAGCTGTAATCTATTGGCTAGGATTTTTTGAGAATTTTTGCGTCTATGTTCATGAGTGAGATTGGTCTGAAATTCTCCTTTTTGTTTGGGTCTTTTCCTGGTTTTGGTATCAGGGTGATGTTTGCTTCATAGAATGTGTTGGGGAAGATTCCTTCTTCCTCAGTTTTTTGGAATAATTTCTGCAGTACAGGAATAAGCTCTTCCTTGAAGGTTTGATAGAATTCTGGAGTGAAGCCATCTGGACCAAGGCATTTTTTGGTTGGAAGCTTTTTTATTGTTTCTTTGATCTCAGTGCTTGAAATTGGTCTGTTCAGGAGCTCTAATTCTTCCTGGCTGAGTCTAGGGAGAGGATGTGATTCCAGATATTGATCCATTTCTTTCACATTGTCAAATTTCTGGGCATAGAGTTTCTGGTAGTATTCAGAGATGATCTCTTGTATCTCTGTGGGATCAGTTGTTATTTCCCCTTTATCATTTCTGATTGAGGTTACTAGAGATTTTACTCTTCTATTCCTCGTTAGTCTAGCCAATGGTTTATCTATTTTATTTATTTTTTCAAAAAACCAACTCCTTGTTTCATTAATTTTCTGAATGATTCTTTTGTTTTCAATTTCATTGATCTCTGATTTGATTTTGGATATTTCTTTTCTTCTACTGAGTTAGGCTTAGATTGTTCTTCTTTTTCCAATTCGATAAGCTCTCTTGTGAAATTGTTGATGTGCTCTCTTTCTGTTTTTCGAATGTAGGCATCTAAAGCGATGAATTTTCCTCTCAAAACTGCTTTTGCAGTATCCCACAGGTTTTGGTAGCTTGCGTCTTCATTGTTGTTATGCTCAAGGAAGTTAATGATTTCCTGTTTTATTTCTTCCTTCACCCATCTGTCATTCAACAGAAGATTGTTTAGTTTCCATGGGGTGGAAACTAGTTTCTTTGGGTGGGGTCGAGCATTTTTGTTAGAGTTGAGTTCCACCTTTAGTGCCTTATGGTCTGAGAAGATAAAAGGTAAAATTTCAATTCTTTTGATTCTGTTGATATTTGTTTTGTGTCCCAGGATATGATCAATTTTGAAGAATGTTCCATGCGGTGATGGGAAGAATGTATATTCCTTATCTTTGGGATGGAGAGTTGTATATGCATCTATCAAGCACAGTTCTTCTAGGGTCTCATTTAAGTCTCTTATATCCTTGTTTAATTTCTGTTTAGAGCATCTGTCCAGCTCTGTAAGAGGAGTGTTAAAGTCCCCTGTTATTATGGTATTATCAAATATCATATTGCTCAGACTGAGTAAGGTCTGTTTCAAGAATCTGGGGGCATATAAATTGGGTGCATAGATATTTAGAATTGAAATGTCTTCTTGTTGTATTTTTCCCTTGACCAATATAAAGTGACCATCTTTGTCTTTTTTGACTTTAGTTGCTTTAAATCCACATGTGTCTGAAAATAAGATTGCAACTCCTCTTTTCTTCTGAATTCCATTTGCCTGAAAAATTGTCTTCCAACCCTTGAGTCAGAGCTTTAATTTGTCTTTTGAAGCCAGGTGTGTTTCTTGCAGACAGCAAATGGATGGCTTGTGTTTTTTAATCCAGTCAACCAATCTATGTCTCTTCAGTGGGGAATTCAAGCCATTAACATTTATTGAGATAATTGGTGTGGTAGTATTCTATTCATCTTATTTTGTGATAGTCCATTGCTTAGTTTTATCTTTTGCATCAGTGTGGAGGTTTGGTTCTGTTCTTTAATTTCTGAGTTCTTACTTTGCTGCTAATTCATTGTGGTGGTCAGTGTGCGGGACAGGTTGAAGTATTTCCTGTAGAGCTTGTCTTCTTGTGGCGAATTTCCTCAATGTTTGTATATCCGTAAATGATTTGATTTCTCCATCAATTTTGAAGCTTAGCTTAGCAGGGTACAGAATTCTGGGCTGAAAATTGTTCTGTTTAAGTAGATTAAAGGTAGATGACGGGGAGACAAGATGGCGGACTGAAGCCAGCTTTCAACAAAGGCTCCCGTCCAGAAGGAGAGTTAAGGGACAGGAATTTAGTAAGTATCCTGGTGGACTTGAGCCTCACCAAGAGAGAAGGCTGAAGAACGCACATCAACACAGCTGAGGCAAGTTGTGATCACAAGGACGCAAACAAAAGGTATAAAATCCACCACCAAGCGGACGGGAGTCCCCCTCCCCCATGAGACCGGCTCTAGAGCCCCACAATTGAACAAGCGGGCAGAAATTAAAGGCCCTCCCACTACACTCCATGGGAGACACCTTCTAAAAACTGGACCTACCTCCCCTACTGGGGTGCCGTGGCATTCTCCTGCCGGACATAGGGCTGAATAAAACTTTGGGAATCCTTTGCCGGCAACCCTGCATCCCCGGCGCTCCCCTCCCGCCCACTGAGGTCTGGAGGCCTGTCCCCCAGGACTTCGGATCCTTGGGTGATTTCTCAAGGGGAGTGGACAGTCCCCGAGTTGCGACTGGTCAGCATTGACTCTGAGGCGCGCCGAGTGAGGAGAGGGCACCGGGCTGAGGGGGAGTCACGCCTCGCGGCACTTCCCTGCGGTGCAGTGCAGCAACCCTCCCCAGGCATACGGGGCCCAAGACTGAATCAGACTCTGGCCTCCCCGCTAAGAGCTGAGAACCCCTACTCTCACTCGGGGTCTCAGGGCCTATCCCCCAGGAGTTTGGCTCCTTGGGTGATTTCTCGAGGGGAGTGCACAGTGCCTGAGCTGCGTCAGGTCAGCGCTGACTCTGGGACACGTGAGCGAGGAGAGGGCACTCTGCTGAGGGGAAATCAAGCCTTGGCGGCACTTCCCTGCGGTGCAGTGCAGGAGCCCTCCCCGGACCGTAGTATTGTGTGAAACTGAATGAAACTCTAGCTTCCCCCCGCCCCACTCCCAATCGGGGTCTGGGGGCCCATCCCTCAAGAGTTCTGATTCTTGGGGGATCTCTTAAGGGGTGTGGACCCAGCACAAACTGCGGCCGCTCAGTCCTGACTCTGGGGCACAGGACAGAGGAGAAAAGGGTCGCCTGAGTGCCCACACTAGAGCAGCAGTTCCCTGGAGGTAGATCAACAGCTGTTTTTTCTTTAACGGCAGAACGCTCACTTCTGGATATTCTGAGGCCACACCCCCTGTCTCCCTGGGCAACCAGAGGAGGCCACCGGTGCCATGGCTCACAAACCCGGAAGCCTCCAGGGCGGGGCCAACCCAGAGAGGTGTTCAGACGCAATTCTCCAGCAGCAAAGACGTTTGAACTCAAAACAGCCCGTCTTCTGTAGGCGACGACAGGAACAGAGACAGAACCCCACAAAGTTGTCTGTTCTGTTCTGTTAGCAGCATGCATCAGGGACGGGGCTAAGCCTGAGTGAACACCTCCTTCCCATCACCTGCATCAAACACTCAAAGATGTCAGGCCCCATCTCCTCCTGCTAGATAGCGGCAGACTGCGGGGGCCTGGCAGACTTCCTTGCGATTCAGGCAGGTGCAAACCCCTGGAGTGTCTGTTCACTGCAGGCAACTGGGTTAGCCATCTGTAGAGATACCAGTGACTGGGTCCGACGGAGGGGCAAAGTGGGGAAGGAGACGTTGACCTTCCCAGACTGCTCTGTTTGCTGGGTGGCTCCTCCTGACTCCATGCTGCACTGGGGTGAGCTGTGTCAGAGGAGTCACCAGGCCCCTGTGATCCAGTTCCCAGAGACCTCTTGAACCCTTCCACCCGAGACAAGTGCCGATTGAGAGAGTTGATTCGGACATTTTGAACTGGGCTAATAGACTGAGGACTCTTCAGGCGGTGCCCTGGGTGTGCGATTGTAGGAAGGTTTGATTCTCCTTTTCCAACTGGGGCCAGAGGTGGGCAGGCGGGGTGACTTAATTGCTGATTTTTCCACACAGCTGAGACTTCAAGCCAGAGTAGAAGTTGCAATAGGATCGAATAGAAACCAGCTGAAAACAAGACAGAACCACTTTGCTCCACCACACCAGACAGGGCCCCAGTTTCTCAGGCCACAACACTGTACGGGCCCTCAATAAAACCCCAGGGGAAAAACCAAAGGGAGTAAACCATGGGGCGGAATCAGCGGAAAAACTCTGGTAACATGAATAACCAGAATAGATCAACCCCCCCAAGAAAAGATACGGCAGATGTGATTGAAGATCCCATTCATAAACAACTGGCTGAGATGTCAGAAGTCGAATTCAGAATTTGGTTTGCAGACAAGATTAATAAAATGGAATTAGGAATTCGAGGAGAAATTCAAAAATTGTCTCAAGAATTTAACGAATTTAAAGACAAAACCACCAAAGACTTAGACACACTGAAACAAGAACTTACAGCCCTCAAAGATATGAAAAATACAGTAGAATCCCTCAGTAACAGAATGGAGCAAGCAGAAGAAAGGATTTCTGACATTGAAGATAAAGTCTTCGAACGCTCCCAATCTCTCAAAGAGGAAGAGAAATGGAGAGCAAAAATGGATCACTCACTCAGAGAGCTCTCAGATAATTCGAAAATAAACAACATAAGGCTTATAGGAATTTCGGAGAATGATGAAGTGGCTGCCAAGGACAAAGAGGCCCTTCTACATGAAATTATGAAAGAAAATTTTCCAGACATGCCTAGAGAATCTGAAATTCAGATAGCAGACAGCTTCAGAACCCCAGCACGATTCAACCCCAATAAGCCATCTCCCAGACATATCATAATTAGCTTCACTAAAGTTAACATGAAAGAGAAGATTCTCAAAGCAGCCCGGCGAAAGAAAACTATAACGTACAAAGGTAAGAATATTAGAATAACTGCAGATCTCTCTGCTGAAACTTTTCAAGCAAGAAGAGGCTGGTCATCAACTTTTAATCTCCTAAAGCAAAAAAACTTTCAACCCAGGATCTTGTATCGAGCTAAACTGAGTTTCATCTATGATGGAGAAATTAAATACTTCAATGACATTCATATGTTGAAAAAATTTGCCATAAGTAAACCAGCTCTTCAGGATGTTCTCAGACCTATCCTCCACAATGACCAACCCAATCCTATACCACAAAAGTAAACTCACTCAGAAACTTCGGATCAAACTCCAACTTCCACACTGGCGAAAGGATTAAAAATGTCCACTGGACCTTTGAAAAACTCGATACCCAAAATTCCACCAGACTTATCAATACTCTCCATCAATGTGAATGGCTTAAACTGTCCTCTAAAGAGGCATAGGTTAGCTGACTGGATACAAAAACTCAAGCCAGATATTTGTTGCATACAAGAGTCACATCTCAACTTAAAAGACAAATACAGACTCAGGGTGAAAGGATGGTCATCCATATTTCAGGCAAATGGTAATCAGAAAAAAGCAGGTGTTGCAATTTTATTTGCAGATACAGTAGGCTTTAAACCATCAAAAGTAAGGAAGGACAAGAATGGTCACTTCATATTTGTTAAGGGTAATACTCAATATGATGAGATCTCAATTATTAATATCTATGCACCCAACCAGAATGCACCTCAATTTATAAGAGAAACTCTAACAGACATGAGTAACTTGATTTCCTCCAGCTCCATAATCGTTGGAGATTTCAACACTCCCTTGGCAGTGTTGGATCGATCCTCCAACAAGAAGCTGAGCAAAGAAATCTTAGATTTAAATCTAACCATCCAATATTTAGATTTAGCAGACATCTACAGAACATTTCATCCCAACAAAACTGAATACACATACATCTCATCAGCCCACGGAACTTACTCCAAAATTGATCACATTTTAGGTCACAAGTCTAACCTCAGTAAATTTAAAGGAATAGAAATTATTCCATGCATCTTCTCGGACCACCATGGAATAAAACTTGAATTGAGTAACAACAGGAATCTGCATACCCATACAAAAACATGGAAGTTAAATAACCTTATGCTGAATGATAGCTGGGTCAGAGATGAGATTAAGAAAGAAATCACCAATTTTTTGGAACAAAATGACAATGAAGACACAAACTATCAGAACCTCTGGGACACTGCAAAGGCAGTTCTAAGAGGGAAATTTATAGCACCGCAAGCCTTCCTCAAGAGAATGGAAAGAGAGGAAGTTAACAACTTAATGGGACATCTCACGCAACTGGAAAAGGAAGAACATTCCAACCCCAAACCCAGTAGAAGAAAAGAAATAACCAAAATTAGAGCAGAATTAAATGAAATTGAAAACAAACGAATAATACAACAGATCAATAAATCAAAAAGCTGGTTTTTTGGAAAGGTCAATAAAATAGATAAACCTCTGGCCAACCTAATCAGGAAAAAAAGAGTAAAATCTCTAATATCATCAATCAGAAACAACAAAGACGAAATAACCACAGACTCATCAGAAATCCAAAAAATCCTTAATGAATATTACAAGAAACTTTATTCTCAGAAATATGAAAATCTGAAGGAAATTGACCGATACTTGGAAGCACGCCACCTTCCAAGACTTAACCAGAATCAAGTGGAAATGTTGAACAGACCCATATCAAGTTCAGAAATAGCATCAACTATACAAAACCTCCCTAAAAAGAAAAGCCCGGGACCAGATGGTTTCACGTCAGAATTCTACGAAACCTTTAAAGAGGAATTAGTACCTATATTACTCAACCTGTTCCAAAATGTAGAAAAAGAAGGAAGACTACCCAACACGTTCTATGAAGCAAATATCACCCTGATCCCCAAACCAGGAAAAGACCCAACAAGAAAAGAAAATTATAGACCAATATCACTAATGAATATAGATGCAAAAATATTCAACAAGATCCTAACAAACAGAATCCAACAACACATCAAACAAATTATACATCATGACCAAGTTGGTTTTATCCCAGGGTCTCAAGGCTGGTTCAATATACGTAAATCTATAAATGTAATTCAGCACATAAACAAATTAAAAAACAAAGACCATATGATTCTCTCAATTGATGCAGAAAAAGCTTTTGATAATATCCAGCATCCCTTCATGATCAGAACACTCAAGAAAATTGGTCTAGAAGGGACTTTTCTTAAACTGATAGAGGCTATCTACAGCAAACCCACAGCCAATATCATATTGAATGGAGTTAAATTGGAATCATTTCCACTCAGATCAGGAACCAGACAAGGCTGCCCATTGTCTCCATTGCTTTTCAACATTGTAATGGAAGTTTTAGCCACCGCAATTAGGGAAGAAAAGGCGATCAAGGGTATCCATATAGGGTCAGAAGAGATCAAACTCTCGCTCTTCGCAGATGATATGATTGTGTATCTGGAAAACACTAGGGACTCTACTACAAAACTCCTAGAAGTGATCAAGGAATACAGCAACGTCTCAGGTTACAAAATCAACATTCATAAATCAGTAGCCTTTATATACACCAACAACAGTCAAATTGAAAAAGCAGTTAAGGACTCTATCCCATTCACAGTAGTGCCAAAGAAGATGAAATATTTGGGAATTTACCTAACAAAAGACGTGAAAGATCTCTATAAAGAGAACTATGAAACTCTAAGAAAAGAAATAGCTGAAAATGTTAACAAATGGAAAAACATACCATGCTCATGGCTGGGAAGAATCAACATTATTAAAATGTCCATACTACCCAAAGCAATATATAATTTCATTGCACTCCCTATTAAAGCTCCACTGTCATACTTTAAAGATCTGGAAAAAACAATACTTCGTTTTATATGGAATCAGAAAAAAACCTCAAATAGCCAAGACATTACTCAGAAATAAAAACAAAACAGGAGGAATCATGCTACCAGACCTCAGACTTTACTACAAATCGATAGTGATCAAAACAGCATGGTATTGGCACAAAAACAGAGAAGTAGATATCTGGAATAGAATAGAGAACCAAGAGATGAATCCAGCTACTTACCGCTATTTGATTTTTGACAAGCCAATTAAAAACATTCAGTGGGGAAAAGATTCCCTATTTAACAAATGGTGCTGGGTGGACTGGCTGGCAACCTGCAGAAGACTGAAATTGGACCCACACCTTTCACCATTAACTAAGATAGACTCTCATTGGATTAAAGATTTAAACTTAAGACATGAAACTATAAAAATACTAGAGGAGAATGCAGGGAAAACCCTTGAAGAAATTGGTCTGGGTGAGTATTTCATGAGGAGAACCCCCCGGGCAATTGAAGCAGCTTCAAAAATACACTACTGGGACTTGATCAAACTAAAAAGCTTCTGCACAGCTAAGAACACAGTAAGCAGAGCAAGCAGACAGCCCTCAGAATGGGAGAAGATATTTGCAGGGTATAACTCTGACAAAGGTTTAATAACCAGAATCCACAGAGAACTCAAACGCATCAGCAAGAAAAAAACAAGGGATCCCATCGCAGGCTGGGCAAGGGATTTGAAGAGAAACTTCTCTGAAGAAGACAGGCGCACGGCCTTCAGACATATGAAAAAATGCTCATCATCTTTAATCATCAGAGAAATGCAAATCAAAACTACTTTGAGATATCATCTAACTGCAATGAGACTAGCCTATATCACAAAATCTCAAGACCAGAGATGTTGGCGTGGATGCGGAGAAAAGGGAACACTTCTGCACTGCTGGTGGGAATGCAAATTAATACATTCCTTTTGGAAAGATATATGGAGAACACTCAGAGATCTAAAAATAGATCTGCCATTCAATCCTGTAATTCCTCTGCTGGGCATATACCCAGAAGACCAAAAATCACAACATAACAAAGATATTTGTACCAGAATGTTCATTGCAGCCCAATTCATAATAGCTAAGTCATGAAAAAAGCCCAAGTGCCCATCGATCCACGAATGGATTAATAAATTGTGGTATATGTATACCATGGAATACTATGCAGCCTTAAAGAAAGATGGAGACTTTACTTCTTTTATGTTTACATGGATGGAGCTGGAACATATTCTTCTTAGTAAAGTATCCCAAGAATGGAAGAAAAAATACCCAATGTACACAGCCCTACTATGAAACTAATTTGGGACTCTCACATGAAAGCTATAACCCAGTTACAACTTAACAATAGGGGGAAGTTGGAAAGGGGGGGTGGGTAGAGGGAGGGGAATCGGTGGGATCACACCTGTGGTGCATATTACAGGGGTATTTGCGAAACTTGGTAAATGTAGAATGTAAATGTTTTGGCACAGTAACTGAGATAACGCCGGAAAGGCTATGTTAACCACTGTGATAAAAATGTGTCAAATGGCTTATGAAGTGAGTGTATGATGCCCCATAATCATATCATTGTATACAGTTATGATTTAATAAAAAAATTTAAAAAAAAAATAAAAATAAAAATAAAGGTAGATGACCATTGTCTTCTTGCTTGGAAAGTTTCATTAGAGAAGTCTGTGGTCACTCTGATGGATTTGCCCCTGTAGGTCAACTGGCGCTTACTCCTGGCAGCTTGCAGAATCTTTTCTTTTGTCTTGACTTTGGACAGGTTCATCACAATGTATCTTGGAGAAGCTCGGTTAGAGATGAGGTTACCTGGGGTCCAATAGCCCTCTGAAAGCAGTGTGTCAGAATCTTTGGTGATATTTGGGAAATTTTCTTTTATAATATTCTCTAGTATGGCTTCCATTCCTCTGGGGCATTCTTCTTCCCCTTCTGGAATTCCTATAGCTCGTATGTTGGAACGCTTCATAAAGTCCCATAATTCTGACAGTGAACGTTCTGCTTTCTCTCTCTTCTTTTCTGCCTCTTTTACTATCTGAGTTATCTCAAAAACTTTATCTTCTACCTCTGAAATTCTATCTTCTGCATGGTCTAACCTGTTGCTGATACTTTCCATTGCATCTTTAAGTTCCCTGATTGACTGTTTCATTTCCTTCAGCTCTGCTATATCCTTTTTATATTCTTCATATCATTCATCTCTGATTGAATTCTGTTTTTGGATTTCCTTTTGGTTATTTTCCACTTTATTAGCAGTTTCCTTCATTGTTTCTATCATTTCTTTCATTGTTTTCAACATGTGTATTCTAAATTCCCTTTCTGTCATTCCTAACATTTCTGTATAGGTGGAATCCTCTGCAGTAGCTTCCTCATGGTCCCTTGGCGGGGTTGTTCTGGACTGGTTCTTCATGTTGCCTGGAGTTTTCTGCTGATTCTTCCTCATGGGTGATTTCTTTTATCTGTTTCCTTGCCCTAATTTTCCTTTCACTTCCTCTTGCTCTTTAAGTTCTTGTGCCTGTGGAAGTTGTGGGCGGGTTTAGATGGATTGAACACACGGAACCACTTTCCGGTTTTCCACTGTTTTAGTCTTCCTCTTGGGGTCCAGAAGTCTCTCGCTGACTCCCTGTATCCTCTCAGGGGTGATGACAGGCTGATGCCACCAGCCAGAGATGCCTGGAGTCCTATATCCCCAGACTCACGGTGCCCAGATGCAAGTAAGCTGTTACTCGCCTGCCATCTATATAGAGTTCTCTGAAGGTAGTATTATATTTTCCATCAATGTTTTCTTGACAGCGAAATATTTGATTTCTAGATCCAATATGAAACTTACTTTAGTAAGATACAGAATCCTGGGCTGAAAGTTGTTTTGTTTAAGAGAATTGAAGACAATTGACCATGCTCTTCTGGCTTGTATTGTTTCCACTGAAAAGTGCCATCGCACTCACATTTTTCCCCTTGAATGCAATGATTCCCACACCCTCCCATTTTTAGTATATTTTCTCTGTCATTTTGACTGTTGCCAAGTTACTTACAATGTGCCTAGGAGATGCTTCGCTTGAATAGAGTTATCCTAAAGTTCTGTAAGTATCTAATATCTGTATTTCTAGGTCTCTGGAATTGCTTGGGAAATTCTCAACAATGTTGAAGTAGAGCTTCCATGCTCTTAGAGCTCTCTTCTTCACCTTCAGGGATACCAATGATTTGTATGTACACTTTGTGTAGCCACATATAACTCTGAGAGATTGCTCTGCTTTTGTTCTTTTCTTTTCTGCCTCCTCAAATTCTTGGGTTAGTTTGACTGTCTTATCTTTGAGTCCTGAGATTCTTTCTTCTCCTTGTTCTTTCTACTGTATCACCAAAAATTTCTACTGTTTTTCCAAGTACCTTGAACACCTCTTTTAATTACTTAAGCTCTATTATATCCTTCCTGATTCTGTCCAGATCCTTGGTGACTTTTTCCTTAATTTCATTGATTTCATGGGGACATTTTTGGAGGTTTTTTTTTTCCACCTTCTCTTCAATATTGCTCATCTTATTTGCCATCCAAATTCTGGATTCTATTTCCATCATATCAATAATTTCTTTATGAGATGTATTTTCTGCTGTAGATTCTTCATAATCCTTTGAGGGGGGTTGATGTTATTTGATTTTTCATGTCATCATGGCTTATTTGCTGATTCTTCCCTGGTGTGTTTTCTATTTTTTTTTTCCACCTCTAAGCTGACAGCATATGGTGTATCTAGTTTGAAGTAAAGAGATAATTTGTTTTGGCTTATTTAGCTATCATGGAGAAAGCAGTTAAATTTGGAGAGTAGAGTCTGGACAAAGCAAGTGGCACTTCATCTGCAGACTTTAGTGATGTTCTACAGGCTCTATAGCGGCTATGGGAACTGTCTTCCTCAAAATGCAGAGCTCTCCTAAGCCTTGCAGAGTGAAATGGCAGCACCTTGTTACTCTTGCTGCTCAGCCAATTTCAAGGCTGTTTGCCTGCTAGAAGCAGTATGCTAAGGTCAGTTTCAGAAACTGGATAAAGAGTTCACCACACCCCTTACTCCACTAGTGTGGATACAGAGTTCACCACACCCCTTGGCCTACTGACAGAAGCAAAGAAGTTGTTCTACTTTGCTAGCCCACCCAATGCATAATCCATGGGCTGCCATCAGTTTTGGAGGCCATGGGGATGCTGCATTCACCACACTCTTTGTGAAACTGCCAGAACCAAAGCAGCACTTGGCTGCTCTGCTTGCCAAGACCAGTGGGATTTATGGCTGATGGGGTATAAAGTTTACTGGGCTCCTGTCAGTTTCAGAGTACCCAGGGTTCACCTCACCCCTACATGGACCTTCTAGGGACAAGTTGTATTTCATTCCTTCAAGCAGTGGTGTGCCATATACCCCTACATTGTACTTGTTAAATGAAAGATTACTGAGCCCCATCCTGCCTGCCCATTTCTTCCCTTTTTGAATTTAATTGTGTTTTGCCTCTCATATGGGCCTAGAGGGTTCATCTAGTTGTTTCCCATTAGCATTGAGTACCAGGGATGCTTATTTTCCATTCTTGAGATAGTTTACTAAAGAGAATGTTCTTTGGTTTCATCCAGGAACAGACAGAAGATGTAATATCTACATTTTTTTTATGGCCCCTTTAATTTTAAGATGTCATCTACATTCTTATAGAAGAAATAGGTGAGAAGTAAGCTATATGAGGTGATTGTGGTTTGGACTTGAAGGCCTCCCGGAATTAAAAGCCTCACTCTGATGCTTTGTTTGCTGGTGATATTAGTCAGGTGATTTCTCTTTTCCAAGTTTACTCACAAGACAGGGATAGTCTGTGAGAAGACCATGTTTAACACCCTATCTACCTTATGGGACACCACATGGAAAACCACAAGATCCAAACTCTTTTCCACCAGACCAGCAGCTCTATGCTCATGTGCATAGACCTGAACCAGACATGATAGACACTCAATTAAATCTCAAGTAAAACTTAATTTCAATTCCAATCAGCTAAGTGTAGAGTGTTACATGCTTTGGGACTATGAATTTTCTAAATATTCCTTAAAATGGTAGTCCAATTTTCTTCATGATTAAACATGATAAACTATGTCTTGTCACTTAATATCAGCAAGAAAGAGGATTTGGAATGTTAGGAAAGTAGGGGGTGGTAGATATTGTGAGGGAAATTGTCTGAAATTATGGGGTTTCTATACTTTTCAAAAGTTGGTCTATTCTGAGTGTTGCCCAGGTCCCATGCCCCTGATCTTATCAAATGTACCATTGAAGAAAAAGCATATAAGAACAAGAAGAAAGACTCAGATGCATTTATTCAGCAATCAGGCTAGCCAGACATTCCAGTGACCTTATCGGGTTTCAGAACCTTTGTTTTGGCAAGGCTCATCTTTTTAGATGAGGATACTAGAGTGATGCAGCCTGTAGTAGAGATTGAAAAAAAAGTTTACATTTTACTGACAAAGGAGTGACTATAGAAGAAAAACAACTCCATTTGAAATAAAGAGGTCTGAGATTTATTACCATTTCTCTGTCTTTCTTTCATTTATTTACTTATTCATGTTTTTTTTGTTTGTTTGTTTGTTTTACCAAATAGTTATTGATTACACTCACATAAATTTAGCATGCAACAGAAAGGAATGATATCTGTCCCTATAAGTTATGGATCCAGTCAGGTACTATAATGAACCCCTAAAATTAATTTTTGATCTATTGCTGTTTCTTGTGTTTATGATGACCCTCCCCTCACCTCCTCATTTCCATGTTAGCTGATGCCTGGGCTACTGTGGGACTTTCTAATTCATTGATCTTTCTTCTTAGAACTTTTGGAATTCAAATCTGTGAGGTCATGTAAAAGAAAATCATATCTTTAGCCCATATCATACCTGCAAGTTCTAAGCATCGTCCCCTCCCCATAAACACCTCTCTTCTGGCACCCACATCACCTTTTCAAGACCAGTTTTCTCTTCTCTAAACTAAATATTTCCATGGGCACACTTATAACTTTGACCCAAATGATACAAAAGCAAAGTAAATAAACAAAACATTTGTACCTTGCAATATTCTGAAATAAAATAAAATAAATTAAAAAATAAAATTCCATCAACCACTTATCCAATTCCAATAATTATTTCTTAGACAACCGCTTCAAGATCTCTCATTTTTCTAACCATCCTTTTCTTGAATACACTGGCTTACAAAAATTCTATTTCTCTTTCCTGGGAAAATGTCTGGCTCCCATATATTTTTATCTATGCATTTATCTGGATGTTGTTGATGTCTCATTCTAAGAGTTTTTAATGCTTTCAGTACTATGTCCATAATACTGATTTTCAGAACAGTTAGCATAATAAATCAAACTTCTAGAGAGAGTATAGAAAAGTTGATTGTCTATAGATGTGCTGTATAATAGATTAATATGTTCACTATCCACATATAGCTACTCAAATTTAAATTAAAGTTAAATAATAGCAAATATTGAGTTTGTCAGTTGAATTAGCCACATATAAGTACTAGTGGCTAGTATATTGTGGTTAGTAGCTATATACTGGGCACGACAGACATACAACATTTTTGTCATAACCGAAAGTTCTACTGGACAATGCTGATCTATAGATATAAATTACTAGTACGTATTTACTAAAAGACAAAGAATAAATTATATATTGGACCTTTTGGTGTTGGCATTGGAAATTTTCTGAACTCTTAAGGAATTCTCTTGCTTTCTGCTCACCTTGGGTGAAAATATGAAAGAGAGTCATCACAAAGCAGAAAACAATGTACTGGATATAAAATTTCAGAATATTAAAACTCTTGGCCCAGGGACCATTTCTACAATTTGTTAAACTCTGAGAATTTTTGAATTTGTTTAAAATAGCTCAAGATGAGCGTTTGTGTAATAGGAAAGTGATTTTATGCAATGGAATAATGGAAATGTATGTTGTCATTTGAGCCTGAGTCAAAGTCTGTCATATCAAGTCAATCCCAGAATAAACGAAGTCACTTGTAAAAGCTCTTTTCAGTTTTCCTCATTTCACAACTTTATTCAACTTTAATGCTCTTTGAATGCTGCCAAAATTCAGAACTGCATTTAAGAGGAATTCTCTTAATTAATCCTTTCCTGGCCATTATCAAAAAGAAGAAATCTGTACCTCTGCTTCACCCCTGCAGCACTTTATTTACACCTCATTTTCTGACATTCGTCCTATCTTACAAAACAAAACTATACATGTACGCATGATCTCTTTTCTCTTGGTCATAAGCACAGTGAGGACAGTGGAGGTAGGCATAATGCTTGACCCACATCAGTGCTTAGTTGCTGAGTGAAAATGAAAACCTGTGGCTAATCTACTCTTCTGTGGGACCTAAATCTGATCACCTACTTAGGGGCATTCAAGAAAATGAAGTGTTATGGAGGCTGGCTCTCATATCTATAAATAAAAATGTTGCAAAAATACATTTCAGTTTACCCAATCTACTCAATTTATTTTTGGATATTTGAAGGCTTTAGAAAACACATTACTGCTATCACAAAGAATTGTTTATTAAAGTTAAAGTTATTTTGTGTATGAGCTTTCTAAAAAACTGAAACTACCTACTCTTTTGCTATAACAAATGTATTCTTTCATACAAGTAACTTTTGAAAATGAGATTCTCATACCAAATGTATAAAAAACAGAAAGAGAGAGTGAGTGTTCTATTCTTGGGAAAAGTAGATTTTTTTGTTTCTCTAGGGGTAAGGTTCATGTTATCAGTATATTGATTAAAGACTTAGAGGGACAGAAATCTGAAAATGTGAAGACAACTAACTTAAAATATATTTTTAAAAATTTAAGTTTTATGGGCAGCGCCTGTGGCTCAAAGTAATAGGGCACTGGCCCCATATACCAGAGGTGATGAGTTCAAACCTGGGTCTGGCAAAAAAAAAAAAAAAATTATAAAAAAATTTAAGTTTTACTTACCAATTTTGTTCACATAATTCGCACTTATTGGGATAAACTTTTCCATTAGTTCCACAGACAGCGTCCAAAATGTCAAGGCGTTCAATACCTTCCATCCATTTTAGCTAAAAATGGAATTAAACAGAATCATTTTCCATCATTGTCCATTCTTTGAATTTATAACCACATCCCCAGAACAGTTTTAATTTCCCTGGATATGACTGTGAATAGCAGGATATCACTGCATTTTCCAAGAGAAAGAATCTAAGATGTAGAGTCAGAAAACCTGGTTTTAAGTAATGCCGCTGCTATTTCCCAGCTATTGACATTGGAAGTTCCTTGGCTTCCCTGAAACTCAGTCATTTCATTGGCAAAATGGGAATAAAATAATAATTTTCCCACCTAACTCAGTGCTATAGTGGGGTTTACATAGAACAAGTGAGATAGTGTTTAAGTAAACGATCACTGTAGGTGCTGGCTCCCCTCAAGTCAACCAGACCTTGGGCATGTTCTCTCTTGCACACTGCAGACCCCAGAAGGTCTACTCTGAGGCATGTAAAGGTCCTAGGCATCTTGCATTCTTAGTGTCTTCACGCTCTATTACAGTAACAGTTAATTATCATCCGACGATCTAAGCCAGGCACTGTCTTAAGCGCTTCTTATATATTATTCTATTTAAACTTCACACAAGCATCCTGTGAACTTGTTTTTATTAAACTCTTCTCCAGGTGAACAAAATAAGGCATAAACCAATAAAATTATCCATGGTTATACAGTCAAGTAATTTTTGAATGCTAAATTCAAACTCAATCATTCCAGTTCTTAAGCTATAGCTATTAAACTCTTCATTCCATTTGCCTCACCATCACTTGGGTGTGGCTATCATACACTTCTCCTTTATGGCACAAGAAACTTTTTTTGTTTTCTACAGGTAACAAGGTCTCACTGTGTTGCCCAGACTGAAGTTCAGTGGCCTTACTAGAGCTCACTACAAATTTGAACTCCAGATCCAAATGATCCTCCTGCTTTGGTTTTTCAAAGTGCTAGGATTGGAGGCATGACCCACTAAGGCCTCTAAAACTTCCTCATAAAAATATTACAGGTGTAATAAATTATTCATAGACAAATTTTTTGTTTATCAGCTACCTCCCTCTAGATATAAATGGGACAAGAAGGGAAACCCTTCTTCCATTGTTTTCCAAATTTACTGAAATTACATTGTAAACAAAAGGAATTATGGCAAATTTCAATTTAGAATGTTTTTCTTTCTTTTTTTTTTTTTTTGGTTTTCTTTTTTTTTTTGGCTATTTTATTTTATTTCATTGCGTATTTTTTTTATTTATTTACTTTTTTTGTTGTCGTTGTTGAGACAGGGTCCCACCCTGTGCCCCTGAGCAGAGTGCAGTGGACGTGGTAGATCACCGCAACCTCAGACTTGGGCTGCGGGCACCCTGCTGCCTCAGCCTCCGGAAGCCGCTGGGATTATAGGCGCTCGCTGCGGCGCCCCGCTGGGTTTTTCCATTTTTTTCATGAGCGGGGTCTCACTGTCACTCAGGCAAATGTTTTTCTAGAAGGAGAAACTAGTTTATTATTTTCCCTTGTTCACTGTGAATTAGAGCTGCACGGTGATAACTGTGAGAACTACATGGCAATATCATCAAACTGGGTCTAAGGAGGAAGGGCTCCTTGTAGTGGAGTGGACTTGAGAAGACTCCCACCTAAAAGACGTAACACAGATAAGACTGGTATAAATTTAAGAAAAAAAGAAAGAAAGAAAAAAGCAAACATTCACAACAAGCATAATACATGCCTTAGAACTTGCCTATGCATCAATAAGCTGATCCACCAGTATAACCCCATGGGGGAAAATGGCTATATTAGTTGTATTCCATAGGTTAAGCCTCTCTAGCATTCATACTTCTCATCTTAACTTCAGGCTGAGTTAAAAGATGACAGATAGACTGTGCTTTGGTTGGATCAAATAGTTCATCCCTAGGAAATAACAAAATTCTCTTTACCTCTGTTCCTCGTAACTCAACTTCCTAACTGAATAGGAGACATAAATTAGATATTCTATGCTGGATCCTCAATGAGAGGAGCCAGATCTATTCTTATTCAGAATTTTCTGCTTTTATTGAACAATGTTACTTCTCTGCTGGCCTCTTCCACACCCCCACCCTGATGATTTCTGTCCTCCAGGATGTCTGACTTCTTTTCATCTACTCCTTGCCTGCTGAAACCATGAGGAAATTAAGTAAAAATCTGAGTATGACCTAAGTATCCCAATTTGGTATTTTAGAAATGTTCATCAATGTCTTTGAAAAAAACAGCTATGTACTTATTACTTGAAATTTATCCAACACTGTGCAAATATCTTTTGAATTTTCACTAACATTCTCACAAGGCATTATTTACTAAACCTTTGATTTCACAAAGAGTGCGATACAAGGATCTTTATAGCAATTTACAGAAGAAGGTATAGGGAATTTACATAACTAGATAGAAAACAGTTATCATTTTATACTCAGTAACCAGGTCTTCTGATGTAAAATTTAAGTATTGTTAGAATAATGGAGCTCTTTTGCCAAATCATCAGTTCTCAAAAAGCTGTTTCCCACAGTTGTATGCCACTGAGTGCAGGTCCAACTTGTATCTTATGAACTTACAGATAGTCAAAATAGTCATTCTCCACCTCCCAGATTATAACAGTTCTTGCGGACACTAGGTATTAAGTGACAGTAGGTACAATTGCCAATGATATCATTAGAAATAAAGGAAAAGAATCAGGTAGCTCCAAAGGAAAAAAGTTGATGAGATTCAATTTTACCATCAACAGTCACTGAGGTGATCTAGTTAAGGAGGTAATTCTTTTTATCTGAATGTAGTGAAAAGTAGTGAGGCCTCTATGGGCATGGTAATGACCCCCTGGCATGGTCAGAACCTGATATTATTGGGGGCCCAGTGGATTTCAGTGTAGTTGAAAACTTAATGAGCAGATTCTCACAGAGGGACCTGTTTGTATTGATTAATATGCAGGAAGAGAGAAAAAATGGACCACTGTTCAAACGAATATTTAGCAAATATGAGAAACAATATTCTTCTTACTCATCATTAAGATTCTGCTCCCACAAGGATTCTTTGGTAGATTAAAGATGAAGTTGAAAGTGTTAACCACTTACAATGATAGAAAGGTACTGATCTTAATTCCATGGGGTCAGAATTGCTTGTTAACATTGTCAAGATGAAGTTTGGAGATATATGTACATCACATATTCAAGCAGAATATTTTCCCTCCAAAAATTATTCAGGAAAAAATACTTTTTTAAATAATAATATGTCTTTGATACTAGATAATGTGAAGATACTCTTATCAGCTTTATACAGTTCCATGAGAATTTAAAACTTTGGGGGGGGGGCAGGGCTGAGTTTAAACCCACCACCTCTGGCATATGGGGCTGGCACCCTACTCCTTTGAGCCACAAGTGCCACCTGAGAATTTAAAACTTTTAAATTGCACTGGGACATTTCTGAAATTAGAAGAGTATTTACAGTAAAAATATTTTCACCATTTTTTTCTCTATCATATCAAGGAAGAATTTTTTTTTTATTTTATGTTCATAACTCTTCTTTCTATAATTCTAATCTATTCATTTTATTTCATCTCTCTGGAACCAAAAGATCTGTCAATAACCAGACTATACCTAAACTTCAGTGGAAATATGCTCAGCAAGGCAACAGGTCAAAATGGTTTTCACTCACATTTGGAAAAGAAGCAAAGATACTTACCAGATACTCAAAAACACAACAAGTCCAAGACAGTGAGAAGAAAGATGCTTGTTACCTTCTCATGAAGTTCTGTGTCAAGAGGTCAGTTAAAACCTGCACAGAACTTAATACCATTCTTCAGAACCCTAGAGCTGGAAGGGTCATATAACCAGGTGCAACAAGGCACCACCCATTGTGCCCTGTTACAGGTCTTCTTGGTTATTGATTAATTCTGTGTCTTAGCTGGGCCTCCAGGCTAGGCAACATGAAATAAGAAAGGTGAAAGGAGCCAGGAGAGTTTGAAATGTGCAAGGCCAAGATTCTGTCAGGAAAATAGTTGTGGTGGAATGAAAACTGTTTGTTTGATTCCCTAACACCCTGTGTGGTCATGAGAAGGCCCTTCCCTCCTTGAGCCCTAGTTTCCTGATCTGTGAGATTAACTCAAAGCTAGCTTCTACTGTGCAGTTCTGATTATCTGGGTGGCTTTGGATAGCAAATAGAGCCTCTCCATTCTGTATTCCTCTATTCCGACCTTTCCCTCTAATTCTTCTTTCTCTTTTCTCTGGTTTTCTGTCAGCTGTTCAGAAAACCTAAAGTGGCTGATGGCGGGACAGGTACAGGAAGGGAGGACTCAACTCTTAAAGTGTATACTGTGGAGCTAGCATATGCTTGCTGGAGTTACTCAGTAGCTGTTTATTCTTGGTAAGTTGGTTCACTTTTGCTGTGCCTTCATTGATTTACCTGAAAATTGACATAATAGTAGTACCTAACTCAAAGTGTTCATCTTTGGTTTTTTGTTTTTTTGTTTGTTTGTTTTTACCTTTTTTTTGTTAAGTCAATTGTACATAGATCATGCATACGTTTATGCCATTATGGGATTCTATGTGTTGGTTATTTGTACAAATTGGAATGCTTCCATCCTACTAATCAACATAGCCTTCACCTCATTTACCCAATTACAACATTAAGGCACTTGTGTTCTACAACTGATAGATCCAACTTGTACTTGCAATATGCTCCTTAGGTGTAGTCCTCCTACTAACCCTCCCTCTATTGACCCCTCCCCCTCCCTTCCCTTCTCCCTCCCCTTCCCTCCTTCATCCTAGGCTATAGTTGTGTTTCCTTTTTCATATGCGAGTGTGAGTGATTATAAATTGTTTTCACAGTAGTACTGAATACATTGGATTTTTTTCCATCCCTGAAATACTTTACTAAGAATAATATTTTCTAGGTCCATCCATGTAAACATAAAAGAGGTAAAGTCACCATTTTTTTAATGCTATGTAGTATTCCATGGTATACATATACCACAATTTATTAATCCATTCATGGGTCAGTGGGCACTAGGGCTTCTTCCATGACTTGGAAATTATGAATTAAGCTGCAATGAACAATCTGGTGCAAATATTTTATTGCCAAATGATTTTTGGTCCTTTGGATATGCATCTAGAAGAGGAATTGCAGGATCAAACAGCAGGTCTATATTTAGATCCCTGGGTGCTCTCCAAACTTCCTTCCAAAAGAAACATACTAGCTTGCATTCCCACCAGCAGTGCAGAAGTGTTCTGTTTTCTCCACATCCACATCAACATCTGTAGTTTTGGGGTGTGGGCTACTCTTACTGGAGTTAGATGGTATCTCAGAGTGGTTTGTGTTTGCATTTCTCTGATGATTAAAGATGATGAGCATTTTTTCATGTGTCTGTAAACCATGCACCTATCTTCTTCAGAGAAGCTTCTATTCATGTCTCTTGCCCACGATGAAATGGGATCACTTGTTTTTTTCTTAGTACTAACTTTGAGTTCTCTGTGGATTGTGGTTATTGGCTTTTGTCAGAAATATAACTTGCAAAAATTCTCTCCCATTCTGAGGTCTGTCTATTTGCTTTACTTTGTGTGTTCTTGGCAGTGCAGAAGCTTTTTAATTTGATCAAATCCCAGTAATGTATTTCTGATGTTGCTTCAATTGCCTGGGGTGTCCTCCTCATAAAGAATTCTCCCAGGCCATTTTTTTCAAGTGTTTCCCCCTGCACCCTCTCTAAGAATTTTTATAGTATCATGTCTTAAGTTTAAGTCCTTTAACCAGTGAGAGTCAAGTTTTGTTACAGGAGAAAGGTGTGGGTCCAGGTTCGGTCTTCTACAGATCACTAGCCAATAAACCCAGCACAATTTGTTGAATAGGGAATCTTTCCCCCAATTTATATTTTTTATAGGCTTATCAAAAATCAAATGACAATAAGTGTTTGGGTTCACCTCTTGGTCTTCAGTTCTGTTGCATACATCTACATCTCTATTTTTGTGCTCATGTCTGGAACAGTCTCTCTTACAAATTGAGGCGCGTTCTGGTTGGGTGCATAAATGTTAATAATTGAAATCTCATCATATTGAATGTTGCCCTTAACAAATATGAAGTGACCATCCTTATTTATCTTTACTTTCATTGGTTTAAAGCCTATTGTATCCATTAATAAAATTGCAACAACCACTTTTTTCTGATTTCCATTTGCCTAAATTATATGACCATCCCTACACCCTGAGTTTATGTTTATCTTTTAAGGTAAGGAGAGATTCTTGAATGCAGTAGATGTCTGACCTGAGTTTTTGTATCCAGTCAGCCAACCTTTAACTTTTTAGTGGGCTATTTAAGCCATTCACATTATTTGAGAGTATTGATAAGCCAGATAGTATTTTGGATATCAAGTTTTTCAAATGTCCAGTGGACATTTTTAATCCTTTCACCACTGTGGAAGTTGGAATTTGATAAAAAGTTTCTGAGTGAGTTTATTTTTTGGTGGAGGATTGTGCAGTTCGTTATGGAGGATAGGTCTGAGAGTATTCTGGAGAGCTGGTTTAGTTATGGCAAATTTCCTCATCATGTGAAAGTGATTAAAGTATTTAATTTCTCCACCATAGATGAAACTCAGGTTAGCTGGATACAGTATCTTAGGTTGAAAGTTATTTTGTTTAAGGAGATTAAAGGTCGATGACCACCCTCTTCTAGGTTGAAAGGTTTCAGCAGAGAGATCTGCAGTCATTCTGGTGTTCTTCCCCTTGTAGATTATGGTTTTCTTATATCTGGCTGCTTGCAGAATTTTCTCCTTCATTTTGACTTTGGTGAAGCTAATTATAATGTGTCTATGAGAATGTTTATTTGGGTTGAGTCATGTCGCTGTTCTGAAACTGTCTGCTATCCGAATTTCAGAATCTCTTGGCATGTCTGGAAAATTCTCTTTAATTATTTCATGAAGTAAAGCCTCTGTATCCTTTGCAGCAACCTCATCACCTTTAGGTATTCCTATAAGGCAAATATTAAATCTCTTCAAATTATCCCAAAGCTCTCTGAGAGAATGATCCATTTTTGTTCTCCACTTTTTTCTTCTTTCAGTGTTTGGGAGTGTTCAAATGCTTTGTCTTAATTTCAGAGATCCTTTCTTCTGCCTGCTCCATTGTGTTACTAAGAAATTCAACTGTATTTCTCATTATCTTTGAGGGCAACAAGTTCTTGCCTCAATGTGTCAAAATCTTGGTGATTTTTTCTTTGAATTCATTGAATTTTTGAGACATCTTTTCAATTAATCCTTGAAATTCTAATTACATTTTTACCTCCATTCTGTTGATCTTATTTGCTATCCAAATTCTGAACTCGATCTCTGACATCTCAGCCATTTGTTTATGAATTGGAACTTGCGCTGTGTCTGCTATATCATTCCTTGGGGGAGTTGATCTACTCTGATTATTCATGTTGCCAGATTTTTTCCACTGATTCCCCCTATGATTGTTTTTCACCATTGGCTAGATGGACAGGTAAGGTGAAATTGGATTGGGGGTTCCTGGAGTTGTGGTTAACTAGCCCTTTGTCAAGGATCTGGGACTGATGACTGCAACTTTTTCTCCTATAGATTTGCAAAGGTCCTGTACAGTATTACAGTCTGTGGCTGAGTAAACCTGCTTGGTGTGGTGGAGTTAGTTGGCTCTGTCTTGTAGTCAGCTGGTTCTTGTCAGATCCTAGTGGATCAGTGACTCTGGTGAAGTCTTAACTGTGGAGAAATGCAAGCAACTAAGACACCCCACCCCCCCATGGACAACAAACTGTAAGAGGAAAATCAAACTTTCCTGATATCACACAACCAAGGTGCCACCCAAGAGCATCCTTGTGTGATTGGCCCAGGTTAGGAGTTGCAAACCAATTGACCCAATTAGTACAAACTCTCAAGTGGCAGAGTTTGAAATGTCTCCAGCAACTAGATGGTGTAGATATAATGGTTGCTCAAATTTGGCTCACTTTGGTGCTCTGTGGAGTCAGAAAGGCCCGTTCAGTAGCAGCGTTGAACCAGGTGGCTATGTCTCTTTCTCCGCTTTGCTCCTCATTCATGCCCAGTCATAGGGCTGAGGTCCGGCTCCCTCCAATAAGCAAATGTGCCAGGGCTTTGTGCCTGTCAGAGTCAAAGGAAGGTCAATGCTCCTGCAGCCTGGCCACTACCCTGTGCCACCATCTGGCTTGGGGAGCTAAGGCCTGCATGCCTTGGATACTCAATAGCCACTGGCAAGTGTTCCACTTGGACTCAGTCTAATCCTGAGAGTAACAAGTCAGCAAATGCTTTTCTCCCTCAGCTACCACATGTTTTCCCCTGCTCCTCTGCAGCACTGGTATCCGTATAGAGCAAATTCTGGTTTACTCTGGCAGTCCTGAGTTGGGGAGGTGTCTCTCCAAGATTAGACCCTGGTGGGATCACTCTATTGTTGCTAGATCTTTCTGGGAAGTGACCCTGTGCACCTCCTAGGTGACTGCCACAGCCAGGGAGTTCTGGCTATAGGAGCAGATCTGGGAGTGTGGGGCACACCAGTCTAGAAGCAGGGTGGGGGACGCTGCACACAGCGCTAGCAGTGCCTAGTGCCTGGTGACTTCGGCAAGGAGAGTGCTTGGCTCAGAACTCTGGCCAGTGGGCGGGGCACAGTATGACATGGAGGCTTCTGTAGGGCTGAGTGTGGGTGGGTGGGGCACAGGACTTGCTGCTCTAGCAGGGTGGGAAACGAGGCTCTGGACAGGTGGGGGCAGGATGCTTGGTCTGGCAGGGTGAGGGCACTGCTCATGAGCCTCCTCCCGCATTCTCTGCTGGGGTTAGGCTTCTGGTTCGTCAGGCAAGGGGGGAAGGGTTGACTGGAAGTTCATAATGGCAGGGAAAATATTAGTTCAATTTTTCTGCCTGGCAAGAGAGTGCTCAAGGTCACAACAGGGTCCCTCTGGGGAAGTAGACCCCACTTCCTACAGCTCTCACCAATGGAGTGAGAGAAGAGGTCCTCAGTTCACTGCTTGCCTGTAGAAAACATACAGGAACCAATGAAGAGAGAAATAGAAAGAAAAAAGAAACACAAATTTCTTGGGGGAGGGGATGGACACTTTTCCTTCAGGATGAATTTTGTAACTGAAATTTGCTTTCTTGAATCACAGCTTGCCTCAGCAGAGGTGACCTGCAGTTATCACTCTTCTCTCTTGGCTCAGCTCCCAGTCTTCAGCTTAATTGGGTACTCTCTGGACATTATCCTTCCCTCTATACAGGAGCTTCTGTTGGAGGCTGGCTCCAGTTGGCCATATTCTCATTTTCCAAAGTGTTCATCTTTTTGTGCATCTACTATATCTTCTTAGGAGACAATTCTCTATTCTCTGTAATGTTCTCCATGTCTTGTGAGTAAAGGCACTGATGGCCTTTGGGACAGACTCTTTTTGAGGCCATTTATATATATATATTTAAAAATACCCCTGTAAAATAAAACAGTGTCCCTCAGAGAAAAAGGCAGGTTTGCTTAAAATCTAGTTTATTAGAAATAGCATTGTCATCCAGGGTAAGTTAAGATGAGTTTACTGCCTTTTAAAAAGGATTTAGGATTTTAAAACCTTGGCCTCCTTTTGCTGTAGCACACTATGCTTTCTGTTCTGGTGTCACTGGGTGCTCCTCATGAAGCCCTGTGGAAATCAGAGCCTGGGAAACAGAATAAATGCTGACACTCTGGCTATTGCTATGGAATAATTAAGTTCTGTGTCTCTGACCCAAGGGTCTATGTTTTCTGCCAGCATCCATTCTCCTGTGGCAATGTAACTTCTAAGGTAAAATCTCAGACTCTTCTCAGGTCTTGACAAGAACTGTAATTATCTCTTGGGACAGATGCATGAATAAAAATGTCAGAGTCTCTGTCTTCACATAGATTCAATATCATCTTAGTTGTGGGAGATAGACAATAAAAAAAATAACAAATGCTAGAAATTCTATGAGATTATGAGAATATCATGGAAAAGAGAATACCGAGACTAAGGCTGCTGCAAGACTAGGGAGATACTTATTGTAGAGTTATCAGAGAATTTCTTGCTCATCATGTGACCTTCAAACAGAGACATGATAAAAGTAAGGAATTGAAATATATGAATAACCAGGAACATGCATTCAGGACAGAGAGACTGGCCAGTGCCAAGATTTTGAGGCAGAAGCTAGGTTGATATGCTTGAGAAACATCCAAAATAACAGTCTGGCTATATCAAATGATACAGAGAGAAAGGGGAGATGAGATAAATATGGCAGGAAGGCCCTTGACCATGAAATCCCATACAGACCACAGTAAGGACCTTGGTTTTGACCAAAGGGAAAAGTTTTGCAGATAGTAAATGCCTCATTGACATCTTCATCTGGATATCCTATAGGTGCCTCAAACCTGACACATCATATCCTACTGTCTGAAACATGCACCACAATATTTCTTCTCTTTGTTCATCCCACTGCTTCTTTTGTTTCTAGCTAAATGTGTAAACTAAAACCTCAGTATCCTCTCTAACACTTCTTCCTCTCCTTTCCACACTCATTTTGTTACCAAGTTTTCTGAGCAATATTATATCTCATAACACCATAATAGTTGGGACCATAACACCCCTCTGACAGAACAGGAAACATTCTCTAAACAAAAATTGAACAAAGACACAAAGGACTTAAATGTGACCCTAGAACAAATAGGATATATAGACATATACAGAATACACCATCCCAAAGCTTAAGCAAATAGATTTTTCTCATCAGCCCATGGTATATACTCCTAAATAGACATCCTAGACTAAAAATCAAACCTCAGCAAAATTAAAAGAATAGAAATTATATCTTGTATCTTCTCAGATTACAATGCAATAAAGGTGGAACTCAATTCACCAGACTATTGGAGAGCCAGACTACAGTTCATCAAACATGTTCATAGCCACAAAAAAGACATGGAAATTAGACAACCTCATGCTGAATGATAGTTGGGTTCAGAAAGACATAAAAGAGGAAATCATTAAATTTCACAAACATAACAATAATGAAGACACAAGTTACAAAATAAGTGGGATACAGCAAAAGCAGTCTTAAGATGGAAATTTATTACATTGGACCCCTACATTTGTAAAACAGAAAGGGAACTCTTCTACAAACTCATGAACTATCTTATGGGATTGGAAAAAGAAGAACAATCTAATCCCAAACCCAGCAGAAGAAAAGAAATAAATAAAATTAAAGCTGAGATTAATGAAACTAAAAACAAATCATCATTCCGAAAAGTAACAAAACAAAAAGTTGTTTTTCTGAAAAAATAAATAAAATTGATAAACCCTTTTCCAGATTAACTAGAATCAGAAAACTAAAATCTCTGATAACCTCGATTGGAAATGATAAAGGGGAAATAACAACAGATGTCACAGACATACAAGAGATCATCTACATACAAGGGTCCTCAAACTTTTTAAACAGGCGGCCAGTTCACTGTCCCTCAGACTATTGGAGAGCCAGACTACAGTTTAAAAAAAAAAAAAAAACTATAAACAAATTCCTATGTATAGTGCACATATCTTATTTTGAAGTAAAAAAACAAAATGGAAACAAATATAATCACACGGCCGCCTGTGGCTGTGAGCCGTAGTTTTAGGACCGCTGAATTCTGTGCCCAGAAATTTGACAATGTGGAGAAAATGGATCAATACCTGGAATCACACCCTCTCCCTACACTTAACCAAGAAAAATAGATCTCTCGAACAAACCAATTTCAAGAACTGAGATTGAAGAAACAACAAAAAATACTCCCCCCCCCAAAAAAAGCCCTGATCCACATGGCTTCAAACAAGAATTCTATCAAAGCTTTAAAGAAGAACTTATATCCAGAGTGTAGAAATTATTTCAAAAGATTCAGAAGGGAGGAAACTTCCCCAATGTGTTCTATGAAGCAAACATCACCCTGATACCAAAACCAGGTTAACAAAAAAAGCAACTAAAAAGAAAAACTTCAGACCAAATTTATTAATTAATATCAATACAAAAATTCTCAAAAGAATCCTAGCCAGTAGGTTACAGATACCCATTTAAAAAAAATCATTGATCACGATCAAGTAGGTTTCATCCCAGGGATGCAAGGCTGGTTTAAAATACACACGTCCATAAACATAATACACAATATCAACAGAAGCAAAAACAAAGACCATATGATCCTCTCAATAGATACAGAAAAATTATTCAATAAAATCCGACATCCTTTTCTAATACTTATTAATATAGGCATAAGTAGCACATTTCTTAACCTGATCAAAGCCATCTACAATAAATCTACAGCTAATCTTACAGTGAACACAGTAAGACTGAAAGCTTTTCCACTTAGAACTGGAACCAGTCGAAGTTGTCCTCTATCACTACTACTATTTAACATAGTGCTGGAATTTCTTGCCAATACAATCAGGCAAAAGAAGTAAACAAATGGCATTTAAATTGGGGCAGAAGAGCTCAAACTCTCACTCTTTTCTGATGATATGATCTTATACTTAGAGAACCACAAAGACTCAACCACTTAACTTGTAGAAATGACTAAGAAAACATGAGAATGTCTCAGCATACAAAATCAATGTCCACAAATCAGTAGCCTTTTGTCCACAAATCAGTAGCCTTTGTGTACTCCAATAAGAACCAAGTTGAGAAGCAAATCAAGGGCACAATTCCATTAATAGTAGCTTCAAAGAAAATGAAATACTTAGTTATATACCAACAAACGAGGGGAAGGATCTCTACAAAGAGAATTATGAAACCCTGAGAAAATAAATTAAAGAAGACATTAACAAATGAAAGAACAAACCATGTTCATGGCTGGGGAGAATAAACATCATCAAAATTCCTATACTTCTGAAAACAATCTACAGATTCACTGCCATCCCCCTTAAAATACCATCATCATACTTTCAAGACTTGGAAAAAATAATTCTTCATTTTGAATGGAATCAGAAAAAAATCCATATAGCCAAGGCAATTAATACTTAGTAATAAAAACAAAGCTGGAGTTATCTCCTTACAAGACTTTCAGCTATACTACAAGGCCATAGTGATCAAAACAGCATGCCTTTAGCATAAAAATAGAGACTTTGACATTTGGAACCAAATTGTGAAACATAAGATGAAATTAATTTCTTAAAGCCACCTGATATTTGATAAATTAAATAAGAACATACATTGGGGAAAAGAATCCCTATTCAATAAATGGTGCTGATATACTGGATAACCACATGTGAAAGACTGATCAGTGCTGACTGGACTGGCATCTGGTACCATTTACATAAATTGACTTGAAATGGATAAAGATTCAAACTAAGTCTTGATTGGAGAGCAAGATGTGACCGAGTAACAGCTTTCTTGCATCTGGGCACCGTGAGTCTGGGGAGATAAGACTCCAGGCATCTCTGGATGGTGGGATCTGCCTATAATCATCCCATTGAGGATACGGGGAGTCAGCGAGAGACTTCTGGCCCCCAGAGGAGGACAAAAATAGTGGAAAACTGGCAGGGGAACTTAAAGAACAAGAGGAAGTGAAAGGAAAATTAGGGAAAGGAAACAGATAAAAGAAATCACTCATGAGGAAGAATCAGCAGAAAACTCCAGGCAACATGAAGAACCAGTCCAGAACAACCCCTCCAATGGACCATGAGGTAGCTACTGCAGAGGATTACACCAATAAAGAAATGTTAGGAATGACAGAAAGGGAATTTAGAATAAACATGATGAAAACAATGAAGGAAATGATGGAAACAATGAAGGAAACTGCTAACAAAGTGGAAAATAACCAAAAGGAAATCCAAAAACACAATCAAATAAGAGATGAATGATATGAAGAATATAGAAAGGATACAGCAGAGCTGAAGGAACTGAAGCAGTCAATTAGGGAACTTAAAGATGCAATGGAAAGTATCAGCAACAGGTTAGACCATGCAGAAGAAATAATTTCACAGGTAGAAGACAAAGTCCTTGAGATAACTCAGATAGTAAAAGAGGCAGAAAAGAAGAGAGAGAAAGCAGAACGTTCACTGTCAGAATTATGGGACCTTATGAAGTGTTCCAACATACGAGTTATAGGAATCCCAGAAGGGGAATAAGAATACTGCAGAGGAATGGAAGTGATACAAGACAATATTATAAAAGAAAATTTCCCAAGTATCACCAAAGATTCTGACACACTGCTTTCAGAGGGATATCGGACCCAGGTCACCTCAACTCTAACTGAGCTTCTCCAAGACACATTGTGATAAACCTGTCCAAAGTCAAGACAAAAGGAAAGATTGTGCAAGCTGCCAGAAGTAAGCGCCAGTTGACCTACAAGGGCAAATCCAACAGAATAACTGCAGACTTCTCTAATGAAACTTTCCAAGCAAGAAGACAATGGCCATCGACCTTTAATCTACTTAAACAGAACAATTTCCAGCCAAGAATTTTGTACCCTGCTAAGCTAACCTTTAAAATTGATGGAGAAATCAAATCATTTACGGATATACAAACATTGAGGAAGTTCGCCACAACAAGACCAGCTCTACAGGAAATACTTCAACCTTTTCTACATACTGACCATCACAATGGATCAGCAGCAAAGTAAAAACTCAGAAATTAAAGGACAAAACCTAAACTCCACACTGATGCAAAAGATAAAAGTAAGCAATGGACTCTCACAAAATAAGATGAATAGAACACTACCACACTTATCAATTATCTCAATAATGTTAATGGCTTGAATTCCCCACTGAAGAGACATAGATTGGTTGACTGGATTAAAAAACACAAGCCATCCATTTGCTGTCTGCAAGAAACACACCTGGCTTCAAAAGACAAATTAAAGCTCCAAGTCAAGGGTTGGAAGACAACTTTTCAGGTAAATGGAATTCAGAAGAAAAGAGGAGTTGCAATCTTATTTTCAGAAACATGTGGATTTAAGCAACTAAAGTCAAAAAAGACAAAGATGTCACCTTATGTTGGTCAACAGAAAAATACAACAAGAAGACGTTTCAATTCTAAATATGTATGCACCCAATTTAAATGCTCCCAGATTCTTGAAACAGACCTTACTCAGTCTGAGCAATATGATATCCGATGATACCATAATAACAGGGGACTTTAACACTCCTCTTACAGAGCTAAACAAATCCTCTAAACACAAATTAAACAAAGATATAACAGATTTAAATGAGACCCTAGAACAACTGTGATTGATAGACGCATATAGAATACTCCATCCCAAAGATAAAGAATACACATTCTGGTGGAGCCTGTGGCTCAGTGAGTAGGGCGCCAGCCCGATATGCCAAGGGTGGCAGGTTCAAACACAGCCCCGGCTGAACTGCAACCAAAAATAGCTGGGGGTTGTGGTGGGTGCTGTAGTCCCAGCTGCTCAGGAGGCTGAGGCAGGAGAATCACTAAAGCCCAAGAGCTAGAGGTTGCTATGAGTCCTGTGACATCATGGCACTCTACTGAAGGTGGTAAAGTGAGACTCTCTCTCTACAAAAAAAAAAAAAAAAGACTACACATTCTTCTCATCACCCCATGGAACATTCTCCCAAAGTGATAATACCCTGGGACATAAAACAAATATCAACAGAATCAAAAGAATTGAAATTTTACCTTGAATCTTCTCAGACCATAAGGCACTAAGGGTGGAACTCAACTCTAACAAAAACGTTTGACCCCACACAAAGACATGGAAATTAAACAATCTTCTGTTGAATAACAGATGGGTGCATTAAGAAATAAAACAGGAAATCATCAACTTCCTTGAGCATAACAACAATGAAGACACAAGCTTCGAAAACATATGGGATACTGCAAAAGCAGTTTTGAGAGGAAAATTTATCGTTTTAGATGCCTACATTCGAAAAACAGAAAGAGAGCGCATCAGCAAACTCACAAGCCATCTTATGGAGTTGGAAAAAGAACAATCTAACCCTAATGTCAGTAGAAGAAAAGAAATCTCCAAAATCAAATCAGACATCAATGAAATTGAAAAAAAAAATCATTCAGAAAATTAATGAAACAAGGAGTTGTTTTTTTGAAAAAATTAATAAAATAGATAAACCATTGGCCAGACTAACAAGAAATAGAAAAGTAAAATCTCTAGTAAACTCAATCAGAAATGATAAATGGGAAATAACAACTGATCCCACAGAGATACAGGAGATTATCTCTGAATACTACCAGAAACACTATGCCCAGAAATTTCACAGTGTGAAGGAAATGGATCAATATATGGGATCACACCCTCTCCCTAGACTTAGCCAGGAAGAAATAGAGCTCTGAACAGACCAATTTCAAGCACTGAGATTAAAGAAACAACAAAAAAATCTTCCAACCAAAAAATGCCCTGGTCCAGATGGCTTCACTCCAGAATTCTATCAAACCTTCAAGGAAAAGATTATTTCGGTATTTCAGAAATTATTCCAAAAAATCGTGGAAGAAGGAATTTTCTCCACCACATTCTATGAAGGAAACATCACCCTGATTCCAAAACCAGGAAAAAAAAACAACCAAAAAGGAGAATTTCAGACCAATTTCACTCATGAATACAGATGCAAAAATTCTCAACAAAATCCTAGCCAATAGATTACAGTTTATCATCAAAAAGTCATACATCATGATCAAGTAGGTTTCACCCCAGGGATGCAAGCCTGGTTTAACATGCAAAAGTCCATAAACGTTATCCACCATACCAACAGAGGCAAAAATAAAGATGATATGATCCTCTCAATAGATGCAGAAAAAGCATTTGATAAAATCCAGCATCCTTTTCTAATTAGAACACTGAAGAGTATAGGCATAGTTGGCACATTTCTCAAACTGATTGAAGCTATCTATGACAAACCCACAGCTACTATTTCCTGAATGGAGTAAAACTGAAAGCTTTTCCTCTTAGAACTGGGACCAGACAAGGTTGTCCTCTGTCACCTTTACTATTCAACATAGTGCTGGAAGTTCTAGCCAATACAATTAGGCAAGACAAGGAAATCAAGGGAATCCAAATGGGAGCAGAGGAGGTCAAACTCTCCCTCTTTGCTGATGACATGATCTAATACTTAGAGAATCACAAAGACTCAATCACAAGACTCCTAGAAGTCATAAAAACTACAGTAATGTTTCAGGATATAAAATCAATGTCCACAAGTCAGTAGCCTTTGTATACACCAATAACAGTCAAGATGAGAAGCTAATTAAGGACACAACTCCCTTCACCATAGTTTCAAAGAAAATGAAATACCTAGGAATATACCTAATGAAGGAAGTGAAGGACCTCTAATAAAGAAAATTATGAAATCCTCAGAAAGGAAATAGCAGAGGATATTAACAAATGGAAGAACACACCATGCTCATGGATGGGAAGAATCAACATTGTTAAAATGTCTATACTTCCCAAAGCAATCTACCTATTCAATGCCATTCCTATCAAAATACCAACATCGTACTTTCAAGACTTGGAAAAAATGATTCTGCGTTTTGTATGGAACCAGAAAAAAACCCATATAGCTAAGGCAGTTCTTAGTAATAAAAATAAAGCTGGGGGCATCAGCATACCAGATTTTAGTCTGTACTACAAAGCCATAGTGGTCAAGGCAGCATGGTACTGGCACAAAAATTGAGACATAGACACTTGGAATCGAATAGAAAACCAAGAAATGAAACTAACATCTTACAACCACCTAATCTTCGATAAACCAAACAAGAACATACCTTGGGGGAAAGACTCCCTGTTCAATAAATGGTGTTTAGAGAACTGGATATCCACATGTAAAAGACTGAAACTGGACCCACACCTTTTCCCACTCATAAAAATTGATTCAAGATGGATAAAGGCCTGAAATTTAAGGCATGAAACAATAAAAATCCTCAAAGAAAGCATAGGAGAAACACTGGAAGATATTGGCCTGGGGAAAGACTTCATAAAGAAGAATGCCATGGCATTTGCAACAATAACAAAAATAACCAAATGAGACTTCATTAAACTGAAAAGCTTCTGTACAGCCAAGGAAACAACAGGCAAAGCAAAGAGACAACCTACACAATGGGAAAGGATATTTGCATCTTTTGAATCAGACAAAAGCTTGATAACTAGGATCTATAGAGAACTCAAATTAATCCACATGAGAAAACCAACAATGGGCTAATGGGCAAGAGACATGAATAGAACATTCTCTAAAGAAGATAGATGAAAAAATGTTCATCATCCATATATATTAGAGTAATGCAAATCAAAACCACCCTGAGATACCATCTAACCCCAGTGAGAATGGACCACATCACAAAGTCCCAAAGCTGCAGACATTAGCATAAATGTGGAGAGAAGAGCACACATTTACACTGCTGGTGGGACTGCAAGCTAGTACAACCTTTCTGGAAAGAAGTATGAAGAAACCTCAAAGCACTCAAGCTAGACCTCCCATTTGATCCTGCAATCCCATTACTGGGCATCTACCCGGAAGGAAAAAAATCCTTCTATCATAAGGACACTTGACTAGACTGTTTATTGCAGCTCAATTTAGAATTGCCAAAATGTGGAAACAGCCTAAATGCCCACCAACTCAGGAATGGATTAACAAGCTGTGGTATATGTATTCCATGGAATACTATTCAGCTATTAAAAAAAAATGGAGACTTTACATCCTTCGTATTAACCTGGATGGAAGTGGAAGACATTATTCTTAGTAAAGCATCACAAGAATGGAGAAGCATGAATCCTATGTACTCAATTTTGATATGAGGACAATTAATGACAATTAAGGTCATGGGGGGGAGGAAAAGCAGAGAGAGGGAAGGAGGGAGGGGGGGCCTTGGTATGTGCCACAACTTCTAGGGGCAAGACGTGATTGCAAGAGGGACTTTACTTAATGAATGTAATCAGTGTAACCTGGCTTATTGTACCCTCAATGAATCCCCAACAATAAAAAAAAAATCCTTGAAGTAAATGCAGAAAAAACACTTAAAGATATCAGCCTGGGTAAAGATTTAATGAAGAAGACTTCAGTGGCAATTGCAACAATGGAGGAAACAATGGGAGTTAATTAAACTGAAAAGCTTCTGTCCAGCTAAGGAAACCACAATCAAAGCCAACAGACAGCCTTCAGAACAGGAAAAGGTATTTGCATATTATGAATTGGAGAAAAGCTTGATAACTAGGATCTATAGAGAACCTAAATTAAGCAACAAAAAAAGACCCAACAATCACACATATCACTGGGCAAGAAGCATAAATAGAATCTTATCTAAAGAAGACAGACAAATGGCTAACAAACATGAAAAATACTCATCATCCCTAATCATCAGAGAAATGCAAATCAAAACCACCCTGCGATATCACCTAACCCCTGTGAGAATGGACCACATCACAATGTCTCAAAGCTGCAGACATTAGCATAAATGTGGAGAGAAGAGAACACTTTTACACTTTAATACTGCAAACTAATATAACCTTTTAGTAAGGAAGAATGGAGAATCCTCAAATGGTAGAAATTAGTTGTCCCATTTGATCCTGCAATCCCATTACTAGGCATCTACTCAGAAGAAAAAAATCTTTTTATCATTAGCACATTTGCCCTAGACTGTTTATTGCAGCTCAATTTATAATCACCAAAATGTGGAAACAGCCTAAATGCCCACCAAACCAGGAATGGATTAACAAACTATGGTATGCTGTTCGGTCATTAAAAAAGAATAAGACTTTACATCTTTTATAATAATCTGGATAGAGGTGGAAAACATTCTTCATAGTAAATTATCATGAGATGGAAGAAGCAAGAATTTAATGTACTCAATTGTAACATGAAGGAAGTAGATGAGCTAATAGATGTGGTGGCGTGGGGTAATGAGGTAGCAGGGAGAGGGAAGGTTGGAGGACGAGGGGGACATGGTATATGGCACATGTCTTAGTGGTGGGACACAAGTATAAGAGGAACTGTATCTAACAAATGCAATCAATGTAACCTAATTCTTTGTACTCTCCCTGAATCCCAAACAATAAAATAAAAAACTGAAACAGCATCCACATCTCTCATCACTCACAAAAATTAACTCATGATGGATAAAAGGCTTACACCAAAGGCGGGAAGCTATACAAATCCTAGAAGATATTTTAAAAGTCTTATATTGGGGCAGGAGACAAGATGGCTGACTGAAGCCAGCTTTACACAGAGGCTCCCGTCCAGTAGGAGAGTTAAAGGACAAAAATTCAGCAAGTAACCTGGTGGATTTGAGCTGCACTAAGAGAGATGGTTGAAGAACGCACGTCAACCCCGCTGAGGCAAGCTGCGACCACAAGGATACAAACAAAAGGTACAAAATTCATCACCAAGCGGACGGGAGTCCCCTCCCCCATGAGAATCGCTCGGAGTGTCCCACACACAATTGGGCAGAGTTCAAAGGTCCTCCCACTACACTCCACGAGAGAGACCTTCTAAACACTGGACCTACCTCCCCTACTAGGGTGCCACGGCATGTACCTGCCAGGCATAAAACTGTATAAACTGTTTTAGTCTCTACCTAGAATTCTGAGCTCCCAGAGCTCCCCTTCCCTCACACTGAAGTCTGGAGGCCAGTCCTCATTGGCAGAGAGGGGACCGCACCAGAGTGGCAGTTCCCTGAGGCACAGTGCGACAGCCATCTTTTGGTGACAATACGGCCAGGCATAAAACTGTGTAAAGCTGTGTGTGTTCTCTGCCCACAACCCCAGGCTCTGAGCGCTCCCCGCACTCCCCTCTGCTCTCGCTCCAAGGTCTGGAGGCCTGTCCCCCAGGGGTCCAGACCCTTGGGAGATTGCTGGAGGGGTGTAGACAGTGCTGGGCTGCAGCCGGTGGGTGCAGACGCTGGGGTAAGGGAGAAGAGAGAGGACGGTTGGCCAGAAGGGAGCTACACCGGAGCAGCGGTTGCCTGAGCCATAAAACAGCAGCCCAATTTTGCTAGCAATACGGCTCCCTACCGAGTATTCTGAAGCCACACCCCCTGTCTCCCTGGACAAATAGAGACAGTATAGGATTTTCCTGAGGCAACTCCAAGTTGCAAACCGGGGAAACTCCCACAGCGGGACTGACCCAGAGATCCGCTTTACTAAACCTAAGACGCACCTGGCCCTTGGGGGATCATCAGCCTATAGACAATACAAGAGCAAAGACAAGCTGATTTGGAACTCAATTCAGGTTCTCTTCTGCAGGGGAACTGCAAAGTTGTTCTGTTCTGTTCTGTTCTGTCAGTAACATTAATCGGGGCAAGACTGGACCTGAGTGAAAACCCCCCAACCTTCATCAAGTGCCCGAGGTTGTCAGGCCTCACCTCCTCCTGCTAGAGAGAGGCAGAGCACAGTGGCCTGGCAAACTTCCTTGTGATTCAGGCAGGTGCAAACTCCTGGAGTACCGAGTCACTACAGGCAACTGGGTCAGCCAACTGCAGGGCTATCTGTGTCTGGGTGTGACAGTGGCGCAAGGTGGGGAAGGAGGCATCAACCTTCCCAGACTGATCTATTGGCTGGGTGGCTCCTCCTGACTCCACGCAGCACTGAAGCAAGCCACACCAGAGTAGTCACCAGACCCCTGTGATCCAGTTCCCAGAGACCTCTTAAAATCTCTCACCTGAGACAGGTGCAGACTGAGACAATTGATTTGGACTTTTTGAACTAAACCAATCACTTGAGGACAAATCAGGTGGTGACCTGGGTGAACAATGGTAGGAAGGTTTGATTTTTCTTTTCCAATTGTTTGCCGATGAGGGGTGGGGTGACTTAATTGCTGATACTTCTCCACAGCTGAGACTTCAATCCAGAATATCTGTTACACTAGGGTGGAACAGAAACCAGCTGAAAACAAGACAGAACCACTTAACCCCACCACACCAGACAGGGCCCTAGTTTCTCAGGCCACAACACTGTACAGGTCCTCGACAAAGCCCCAGGGAAAAAATCAAAGGGAGTAAAACAACCATGGGGTGGAATCAGCAGAAAAACTCTGGTAACATGAATAACCAGAATATATCAACCACCCCAAGGAAAGATATGACAGATGTAATTGAAGATCCCATTCATAAACAAGTGGCAGACATGTCAGAAATTGAATTCAGAATTTGGATTGCAGACAAGATTAACAAAATGGAATTAGGAATTTGAGGAGAAATTCAAAAGTTGTCTCAAGAATTTAATGAATTTAAAGACAAAACCACCAAAGACTTAGACACACTGAAGCAAGAATTTGCAGCCCTCAAAGATATGAAAAATACAGTAGAATCCCTCAGCAACAGAATGGAGCAAGCAGAAGAAAGGATTTCTGACATCAAAGATAAAGCCTTTGAATGCTCCCAAACTCTCAAAGAGGAAGAGAAATGGAGAGCAAAAATGGATCCTTCTCTCAGAGAGCTCTGGGATAATTTGAAAAAGGTGAATATCTGAATCATTGGAGTTCCAGAAACAGATGAAGTGGCCTTTCTAGGCACAGAGGTCCTTCTGCATGAAATTATGAAAAAGAATTTTCCAGACATGCCTAGAGATTCTCAAATTCAGATAGCAGAGAGCTTCAGAACCCCAGCACGACTCAACCCCAATAAGACATCCCCCAGGCATATCATAATTAACTTCACTGAAGTTGATATGAAGGAGAAAATTCTCAAAGCTGCAAGGAGAAAAAAAAACCATTTCCTTCAAAGGGAAGAATATTAGAATGACTGCAGATCTCTCTGCTGAAACTTTTCAAGCCAGAAGAGGGTGGTCACCGACTTTTAATCTCCTAAAGTAAAATAACTTTCAACCCCAGATCTTGTATCCAGCTAAACTGAGTTTCATTTATGATGGAGAAATTAAATACTTTAATGACATTCATATGTTGAAGAAATTTGCCATAACCAAACCAGCTCTTCAGGATATTCTCAGATCTATCCTCCATAATGACCAACCCAATCCTATACCACAAAAGTAAACTCACTCAGGAACTTCGGATCAAACTCCAATTTCCACACTGGCGAAAGGATTAAAAATGCCCACTGGACTTTTGAAAAACTCGACACCTAAAACTTCACCAGACTTATCAATATTCTCCATTAATGTGAACAGCTTAAACTGTCCTCTAAAGAGGCATAGGTTGGCTGACTGGATACAAAAACTCAGGCCAGATATTTATTGCATACAAGAGTCACATCTTAACTTAAAAGACAAATACAGACTCAGGGTGAAAGGATGGTCATCCATATTTCAGGCAAATGGTAATCAAAAAAAGCAGGTGTTCCAATTATATTTGCAGATACAATAGCCTTTTTTTTATTAAATCATAGCTGTGTACATTGATATACTCATGGGGCATCATTCACTAGCTTCACAGACCATTTACCAAGTTTCACATATACCCTTGTAAGATGCACTGCTGGTGTAATCCTACCAATCCACTTCCCTCTACCAACCTCCCCCCTCCCTCCTCTCCCTATCCCCATTCCCCCTATTCTTAGGTTGTAACTGGGTTATAGCTTTCATGTGAAAACCATAAATGAGTTTCATAGTAGGGCTGAGTACATTGGGTACTTTTTCTTCCATTCTTGAGACACTTTACTAAGAAGAATATAGCTCCATCCATGTAAACATGAAAGAAGTAAAGTCTCCATCTTTTTCAAGGCTGCCTAATATTCCATGATGTACATATACCACAATTTATTAATCCAATTGTGGATTGATGGGCATTTTGGCTTCTTCCAAGACTTAGCAATTATGAACTGGGCTGCAATAACATTCTGGTACAAATATCTTTGTTATGATGTGATTTTTGGTCCTCTGGGTAAATGCCCAGTAGAGGGATTACAGGATTGAATGGCAGATCTATTTTTAGATCTCTAAGTGTTCTCCATATCTCTTTCCAAAAGGAATGTATTAATTGGCATTCCCACCAGCAGTGCAAAAGTGTTCCCTTTTCTCCACATCCGCGCCAACATCTCTGGTCTTGGGATTTTGTGGTATAGGCTAGTCTCACTGGAGTTAGATGGTATCTCAAAGTAGTTTTTATTTGAATTTCTCTGATGATTAAAGATGATGATCATTTTTTCGCCTGTCTTCTTCAGAGAGTTTCTCTTCAATTCTCTTGTCCGGCCTGCGATGGGATCCCTTGTTCTATTCTTGGTAATGTGTTTGAGTTCTCTGTGGGTTCTGGTTATTAAACCTTTGTCACAGACATAAACTGCAAATATCTTCTCCCATTCTGAGGGCTGTTTGCTTGCTTTACTTACTGTGTTCTTGGCTGTGCAGAAGCTTTTTAGTTTGGTCAAGTCCCAGTATTGTATTTTTGAAGCTGCTTCAATTGCCCCGGGGGTCCTCCTCATAAAATACTCACCCAGACCGATTTCTTCAAGGGTTTTCCCTGCACTCTCTTCTAGTATTTTTATAGTTCCATGTCCTAAGTTTAAATCTTTAATCCAATGAGAGTCTATCTTAGTTAGTGGTGAAAGGTGTGGGTCCATTTTCAGTCTTCTAGAGGTTGCCAGCCAGTTCACCTAGCACCATTTGTTAAATAGGGAATCGTTTCCCCACTGAATGTTTTTAATTGGCTTGTCAAAGATCAAATAATGGTAAGTAGCTGGATTCATCTCTTGGTTCTCTATACTGTTCCAGACATCTACTTCTCTGTTTTTGTGCCAATACCTTGCTGTTTTGATCACTATCAATTTGTAGTATAGTCTGAGGTCTGGTAAAATAATTCCTCCTGCTTTGTTTTTATTTCTGAGTAATGTCTTGGCTATTTGAGTTTTTTTATGATTCCATATAAAATGAATTATTGTTTTCTCAAGATCTTTAATGTATGACAGTGGAGCTTTAATAGGGATTGCATTGAAATTATATATTGCTTTGGGTAGAATGGACATTTTAACAATGTTGATTCTTCCCAGCCATGAGCATGGTATGTTTTTCCATTTGTTAATATTTTCAGCTATTTCTTTTCTTAGAGTTTCATAGTTCTCTTTATAGAGATCTTTCACGTCCTTTGTTAGATAAATTCCCAAATATTTCATCTTCTTTGGCACTACTGTGAATGGGATAGAGTCCTTAACTGTTTTTTCAACTTGACTATTGTTGGTATATATAAAGGCTACTGATTTATGAATGTTGATTTTGTAACCTGAGAGGCCGCTGTATTCCTTGATCACTTCTAAGAGTTTTGTAGTAGAGTCCCTAGTGTTTTCCAGATATACTATCATAGCATCTGCGAAGAGCAAAAGTTTGATCTCTTCTGACCCTATATGGGTACCCTTGATTGCGTTTTCTTCCCTAATTGCTGTGGCTAATACTTCCATTACAATGTTAAAAAGCAATGGAGATAATAGGCAGCCTTGTCTGGTTCCTGATTTGAGTGGAAATGATTCCAATTTAACTCCATTCAATATGATATTGGCTGTGGGTTTGCTGAGATTCCCTCTATCAGTTTAAGAAATGTCTTTTCTATACCAATTTTCTTATGTGTTCTGATCATGAAGGGATGCTGGATATTATCAAAAGCTTTTTCTGCATCAATTGAGAGAATCATATGGTCTTTGTTTTTTAATTTGTTTATGTGCTGGATTACATTTATAGATTTACATATATTGAACCAGCCTGGAGACCCTGGGATAAAACCGACTTGGTCATGATGTATAATTTGTTTGATGTGTTGTTGGATTCTGTTTGTTAGGATCTTGTTGAATATTTTTGCATCTATATTCATTAGTGATATTGGTCTATAATTTTCCTTTCTTGTTGGGTCCTTTCCTGGTTTGGGGACCAGGGTGATGTTTGCTTCATAGAACGTGTTGGGTAGTCTTCCTTCTTTTTCTACATTTTGGAACAGGTTGAGTAATATAGGTACTAATTCCTCTCTAAAAGTTTGGTAGAATTCAGACGCAAAACCATCTGGTCCCAGGCTTTCCTTTTTAGAGAGATTTTGCATGGTTGATGCTATTTCCAAACTTGATATGGGCCTGTTCAGCATTTCCACTTGATTCTGGCTAAGTCTTGGAAGGTGACATGTTTCCAAGTATCGGTCAATTTCCTTTAGATTTTCATATTTCTGAGAATACAGTTTCTTGTAATTTTCATTAAGAATTTTTTGGATTTCTGAGGAGTCTGTTGTTATTCATAATTGCTAAGTCATGGAAAAAACCCAACTGCCCATTGATCCATGAATGGATTAATAAATTGTGGTATATGTACACCATGGAATATTATTCAGCCTTAAAGAAAGATGGAGACTTTACCTCTTTCATGTTTACATGGATGGAGTTGGAACATATTCTTCTTAGTAAAGTATCTCAAGAATGGAAGAAAAAGTACCTAATGTACTCAGCCCTACTATGAATCTAATTTAGGGTTTTCACATGAAAGCTATAATCCAGTTACAACCTAAGAATAGGGGGAAGGAGGAAAGGGAGGGAGGGAGTGGGGAGGTGGGTAGAGGAAAGGAGATTGGTGGGATTACACCAGCAGTGCATCTTACAAGGGTATATGTGAAACTGTAAATGGTCTGTGAAACTAGTGAATGATGCCCCATGATTATATCAATGTACACGGCTATGATTTAATAAAAAAAAAAGAAAGAAAAGAATATGCTTGTACTATCACCCAAAAAAAAAGTCTTATATTGCCCTAGGCAAAGAATTCACAAAGAAGACCCCAAAAACTATCATAGCAACAATAAAAATCAATTAATGGGACCTGATGAAATTAAAAAGCTTCTGTATAGCCAAGACCACAGTCAAAGTATGGAATAGAAAATCCACAGAAGGGATAAAATGTTCATAGCCTATACATCTGATAAGGACTGATAACCAGAATCTATAAACAACACAAGAAAATCAGTAAGAAACAACCAAAAACCCCCATTAAAGCATGGGCAAAAGATATGAACATAACCTTTTCTTTTTTTTTTTTTTTATTTTCTCTGTACATATACATGTGTTTATTTGGTTTCCACTTTCTGCCTTCACAAAATTAAAAAGTCTTAAAATTTAATAACAATAACAATGTTTAAGATAAGGGCTAGAAACAGAAACCTCACAAAGAAAGAATGAAGATAAATATATTCAGAAAAAAATTCAGATGATTGCTGCAATGAAATATTGAGCAATAATAATAATAATGCAAAAAAAGTAACATTGAGATCAGTAGCACGATCTGTTTTTTGAATTACCTTTTATTTTTATTTATAAATATTAGTTGTCTGTTTTTTGAGACTTTGGGAAAAAATCTGAACATAATCTTTTCAAAACAAAAGTATTGATGGCAAATATACTCATAAAAAAATGCTCATCATCTCTAATCATTTGAGAAATGCAAATCAAAACCCCAATAAGGTATCACCTAACTCCAGTGAAAACAGCTTGTATTAAAATGTCCCAAAATAACAGATGATGGTGTGGATGCAGAGAGAAAGGAACTCATATATGTTTTTAACAGCATTACAAACTTCTGAGGAAAACTGAAGGAGAAAGATCCTGAAGCAGACCTACAATTTGATCCAGCAATCCCACTGGGTCATTTTATAAAAAGGAAACCTTCACTCAAATGTTTATAACAGCATAGTTTAGAATCACATAGATGTGGAAACAAACCAAGTGTCCATAAATACATGAATGTATTAACAAAATGTGGTATATGCATGCTACAGAATACTACTCAGCCATAACAAAATGGAAAGCTAGTATCTCTTTGGATAACCTGGAGGGTACTAGAAACTATTCTTGTAAGTGAAAAATCACAAGAACAGCAAAACAATCATCACATGCACTCAAAACTAAATTGGAATTATTTGATCAAAACTTACATGCACAAATGGAAGTAAAATTCAATGAAAATATAGCAGATACACTGGGGTAAGGGGAATGGTAAATTTACACATAATGGATACAGTGCACACTATCTTGGTGAGGGTCTTTTTATTACTTTGACTCAATCTATGCAATGCAAACTCTTTAACCAAAATTTATGTACCTTGTAATCTGAAATAAAAGTGAAAAAATAAAAAAGACATATTTTATGGACCTAAAGAAAGAGCAGGTAGTGGAGCTGATCCCAAAAGGAGTCTCTTTCCAGCACCAATTTCAAGCCCTTCTATTGAATGACATTTTCCCTTGAGTAGATCCCTATTTTTCAAATCCCTAAACATCAATTCAACACATTTTTATTGTAATCATGTTTAGACTGAAGATGAGAACCTAGTTTGTCAAATACTTGACAGAATGCATCATTGCCTTTAGGTACATGATGAGCTATCATTAAAAAGATGACAATGTGGAGGGACAGAGAAAGATGGTGGATTAGAAACACACCCCTTGCCAGCTATGTGTAATAAGACATGGGCAAGTGTTGATCAGCCACCTCTAGCAAGGGAAATCTGCATAGAAATATCACTCCAAAGGCATAGTGAAGCAGTAGAAAAATTCAGGAGCCCATGAGGGGGTCTGCAGTTGAGTAAAACCAAGCTGTATCCAATCCCTATCATATTCAGAAACTCCAGCATGTGTTCTCCATCTCCTAATATCACAGAGCCAGCTGGCATCCAGTCAATATATTACAATGTAAAAACAATACACACACTGTTGTACATTTTTTGCTTATTTTTTCAATTTTTTCTATAAATTTTTTTCCTTATTTTCTGTTTTATTTTTGTGTATGGCATTTTTTTCTTTAGGTTTTTTTTTTTTTTTTTTTGGTTGTACTTTTATTTTTCACTTATACATTTGTTTTACATTTTTTAGTTATTTTTAAAATTTTTATACATATTTTTTTCTTTTTCTCTTTTGTTTTTGTGCATGGAATTTTTTCTTTAGTATTTTTGTTGTTTTTGTACTTTTATTTTTGTACTTATACATTTTGGTTATACTTATACATTTGTCAACTCCTCCATTTTTGTGGCTTTTTTACCCCTTTTATTCTTTCTTTCTTTTTATTTCTCTAATTTCTCCCTCTTTTGGTAAAGATGTTTCCATTATTCTCATCTTTCCCACATAAGTTTCTTATACAATGCTTAAGATATCCATTTTTCCTTTTCATTGTCTTATTTATCTTACACAATTACATAATTAATTTTTTATCAGTTTTTACTATTTTTTATTTTTATTCTTTTTTCTGAGAGCTGGGAGATAACATCATTGGTCTGGCTCAAAAGTGGCCATGAGCTCATAGTATTGGGATCCCTTCTTGCTTGGGCCTTTGGAAAAAAAAATATTGGTAGGTTCCTATAGTGGCAGTTTGCTGATTTCTTTCAATATTTGGCAAGGGGTCGGAGATTTACTTTTTCCAAAGCTAGTAAAGAGCCTCTGATTTTGAGGGTTGTTTGTTTGTTTGTTTGGCCAGGGCTAGGTTTGAACCTGCCACCTCTGGTATATGGGGCTGATGCCCTACTCCTCTGAGCCACAGGTGCTGACTTTGTTTCTTTCTTTTCTTTTCTTTTCTTTCCTTTTCTTTCTTTATTCATTTTTTTGTAGAGACAGAGTCTCGCTTTTTTGCTCTCAGTAGAGTGCCATGGCATCACACAGCTCACAGCAACTTCCAACTCCTGGGCTTAGGTGATTCTCTTCCCTCAGCCTTTCAAGTAGGTGGAACTACAGGCACCTGCCACAAGGCCCGGCTATTTGGCTATTTTTGTTGTTGTTGTTGTTGTTGCAGTTTGGCTGGGGTGGGGTTTGAACCTGCCACCCTTGGTATATGGGCCCAGCACCTTATCCACTGAGCCATAGGTGCCACCCTGATTTTGAATTTTGAGAGACTTACCCAGCTCTCCCCCCAAAACCTAGAGCTGTGGATATGATTAAAGCACCCCAACAAATACTACCATTTCTCCTGTTTCTGTCTCTCTTTCTATTTCTCTCCCTTTCCTCAATTTCTACCTGCTACACAACTCTTTTCTTCTTTATCTTCTTCTTTTCTTTCTCCCTTCTCATAATTTACCCTTATCCTCCTTTTAGTCTTATACCAACATATCATTGGAATACCTAAGCTCTGAGGCAAGGTAATTTAACACAAAGGACCTAATGAGAAAGAAAAAGTAGGGAAAGGAGGTGAACAAACAGAAAACACACATGAGAAGAAAACTATAGAATAATTCTGGCAATATGAAAAGCCAAAATAAAGCACACCCTCTAAGAAATCATGAAGTAGCTACCACAGAGGATTCCACCTATAAAGAATTAGTGGAAATGGCAGAAATCAAATTTAAAATATAAATGGCAAAAACAACAAAATGAATTGATGAGAAAATGGAAAAACAGAATGAAAAATGAATGAAAGATATGAAGAATATATAAAGGATATGCTGCAGCGTATGGACTAAAAGGAGTCAATCAGGTAACAAAAAGATGCACTAGAAAGCATCATTAATGGATGAGACAATGGAGAATAAAGAAACTCAGAGCTAAAGGATAAAGATCTTGAGCTAAACCACACAGTTAAGGAAGCAGAAAGAAGAGAGAAAAAAAAGAATATGCACTCACAGAATTATTGAACTATATGAAGCATTCAAACATATAAATAACAGATGTTTCTGTAGGGGAAGAAGAACATTTAAAAGAAATGGAAGCCCTACTGGAAGCCCATACCTGAAAACATCCCAATTACATCTAAGATTATGAAACACTTATTTTAGGGGGATAGGAAACTGCAGGTCAATTCAACATAAATTGATAATCTCCAAGACACATTGTAATTAACCTATCCAAAGGCACGATGAAAGAGAAAATTCTACAATCAGTCAGTAGTAAGCACCAATTGACCTACAGAGGCAGATCCATCAGGGTGACAGGAGACTTCTCAGATGAAACTTTCCAAGCCAGAACAGATGGTTAGCTAACTTTAACCTTCTCAGACAAAATAATTTTCAGCCCATAATTCTGTGTCCTGCTAAATAAGCTTCAAAATCATTGGAGAAATCAAAACTCTTATTGATAAGCAAACAATAATAAAATTTTCCAACAAGACAGAAAATACTTAGAACTATGTTTCACACTGAATATCACAATGGACTCTCAGCAAATAAATACCCAGAAAGTAAAGGACTCATATCATCTCCCTACACTTAACCAGGAAAAAATACATCTCTTGAACAGACCAATAGCAAGTACAGGGATCAAAGAAATAATAATAAAAAAAAATTCCAACAATAAAAGTCCTGGAGATGGCTTTTCAGGAATTCCATCGAACATTCAAAGATGAGATTACACATATGCTGCAGAACCTATTCTGAAACACTAAGAAGAAAACTTCCCTAACACAGTCTATGAAGCAAACCTCACCACAATTCCGAAAGCAGGAAAGGACACAACTAAAAAGGAGACTTACAGACAAATTTCACAGATGTATATTGATGAAAAATTCTCAACAAAATATCAGCCAATAGATTACAGTGACACATTAAAAAAATTATACATCACAATTAAGTAGGCTTCATCCCAGTGATGAAAGCCTGGTTTAACATACACAAATCCATTAATGTAAAATATTAGATCTTCTTGATAGATGCAAAAAAAGCATTTTATAAAATTCATCATCCTTTCCTTTAGTTTATTTTTTTGTTGTTGTTGTTGTTACAGAGTCTCACTGTATCACCCTCAGTATAGTGCTATGGTGCCATAACTGACTGAAACCCCTAACTCTTGCCTCAGCCAGCCTAGTAGCTGCCTATTGTTTTGGGATGGGGATTCACTCTAGCTCAGAGTGATCTGTAATTTCTGAGCTTGGGAAATCCACCCATCATGGCCTCCCACTCTGCATCTTTTCTAATAAGAAGACTTAAGAATATAGGTATAGGTGACACATTTCTAAAATGATTGAAGCAATCCACAACAAACATGCAGCATATATCATGCTTAATGGAGTATGACTGAAAGGTTTACCACGTAGAATTGGAACCAAACAAGGATGTCTGTCCGCTATCACCACTACTATGCAAAACATAGTGGCAGAAGTTCTAGCCAATGCAATCAGACAAGAGAAAAATAAAAAGGGCATCTAAATGGGGGAGAGGATGTTAAACTCTCACTTTTTGCTGATGATACGATCTTATACTTAGCGAACCCCAGGGACTCAACCACAAGACTCCTGGAAGTGATCAAGATACACAGTAACACCTCAGGGCACAAAATCTATGTCCACAAATCATTAGCCTTTGTATATGTCATAAACAGCCAAGGTGAGAAGGTAATATCAAAGTTTTAATTCCTTTCACAGTAGCTTCAAAAAAAATGAAATACCAAGGAATGTACCTAACAAAAGTAGTGAAGTACCTGTAAAAACAGACTTATGAAATCTTAAGGAAAAAAAATATCAGAAGACATCAACAAATTGAAGAACATACCATGCTCCTAGCTTGGAAGAATCAACATTGTTAAAATGTCTATACTGCACAAAGAAATCTACAGATGCAATGCAATCCCCATTAAAATGCCAACATCATACTTTGCATAACTTGAAAAAATAGTTTCTTGTTTTGTATGGAACCAGAAAAAAACCATATAGCCAAGGCAGTTCTTAGTAATAAAAGCAAAGCTGGAGGTGTCACCCTACCAGACTTTCAGTTATATTCTAAGTCCACGGTGATCAAAATAGCATGGTATTGGCACAAAAATAAACATAGACAAATGGAACCAAATAAAAAACCAAGAGATGAAACCAAAAGAGAGAGAGAGAGAGAGAAACGAAATCAATCTCTATAGCAATCTGATATTTGATAAACATACAAATGCATATACTATGGAAAAGAACCGCTATTTAATAAATGGTGCTGAGAGAACTGGATAACCACATGTAAAAGAGTTAAATTAGACCTGTACTTTTTTTTACCACTTATAAAAATTGCCTCAAGTAGGATGAAATATTTCAATGTAAGACATGAAGTGATAAAAATTCTAAAAGTGTGGGAAAAACTCTTGAGGATGTTAACATGGGGAAAGATTTTATGAAGAAGACGTCAGTGGCAATTATAACAACAAAAATATACAAATGTGACTTAATCACACTGAATAGCTTTTGTACAGGTAAACACACAACAATTAAAGCAAATAGGCAACTTTCAAAATGGGGAAAGGTATCTGCATATTACCAATCTGTCAAAGCCTTGATAATTAGGATGCATTGAGAACTCACATTAATCAACAACAACAAAAAAAAAGAGTTAAATCACATCTATCACTGGGCAAGAGACATGAAAAGAATCTTCTCTGAGGAACACAATTGAATGGCTAACAAACATATGACAAAATGCTCATCATCCCTAATCATCAGAGAAATGAAAATCAAAACCACCATGAGATATCACCTAACCACAGTGAGAACAGCCCACATCACAAAGACCCAGAGTTCCAGATGCTGGCATAGGTGTGGAGAGAGAGGGTCCCTTTTACACTGTTGTAAACAAATATAGCCTCTAAGGAAGTATGAATAATCCTCAAAGAACTCAAATTAGACCTCCCATTTGACCCTGCAATCCCACTGCTAGGCATCTACACAGAGGAAAAAGATTCTTTTATCAAAAAGACATTTGCACTAGAATGTTTATTATAGCTCAACTTACAATCATCAAGATTTGGAAACAATCTAAATGCCCACCAACTCAAGAATAGATTAACAAGCTGTGGTATTGTATATCATGGAGTACTATTCAGCCATATGAAAAGATGTTGACTTTACATCTTTAGTATTAACCTGGATGGAGCTGAAACAAATTATTCTTAGTGAAGTATCACAAGAATGGAAAAGAAAGTATCCAATGTACTCAATTTTGTTATGACACCAGTAGGTGATCTAACACACATCCATATAGGAGAAAAACTTAATTCCATTCAATTTTTGAAGGGAGAGTTAATAAGTAGGGGGTTGTTGTGCTCCTGATTATAGAGCACAGGGAAGGGGTGTATGGCACAACCACAAAAGGAACTCAACCTATCAAACTCAAAAATGTGACCTGGTTTTTTTGTACCCTCACAATAACCAGAAATTTTTTAAAATGAAAAAAAAAAAAAGACAACGTTCTTTTTCACGTATCTCCAGAAACATGAGCCAGAACTAATTCTCAGAAGTTATATGATCTTTCAGGCTTACATAAATAAGGTTTTTTTCTAGCAACTAAATGTAATCAAAGGTGACATTTACCTTGCAATATAGTGATCCCTCTGGCAATGGTGATGTTCAGTTTAGTTCAGGTAAACGATATAAATCTCTATGTTCCTTCCTAGAGTAAGCATTGATATGCTGATAAGAGATGGTAAAATCAGTGTCCCAAAAGAGTCAACAATCATGCTTTCCTTTATGTGCCATACACTGCTGGCCACACTTCCTTATTCCTTATCCCTGCACACTGTGGACATGTATATGCCTGCTGGCCTTTCTCTCTGGACCTGAGCTCCTTAGAATGCAGCGTCTGCATTTTCTTTTTCCCACATCTAACAGATTGACAAACACATGGCAGGTGCTCAAATAGTGAATGTCTAGACCAAGGAAAAATGTGTTTAAAAATTAGTCAAGCTTGTTTTATTTTATTGAAACAAGCTTATTTTATTTTTACTACAATACCTGATTATTTAACTGAGGGCAGTGACCCATTTCTTTCTCTCCTGTACATTCTGGGCCTTCTCCTCTTCCATCTAAAAATAATAAGAATGAAATGTCTTGAATTGAGGTTTGGGGTTTAAAAAATGGGAACCAAGGGTGGCGCCTGTGGCTCAAGGAGTAGGGCGCCTGTCCCATATGCTGGAGGTGGCGGGTTCAAACCCAGCCCCGGCCAAAAACCACAAAAAAGAAAAAAAAAAAAAATGGGAACCAACACAAGGGAAAATGTCATTCAATAGCAGCTTCTCTGTCTGCTCTTTTTTGCTGGCCACAAGCTTGCTGGCTTGAAGGCCACTGTTTTCTCACAGCTTCATTCTTTCTCCCAAAATGCCCAAGAGCTTCCAAAGAGCATAACTGAGGATTCTAGAACAAATGCAGGTTTTTGGTGAGCACTCTGGCTGGGAATGAGAAAGCCTTGCTCTGTGTTTTTAAAAAAGATAAATATTACACATTGCAGTATTTTTCTAGAGTAGAACCTGACCACTCCTAACAATGGTGAACATACTTCCATTTTTCAATGATTCAGAAAATATTTATTAAATAAATACAAGCTTTTGCTAAGTAACATTTTGTGATAAGCACTATGTTGATTTATGTGGAAGCCATAAAGGTACATAAACAAAATTATGGCCATAAATTGGCTTTAGACTTATTAGGGGGATATAAATTTGTGCACAAATATACAACGCTAGAGATATCTTTGCATGGGAGAGCCTATGGAGTATTCACTACTACACAAGGAAATGACACACATGTGTCCTAAGGTCCTTTCCCTGTCCACTTTAAAGAAACTTTGTAAAAGAGACAGATACTCAGTTTAACTACTATAAAGGTGTACATGAAAATATACATTCAAAAAAAACTAAATAAAGTGAGGGAGAATATCTGGCTACTTATCAAAGATGAAGGGAGACAACTGGATGCCAAATAGGCTCTAAATCATTGATCAGTAGTCAGCCCCCAAAACTCTGAGTCTGCACTGTTCTATTTTCTCATTCTCATTGAAGTATCTTGCCATGCTACTCAACACAGAAATTCTACCTCATGTTTAAGGTAATCTTTCATTCTAAAAACTTCCATTCTAACAGTTCTGCTATTATTAACTGGTTCATGATTCCAAGGAAACTCAAGGAATAATATCAAGGAGTATTAATCACTCATTAGGAGGAAGTTAGGTCTCTACCATTAGATATGCACAGATTGAAACTAGAATAGTTCATGAAAAGGGTAATCATTAAAGTAGAAATCACATCAACATAGGGGGATGGTTAAGAGCACTGGCACTCATGCCATAGAAGACAGAATTTGATCACTGATTTTGCCTTTTACTAGCTACATAAGATTAGGCAAGTTACTTTACCTCTCTGAGCCTCAGTTCTACCTTATTTTAAATAGATAAAGTAATAGAAACAATGTAATATGAATACTGTGAGGAGTATAGTTGCTCATCCGTATCTGTGGATTCCACATCCTCAGATTCAACCAAGCACCAATCAAAAATATTTGAAAAATTAAGAAAACACAATATTACAGAAAAATACTACAAATTTTAAAAATACATGGTATAACAACCATTTACATAGCATTCATATTTTAGTAGGTATTATAAGTAAACTAGAATTGATGCAAAGTATATGGGAAGATATGCATAGGTTATATGCAAATATTATGCCATTTCATATAAGAATTTGAGCTCTCCTGGAATTTTGGTATCCACCAGGAGCTACGGATGCAATCCCCCAAGGAGACTACATTATAAATAGTGCATATAAAGTGTTTTGTAGATGGAAAAGGTAAAATCTGAAATATAAGAAGTGTTGAATGGATTATCTCTGCAATTATTATTGCTTTTATTTTGATGTAACAGATGATTAAAGAGTCCAATTGGCTTGAAGATCACTTAATTCAAGAATGTTATGACTCTTTGATTGATTCAAGAATCATAGGGAAGGTACCCCAGGTATTGGGTAATTAGGCCCAAGATAATGTCAGAACATAATCCTTTGCATACTGGTCTCTTTTTGGTATTCAAGTCTTTGCTTCACTGTTTCTCTACATGTAAGTATTTCCATGGCCTTTAATCTAAAATAAAGTCTACCACTTACCCTAGTCACTCTCTATTACCTCACTTAATTTTATTTTCATCATACCAACTACGATTAATGGAAATTTACTTAGAGAATTATTTGTTTATTTGATTTGTACACCCACAGTCATTCAACTGCCAGCTCTTGAGAATAGGATCCTTTTGAATTTCATACCTATCTGTACTTCTAGAATTGGTAAAGACTGGGACATATCATGCATCATTTTTTCTTAATAAATTAATGAATAAACATAACCTATGGGAAAAGGTATATGTATCTACTTTTTAAGTTCTTACCCAGATGCCTTCTTCTTTGTGAGTCTATCCAAACTCTCTACCAAAACTTAATACACTGGCTCTCTCCTCACACCCAAATACAACCTCTTTCTTCCTTTCTAATATAGAAAAATAATAACAAAAAATAAAATAAAATAACCTCCTCACTTACTTAAGGCACAAACAACTACTTTTCCATAGAAACACACAGATTATTTCACCAGATTATTGAATCTCTGTGTAGGATGATGGTCTCTAAAGTAGTAAAGAATATGCCTATGGACTCGGTCAGACATACTGATGAATACTAATTCTGACAGATGTGGCCTCAAGTGTGACCAGCAAGATTCTTAGCCTATATAACTTTGCTTCTCACATCTGTTAAATGGGGTTAATAACAGCCCCTAATGTGTTTGTGCAGTATCAAATGAAATGATGGAATTTTGCACAGTTCTTAGCACATAAGTATTTTATTTCATTATTATTTTGTTTTTTATCACATTGTAGAAGGTCTGAGAGGTTTTGAGATTTCCTTTTGATAAAGGTATGGGGAAACCATTATTGTCATTGTCATTTAACTTCCCTTACACATCTGGGCTTTATCTGAGTTATGAGTTGTGGGAAAAATAGTTTTCAGGCATTAGTGGTCTCTAAATATGGTAAATGCTTGATTCAGATATTTTCAAAGGCTGATCTCCAAATGTGCTGAGTTTAGTAAAATACCTACCTCATGTCATGAGTATACTTGGTAGAAGAACTACAAAGGTAAACTGTGTTAAAGGTAATCCTTTAACCTTAAAAGGCAAATGTAACCTGACTTCATTCAAAACAGATCAACTTCCTGAAGAGACCACAATGGAGCTGCTGCAAATAATTCCAATCATAACAAAATATTTGAAGAAAGAATCTTGGAGCTTTCAGACAATATTCTTTTACTAACACAATCATTTAAGGAGGAAGAAGATAGTAAAATCAGAACAGTTTCTCAGGCATATATGAGCCTATGCAAAGCATACAAATGTATGAATGATAGGTATCCCAAAATGAGTAGAAAAGAGTGCCAAAGGTATAGAACCTCTGTGTGATGTGCCTCCCAAGGAATCTGGTGAGAGCTTTAGGATCCCAATCCCGCAGGGATTGAAGGTTGACAAAGCAACCAGGTCCTGACGGAGGGCAACAAAGTCAGGAAGACAGGACCAATCTCCTATGCAACTAGAGAGTGGCTTCTGGCTATAACTTTTCACAGCACAATGAGCAGGTGTTGTCCATCTCCTAACTTGACAGTGCCACCTGCTGTCCAGGCAATGCACAGACATGCACGTACACATATATACAACTATATATATATGCATACATATATTTCTTTCATTTTGTCTCCTTTCCCAATTTTTTCATAGGTTTTCTTTTTCTCTTTTTTGTTGTTGTTATTGATGTTTTTTTGTTTTTGGCTATTTTCTTTGCTGTATTCTTATTTTTTCACTTTATTATTTTTTTCAATAACAAGGGCTCCTCAGTTTTTGTAATGGGTTTTCACCCCTTTTATTCACACTTGATTTCTTTTAATCTTTCTCCTTTTTCCTCTCTTTTAAGAAGGATTTTTTGGGTTTTTTATCTTTCCCACTTAAATTTCTCATGCAACAGCTAAGATATCCCCCCCTTTCCCCTTTATCTTATATGATTGTATTTTTTTAATTTTACATTACTATTTTTATTAATTTTTTTATTTTCTCTGAGTGCTTAGGGTAATGGTATTGGTGTGGCTCAAGAAAGGCTCATACGAGCTTATGGTCTAAGGTGTTCTTCTAGCCATGGCCTTTGGACGGAAAATATTAATAGGTCCCTACTGTGACACACTGTTGATTTTTTTTTTTCACATTCTCTATTTGGCAGAGGTGGGGTCTTGCTTTTGCCCAGGCTAGTAAGGAGCTCCTGACTTTGAGGAACCCACCCAGCATGGCTCCTAAAGTCCTTGAATTGTGGGTGTGGCCATAACACTCAGAAAACACCACTATTGCTCACCACCATTCTCTCTCTTTTCCTCTTTTTGTCCTGTTTCTCTCCTCTCCTATATGTTTTGTGTTTCTTTTCTTTTTTTTTTTTTTTTTTTTTTTTGCTCTAACCTAAAATGTTACAGTGTCTCTAAGTTGAGGAGATATTAGGTTTGAATTTGCTTAGCTAGTTTCCAGGAAGCAATAAGGCCCTGCAAGGCAGAGTCTGGACCAAATGAAGGGGCACCATCCCCTGCACCCTTGTAAGGTGAATCAGTCTCATTTGTGCTCCTTGAGGTATGAGGCCCTGAGAAGGAACATTTCCAGTACTTGGGCTGGATGTGAGTTTTGGGGGATATTCTCTCTCAGCTCACAGAAACTGCCTTGCTGAAAAATGCAGGCAGTTACACCTTAAAGGAAAGAATGTGATGGAGGGGCTGGCCAAGTCACAGCTGGGGACAGATCATCTGCCTGGGGCAGTGGGCCATTGCACTTTGTTCCCTACCTCAGTTTACACAATAACTTTCAGTTAGTCATATAGGGAAGTGGCCAAACAGAATAGACAACCCAGCACCTTTGTGGTTTATCTGCATTGTTGTTTATCTACAAGCAGGACATTCCTAGTTTCGAAAAGGTGTGTACGTACTTTCCTGCATTAATAATGATAAGGAATCTTTATGAAAGTTTTTGTTACCTTTTGTCTTCTTTATTCTTGAATTATTTTTATCTGATGAGTTTGGATATATAAGAAAGTGAATAAAGACAGGTTATGGCTGATGTGCCTGAGCAAGCACCAGCCTTCCCTTTTAAAATCATTCATTTCATCTGCGGTGCTTCCTCTGCATCATCAACCAAGTAGCCTAATGGATAGCAACAACTAAACTAATGACATTCTCTTCTGCTGCATAGAAGCAGGCACTAGGTCTATGGACACTGGCTTCACCAGAATGCAGAGCTCTCCATGCACCTTCCAGGCCTTGCCAGATTTAAGTGGCAGCTCCTTTTTCCATCTTCTGCTTAGCCTATTTCAAGGCTGTGTGCCAGAATGAGCAGGCCAATGTCCATTTCAGAAACACCAGGCATGCAGAGCTCACCATGCCCCTTCCTGGACCTGCCAGGAGTAAAGCAGCAGAACTCTCTTTCCCAGGCCCACCGGAAGCAAAGCCGCAGTTTTCTTCTTCCAGCCTAACCAGTGCCTAGTCAATGGGCTGCTATTTATTTCAGATTCTCTGGGGTTGCAGCATTTACCTTGACCTTCCTGGACCTGCCAGAAGCAAAGTGGCAGTTTGCTGCTCTGCTGGCCCTGGCTAGTAGGATGTACTAGGACAGGTGCCATGCAAAGTCTGTTGGTTTGATGTCAGTTTCAGAGTCCCTGGGGTTGCACAGTTCATCTCACCGTCTCCTGGACCTGTCTAAGGCAAAAAGTGCTTCACTTATTTGTTGCACTCTCATCAGGTCTCAAGGCCATGGGGCAGCTAGCTCGACCTGGCAATTGTCACTCCCAGACACTCAGAAATAATGGGCCTGTCAGACGCTCCAAAATAATGGGCCTGTGACATTCCCACTTGGACCTGCTAGTTGAGAGGCTGCACACTGCTGTCTCACAATTAGACATGCTTTGTACCCATCTGTTCCCAAGTTCAGCTCCCTTTGTGCTCTATAGAGGAAATGCTTGCTTTCAAGTTACCAGGGGTAGCTTATGACACCCACCAATTGATCCAATCCCCAACCCCCACTCTAGGGAAGGAACATTGTGGCTCACGAAAGAGCTCAGGTTGGCTTCAGTCTGATCTCCACTGCACCCACCCACTGGTTCTGTAGTTCTGCACAGATTTTAGTTGGATCTCAGTCAGGCCCAGCAGCAGCCTAATGCTCAGCCCACCCAGCACCAGCAGAGTGAATGCAGAGCTTCAACACTCTACTGTTGTTTGAGCAGACCCTAGACTTGTTATTTGTGACTCCATTTCACCTGCTTACTAAGAGTTTCCACTCCCTTCTCTCTCTCTTTCTCTGTGTCTCACTCTCACTCTCTCTCTGTCTTTTTCACTCTGAGTGTTCTTCCTCGTTGCCTCTCTGTACTTTCATGTTGCTATTTCTATGAAGAGTAGTTCAAATAAAGGCAGCTGCCTGGAACTTTCCCCAATTTCCTTAGGATTGGCAAGTTTGGTGGCTGCTTCCATCAGCCATTTTTTACCCCTCTTATTGACTTTTGATTTGTATAAAAATAAAATCTATATTATTCCTTTTTCTGAGAACATCATTTTTTTATCTACACGTTTGATATTTTTAGCTAAAAGTTAGCTACTGTTTAAACAATAAAACAAAGGAAGGTGTTGGCAGTGCTAGAAATTGCAAAAATAAGAGTTTTGCACATTCATATTTAATTTCCTTCTTTACTTATGCAAATAAATGTTATTTCTGCATACTTTGAACAACCTAATGTTTTGTGAAGAATAAATTTGGTCAATTTATCCTTTAAATAGAAATAAAGGGTCAATAATTTTTATGTTTTTATTTCTCAGGAAGCTCAGTATCATTTATTTTTAACAAAATGTTTAATTCAATACAAAGGGGGCAAAAAAATGTTTTTTAAATATACTGTTCCTTTCAGATAGCTTCATATTTCAAATACTCTGAAACTAATATCAGAAAGTATAAAAATGTATTTATCCTGTGATGGTGCCCTTTCAAATTTCCTGTAGTACTGTGGTCTTGCATTTAGTGGTGATCATGGTCTTTTCTTAATCCAGGGACCTAATAATGTGTGCTAGGTTTATCACTCTATTCCTTCCTAGGAATATAAAACTCTTCTCATTCCACAAATGGGTCTCAGTCATGAATTTCTACTTTGGAGGTATGATTTATAATACTGGAGGCTTTTGCAGTTAGCAGCAGAAAGACTTTAGTCCAATCCTGTATCCAGTTAGGGAATGTCTTCTACAAAATCCTAATAATTTGACAATGCAATGCATTGTTACATGAAGAAGCAAGTTCCTGTCAGAGAAGTGTGTAGGTACCAGGAGAAATTAATTGCCTGTTTAGTGATCTCACAGGGTTATAAGATAATAACAAAAATAATACTAGCTAAAATACTTTTTGAAAGTTACTATGTACTGGCATTGTGCTGACAACTCGCTGAGGGAATTATTATCATTAACTCCATGTTAGAGCTGAAGAAACTGAGACTTTGAGAATTCTGTGACTTCTCCCAAGATACAGGCTAGATCACAGCAGGGCCAGCTTCAAGCCCAGGGTCTCTAAATCAGAGCTGCTGACTTTATTTACTTATTTATTTATTTATTTTATTTTTATTTTTTGAGACAGAATCTCACTCAGTCACCCTGGGGTTAAGTGCCCTGGCATGATAGCTCACAAACTCTTGGGCACAAGTGATTCTCTTGCCTCAGCCTCCTGGGGAGCTGGGATTATGGGCACCCACCACAATGCCCAGCTATTTTTAGTGAAGGGGCCTCACTCTGACTCAGGCAATCCACCAGTCTTGGCCTCCCAGAGTGCTGGGATAGCAGGCATGAGCCACTGTGCCTGGTCCAAGACTTTATAAACATTATAGTGTACATTTCCCTACTGAGCCAAGAATAGTATTTCTTTAATCTTCATCCAATTAGTCTTAAATTCTACCCTTTATGGCTAACCAGACATTTTAATTTATATTCTTCTTTCATTCAGGTAGCAAAAATCATGTTCACTGTGTACCTTCTAGGTTTTAGATACTATCTTTGAGCCAGTAATACTGCATTAACAAAGCTTTCATGGTGTTAACATTCTTATCACTTAAATTCTTACAAAAGACCCACCACATTCAAAGGATTTTCCTGTCACAAATTTTCCTATATCTTTCAAGGACTCATCATAGGCAAAGTTTCTGATTCTTTCAACATTGGTAGTTGTCCTCCTCTAAACCCATCCCAGTTTATAAATCATCTTTTTAAAAACTTAACAACTATACATGAACATATCCTTCCTCGTGTTTTCTGATGTGTCAGAGAGAATGCAGAGCTATTTAAGGGAGACAGTCTGGTTTATGTCCTGCCTTTACTAATAATCTCCAATCCTCTTCTCTCCAGACTTCTAGAATGGTCAAATTAGACTCAACAATTTGTAACACTCAACGATTTAAATTCCATTTATTGTGAAAAGTTCCTTGGTATTAGAGGTGCCCTTCAAGCGTGTTCTGGCATCGCCAAGAGTTGCTAGAAGCCATCTTGCATTCCTAACTCCTGATATCCTGGTATTTGCTGAGAGCTGAGGCTCTGGCTCAGCTGAGTCAATTGGCAGCCTACAGCATCCCCTAGTGGTCAGATTGAAACCTCGAGACATATACGTTGTTAGTATCACAAGAAATTAACCTACACTTTATCAGGTAACAGTGTTTTGGAAATGTGTAATTCCCTTGGTTGATTATTATTACTTCAGCAAATTTCCCGCTATAAATCAGCAAATTTGATGCATCCAAGGCTCTATTAGTCTGATACTTGTCCCTCCATTAGTTTTACATGAGCTCCAATATTCAAACTGCCTTTCCTTTTTTGTGTTTTTTTTACCTTTGCAAAGATTTTTTTCCCTTGGGGACATTTCTTTATTTCTTTCTTACTTTTGTTCCTTTAATACAAAGACACTCTTTTTCAGATTAATATAAGTGTGCATATGATTAGGTTATACTTCATGTTTATTAGAAGAAGTCCTTCATCCAGGAGGTGTGCCATATACCCCTACATTGCACCTGTTAGATAAAAGCTTAATGAGTCCCTTTCTGTCCTCCCCTAGGTCCCTTTTTTGAATTTGTGTTTTCCTTGTCATGTTGGGCCTGGAGTTTTTCATCTACTAGTTTCAAATTAGTATTGAAAAGCAGGGCACAGTGGCTCATGCCTGTAATTCCAGCACTCTGGGAGGCCGAGGTTGGTGGATTGCCTGAGCGCTCACAGGTTTAAACCAGCCTGAGCCAGAGTGAGATCTCATCTCTAAAAATAGCTGGTCTTTATGGTGGAAACCTGTAGCTGTAGTCCCAGCTACTTGGGAGGCTGAGGGAAGAGAGTAACTTAAGTTCAGGAGTTTGAGGGTGATGTGAGCTATAAAGCTACAACTCTATGCAGGGTGACATAGTGAGATTCTGTCTCAAAAGAAAAGAAAAGAAAAGAAAAAGGAAAGAAACAAAAACAAATTTTTATTGAGTATATGGGATGCTTATTATCCCATTCTTAAGATACTTTATGAAGGAAAATGTTCTTCAGACCTATTCAGGTGAAGACAAAAGATGTAACGTTTCCATCTTTATGTCACCTTTAATAGGAAGATGTTATCTAAGTTCCTATAGCAGAAACAAGTGAGTGGTAAGCTACGAGGTGATGGTGGTGCGGACATGAAGGCAGCTCTGAATTAAAAGCCTCACCCAAGCTTTCTTTGCTGGTGACTTTAGTCAGCTGATTTCTTTTCTACGTAGTCACAAAACAGTGATAATCTGTCAAGAGACCATGTTTAACCCACAGTCTACCTTCTCAGACACCACATGGAAAACCACAAGATCTAAATTCTTTTCCACCACACAGGTAGCTCTATCTTCATTTATGTAGACCCACAGGTATTTTGTGAACCTTTGTCTATTCTGAGTCTTGCTCAGATCCCTGTTGCTGACATAATGAAACAAAACTTTAAAGAAAAAACACATAAGAAGAAAGATTTAGATGCATTTATTCAGCAATCAGCACTTCCAGGGATCAGAGAAGCATTTTCAGCAAGGCCCATTGTTTCGAATGCGAATAGAAGTGCCATGTGACCTGTAGTAGAGAGATTAAAAAAAAAAAATCAATAAACAAAATAGCTTTAATTCTACTGACAATAGCATGACTGTGGGAAAGAAAATAGCTTCATTTCAATAGAGAGGTCTGAGATAATTCCCACCTCTCTTTCCTGCATTCATTTATTATTTTTTAATTTACCAAATAGTCATTGATTATTATCACATACACTAACAGTGCAACAGAAAAAAAAGATATTTGTTTGTACACAATTTACAGTCTAGTCAGGTGCTGTAATGAACCCCTGAAATTAATCTTCAATCCATTGTTGCTTCTTCTGCTTCTAGTGCCCCAGCCCTTGGCACCAGGTTGCCATGTTAATTGGTACCTGGGCTATTGCAGGACCTTCTAATTGACTGATCTTTCTTCTTAGAACTTTGGGGATTTATATCTGTGGGGTCATATAAAAGTAAACCATATCTTTAGCCCATTTCATACCTTCCAGTTCAAAGCATCCTCTTCTTCATATAAATACCTCTTTACTGGCCCCCACATCACCTTTCCCAGACCAGTTTTCTCTTCTCTAAGCTAAATATTTCTGTGGGCACACTTATAACTTTGACCCAGATGGTACAAACACAAAGTAAGTAAACAAAATATCTGTACCTCCTAATAGTCTGAATGTAATTAAGGAAATTAAAACAACAAAATAAGATCAATCAAATATTCTAATTCCAATAATTGTTCCTTAGATGATCCCTTCTATATCTCTCATTTTTTAACCATCCTTTCCTTGAATATACTGGCTTAGAAAAATTGTATTTATCTCTCACAGGAAAATGTCTGGCTCCCACATATTTCTAAATACGCATTTCTCGAGATGTTGTTGATATTTCCTTAAGAGTATTTAATGCTTTCATTTAGCCTCATAATACTGATTTCTAAAACAATGAACGTAATAAGCCAAACATCTAAAAGGAGTAAAGAAGAGTTGATTGTCCACAGCAATGCTATGCACTGTATGTTCACTATTCACATATAGATACTTTAATTTAAATTAGCTAAAGTTAAGTAATTAGCATAAGTTAAGTATCCAGTATTCTCAGTTGGACTAGCCACATAAAAGTGCTAGTACCTAGTACAATATGGCCAGTGGTTACACATTCAGTAGCACAGATATAGAACATTTCTGCCCCCACAGAAAGTTCTACCAGACAATGCTGATTTATGGATAAGAATTTGCCAGTACAAATTACCAAAGAAGACATAGAAAAAGTAGGAAAAACTTCTTTTGAATAACTCTGCCAAGTACATAATGGCCAAACAGATCACTACCCACAAGCCTTTGTTTGGTATTATATTCTTTTTTTTTTTTTTTTGAAACAGAGTCTCACTATGTCATCCTTGGTAGAGTGCCATAGTGTCACAGCTCACAGCAACCTCAAACTCTTGTGCTTAAGCCATTCTCTTGCCTCAGCCCCCCAAGTAACTGGTACTATATGCACCTACCACAAGGCCTGGCTATTTTTTTTTTTGGCCGGGGCTGGGTTTGAACCCACCACCTCTGGCATATGGTACCAGCGCCCTACTCCTTGAGCCACAGGCGCCACCCAGGCCTGGCTATTTTTTATTGCAGTTGTCATTGTGATTTAGCTGGCCTGGACTGGGTTCAAACCTGCCAGCCTGGATGCATGTGGCTGGTGCAGTAACCACTGTGCTATGGGCACTGAGCCTAGTATTATATTCTTATCTCAAAACCTAATATCTAGAGTCTGAGCCCGTCTGTAGTTACTATGGAGTGAATTTGTTTAAGACTTTTCATGGGCAATAGAAAGGCAATATTGAATTAAAAATTGATGTTTAAGTAATATACTTTGGTCAAAATTAAATCAAATTTATGTGAGAATTCGTCACTATTTTCTTTCTTTCTTTCTTGTTAATATGTTGTTTAGGATATTGCATCCGCATTTATAAGTGAAATATGTTTGTAATTTCCCCTTTATAATAATATATTTTCTCCAATTTTACTATCTCGTGTGTTCAGATTAATTGGAATGATTTTGAAGTATTTCTTCTTTTTCTATTGTCTATAAGATTTGGCATGATCTGTTTTTTGAAATTATCTTTTACTTTTTTTATTTTTTTAATTAAATCATAGCTGTGTACATTAATATAATCATGGGGTAACATGCACTGGTTTTATATACAATTTGAAATATTTTCATCACACTGGTTAACATAGCCTTTCTGGCTTTTTCTTAGTTATTGTGTTAAGACATTTATATTCTGCATTTAGTAAGTTTCACATGTACCCTTGTAAGATGCACCGTGGGTGTGGTCCTACTAGTTACACTCTCTCCACCTATCCACCCTCCTCCCCTCCCCTCCCTCTCCCCTTTTCCCATATTCTTAGGCTATAATTGGGTTATAGCTTTCATATGAAAGCGATAAATTAGATTCATAGTAGGGCTGTGTACATTGGATACTTTTTCTTCCATTCTTGACATGCTTTGCTAAGAAGATTATGTTCCAGCTCCATTCATGTTAACATGAAAGAGGTAAAGTCTACATCTTTCTTTAAGGCTGCATAATATTCCATGGTGTACATATACCACAATTTATTAATTCATTCGTGGGTCGATGGGCACTTGGGCTTCTTCCTTGATTTGGCAATTATGAATTGGGCTGCAATGAACATTCTGGTACAAATATCTTTGTTATAACGTGATTTTTGGTCTTCTGGGAATATACATAGAAGGATCGAATGGCAAGTCTATTTTTAGATCTCTAAGTGTTCTCCAAACATCTTTCCAAAAGGAACATATTAGTTTGCATTCACACCAGAAGTGTAGAAGTGTTCCCTTTTCTCCACATCCATGCCAACATCTCTGGTTTGGGGATTTTATGATGTGGGCTAACCTTACTGGAGTTAGATGATATCTCAAAGTAGTTTGGATTTGCATTACTCTGATGATTAAGGATGATGAGCATTTTTTCTTATGTCTGTAGGCCGTGTGTCTGTCTTCTTCAGAGAAGTTTCTCTTCAAGTTTCTTGCCCAGCCTAAGATGGGATCACTTGCTCTTTTCTTGCTAATACATCTGAGTTCTCTGTGGATTCTGGTTATTAAACCTTTGTCAGAGACATAACCTGCAAGTATCTTCTCCCATTCTGAGGGATGTCTTCTTGCTTTACGTACTGTGCTCTTGGCTATGCAGAAGCTTTTTAGTTTGATCAGGTCCCGGTGGTGAATTTTTGATGCTGCTTCAATTGCCAGGGGTTCCTCCTCATAAAATATTCACCCAGGTGGATTTCTTCAAGAGTTTTCCCTGCACTTTCTTCTAGTATTTTTATAGTTTCATGTCTTAAGTTTAAATCTTTTATCCAGTGAGAGTCTATCTTAGTTAATGGTGAAAGGTGTGGGTCCAGTTTCAGTCTTCTATAGGTCAACAGCCAGTTCACCCAGCACCATTTGTTAAATAGACTTTTCCCCACTGAATGTTTCTATTTTTTTTTATTTTTTTATTAAATCATAACTGTATACAATGATATGATTATGGGGCATCATACACTCACTTCATAAACCATTTGACACATTTTTATCACAGTGGTTAACATATCCTTTCTGGCGTTATCTCAGTTACTGTGCCAAAACATTTACATTCTACATTTACCAAGTTTCGCAAATACCCGTGGAATATGCACCACAGGTGTGATCCCACCGATTCCCCTCCCTCTACCCACACCCCCCTTTCCCACTTCCCCCTATTGTTAAGTTGTAGCTGGGTTATAGCTTTCATGTGAGAGTCCCAAATTAGTTTCATAGTAGGGCTGTGTACATTGGGTATTTTTTCTTCCATTCTTGGGATACTTTACTAAGAAGAATATGTTCCAGCTCCATCCATGTAAACATGAAAGAGGTAAAGTCTCCATCTTTCTTTAAGGCTACATAGTATTCCATGGTATACATATACCACAATTTATTAATCCATTCGTGGATCGATGGGCACTTGGGCTTTTTCCATGACTTAGCTATTATGAATTGGGCTGCAATAAACATTCTGGTACAAATATCTTTGTTATGTTGTGATTTTTGGTCTTCTGGGTATATGCCCAGCAGAGGATTTACAGGATTGAATGGCAGATCTATTTTTAGATCTCTGAGTGTTCTCCATATATCTTTCCAAAAGGAATGTATTAATTTGCATTCCCACCAGCAGTGGAGAAGTGTTCCCTTTTCTCCGCATCCACGCCAACATCTCTGGTCTTGAGATTTTGTGATATAGGCTAGTCTCATTGGAGTTAGATGATATCTCAAAGTAGTTTTGATTTGCATTTCTCTGATGATTAAAGATGATGAGCATTTTTTCATATGTCTGAAGGCCGTGCGCCTGTCTTCTTCAGAGAAGTTTCTCTTCAAATCCCTTGCCCAGCCTGCGATGGGATCCCTTGTTTTTTTCTTGCTGATGCGTTTGAGTTCTCTGTGGATTCTGGTTATTAAACCTTTGTCAGAGTTATACCCTGCAAATATCTTCTCCCATTCTGAGGGCTGTCTGCCTGCTCTACTTACTGTGTTCTTAGCTGTGCAGAAGCTTTTTAGTTTGATCAAGTCCCAGTAGTGTATTTTTGAAGCTGCTTCAATTGCCCGGGGGGTTCTCCTCATGAAATACTCACCCAGACCAATTTCTTCAAGGGTCTTCCCTGCATTCTCCTCTAGTATTTTTATAGTTTCATGTCTTAAGTTTAAATCTTTAATCCAATGAGAGTCTATCTTAGTTAATGGTGAAAGGTGTGGGTCCAATTTCAGTCTTCTGCAGGTTGCCAGCCAGTTCACCCAGCACCATTTGTTAAATAGGGAATCTTTTCCCCACTGAATGTTTTTAATTGGCTTGTCAAAGATCAAATAGCGGTAAGTAGCTGGATTCATCTCTTGGTTCTCTATTCTATTCCAGATATCTACTTCTCTGTTTTTGTGCCAATACCATGCTGTTTTGATCACTATCGATTTGTAGTAAAGTCTGAGGTCTGGTAGTGTGATTCCTCCTGTTTTGTTTTTATTTCTGAGTAATGTCTTGGCTATTCGAGGTTTTTTCTGATTCCATATAAAACGAAGTAATGTTTTTTCAAGATCTTTAAAATATGACAGTGGAGCTTTAATAGGGAGTGCGTTGAAATTATATATTGCTTTGGGTAGTATGGACATTTTGATAATGTTGATTCTTCCTAGCCATGAGCATGGTATGTTTTTCCATTTGTTAACATTTTCAGCTATTTCTTTTCTTAGAGTTTCATAGTTCTCTTTATAGAGATCTTTCACGTCTTTTGTTAGGTAAATTCCCAAATATTTCATCTTCTTTGGCACTACTGTGAATGGGATAGAGTCCTTAACTGCTTTTTCAATTTGACTGTTGTTGGTGTATATAAAGGCTACCGATTTATGAATGTTGATTTTGTAACCTGAGACGCTGCTGTATTCCTTGATCATTTCTAGGAGTTTTGTAGTAGAGTCCCTAGTGTTTTCCAGATACACAATCATATCATCTGCGAAGAGCGAGAGTTTGATCTCTTCTGACCCTATATGGATACCCTTGATCGCCTTTTCTTCCCTAATTGCGGTGCCTAAAACTTCCATTACAATGTTGAAAAGCAATGGAGACAATGGGCAGCCTTGTCTGGTTCCTGATCTGAGTGGAAATGATTCCAATTTAACTCCATTCAATATGATATTGGCTGTGGGTTTGCTGTAGATAGCCTCTATCAGTTTAAGAAAAGTCCCTTCTAGACCAATTTTCTTGAGTGTTCTGATCATGAAGGGATGCTGGATATTATCAAAAGCTTTTTCTGCATCAATTGAGAGAATCATATGGTCTTTGTTTTTTAATTTGTTTATGTGCTGAATTACATTTATAGATTTACGTATATTGAACCAGCCTTGAGACCCTGGGATAAAACCAACTTGGTCATGATGTATAATTTGTTTGATGTGTTGTTGGATTCTGTTTGTTAGGATCTTGTTGAATATTTTTGCATCTATATTCATTAGTGATATTGGTCTATAATTTTCTTTTCTTGTTGGGTCTTTTCCTCGTTTGGGGATCAGGGTGATATTTGCTTCATAGAACGTGTTGGGTAGTCTTCCTTCTTTTTCTACCTTTTGGAACAGGTTGAGTAATATAGGTACTAATTCCTCTTTAAAGGTTTGGTAGAATTCTGACGTGAAACCATCTGGTCCCGGGCTTTTCTTTTTAGGGAGGTTTTGTATAGTTGATGCTATTTCTGAACTTGATATGGGTCTGTTCAACATTTCCACTTGATTCTGGTTAAGTCTTGGAAGGTGGCGTGCTTCCAAGTATCGGTCTATTTCCTTCAGATTTTCATATTTCTGAGAATAAAGTTTCTTGTAATATTCATTAAGGATTTTTTGGATTTCTGATGAGTCTGTGGTTATTTTGTCTTTGTTGTTTCTGATTGATGAGATTAGAGATTTTACTCTTTTTTTCCTGATTAGGTTGGCCAGAGGTTTATCTATTTTATTGACCTTTTCAAAAAACCAGCTTTTTGATTTATTGATCTGTTGTATTATTCTTTTGTTTTCAATTTCATTTAATTCTGCTCTAATTTTGGTTATTTCTTTTCTTCTACTGGGTTTGGGGTTGGAATATTCTTCCTTTTCCAGTTGCGTGAGATGTCCCATTAAGTTGTTAACTTCCTCTCTTTCCGTTCTCTTGAGGAAGGCTTGCAGTGCTATAAATTTCCCTCTTAGAACTGCCTTTGCAGTGTCCCAGAGGTTCTGATAGCTTGTGTCTTCATTGTCATTTTGTTCCAAAAAATTGGTGATTTCTTTCTTAATCTCATCTCTGACCCAGCTATCATTCAGCATAAGGTTATCTAACTTCCATGTTTTTGTATGGGTATGCAGATTCCTGTTGTTACTCAATTCAAGTTTTATTCCATGATGGTCCGAGAAGATGCATGGAATAATTTCTATTCCTTTAAATTTACTGAGGTTAGACTTGTGACCTAAAATGTGATCAATTTTGGAGTAAGTTCCGTGGGCTGATGAGAAGTATGTGTATTCAGTTTTGTTGGGATGAAATGTTCTGTAGATGTCTACTAAATCTAAATATTGGATGGTTAGGTTTAAATCTAAGATTTCTTTGCTCAGCTTCTTGCTCTCCATTTCTCTTCCTCTTTGAGAGATTGGGAACGTTCGAAGACTTTATCTTCAATGTCAGAAATCCTTTCTTCTGCTTGCTCCATTCTGTTACTGAGGGATTCTACTGTATTTTTCATATCTTTGAGGGCTGTAAGTTCTTGTTTCAGTGTGTCTAAGTCTTTGGTGGTTTTGTCTTTAAATTCGTTAAATTCTTGAGACAATTTTTGAATTTCTCCTCGAATTCCTAATTCCATTTTATTAATCTTGTCTGCAAACCAAATTCTGAATTCGACTTCTGACATCTCAGCCAGTTGTTTAAGAATGGGATCTTCAATCACATCTGCCGTATCTTTTCTTGGGGGGGTTGATCTATTCTGGTTATTCATGTTACCAGAGTTTTTCCGCTGATTCCGCCCCATGGTTTACTCCCTTTTGTTTTTCCCCTGGGGTTTTATCGAGGGCCCATACAGTGTTGTGATGAGAAGTATGTGTATTCAGTTTTGTTGGGATGAAATGTTCTGTAGATGTCTGCTAAATCTAAATATTGGATGGTTAGGTTTAAATCTAAGATTTCTTTGCTCAGCTTCTTTCTGGAGGATCGATCCAACACTGCCAAGGGAGTGTTGAAATCTCCAACGATTATGGAGCTGGAGGACATCAAGTTATTCATGTCTGTTAGAGTTTCTCTTATAAATTGAGGTGCATTCTGGTTGGGTGCATAGATATTAATAATTGAGATCTCGTCATATTGAGTATTACCCTTAACAAATATGAAGTGACCATTCTTGTCCTTCCTTACTTTTGATGGTTTAAAGCCTACTGTATCTGCAAATAAAATTGCAACACCTGCTTTTTTCTGATTACCATTTGCCTGAAATATGGATGACCATCCTTTCACCCTGAGTCTGTATTTGTCTTTTAAGTTGAGATGTGACTCTTGTATGCAACAAATATCTGGCTTGAGTTTTTGTATCCAGTCAGCTAACCTATGCCTCTTTAGAGGACAGTTTAAGCCATTCACATTGATGGAGAGTATTGATAAGTCTGGTGGAATTTTGGGTATCGAGTTTTTCAAAGGTCCAGTGGACATTTTTAATCCTTTCGCCAGTGTGGAAGTTGGAGTTTGATCCGAAGTTTCTGGGTGATTTTACTTTTGTGGTATAGGATTGGGTTGGTCATTGTGGAGGATAGGTCTGAGAACATCCTGAAGAGCTGGTTTACTTATGGCAAATTTTTTCAACATATGAATGTCATTGAAGTATTTAATTTCTCCATCATAGATGAAACTCAATTTAGCTGGATACAAGATCCTGGGTTGAAAGTTTTTTTGCTTTAGGAGATTAAAAGTTGATGACCAGCCTCTTCTTGCTTGAAAAGTTTCAGCAGAGAGATCTGCAGTTATTCTAATATTCTTACCTTTGTACGTTATAGTTTTCTTTCGCCGGGCTGCTTTGAGAATCTTCTCTTTCATGTTAACTTTAGTGAAGCTAATTATGATATGTCTGGGAGATGGCTTTTTGGGGTTGAATCGTGCTGGGGTTCTGAAGCTGTCTGCTATCTGAATTTCAGATTCTCTAGGCATGTCTGGAAAATTTTCTTTCATAATTTCATGTAGAAGGGCCTCTGTGTCCTTGGCAGCCACTTCATCGTTCTCCGAAATTCCTATAACCCTTATGTTGTTTTTTTTCGAATTATCTGAGAGCTCTCTGAGTGAGTGATCCGTTTTTGCTCTCCATTTCTCTTCCTCTTTGAGAGATTGGGAGCGTTCGAAGACTTTATCTTCAATGTCAGAAATCCTTTCTTCTTCTTGCTCCATTCTGTTACTGAGGGATTCCCACTGAATGTTTTTAATTGGCTTGTCAAAGATCAAATAACGGTAAGTAGTTGGGTTCATCTCTTGGTTCTCTATTCCATAGCATACATCTACCTCTCTGTTTTTGTGCCAGTGCCATGCTGTTTTGATCACTATCAATTTATATATAGTATAGTCTGAGGTCTGGTAGCATGATTCTTCCTGCTTTGTTTTTATTTCTGAGTAATGTCTTGACTATTCCACTTTTTTTCTGATTCCATATAAAATAAAGTATTATTTTGTTTTTTTGAG